>NW_028126573.1:0-1200000 GCF_965194825.1 Balaenoptera physalus
TCCCTTGCTATATGTTCGGTCTCTTTGATACATGTATATAATATGTATGTGTATATGTATAGTAACACTAATCTTCATTTCTCAATTTCCCCCCTCCTTTCCTTTCAGATGAGGATAGTTTGTTTTCTAAGCCTGTGAGTGTCTTTCTCTTTGGAAATATGTTCATCTGTGTCAGTTATTAGATAATGCCATAAGTGACAATATAGGATATAGGTGTTTTGCCTTCCGACCTACTTCATGTTTTGTGATTATCTCCAGGCTCATGTACGGTGCCTCAAAGAGCAGTGCTTCAATGTTTTCCATGGCTAATATTCCATTGTGTGCATGGACCACTTATTCTTGGTGCATTCCTCTGTTGATGGACATTTTCGTTGCTTCCAAGTGTTGCCTCTGGTAAGTATTGCTGGAGTGCAGGATTGCCAGCCTGTGATTTTTGATTTTCATTTTCTCAGGTGATAGACCCAGCAGTGGGTATGATTGATTGACTGGTATGGTAGCTCAACGTTTACCTTTTCAAGGCACCTCAATTGTGTTTTCCTTAGTGGCTCTTACCATGTCCCCCTTAGAATCGAGGGTATGCATTTCTCCACAATCACGTCAGCATTTATTGTTTGCAGCATTTTTGTTGATGGCCATTCTGACTGGTGTGAGCTGATAGGTTTTTGTAATTTGGGTTTACATGTCTGTAAAAATTCCTACAATTCATCATTTCTCCACGGCCTTTTCTTTTCTGTTAAAAGAAAAAAGCAAAAAAGGGTTAGTATAATATACCTCTTCCAATTTTCCTTTTGGGAGGTTGCACTCTAGAAATTTTTCGTCGATTTTCGACCTCAGCATTTTTTGGAGGGCCGGTGTCATTTACAGACCTGCAGTTGGTGAATATTTAGTGACCTTTTGCAGTGGGTTTAAAGCTGCTGTTGTGGGAAACGGCCACAAGGATGCAGCATTTCTCCATTCCCAAATCTGGGTACTAGGGCAGCAGAGCCGTTCTGGAAGTCGTTTGCCTAGGTTGTAAATTTGAATGGAATGTGCCAGGAAAACCCCCCATAAGTTTATGTCTCATTACTCCTAGTTCGTTGTTTTAATTTTTTCAGTTGGGGTAATGGTTAGAATGTTGCTTGTCCAAGGTGTACACACTCTGGTTCATCTCCATATTCTATATACCTATTTATGTAGAGATCCTCTTCCCGTGTAAATTATTACAGAGTGTTCCGTAAACCTTCCTTGCTATATGGTCGGTCTTTTTGATATATGTATATCATATGTATTTGTATACATATGGTAAGACTAATCTTCATTTATCCATTTCCCCCACCTTTCCTTTTAGATAAGCATAGTTTTTTTTTTAATAAGTCTGTGATTGACTTTCTCTGTGGAAATATGTTCATTTGTGTCTGTTATTAGATAACGCCTATAAGTGATATCATAGGATATAGGACTTTTACTTTCCGACTTACCTCATGTTCTGTGATTATCTCTAAGATCATCTATGGTGCCTCAAAGAGCACTGTTTCATTGTTTTCCATGGCTAGTTTTCATTGTGTACATGGACCACTTCTTCTTTATCCTTTCATCTGTTGATGGACATTTTGGTTGCTTCACTGTCTTGTCTATTGTGAATAAGGCTGCAGTGCAGCTTTTGCAGCCCGGGTCTTCTTCATTCTGGTCTTCTCAGGTGAGAGGCCCATTGGTGCACCTGCTGGATTGAATGATACCTCAATTTTTCCTTTTAAACGCAGCTCCTTTCTGTTCTCATTATTAGCGTTTAACCCTTTTACATCTCACCAGCAGCTAGAGGGTACACAGTTCTCTGAAACCTCTTCAGCATTTATTGTTTGTAGACTTTTTGCCAATGGTCAGTCGACTGGTGCGAGTTGAAAACCTTTTGTAGATTAGATTGCATGAGTCTAATACTTCCTGAGGCTGAGCTTTTATCCGTTTTCCTTTCTTTAAAAAGAGAGTGAGTAAAACTTACCTCTTCATAGTATCTTCTTGAAAATGTTGCCTGTTTTGAATTTTTTTTTATCCTTTCCCTACCTCAGCACAATTTTGAGGGCAGGTGTCCTTTACAGCCCTGAGTCCTTGTGAATGGTAAGTGACCATTAGCTGTGGGTTAAAAGCTGCTCTTGCGGGAATCGGCCACAAGGCGGCAGCATTTCTCCTTTACCAAATCTGGTTACTAGGGCAACAGAGCCTTACTGGAAGTGGTGTTCTAGGTTGTAAATTAGAATGGAATGTGCGAGGAAAAAGCCCTTTAAGTTTATGTCTCATTACTTCTTGTTGGTATTTTTAACTTATTTTTTATTTTTTATCACAGCAAACTTGATTACAATGTTTTGTTTGTTCTTGGTGTGCAAGATGTGCTTCTTTCACACATATACATATATCTATTCTTCTTCGGATCCTTTTCCCATGTAGGTTATGACACAATGTTGAGTAATCTTCTCTTGGTGTTGCGTAGGTCTTTGGTGATTATATATTTTACATGTATTTGCAACTCTCTGTTAACCTCAATATGGTAAGGTATCCAATCCTCACACCTTTCTATTTGGTGAACCATAGGTTTTTGTAATGAATCTATGATAGTGTTTCTCTGTGGAAATATCTTTGTTTGTATCATTTTTTAGGTAACCCCTATATGTGATATGATAGGATATGTGTCTTTCTCTTTCTCACTTACTCCAAATTGCGTGATTACTTCTAGACTCATCTATGGTGCTGCAAATGGCATTGTTTCATTTTTTCACTAGCTCATATTCCATCTGTACAGGTAGCAGTTCTTCTTTGTCCACCCATCTGTCGGTGGACCTTTTGGTTACTTCCATATCTTGGCTATTGTAATACTATGCAATGCAGATTTGCGTGGCTGTGTCCTTCCAATTCTGTCTTCTTAGTTTATAGGTCCAAGAATAGGTCTGCTGGATCATATGGTAGCTCAATGTTGACCTTTTAAAGGCACCTCTGTTCTGTTCTCCTTAGTGGCTCTTTCCAGGTTACGTCCCACTTAAAGTGGAGGGTATGTATTTCTTCCCAGCACCTTCAGCATTTATTCTTTGTAGTTTCTGCTGATGGTTATTCTGAGTGGTGTGAGCTGATACCTCTTTGTGGTTGAATTTGCATGTGTCTCATAATTCGTAGATATTGAGCTTTAAGACATGTCCTTTTTATTTTTCCAGCTGTGATTAGAGCTTATTTCTTCAAAGTGTTTTCTTAAAGTATGTGTCACCACTTGAAATATTTTGGCCATTATCTCCCGCAAGACATTTTGAGGGCAGGTTTCATTTACAGCCCTGCAGTACTTGTTCGTATGAAGTGACCATTAGCTCAGGCTTTAAACCTGCTTTTGCAGGTATCGGCCAAAGAGCGGCAGCCTTTCTACGTTCCCCTTGCTGGTACTAGGGAAACAGACCTACCGGCCGGTGGTGTTCTTCGGTTATAAATTAGAGTGCAATGTGCCCGGATAAACCCACAAATGTTGATGTCTCCTTGCTTTTGTTTGTTTTTAAATTGAGTTTATATTTATTATTAGAGTAATATTCCATTGTGTACGTGGACCACTTCTTCTTGGTGCATTCCTCGGTTGATGGACATTTTCATTGCTTCCAAGTGCTGGCTATGGTAAATCTTGCTGGCGTACAGGTGTGCCAGCCTGTGACTTTTGGATTCTCATTTTTGCAGGTGCTAGGCCAAGCAGTGGTTGTGATTGATTGACTGGTAGCTCAATGTTTCCCTTTCCAAAGCACCTACACTGTGTTTTCATTAGTGGCTCTTTACATGCCCCCCCTTACAACCGAGGGTACGCATTTCTCCACACTCCCTTCACCATTTGTTTTTTGCAGCATTTTTCCTAATGGCCATTCTGACTGCTGTGAGCTGATAGGTTTTTGTAATATGGGTATGCATGTCATTAAAATTTTTAAAATTCGTCATATTCCTATGCTTTTTTCTTTTCTCTTAAAAGAAAAAACCGTGAGTACAATATAGCTCTTGAAATTGTCTTCTTCGAAGGTTGCCCTCTTCTGAATTTTTTGGTCGATTTTTGACCCCAGAAATTTTCTGGAGGGCAGGTGCCATTTACAGAACTGCAAGTTGGTGAAAATTTAGTGACCTTTTGCAGTGGGTTCAAAGCTGCTGTTGTGGGAAACGGCCACAAGGAGGTAGCACTTCTCCATTCCCCAATCTGGGTACTAGGGCAGCAGAGCCTTTCTGGAAGTCATTGTCCTAGGTTGCAAATTAGAATGGAATTTGCCAGGAGAAATCCCCATAAGTTTATGTCTCATTACTTCTTCTTGGTTTTTAAAATTTTTTTAATCTGGGTAAAGTTTAGAATATTGTTTGTCCTAGGTGTACACAATCTGGTTCATTTGTACATTATGTCTGTCTATTAATGTACAGATCCTCTTCCCATGTAAAATATTACAGTGTTCCGTCGACCTCCCTTGCTATATGTTCGGTCTCTTTGATACATGTATATAATATGTATGTGTATATGTATAGTAACACTAATCTTCATTTCTCAATTTCCCCCCTCCTTTCCTTTCAGATGAGCATAGTTTGTTTTCTAAGCCTGTGAGTGTCTTTCTCTTTGGAAATATGTTCATCTGTGTCAGTTATTAGATAATGCCATAAGTGACAATATAGGATATAGGTGTTTTGCCTTCCGACCTACTTCATGTTTTGTGATTATCTCCAGGCTCATGTACGGTGCCTCAAAGAGCAGTGCTTCAATGTTTTCCATGGCTAATATTCCATTGTGTGCATGGACCACTTCTTCTTGGTGCATTCCTCTGTTGATGGACATTTTCGTTGCTTCCAAGTGTTGCCTCTGGTAAGTATTGCTGGAGTGCAGGATTGCCAGCCTGTGATTTTTGATTTTCATTTTCTCAGGTGATAGACCCAGCAGTGGGTATGATTGATTGACTGGTATGGTAGCTCAACGTTTACCTTTTCAAGGCACCTCAATTGTGTTTTCATTAGTGGCTCTTACCATGTCCCCCTTAGAATCGAGGGTATGCATTTCTCCACAATCACGTCAGCATTTATTGTTTGCAGCATTTTTGTTGATGGCCATTCTGACTGGTGTGAGCTGATAGGTTTTTGTAATTTGGGTTTACATGTCTGTAAAAATTCCTACAATTCATCATTTCTCCACGGCCTTTTCTTTTCTGTTAAAAGAAAAAAGCAAAAAAGGGTTAGTATAATATACCTCTTCCAATTTTCCTTTTGGGAGGTTGCACTCTAGAAATTTTTCGTCGATTTTCGACCTCAGCATTTTTTGGAGGGCCGGTGTCATTTACAGACCTGCAGTTGGTGAATATTTAGTGACCTTTTGCAGTGGGTTTAAAGCTGCTGTTGTGGGAAACGGCCACAAGGATGCAGCATTTCTCCATTCCCAAATCTGGGTACTAGGGCAGCAGAGCCGTTCTGGAAGTCGTTTGCCTAGGTTGTAAATTTGAATGGAATGTGCCAGGAAAACCCCCCATAAGTTTATGTCTCATTACTCCTAGTTCGTTGTTTTAATTTTTTCAGTTGGGGTAATGGTTAGAATGTTGCTTGTCCAAGGTGTACACACTCTGGTTCATCTCCATATTCTATATACCTATTTATGTAGAGATCCTCTCCCCGTGTAAATTATTACAGAGTGTTCCGTAAACCTTCCTTGCTATATGGTCGGTCTTTTTGATATATGTATATCATATGTATTTGTATAAATATGGTAAGACTAATCTTCATTTATCCATTTCCCCCACCTTTCCTTTTAGATAAGCATAGTTTTTTTTTTTTTTAATAAGTCTGTGATTGACTTTCTCTGTGGAAATATGTTCATTTGTGTCTGTTATTAGATAACGCCTATAAGTGATATCATAGGATATAGGACTTTTACTTTCCGACTTACCTCATGTTCTGTGATTATCTCTAAGATCATCTATGGTGCCTCAAAGAGCACTGTTTCATTGTTTTCCATGGCTAGTTTTCATTGTGTACATGGACCACTTCTTCTTTATCCTTTCATCTGTTGATGGACATTTTGGTTGCTTCACTGTCTTGTCTATTGTGAATAAGGCTGCAGTGCAGCTTTTGCAGCCCGGGTCTTCTTCATTCTGGTCTTCTCAGGTGAGAGGCCCATTGGTGCACCTGCTGGATTGAATGATACCTCAATTTTTCCTTTTAAACGCAGCTCCTTTCTGTTCTCATTATTAGCGTTTAACCCTTTTACATCTCACCAGCAGCTAGAGGGTACACAGTTCTCTGAAACCTCTTCAGCATTTATTGTTTGTAGACTTTTTGCCAATGGTCAGTCGACTGGTGCGAGTTGAAAACCTTTTGTAGATTAGATTGCATGAGTCTAATACTTCCTGAGGCTGAGCTTTTATCCGTTTTCCTTTCTTTAAAAAGAGAGTGAGTAAAACTTACCTCTTCATAGTATCTTCTTGAAAATGTTGCCTGTTTTGAATTTTTTTTTATCCTTTCCCTACCTCAGCACAATTTTGAGGGCAGGTGTCCTTTACAGCCCTGAGTCCTTGTGAATGGTAAGTGACCATTAGCTGTGGGTTAAAAGCTGCTCTTGCGGGAATCGGCCACAAGGCGGCAGCATTTCTCCTTTACCAAATCTGGTTACTAGGGCAACAGAGCCTTACTGGAAGTGGTGTTCTAGGTTGTAAATTAGAATGGAATGTGCGAGGAAAAAGCCCTTTAAGTTTATGTCTCATTACTTCTTGTTGGTATTTTTAACTTATTTTTTATTTTTTATCACAGCAAACTTGATTACAATGTTTTGTTTGTTCTTGGTGTGCAAGATGTGCTTCTTTCACACATATACATATATCTATTCTTCTTCGGATCCTTTTCCCATGTAGGTTATGACACAATGTTGAGTAATCTTCTCTTGGTGTTGCGTAGGTCTTTGGTGATTATATATTTTACATGTATTTGCAACTCTCTGTTAACCTCAATATGGTAAGGTATCCAATCCTCACACCTTTCTATTTGGTGAACCATAGGTTTTTGTAATGAATCTATGATAGTGTTTCTCTGTGGAAATATCTTTGTTTGTATCATTTTTTAGGTAACCCCTATATGTGATATGATAGGATATGTGTCTTTCTCTTTCTCACTTACTCCAAATTGCGTGATTACTTCTAGACTCATCTATGGTGCTGCAAATGGCATTGTTTCATTTTTTCACTAGCTCATATTCCATCTGTACAGGTAGCAGTTCTTCTTTGTCCACCCATCTGTCGGTGGACCTTTTGGTTACTTCCATATCTTGGCTATTGTAATACTATGCAATGCAGATTTGCGTGGCTGTGTCCTTCCAATTCTGTCTTCTTAGTTTATAGGTCCAAGAATAGGTCTGCTGGATCATATGGTAGCTCAATGTTGACCTTTTAAAGGCACCTCTGTTCTGTTCTCCTTAGTGGCTCTTTCCAGGTTACGTCCCACTTAAAGTGGAGGGTATGTATTTCTTCCCAGCACCTTCAGCATTTATTCTTTGTAGTTTCTGCTGATGGTTATTCTGAGTGGTGTGAGCTGATACCTCTTTGTGGTTGAATTTGCATGTGTCTCATAATTCGTAGATATTGAGCTTTAAGACATGTCCTTTTTATTTTTCCAGCTGTGATTAGAGCTTATTTCTTCAAAGTGTTTTCTTAAAGTATGTGTCACCACTTGAAATATTTTGGCCATTATCTCCCGCAAGACATTTTGAGGGCAGGTTTCATTTACAGCCCTGCAGTACTTGTTCGTATGAAGTGACCATTAGCTCAGGCTTTAAACCTGCTTTTGCAGGTATCGGCCAAAGAGCGGCAGCCTTTCTACGTTCCCCTTGCTGGTACTAGGGAAACAGACCTACCGGCCGGTGGTGTTCTTCGGTTATAAATTAGAGTGCAATGTGCCCGGATAAACCCACAAATGTTGATGTCTCCTTGCTTTTGTTTGTTTTTAAATTGAGTTTATATTTATTATTAGAGTAATATTCCATTGTGTACGTGGACCACTTCTTCTTGGTGCATTCCTCGGTTGATGGACATTTTCATTGCTTCCAAGTGCTGGCTATGGTAAATCTTGCTGGCGTACAGGTGTGCCAGCCTGTGACTTTTGGATTCTCATTTTTGCAGGTGCTAGGCCAAGCAGTGGTTGTGATTGATTGACTGGTAGCTCAATGTTTCCCTTTCCAAAGCACCTACACTGTGTTTTCATTAGTGGCTCTTTACATGCCCCCCCTTACAACCGAGGGTACGCATTTCTCCACACTCCCTTCACCATTTGTTTTTTGCAGCATTTTTCCTAATGGCCATTCTGACTGCTGTGAGCTGATAGGTTTTTGTAATATGGGTATGCATGTCATTAAAATTTTTAAAATTCGTCATATTCCTATGCTTTTTTCTTTTCTCTTAAAAGAAAAAACCGTGAGTACAATATAGCTCTTGAAATTGTCTTCTTCGAAGGTTGCCCTCTTCTGAATTTTTTGGTCGATTTTTGACCCCAGAAATTTTCTGGAGGGCAGGTGCCATTTACAGAACTGCAAGTTGGTGAAAATTTAGTGACCTTTTGCAGTGGGTTCAAAGCTGCTGTTGTGGGAAACGGCCACAAGGAGGTAGCACTTCTCCATTCCCCAATCTGGGTACTAGGGCAGCAGAGCCTTTCTGGAAGTCATTGTCCTAGGTTGCAAATTAGAATGGAATTTGCCAGGAGAAATCCCCATAAGTTTATGTCTCATTACTTCTTCTTGGTTTTTAAAATTTTTTTAATCTGGGTAAAGTTTAGAATATTGTTTGTCCTAGGTGTACACAATCTGGTTCATTTGTACATTATGTCTGTCTATTAATGTACAGATCCTCTTCCCATGTAAAATATTACAGTGTTCCGTCGACCTCCCTTGCTATATGTTCGGTCTCTTTGATACATGTATATAATATGTATGTGTATATGTATAGTAACACTAATCTTCATTTCTCAATTTCCCCCCTCCTTTCCTTTCAGATGAGCATAGTTTGTTTTCTAAGCCTGTGAGTGTCTTTCTCTTTGGAAATATGTTCATCTGTGTCAGTTATTAGATAATGCCATAAGTGACAATATAGGATATAGGTGTTTTGCCTTCCGACCTACTTCATGTTTTGTGATTATCTCCAGGCTCATGTACGGTGCCTCAAAGAGCAGTGCTTCAATGTTTTCCATGGCTAATATTCCATTGTGTGCATGGACCACTTCTTCTTGGTGCATTCCTCTGTTGATGGACATTTTCGTTGCTTCCAAGTGTTGCCTCTGGTAAGTATTGCTGGAGTGCAGGATTGCCAGCCTGTGATTTTTGATTTTCATTTTCTCAGGTGATAGACCCAGCAGTGGGTATGATTGATTGACTGGTATGGTAGCTCAACGTTTACCTTTTCAAGGCACCTCAATTGTGTTTTCATTAGTGGCTCTTACCATGTCCCCCTTAGAATCGAGGGTATGCATTTCTCCACAATCACGTCAGCATTTATTGTTTGCAGCATTTTTGTTGATGGCCATTCTGACTGGTGTGAGCTGATAGGTTTTTGTAATTTGGGTTTACATGTCTGTAAAAATTCCTACAATTCATCATTTCTCCACGGCCTTTTCTTTTCTGTTAAAAGAAAAAAGCAAAAAAGGGTTAGTATAATATACCTCTTCCAATTTTCCTTTTGGGAGGTTGCACTCTAGAAATTTTTGGTCGATTTTCGACCTCAGCATTTTTTGGAGGGCCGGTGTCATTTACAGACCTGCAGTTGGTGAATATTTAGTGACCTTTTGCAGTGGGTTTAAAGCTGCTGTTGTGGGAAACGGCCACAAGGATGCAGCATTTCTCCATTCCCAAATCTGGGTACTAGGGCAGCAGAGCCGTTCTGGAAGTCGTTTGCCTAGGTTGTAAATTTGAATGGAATGTGCCAGGAAAACCCCCCATAAGTTTATGTCTCATTACTCCTAGTTCGTTGTTTTAATTTTTTCAGTTGGGGTAATGGTTAGAATGTTGCTTGTCCAAGGTGTACACACTCTGGTTCATCTCCATATTCTATATACCTATTTATGTAGAGATCCTCTCCCCGTGTAAATTATTACAGAGTGTTCCGTAAACCTTCCTTGCTATATGGTCGGTCTTTTTGATATATGTATATCATATGTATTTGTATAAATATGGTAAGACTAATCTTCATTTATCCATTTCCCCCACCTTTCCTTTTAGATAAGCATAGTTTTTTTTTTTTTTAATAAGTCTGTGATTGACTTTCTCTGTGGAAATATGTTCATTTGTGTCTGTTATTAGATAACGCCTATAAGTGATATCATAGGATATAGGACTTTTACTTTCCGACTTACCTCATGTTCTGTGATTATCTCTAAGATCATCTATGGTGCCTCAAAGAGCACTGTTTCATTGTTTTCCATGGCTAGTTTTCATTGTGTACATGGACCACTTCTTCTTTATCCTTTCATCTGTTGATGGACATTTTGGTTGCTTCACTGTCTTGTCTATTGTGAATAAGGCTGCAGTGCAGCTTTTGCAGCCCGGGTCTTCTTCATTCTGGTCTTCTCAGGTGAGAGGCCCATTGGTGCACCTGCTGGATTGAATGATACCTCAATTTTTCCTTTTAAACGCAGCTCCTTTCTGTTCTCATTATTAGCGTTTAACCCTTTTACATCTCACCAGCAGCTAGAGGGTACACAGTTCTCTGAAACCTCTTCAGCATTTATTGTTTGTAGACTTTTTGCCAATGGTCAGTCGACTGGTGCGAGTTGAAAACCTTTTGTAGATTAGATTGCATGAGTCTAATACTTCCTGAGGCTGAGCTTTTATCCGTTTTCCTTTCTTTAAAAAGAGAGTGAGTAAAACTTACCTCTTCATAGTATCTTCTTGAAAATGTTGCCTGTTTTGAATTTTTTTTTATCCTTTCCCTACCTCAGCACAATTTTGAGGGCAGGTGTCCTTTACAGCCCTGAGTCCTTGTGAATGGTAAGTGACCATTAGCTGTGGGTTAAAAGCTGCTCTTGCGGGAATCGGCCACAAGGCGGCAGCATTTCTCCTTTACCAAATCTGGTTACTAGGGCAACAGAGCCTTACTGGAAGTGGTGTTCTAGGTTGTAAATTAGAATGGAATGTGCGAGGAAAAAGCCCTTTAAGTTTATGTCTCATTACTTCTTGTTGGTATTTTTAACTTAATTGTTATTTTTTATCACAGCAAACTTGATTACAATGTTTTGTTTGTTCTCGGTGTGCAAGATGTGGTTCTTTCACACATATACATATATCTATTCTTCTTCGGATCCTTTTCCCATGTAGGTTATGACACAATGTTGAGTAGTCTTCTCTTGGTATTGCGTAGGTCTTTGGTGATTATATATTTCACATGTGTTTGTATCTCTCTGTTAACCTCAATATGGTAAGGTATCCAATCCTCACACCTTTCTATTTGGTGAACCATAAGTTTTTTTAATGAATCTATGATAGTGTTTCTCTGTGGAAATATCTTTGTTTGTATCATTTTTTAGGTAACCCCTATATGTGATATGATAGGATATGTGTCTTTCTCTTTCTCACTTGCTCCAAATTGCGTGATTACTTCTAGACTCATCTATGGTGCTGCAAATGGCATTGTTTCATTTTTTCACTAGCTCATATTCCATCTGTACAGGTAGCAGTTCTTCTTTGTCCACCCATCTGTCGGTGGACCTTTTGGTTACTTCCATATCTTGGCTATTGTAATACTATGCAATGCAGATTTGCGTGCCTGTGTCCTTCCAATTCTGTCTTCTTAGTTTAGAGGTCCAGGAATAGGTCCGCTGGATCATATGGTAGCTCAATGTTGACCTTTTAAAGGCACCTCTGTTCTGTTCTCCTTAGTGGCTCTTTCCAGGTTACGTCCCACTTAAAGTGGAGGGTATGTATTTCTTCCCAGCACCTTCAGCATTTATTCTTTGTAGTTTCTGCTGATGGTTATTCTGAGTGGTGTGAGCTGATACCTCTTTGTGGTTGAATTTGCATGTGTCTCATAATGCGTAGAAATTGAGCTTTAAGACATGTGCTTTTTATTTTTCCAGCTGTGATTAGAGCTTATTTCTTCAAAGTGTTTTCTTAAAGTATGTGTCACCACTTGCAATATTTTGGCCATTATCTCCCTCAAGACATTTTGAGGGCAGGTTTCATTTACAGCCCTGCAGTACTTGTTCGTATGAAGTGACCATTAGCTCAGGCTTTAAACCTGCTTTTGCAGGTATCGGCCAAAGAGCGGCAGCCTTTCTACGTTCCCCTTGCTGGTACTAGGGAAACAGACCTACCGGCCGGTGGTGTTCTTCGGTTATAAATTAGAGTGCAATGTGCCCGGATAAACCCACAAATGTTGATGTCTCCTTGCTTTTGTTTGTTTTTAAATTGAGTTTATATTTATTATTAGAGTAATATTCCATTGTGTACGTGGACCACTCCTTCTTGGTGCATTCCTCGGTTGATGGACATTTTCATTGCTTCCAAGTGCTGGCTATGGTAAATCTTGCTGGCGTACAGGTGTGCCAGCCTGTGACTTTTGGATTCTCATTTTTGCAGGTGCTAGGCCAAGCAGTGGTTGTGATTGATTGACTGGTAGCTCAATGTTTCCCTTTCCAAAGCACCTACACTGTGTTTTCATTAGTGGCTCTTTACATGCCCCCCCTTACAACCGAGGGTACGCATTTCTCCACACTCCCTTCACCATTTGTTTTTTGCAGCATTTTTCCTAATGGCCATTCTGACTGCTGTGAGCTGATAGGTTTTTGTAATATGGGTATGCATGTCATTAAAATTTTTAAAATTCGTCATATTCCTATGCTTTTTTCTTTTCTCTTAAAAGAAAAAACCGTGAGTACAATATAGCTCTTGAAATTGTCTTCTTCGAAGGTTGCCCTCTTCTGAATTTTTTGGTCGATTTTTGACCCCAGAAATTTTCTGGAGGGCAGGTGCCATTTACAGAACTGCTAGTTGGTGAAAATTTAGTGACCTTTTGCAGTGGGTTCAAAGCTGCTGTTGTGGAAAACGGCCACAAGGAGGTAGCACTTCTCCATTCCCCAATCTGGGTACTAGGGCAGCAGAGCCTTTCTGGAAGTCATTGTCCTAGGTTGCAAATTAGAATGGAATTTGCCAGGAGAAATCCCCATAAGTTTATGTCTCATTACTTCTTCTTGGTTTTTAATTTTTTTTTTAATCTGGGTAAAGTTTAGAATATTGTTTGTCCTAGGTGTACACAATCTGGTTCATTTGTACATTATGTCTGTCTATTAATGTACAGATCCTCTTCCCATGTAAAATATTACAGTGTTCCGTCGACCTCCCTTGCTATATGTTCGGTCTCTTTGATACATGTATATAATATGTATGTGTATATGTATAGTAACACTAATCTTCATTTCTCAATTTCCCCCCTCCTTTCCTTTCAGATGAGGATAGTTTGTTTTCTAAGCCTGTGAGTGTCTTTCTCTTTGGAAATATGTTCATCTGTGTCAGTTATTAGATAATGCCATAAGTGACAATATAGGATATAGGTGTTTTGCCTTCCGACCTACTTCATGTTTTGTGATTATCTCCAGGCTCATGTACGGTGCCTCAAAGAGCAGTGCTTCAATGTTTTCCATGGCTAATATTCCATTGTGTGCATGGACCACTTCTTCTTGGTGCATTCCTCTGTTGATGGACATTTTCGTTGCTTCCAAGTGTTGCCTCTGGTAAGTATTGCTGGAGTGCAGGATTGCCAGCCTGTGATTTTTGATTTTCATTTTCTCAGGTGATAGACCCAGCAGTGGGTATGATTGATTGACTGGTATGGTAGCTCAACGTTTACCTTTTCAAGGCACCTCAATTGTGTTTTCCTTAGTGGCTCTTACCATGTCCCCCTTAGAATCGAGGGTATGCATTTCTCCACAATCACGTCAGCATTTATTGTTTGCAGCATTTTTGTTGATGGCCATTCTGACTGGTGTGAGCTGATAGGTTTTTGTAATTTGGGTTTACATGTCTGTAAAAATTCCTACAATTCATCATTTCTCCACGGCCTTTTCTTTTCTGTTAAAAGAAAAAAGCAAAAAAGGGTTAGTATAATATACCTCTTCCAATTTTCCTTTTGGGAGGTTGCACTCTAGAAATTTTTGGTCGATTTTCGACCTCAGCATTTTTTGGAGGGCCGGTGTCATTTACAGACCTGCAGTTGGTGAATATTTAGTGACCTTTTGCAGTGGGTTTAAAGCTGCTGTTGTGGGAAACGGCCACAAGGATGCAGCATTTCTCCATTCCCAAATCTGGGTACTATGGCAGCAGAGCCGTTCTGGAAGTCGTTTGCCTAGGTTGTAAATTTGAATGGAATGTGCCAGGAAAACCCCCCATAAGTTTATGTCTCATTACTCCTAGTTCGTTGTTTTAATTTTTTCAGTTGGGGTAATGGTTAGAATGTTGCTTGTCCAAGGTGTACACACTCTGGTTCATCTCCATATTCTATATACCTATTTATGTAGAGATCCTCTCCCCGTGTAAATTATTACAGAGTGTTCCGTAAACCTTCCTTGCTATATGGTCGGTCTTTTTGATATATGTATATCATATGTATTTGTATACATATGGTAAGACTAATCTTCATTTATCCATTTCCCCCACCTTTCCTTTTAGATAAGCATAGTTTTTTTTTTTTAATAAGTCTGTGATTGACTTTCTCTGTGGAAATATGTTCATTTGTGTCTGTTATTAGATAACGCCTATAAGTGATATCATAGGATATAGGACTTTTACTTTCCGACTTACCTCATGTTCTGTGATTATCTCTAAGATCATCTATGGTGCCTCAAAGAGCACTGTTTCATTGTTTTCCATGGCTAGTTTTCATTGTGTACATGGACCACTTCTTCTTTATCCTTTCATCTGTTGATGGACATTTTGGTTGCTTCACTGTCTTGTCTATTGTGAATAAGGCCGCAGTGCAGCTTTTGCAGCCCGGGTCTTCTTCATTCTGGTCTTCTCAGGTGAGAGGCCCATTGGTGCACCTGCTGGATTGAATGATACCTCAATTTTTCCTTTTAAACGCAGCTCCTTTCTGTTCTCATTATTAGCGTTTAACCCTTTTACATCTCACCAGCAGCTAGAGGGTACACAGTTCTCTGAAACCTCTTCAGCATTTATTGTTTGTAGACTTTTTGCCAATGGTCAGTCGACTGGTGCGAGTTGAAAACCTTTTGTAGATTAGATTGCATGAGTCTAATACTTCCTGAGGCTGAGCTTTTATCCGTTTTCCTTTCTTTAAAAAGAGAGTGAGTAAAACTTACCTCTTCATAGTATCTTCTTGAAAATGTTGCCTGTTTTGAATTTTTTTTTATCCTTTCCCTACCTCAGCACAATTTTGAGGGCAGGTGTCCTTTACAGCCCTGAGTCCTTGTGAATGGTAAGTGACCATTAGCTGTGGGTTAAAAGCTGCTCTTGCGGGAATCGGCCACAAGGCGGCAGCATTTCTCCTTTACCAAATCTGGTTACTAGGGCAACAGAGCCTTACTGGAAGTGGTGTTCTAGGTTGTAAATTAGAATGGAATGTGCGAGGAAAAAGCCCTTTAAGTTTATGTCTCATTACTTTTTGTTGGTATTTTTAACTTAATTGTTATTTTTTATCACAGCAAACTTGATTACAATGTTTTGTTTGTTCTCGGTGTGCAAGATGTGGTTCTTTCACACATATACATATATCTATTCTTCTTCGGATCCTTTTCCCATGTAGGTTATGACACAATGTTGAGTAGTCTTCTCTTGGTATTGCGTAGGTCTTTGGTGATTATATATTTCACATGTGTTTGTATCTCTCTGTTAACCTCAATATGGTAAGGTATCCAATCCTCACACCTTTCTATTTGGTGAACCATAAGTTTTTTTAATGAATCTATGATAGTGTTTCTCTGTGGAAATATCTTTGTTTGTATCATTTTTTAGGTAACCCCTATATGTGATATGATAGGATATGTGTCTTTCTCTTTCTCACTTGCTCCAAATTGCGTGATTACTTCTAGACTCATCTATGGTGCTGCAAATGGCATTGTTTCATTTTTTCACTAGCTCATATTCCATCTGTACAGGTAGCAGTTCTTCTTTGTCCACCCATCTGTCGGTGGACCTTTTGGTTACTTCCATATCTTGGCTATTGTAATACTATGCAATGCAGATTTGCGTGCCTGTGTCCTTCCAATTCTGTCTTCTTAGTTTAGAGGTCCAGGAATAGGTCCGCTGGATCATATGGTAGCTCAATGTTGACCTTTTAAAGGCACCTCTGTTCTGTTCTCCTTAGTGGCTCTTTCCAGGTTACGTCCCACTTAAAGTGGAGGGTATGTATTTCTTCCCAGCACCTTCAGCATTTATTCTTTGTAGTTTCTGCTGATGGTTATTCTGAGTGGTGTGAGCTGATACCTCTTTGTGGTTGAATTTGCATGTGTCTCATAATGCGTAGAAATTGAGCTTTAAGACATGTGCTTTTTATTTTTCCAGCTGTGATTAGAGCTTATTTCTTCAAAGTGTTTTCTTAAAGTATGTGTCACCACTTGCAATATTTTGGCCATTATCTCCCTCAAGACATTTTGAGGGCAGGTTTCATTTACAGCCCTGCAGTACTTGTTCGTATGAAGTGACCATTAGCTCAGGCTTTAAACCTGCTTTTTCAGGTATCGGCCAAAGAGCGGCAGCCTTTCTACGTTCCCCTTGCTGGTACTAGGGAAACAGACCTACCGGCCGGTGGTGTTCTTCGGTTATAAATTAGAGTGCAATGTGCCCGGATAAACCCACAAATGTTGATGTCTCCTTGCTTTTGTTTGTTTTTAAATTGAGTTTATATTTATTATTAGAGTAATATTCCATTGTGTACGTGGACCACTCCTTCTTGGTGCATTCCTCGGTTGATGGACATTTTCATTGCTTCCAAGTGCTGGCTATGGTAAATCTTGCTGGCGTACAGGTGTGCCAGCCTGTGACTTTTGGATTCTCATTTTTGCAGGTGCTAGGCCAAGCAGTGGTTGTGATTGATTGACTGGTAGCTCAATGTTTCCCTTTCCAAAGCACCTACACTGTGTTTTCATTAGTGGCTCTTTACATGCCCCCCCTTACAACCGAGGGTACGCATTTCTCCACACTCCCTTCACCATTTGTTTTTTGCAGCATTTTTCCTAATGGCCATTCTGACTGCTGTGAGCTGATAGGTTTTTGTAATATGGGTATGCATGTCATTAAAATTTTTAAAATTCGTCATATTCCTATGCTTTTTTCTTTTCTCTTAAAAGAAAAAACCGTGAGTACAATATAGCTCTTGAAATTGTCTTCTTCGAAGGTTGCCCTCTTCTGAATTTTTTGGTCGATTTTTGACCCCAGAAATTTTCTGGAGGGCAGGTGCCATTTACAGAACTGCTAGTTGGTGAAAATTTAGTGACCTTTTGCAGTGGGTTCAAAGCTGCTGTTGTGGGAAACGGCCACAAGGAGGTAGCACTTCTCCATTCCCCAATCTGGGTACTAGGGCAGCAGAGCCTTTCTGGAAGTCATTGTCCTAGGTTGCAAATTAGAATGGAATTTGCCAGGAGAAATCCCCATAAGTTTATGTCTCATTACTTCTTCTTGGTTTTTAATTTTTTTTTTAATCTGGGTAAAGTTTAGAATATTGTTTGTCCTAGGTGTACACAATCTGGTTCATTTGTACATTATGTCTGTCTATTAATGTACAGATCCTCTTCCCATGTAAAATATTACAGTGTTCCGTCGACCTCCCTTGCTATATGTTCGGTCTCTTTGATACATGTATATAATATGTATGTGTATATGTATAGTAACACTAATCTTCATTTCTCAATTTCCCCCCTCCTTTCCTTTCAGATGAGGATAGTTTGTTTTCTAAGCCTGTGAGTGTCTTTCTCTTTGGAAATATGTTCATCTGTGTCAGTTATTAGATAATGCCATAAGTGACAATATAGGATATAGGTGTTTTGCCTTCCGACCTACTTCATGTTTTGTGATTATCTCCAGGCTCATGTACGGTGCCTCAAAGAGCAGTGCTTCAATGTTTTCCATGGCTAATATTCCATTGTGTGCATGGACCACTTCTTCTTGGTGCATTCCTCTGTTGATGGACATTTTCGTTGCTTCCAAGTGTTGCCTCTGGTAAGTATTGCTGGAGTGCAGGATTGCCAGCCTGTGATTTTTGATTTTCATTTTCTCAGGTGATAGACCCAGCAGTGGGTATGATTGATTGACTGGTATGGTAGCTCAACGTTTACCTTTTCAAGGCACCTCAATTGTGTTTTCATTAGTGGCTCTTACCATGTCCCCCTTAGAATCGAGGGTATGCATTTCTCCACAATCACGTCAGCATTTATTGTTTGCAGCATTTTTGTTGATGGCCATTCTGACTGGTGTGAGCTGATAGGTTTTTGTAATTTGGGTTTACATGTCTGTAAAAATTCCTACAATTCATCATTTCTCCACGGCCTTTTCTTTTCTGTTAAAAGAAAAAAGCAAAAAAGGGTTAGTATAATATACCTCTTCCAATTTTCCTTTTGGGAGGTTGCACTCTAGAAATTTTTGGTCGATTTTCGACCTCAGCATTTTTTGGAGGGCCGGTGTCATTTACAGACCTGCAGTTGGTGAATATTTAGTGACCTTTTGCAGTGGGTTTAAAGCTGCTGTTGTGGGAAACGGCCACAAGGATGCAGCATTTCTCCATTCCCAAATCTGGGTACTAGGGCAGCAGAGCCGTTCTGGAAGTCGTTTGCCTAGGTTGTAAATTTGAATGGAATGTGCCAGGAAAACCCCCCATAAGTTTATGTCTCATTACTCCTAGTTCGTTGTTTTAATTTTTTCAGTTGGGGTAATGGTTAGAATGTTGCTTGTCCAAGGTGTACACACTCTGGTTCATCTCCATATTCTATATACCTATTTATGTAGAGATCCTCTCCCCGTGTAAATTATTACAGAGTGTTCCATAAACCTTCCTTGCTATATGGTCGGTCTTTTTGATATATGTATATCATATGTATTTGTATACATATGCTAAGACTAATCTTCATTTATCCATTTCCCCCACCTTTCCTTTTAGATAAGCATAGTTTTTTTTTAATAAGTCTGTGATTGACTTTCTCTGTGGAAATATGTTCATTTGTGTCAGTTATTAGATAACGCCTATAAGTGATATCATAGGATATAGGACTTTTACTTTCCGACTTACCTCATGTTCTGTGATTATCTCTAAGATCATCTATGGTGCCTCAAAGAGCACTGTTTCATTGTTTTCCATGGCTAGTTTTCATTGTGTACATGGACCACTTCTTCTTTATCCTTTCATCTGTTGATGGACATTTTGGTTGCTTCACTGTCTTGTCTATTGTGAATAAGGCTGCAGTGCAGCTTTTGCAGCCCGGGTCTTCTTCATTCTGGTCTTCTCAGGTGAGAGGCCCATTGGTGCACCTGCTGGATTGAATGATACCTCAATTTTTCCTTTTAAACGCAGGTCCTTTCTGTTCTCATTATTAGCGTTTAACCCTTTTACATCTCACCAGCAGCTAGAGGGTACACAGTTCTCTGAAACCTCTTCAGCATTTATTGTCTGTAGACTTTTTGCCAATGGTCAGTCGACTGGTGCGAGTTGAAAACCTTTTGTAGATTAGATTGCATGAGTCTAATACTTCCTGAGGCTGAGCTTTTATCCGTTTTCCTTTCTTTAAAAAGAGAGTGAGTAAAACTTACCTCTTCATAGTATCTTCTTGAAAATGTTGCCTGTTTTGAATTTTTTTTTATCCTTTCCCTACCTCAGCACAATTTTGAGGGCAGGTGTCCTTTACAGCCCTGAGTCCTTGTGAATGGTAAGTGACCATTAGCTGTGGGTTAAAAGCTGCTCTTGCGGGAATCGGCCACAAGGCGGCAGCATTTCTCCTTTACCAAATCTGGTTACTAGGGCAACAGAGCCTTACTGGAAGTGGTGTTCTAGGTTGTAAATTAGAATGGAATGTGCGAGGAAAAAGCCCTTTAAGTTTATGTCTCATTACTTCTTGTTGGTATTTTTAACTTAATTGTTATTTTTTATCACAGCAAACTTGATTACAATGTTTTGTTTGTTCTCGGTGTGCAAGATGTGGTTCTTTCACACATATACATATATCTATTCTTCTTCGGATCCTTTTCCCATGTAGGTTATGACACAATGTTGAGTAGTCTTCTCTTGGTATTGCGTAGGTCTTTGGTGATTATATATTTCACATGTGTTTGTATCTCTCTGTTAACCTCAATATGGTAAGGTATCCAATCCTCACACCTTTCTATTTGGTGAACCATAAGTTTTTTTAATGAATCTATGATAGTGTTTCTCTGTGGAAATATCTTTGTTTGTATCATTTTTTAGGTAACCCCTATATGTGATATGATAGGATATGTGTCTTTCTCTTTCTCACTTGCTCCAAATTGCGTGATTACTTCTAGACTCATCTATGGTGCTGCAAATGGCATTGTTTCATTTTTTCACTAGCTCATATTCCATCTGTACAGGTAGCAGTTCTTCTTTGTCCACCCATCTGTCGGTGGACCTTTTGGTTACTTCCATATCTTGGCTATTGTAATACTATGCAATGCAGATTTGCGTGCCTGTGTCCTTCCAATTCTGTCTTCTTAGTTTAGAGGTCCAGGAATAGGTCCGCTGGATCATATGGTAGCTCAATGTTGACCTTTTAAAGGCACCTCTGTTCTGTTCTCCTTAGTGGCTCTTTCCAGGTTACGTCCCACTTAAAGTGGAGGGTATGTATTTCTTCCCAGCACCTTCAGCATTTATTCTTTGTAGTTTCTGCTGATGGTTATTCTGAGTGGTGTGAGCTGATACCTCTTTGTGGTTGAATTTGCATGTGTCTCATAATGCGTAGACATTGAGCTTTAAGACATGTGCTTTTTATTTTTCCAGCTGTGATTAGAGCTTATTTCTTCAAAGTGTTTTCTTAAAGTATGTGTCACCACTTGCAATATTTTGGCCATTATCTCCCTCAAGACATTTTGAGGGCAGGTTTCATTTACAGCCCTGCAGTACTTGTTCGTATGAAGTGACCATTAGCTCAGGCTTTAAACCTGCTTTTGCAGGTATCGGCCAAAGAGCGGCAGCCTTTCTACGTTCCCCTTGCTGGTACTAGGGAAACAGACCTACCGGCCGGTGGTGTTCTTCGGTTATAAATTAGAGTGCAATGTGCCCGGATAAACCCACAAATGTTGATGTCTCCTTGCTTTTGTTTGTTTTTAAATTGAGTTTATATTTATTATTAGAGTAATATTCCATTGTGTACGTGGACCACTTCTTCTTGGTGCATTCCTCGGTTGATGGACATTTTCATTGCTTCCAAGTGCTGGCTATGGTAAATCTTGCTGGCGTACAGGTGTGCCAGCCTGTGACTTTTGGATTCTCTTTTTTGCAGGTGCTAGGCCAAGCAGTGGTTGTGATTGATTGACTGGTAGCTCAATGTTTCCCTTTCCAAAGCACCTACACTGTGTTTTCATTAGTGGCTCTTTACATGCCCCCCCTTACAACCGAGGGTACGCATTTCTCCACACTCCCTTCACCATTTGTTTTTTGCAGCATTTTTCCTAATGGCCATTCTGACTGCTGTGAGCTGATAGGTTTTTGTAATATGGGTATGCATGTCATTAAAATTTTTAAAATTCGTCATATTCCTATGCTTTTTTCTTTTCTCTTAAAAGAAAAAACCGTGAGTACAATATAGCTCTTGAAATTGTCTTCTTCGAAGGTTGCCCTCTTCTGAATTTTTTGGTCGATTTTTGACCCCAGAAATTTTCTGGAGGGCAGGTGCCATTTACAGAACTGCTAGTTGGTGAAAATTTAGTGACCTTTTGCAGTGGGTTCAAAGCTGCTGTTGTGGGAAACGGCCACAAGGAGGTAGCACTTCTCCATTCCCCAATCTGGGTACTAGGGCAGCAGAGCCTTTCTGGAAGTCATTGTCCTAGGTTGCAAATTAGAATGGAATTTGCCAGGAGAAATCCCCATAAGTTTATGTCTCATTACTTCTTCTTGGTTTTTAATTTTTTTTTTAATCTGGGTAAAGTTTAGAATATTGTTTGTCCTAGGTGTACACAATCTGGTTCATTTGTACATTATGTCTGTCTCTTAATGTACAGATCCTCTTCCCATGTAAAATATTACAGTGTTCCGTCGACCTCCCTTGCTATATGTTCGGTCTCTTTGATACATGTATATAATATGTATGTGTATATGTATAGTAACACTAATCTTCATTTCTCAATTTCCCCCCTCCTTTCCTTTCAGATGAGGATAGTTTGTTTTCTAAGCCTGTGAGTGTCTTTCTCTTTGGAAATATGTTCATCTGTGTCAGTTATTAGATAATGCCATAAGTGACAATATAGGATATAGGTGTTTTGCCTTCCGACCTACTTCATGTTTTGTGATTATCTCCAGGCTCATGTACGGTGCCTCAAAGAGCAGTGCTTCAATGTTTTCCATGGCTAATATTCCATTGTGTGCATGGACCACTTCTTCTTGGTGCATTCCTCTGTTGATGGACATTTTCGTTGCTTCCAAGTGTTGCCTCTGGTAAGTATTGCTGGAGTGCAGGATTGCCAGCCTGTGATTTTTGATTTTCATTTTCTCAGGTGATAGACCCAGCAGTGGGTATGATTGATTGACTGGTATGGTAGCTCAACGTTTACCTTTTCAAGGCACCTCAATTGTGTTTTCATTAGTGGCTCTTACCATGTCCCCCTTAGAATCGAGGGTATGCATTTCTCCACAATCACGTCAGCATTTATTGTTTGCAGCATTTTTGTTGATGGCCATTCTGACTGGTGTGAGCTGATAGGTTTTTGTAATTTGGGTTTACATGTCTGTAAAAATTCCTACAATTCATCATTTCTCCACGGCCTTTTCTTTTCTGTTAAAAGAAAAAAGCAAAAAAGGGTTAGTATAATATACCTCTTCCAATTTTCCTTTTGGGAGGTTGCACTCTAGAAATTTTTGGTCGATTTTCGACCTCAGCATTTTTTGGAGGGCCGGTGTCATTTACAGACCTGCAGTTGGTGAATATTTAGTGACCTTTTGCAGTGGGTTTAAAGCTGCTGTTGTGGGAAACGGCCACAAGGATGCAGCATTTCTCCATTCCCAAATCTGGGTACTAGGGCAGCAGAGCCGTTCTGGAAGTCGTTTGCCTAGGTTGTAAATTTGAATGGAATGTGCCAGGAAAACCCCCCATAAGTTTATGTCTCATTACTCCTAGTTCGTTGTTTTAATTTTTTCAGTTGGGGTAATGGTTAGAATGTTGCTTGTCCAAGGTGTACACACTCTGGTTCATCTCCATATTCTATATACCTATTTATGTAGAGATCCTCTTCCCGTGTAAATTATTACAGAGTGTTCCGTAAACCTTCCTTGCTATATGGTCGGTCTTTTTGATATATGTATATCATATGTATTTGTATACATATGGTAAGACTAATCTTCATTTATCCATTTCCCCCACCTTTCCTTTTAGATAAGCATAGTTTTTTTTTTTTTTTTAATAAGTCTGTGATTGACTTTCTCTGTGGAAATATGTTCATTTGTGTCTGTTATTAGATAACGCCTATAAGTGATATCATAGGATATAGGACTTTTACTTTCCGACTTACCTCATGTTCTGTGATTATCTCTAAGATCATCTATGGTGCCTCAAAGAGCACTGTTTCATTGTTTTCCATGGCTAGTTTTCATTGTGTACATGGACCACTTCTTCTTTATCCTTTCATCTGTTGATGGACATTTTGGTTGCTTCACTGTCTTGTCTATTGTGAATAAGGCCGCAGTGCAGCTTTTGCAGCCCGGGTCTTCTTCATTCTGGTCTTCTCAGGTGAGAGGCCCATTGGTGCACCTGCTGGATTGAATGATACCTCAATTTTTCCTTTTAAACGCAGCTCCTTTCTGTTCTCATTATTAGCGTTTAACCCTTTTACATCTCACCAGCAGCTAGAGGGTACACAGTTCTCTGAAACCTCTTCAGCATTTATTGTTTGTAGACTTTTTGCCAATGGTCAGTCGACTGGTGCGAGTTGAAAACCTTTTGTAGATTAGATTGCATGAGTCTAATACTTCCTGAGGCTGAGCTTTTATCCGTTTTCCTTTCTTTAAAAAGAGAGTGAGTAAAACTTACCTCTTCATAGTATCTTCTTGAAAATGTTGCCTGTTTTGAATTTTTTTTTATCCATTCCCTACCTCAGCACAATTTTGAGGGCAGGTGTCCTTTACAGCCCTGAGTCCTTGTGAATGGTAAGTGACCATTAGCTGTGGGTTAAAAGCTGCTCTTGCGGGAATCGGCCACAAGGCGGCAGCATTTCTCCTTTACCAAATCTGGTTACTAGGGCAACAGAGCCTTACTGGAAGTGGTGTTCTAGGTTGTAAATTAGAATGGAATGTGCGAGGAAAAAGCCCTTTAAGTTTATGTCTCATTACTTCTTGTTGGTATTTTTAACTTAATTGTTATTTTTTATCACAGCAAACTTGATTACAATGTTTTGTTTGTTCTCAGTGTGCAAGATGTGGTTCTTTCACACATATACATATATCTATTCTTCTTCGGATCCTTTTCCCATGTAGGTTATGACACAATGTTGAGTAGTCTTCTCTTGGTATTGCGTAGGTCTTTGGTGATTATATATTTCACATGTGTTTGTATCTCTCTGTTAACCTCAATATGGTAAGGTATCCAATCCTCACACCTTTCTATTTGGTGAACCATAAGTTTTTTTAATGAATCTATGATAGTGTTTCTCTGTGGAAATATCTTTGTTTGTATCATTTTTTAGGTAACCCCTATATGTGATGTGATAGGATATGTGTCTTTCTCTTTCTCACTTGCTCCAAATTGCGTGATTACTTCTAGACTCATCTATGGTGCTGCAAATGGCATTGTTTCATTTTTTCACTAGCTCATATTCCATCTGTACAGGTAGCAGTTCTTCTTTGTCCACCCATCTGTCGGTGGACCTTTTGGTTACTTCCATATCTTGGCTATTGTAATACTATGCAATGCAGATTTGCGTGCCTGTGTCCTTCCAATTCTGTCTTCTTAGTTTAGAGGTCCAGGAATAGGTCCGCTGGATCATATGGTAGCTCAATGTTGACCTTTTAAAGGCACCTCTGTTCTGTTCTCCTTAGTGGCTCTTTCCAGGTTACGTCCCACTTAAAGTGGAGGGTATGTATTTCTTCCCAGCACCTTCAGCATTTATTCTTTGTAGTTTCTGCTGATGGTTATTCTGAGTGGTGTGAGCTGATACCTCTTTGTGGTTGAATTTGCATGTGTCTCATAATGCGTAGAAATTGAGCTTTAAGACATGTGCTTTTTATTTTTCCAGCTGTGATTAGAGCTTATTTCTTCAAAGTGTTTTCTTAAAGTATGTGTCACCACTTGCAATATTTTGGCCATTATCTCCCACAAGACATTTTGAGGGCAGGTTTCATTTACAGCCCTGCAGTACTTGTTCGTATGAAGTGACCATTAGCTCAGGCTTTAAACCTGCTTTTGCAGGTATCGGCCAAAGAGCGGCAGCCTTTCTACGTTCCCCTTGCTGGTACTAGGGAAACAGACCTACCGGCCGGTGGTGTTCTTCGGTTATAAATTAGAGTGCAATGTGCCCGGATAAACCCACAAATGTTGATGTCTCCTTGCTTTTGTTTGTTTTTAAATTGAGTTTATATTTATTATTAGAGTAATATTCCATTGTGTACGTGGACCACTTCTTCTTGGTGCATTCCTCGGTTGATGGACATTTTCATTGCTTCCAAGTGCTGGCTATGGTAAATCTTGCTGGCGTACAGGTGTGCCAGCCTGTGACTTTTGGATTCTCATTTTTGCAGGTGCTAGGCCAAGCAGTGGTTGTGATTGATTGACTGGTAGCTCAATGTTTCCCTTTCCAAAGCACCTACACTGTGTTTTCATTAGTGGCTCTTTACATGCCCCCCCTTACAACCGAGGGTACGCATTTCTCCACACTCCCTTCACCATTTGTTTTTTTGCAGCATTTTTCCTAATGGCCATTCTGACTGCTGTGAGCTGATAGGTTTTTGTGATATGGGTATGCATGTCATTAAAATTTTTAAAATTCGTCATATTCCTATGCTTTTTTCTTTTCTCTTAAAAGAAAAAACCGTGAGTACAATATAGCTCTTGAAATTGTCTTCTTCGAAGGTTGCCCTCTTCAGAATTTTTTGGTCGATTTTTGACCCCAGAAATTTTCTGGAGGGCAGGTGCCATTTACAGAACTGCAAGTTGGTGAAAATTTAGTGACCTTTTGCAGTGGGTTCAAAGCTGCTGTTGTGGGAAACGGCCACAAGGAGGTAGCATTTCTCCATTCCCCAATCTGGGTACTAGGGCAGCAGAGCCTTTCTGGAAGTCATTGTCCTAGGTTGCAAATTAGAAATGAATTTGCCAGGAGAAATCCCCATAAGTTTATGTCTCATTACTTCTTCTTGGTTTTTAAATTTTTTTTTAATCTGGGTAAAGTTTAGAATATTGTTTGTCCTAGGTGTACACAATCTGGTTCATTTGTACATTATGTCTGTCTATTAATGTACAGATCCTCTTCCCATGTAAAATATTACAGTGTTCCGTCGACCTCCCTTGCTATATGTTCGGTCTCTTTGATACATGTATATAATATGTATGTGTATATGTATAGTAACACTAATCTTCATTTCTCAATTTCCCCCCTCCTTTCCTTTCAGATGAGGATAGTTTGTTTTCTAAGCCTGTGAGTGTCTTTCTCTTTGGAAATATGTTCATCTGTGTCAGTTATTAGATAATGCCATAAGTGACAATATAGGATATAGGTGTTTTGCCTTCCGACCTACTTCATGTTTTGTGATTATCTCCAGGCTCATGTACGGTGCCTCAAAGAGCAGTGCTTCAATGTTTTCCATGGCTAATATTCCATTGTGTGCATGGACCACTTCTTCTTGGTGCATTCCTCTGTTGATGGACATTTTCGTTGCTTCCAAGTGTTGCCTCTGGTAAGTATTGCTGGAGTGCAGGATTGCCAGCCTGTGATTTTTGATTTTCATTTTCTCAGGTGATAGACCCAGCAGTGGGTATGATTGATTGACTGGTATGGTAGCTCAACGTTTACCTTTTCAAGGCACCTCAATTGTGTTTTCATTAGTGGCTCTTACCATGTCCCCCTTAGAATCGAGGGTATGCATTTCTCCACAATCACGTCAGCATTTATTGTTTGCAGCATTTTTGTTGATGGCCATTCTGACTGGTGTGAGCTGATAGGTTTTTGTAATTTGGGTTTACATGTCTGTAAAAATTCCTACAATTCATCATTTCTCCACGGCCTTTTCTTTTCTGTTAAAAGAAAAAAGCAAAAAAGGGTTAGTATAATATACCTCTTCCAATTTTCCTTTTGGGAGGTTGCACTCTAGAAATTTTTGGTCGATTTTCGACCTCAGCATTTTTTGGAGGGCCGGTGTCATTTACAGACCTGCAGTTGGTGAATATTTAGTGACCTTTTGCAGTGGGTTTAAAGCTGCTGTTGTGGGAAACGGCCAAAAGGATGCAGCATTTCTCCATTCCCAAATCTGGGTACTAGGGCAGCAGAGCCGTTCTGGAAGTCGTTTGCCTAGGTTGTAAATTTGAATGGAATGTGCCAGGAAAACCCCCCATAAGTTTATGTCTCATTACTGCTAGTTCGTTGTTTTAATTTTTTCAGTTGCGGTAATGGTTAGAATGTTGCTTGTCCAAGGTGTACACACTCTGGTTCATCTCCATATTCTATATACCTATTTATGTAGAGATCCTCTCCCCGTGTAAATTATTACAGAGTGTTCCGTAAACCTTCCTTGCTATATGGTCGGTCTTTTTGATATATGTATATCATATGTATTTGTATACATATGCTAAGACTAATCTTCATTTATCCATTTCCCCCACCTTTCCTTTTAGATAAGCATAGTTTTTTTTTTTAATAAGTCTGTGATTGACTTTCTCTGTGGAAATATGTTCATTTGTGTCAGTTATTAGATAACGCCTATAAGTGATATTATAGGATATAGGACTTTTACTTTCCGACTTACCTCATGTTCTGTGATTATCTCTAAGATCATCTATGGTGCCTCAAAGAGCACTGTTTCATTGTTTTCCATGGCTAGTTTTCATTGTGTACATGGAGCACTTCTTCTTTATCCTTTCATCTGTTGATGGACATTTTGGTTGCTTCACTGTCTTGTCTATTGTGAATAAGGCTGCAGTGCAGCTTTTGCAGCCCGGGTCTTCTTCATTCTGGTCTTCTCAGGTGAGAGGCCCATTGGTGCACCTGCTGGATTGAATGATACCTCAATTTTTCCTTTTAAACGCAGCTCCTTTCTGTTCTCATTATTAGCGTTTAACCCTTTTACATCTCACCAGCAGCTAGAGGGTACACAGTTCTCTGAAACCTCTTCAGCATTTATTGTTTGTAGACTTTTTGCCAATGGTCAGTCGACTGGTGCGAGTTGAAAACCTTTTGTAGATTAGATTGCATGAGTCTAATACTTCCTGAGGCTGAGCTTTTATCCGTTTTCCTTTCTTTAAAAAGAGAGTGAGTAAAACTTACCTCTTCATAGTATCTTCTTGAAAATGTTGCCTGTTTTGAATTTTTTTTTATCCTTTCCCTACCTCAGCACAATTTTGAGGGCAGGTGTCCTTTACAGCCCTGAGTCCTTGTGAATGGTAAGTGACCATTAGCTGTGGGTTAAAAGCTGCTCTTGCGGGAATCGGCCACAAGGCGGCAGCATTTCTCCTTTACCAAATCTGGTTACTAGGGCAACAGAGCCTTACTGGAAGTGGTGTTCTAGGTTGTAAATTAGAATGGAATGTGCGAGGAAAAAGCCCTTTAAGTTTATGTCTCATTACTTCTTGTTGGTATTTTTAACTTAATTGTTATTTTTTATCACAGCAAACTTGATTACAATGTTTTGTTTGTTCTCGGTGTGCAAGATGTGGTTCTTTCACACATATACATATATCTATTCTTCTTCGGATCCTTTTCCCATGTAGGTTATGACACAATGTTGAGTAGTCTTCTCTTGGTATTGCGTAGGTCTTTGGTGATTATATATTTCACATGTGTTTGTATCTCTCTGTTAACCTCAATATGGTAAGGTATCCAATCCTCACACCTTTCTATTTGGTGAACCATAAGTTTTTTTAATGAATCTATGATAGTGTTTCTCTGTGGAAATATCTTTGTTTGTATCATTTTTTAGGTAACCCCTATATGTGATGTGATAGGATATGTGTCTTTCTCTTTCTCACTTGCTCCAAATTGCGTGATTACTTCTAGACTCATCTATGGTGCTGCAAATGGCATTGTTTCATTTTTTCACTAGCTAATATTCCATCTGTACAGGTAGCAGTTCTTCTTTGTCCACCCATCTGTCGGTGGACCTTTTGGTTACTTCCATATCTTGGCTATTGTAATACTATGCAATGCAGATTTGCGTGCCTGTGTCCTTCCAATTCTGTCTTCTTAGTTTAGAGGTCCAGGAATAGGTCCGCTGGATCATATGGTAGCTCAATGTTGACCTTTTAAAGGCACCTCTGTTCTGTTCTCCTTAGTGGCTCTTTCCAGGTTACGTCCCACTTAAAGTGGAGGGTATGTATTTCTTCCCAGCACCTTCAGCATTTATTCTTTGTAGTTTCTGCTGATGGTTATTCTGAGTGGTGTGAGCTGATACCTCTTTGTGGTTGAATTTGCATGTGTCTCATAATGCGTAGAAATTGAGCTTTAAGACATGTGCTTTTTATTTTTCCAGCTGTGATTAGAGCTTATTTCTTCAAAGTGTTTTCTTAAAGTATGTGTCACCACTTGCAATATTTTGGCCATTATCTCCCTCAAGACATTTTGAGGGCAGGTTTCATTTACAGCCCTGCAGTACTTGTTCGTATGAAGTGACCATTAGCTCAGGCTTTAAACCTGCTTTTGCAGGTATCGGCCAAAGAGCGGCAGCCTTTCTACGTTCCCCTTGCTGGTACTAGGGAAACAGACCTACCGGCCGGTGGTGTTCTTCGGTTATAAATTAGAGTGCAATGTGCCCGGATAAACCCACAAATGTTGATGTCTCCTTGCTTTTGTTTGTTTTTAAATTGAGTTTATATTTATTATTAGAGTAATATTCCATTGTGTACGTGGACCACTTCTTCTTGGTGCATTCCTCGGTTGATGGACATTTTCATTGCTTCCAAGTGCTGGCTATGGTAAATCTTGCTGGCGTACAGGTGTGCCAGCCTGTGACTTTTGGATTCTCATTTTTGCAGGTGCTAGGCCAAGCAGTGGTTGTGATTGATTGACTGGTAGCTCAATGTTTCCCTTTCCAAAGCACCTACACTGTGTTTTCATTAGTGGCTCTTTACATGCCCCCCCTTACAACCGAGGGTACGCATTTCTCCACACTCCCTTCACCATTTGTTTTTTGCAGCATTTTTCCTAATGGCCATTCTGACTGCTGTGAGCTGATAGGTTTTTGTAATATGGGTATGCATGTCATTAAAATTTTTAAAATTCGTCATATTCCTATGCTTTTTTCTTTTCTCTTAAAAGAAAAAACCGTGAGTACAATATAGCTCTTGAAATTGTCTTCTTCGAAGGTTGCCCTCTTCTGAATTTTTTGGTCGATTTTTGACCCCAGAAATTTTCTGGAGGGCAGGTGCCATTTACAGAACTGTTAGTTGGTGAAAATTTAGTGACCTTTTGCAGTGGGTTCAAAGCTGCTGTTGTGGGAAACGGCCACAAGGAGGTAGCACTTCTCCATTCCCCAATCTGGGTACTAGGGCAGCAGAGCCTTTCTGGAAGTCATTGTCCTAGGTTGCAAATTAGAATGGAATTTGCCAGGAGAAATCCCCATAAGTTTATGTCTCATTACTTCTTCTTGGTTTTTAAATTTTTTTTTAATCTGGGTAAAGTTTAGAATATTGTTTGTCCTAGGTGTACACAATCTGGTTCATTTGTACATTATGTCTGTCTCTTAATGTACAGATCCTCTTCCCATGTAAAATATTACAGTGTTCCATCGGCCTCCCTTGCTATATGTTCGGTCTCTTTGATACATGTATATAATATGTATGTGTATATGTATAGTAACACTAATCTTCATTTCTCAATTTCCCCCCTCCTTTCCTTTCAGATGAGGATAGTTTGTTTTCTAAGCCTGTGAGTGTCTTTCTCTTTGGAAATATGTTCATCTGTGTCAGTTATTAGATAATGCCATAAGTGACAATATAGGATATAGGTGTTTTGCCTTCCGACCTACTTCATGTTTTGTGATTATCTCCAGGCTCATGTACGGTGCCTCAAAGAGCAGTGCTTCAATGTTTTCCATGGCTAATATTCCATTGTGTGCATGGACCACTTCTTCTTGGTGCATTCCTCTGTTGATGGACATTTTCGTTGCTTCCAAGTGTTGCCTCTGGTAAGTATTGCTGGAGTGCAGGATTGCCAGCCTGTGATTTTTGATTTTCATTTTCTCAGGTGATAGACCCAGCAGTGGGTATGATTGATTGACTGGTATGGTAGCTCAACGTTTACCTTTTCAAGGCACCTCAATTGTGTTTTCATTAGTGGCTCTTACCATGTCCCCCTTAGAATCGAGGGTATGCATTTCTCCACAATCACGTCAGCATTTATTGTTTGCAGCATTTTTGTTGATGGCCATTCTGACTGGTGTGAGCTGATAGGTTTTTGTAATTTGGGTTTACATGTCTGTAAAAATTCCTACAATTCATCATTTCTCCACGGCCTTTTCTTTTCTGTTAAAAGAAAAAAGCAAAAAAGGGTTAGTATAATATACCTCTTCCAATTTTCCTTTTGGGAGGTTGCACTCTAGAAATTTTTGGTCGATTTTCGACCTCAGCATTTTTTGGAGGGCCGGTGTCATTTACAGACCTGCAGTTGGTGAATATTTAGTGACCTTTTGCAGTGGGTTTAAAGCTGCTGTTGTGGGAAACGGCCACAAGGATGCAGCATTTCTCCATTCCCAAATCTGGGTACTAGGGCAGCAGAGCCGTTCTGGAAGTCGTTTGCCTAGGTTGTAAATTTGAATGGAATGTGCCAGGAAAACCCCCCATAAGTTTATGTCTCATTACTCCTAGTTCGTTGTTTTAATTTTTTCAGTTGCGGTAATGGTTAGAATGTTGCTTGTCCAAGGTGTACACACTCTGGTTCATCTCCATATTCTATATACCTATTTATGTAGAGATCCTCTTCCCGTGTAAATTATTACAGAGTGTTCCGTCAACCTTCCTTGCTATATGGTCGGTCTTTTTGATATATGTATATCATATGTATTTGTATACATATGGTAAGACTAATCTTCATTTATCCATTTCCCCCACCTTTCCTTTTAGATAAGCATAGTTTTTTTTTTTTTTAATAAGTCTGTGATTGACTTTCTCTGTGGAAATATGTTCATTTGTGTCAGTTATTAGATAACGCCTATAAGTGATATCATAGGATATAGGACTTTTACTTTCCGACTTACCTCATGTTCTGTGATTATCTCTAAGATCATCTATGGTGCCTCAAAGAGCACTGTTTCATTGTTTTCCATGGCTAGTTTTCATTGTGTACATGGACCACTTCTTCTTTATCCTTTCATCTGTTGATGGACATTTTGGTTGCTTCACTGTCTTGTCTATTGTGAATAAGGCCGCAGTGCAGCTTTTGCAGCCCGGGTCTTCTTCATTCTGGTCTTCTCAGGTGAGAGGCCCATTGGTGCACCTGCTGGATTGAATGATACCTCAATTTTTCCTTTTAAACGCAGCTCCTTTCTGTTCTCATTATTAGCGTTTAACCCTTTTACATCTCACCAGCAGCTACAGGGTACACAGTTCTCTGAAACCTCTTCAGCATTTATTGTTTGTAGACTTTTTGCCAATGGTCAGTCGACTGGTGCGAGTTGAAAACCTTTTGTAGATTAGATTGCATGAGTCTAATACTTCCTGAGGCTGAGCTTTTATCCGTTTTCCTTTCTTTAAAAAGAGAGTGAGTAAAACTTACCTCTTCATAGTATCTTCTTGAAAATTTTGCCTGTTTTGAATTTTTTTTATCCATTCCCTACCTCAGCACAATTTTGAGGGCAGGTGTCCTTTACAGCCCTGAGTCCTTGTGAATGGTAAGTGACCATTAGCTGTGGGTTAAAAGCTGCTCTTGCGGGAATCGGCCACAAGGCGGCAGCATTTCTCCTTTACCAAATCTGGTTACTAGGGCAACAGAGCCTTACTGGAAGTGGTGTTCTAGGTTGTAAATTAGAATGGAATGTGCGAGGAAAAAGCCCTTTAAGTTTATGTCTCATTACTTCTTGTTGGTATTTTTAACTTAATTGTTATTTTTTATCACAGCAAACTTGATTACAATGTTTTGTTTGTTCTCGGTGTGCAAGATGTGGTTCTTTCACACATATACATATATCTATTCTTCTTCGGATCCTTTTCCCATGTAGGTTATGACACAATGTTGAGTAGTCTTCTCTTGGTATTGCGTAGGTCTTTGGTGATTATATATTTCACATGTGTTTGTATCTCTCTGTTAACCTCAATATGGTAAGGTATCCAATCCTCACACCTTTCTATTTGGTGAACCATAAGTTTTTTTAAATGAATCTATGATAGTGTTTCTCTGTGGAAATATCTTTGTTTGTATCATTTTTTAGGTAACCCCTATATGTGATATGATAGGATATGTGTCTTTCTCTTTCTCACTTGCTCCAAATTGCGTGATTACTTCTAGACTCATCTATGGTGCTGCAAATGGCATTGTTTCATTTTTTCACTAGCTCATATTCCATCTGTACAGGTAGCAGTTCTTCTTTGTCCACCCATCTGTCGGTGGACCTTTTGGTTACTTCCATATCTTGGCTATTGTAATACTATGCAATGCAGATTTGCGTGCCTGTGTCCTTCCAATTCTGTCTTCTTAGTTTAGAGGTCCAGGAATAGGTCCGCTGGATCATATGGTAGCTCAATGTTGACCTTTTAAAGGCACCTCTGTCCTGTTCTCCTTAGTGGCTCTTTCCAGGTTATGTCCCCCTTAAAGTGGAGGGTATGTATTTCTTCCCAGCACCTTCAGCATTTATTCTTTGTAGTTTCTGCTGATGGTTATTCTGAGTGGTGTGAGCTGATACCTCTTTGTGGTTGAATTTGCATGTGTCTCATAATGCGTAGAAATTGAGCTTTAAGACATGTGCTTTTTATTTTTCCAGCTGTGATTAGAGCTTATTTCTTCAAAGTGTTTCCTTAAAGTATGTGTCACCACTTGCAATATTTTGGCCATTATCTCCCTCAAGACATTTTGAGGGCAGGTTTCATTTACAGCCCTGCAGTACTTGTTCGTATGAAGTGACCATTAGCTCAGGCTTTAAACCTGCTTTTGCAGGTATCGGCCAAAGAGCGGCAGCCTTTCTACGTTCCCCTTGCTGGTACTAGGGAAACAGACCTATCGGCCAGAGGTGTTCTTCGGTTATAAATTAGAGTGCAATGTGCCCGGATAAACCCACAAATGTTGATGTCTCCTTGCTTTTGTTTGTTTTTAAATTGAGTTTATATTTATTATTAGAGTAATATTCCATTGTGTACGTGGACCACTTCTTCTTGGTGCATTCCTCGGTTGATGGACATTTTCATTGCTTCCAAGTGCTGGCTATGGTAAATCTTGCTGGCGTACAGGTGTGCCAGCCTGTGACTTTTGGATTCTCATTTTTGCAGGTGCTAGGCCAAGCAGTGGTTGTGATTGATTGACTGGTAGCTCAATGTTTCCCTTTCCAAAGCACCTACACTGTGTTTTCATTAGTGGCTCTTTACATGCCCCCCCTTACAACCGAGGGTACGCATTTCTCCACACTCCCTTCACCATTTGTTTTTTTGCAGCATTTTTCCTAATGCCATTCTGACTGCTGTGAGCTGATAGGTTTTTGTGATATGGGTATGCATGTCATTAAAATTTTTAAAATTCGTCATATTCCTATGCTTTTTTCTTTTCTCTTAAAAGAAAAAACCGTGAGTACAATATAGCTCTTGAAATTGTCTTCTTCGAAGGTTGCCCTCTTCTGAATTTTTTGGTCGATTTTTGACCCCAGAAATTTTCTGGAGGGCAGGTGCCATTTACAGAACTGCTAGTTGGTGAAAATTTAGTGACCTTTTGCAGTGGGTTCAAAGCTGCTGTTGTGGGAAACGGCCACAAGGAGGTAGCACTTCTCCATTCCCCAATCTGGGTACTAGGGCAGCAGAGCCTTTCTGGAAGTCATTGTCCTAGGTTGCAAATTAGAATGGAATTTGCCAGGAGAAATCCCCATAAGTTTATGTCTCATTACTTCTTCTTGGTTTTTAAATTTTTTTTTAATCTGGTTAAAGTTTAGAATATTGTTTGTCCTAGGTGTACACAATCTGGTTCATTTGTACATTATGTCTGTCTATTAATGTACAGATCCTCTTCCCATGTAAAATATTACAGTGTTCCGTCGACCTCCCTTGCTATATGTTCGGTCTCTTTGATACATGTATATAATATGTATGTGTATATGTATAGTAACACTAATCTTCATTTCTCAATTTCCCCCCTCCTTTCCTTTCAGATGAGGATAGTTTGTTTTCTAAGCCTGTGAGTGTCTTTCTCTTTGGAAATATGTTCATCTGTGTCAGTTATTAGATAATGCCATAAGTGACAATATAGGATATAGGTGTTTTGCCTTCCGACCTACTTCATGTTTTGTGATTATCTCCAGGCTCATGTACGGTGCCTCAAAGAGCAGTGCTTCAATGTTTTCCATGGCTAATATTCCATTGTGTGCATGGACCACTTCTTCTTGGTGCATTCCTCTGTTGATGGACATTTTCGTTGCTTCCAAGTGTTGCCTCTGGTAAGTATTGCTGGAGTGCAGGATTGCCAGCCTGTGATTTTTGATTTTCATTTTCTCAGGTGATAGACCCAGCAGTGGGTATGATTGATTGACTGGTATGGTAGCTCAACGTTTACCTTTTCAAGGCACCTCAATTGTGTTTTCATTAGTGGCTCTTACCATGTCCCCCTTAGAATCGAGGGTATGCATTTCTCCACAATCACGTCAGCATTTATTGTTTGCAGCATTTTTGTTGATGGCCATTCTGACTGGTGTGAGCTGATAGGTTTTTGTAATTTGGGTTTACATGTCTGTAAAAATTCCTACAATGCATCATTTCTCCACGGCCTTTTCTTTTCTGTTAAAAGAAAAAAGCAAAAAAGGGTTAGTATAATATACCTCTTCCAATTTTCCTTTTGGGAGGTTGCACTCTAGAAATTTTTGGTCGATTTTCGACCTCAGCATTTTTTGGAGGGCCGGTGTCATTTACAGACCTGCAGTTGGTGAATATTTAGTGACCTTTTGCAGTGGGTTTAAAGCTGCTGTTGTGGGAAACGGCCACAAGGATGCAGCATTTCTCCATTCCCAAATCTGGGTACTAGGGCAGCAGAGCCGTTCTGGAAGTCGTTTGCCTAGGTTGTAAATTTGAATGGAATGTGCCAGGAAAACCCCCCATAAGTTTATGTCTCATTACTCCTAGTTCGTTGTTTTAATTTTTTCAGTTGCGGTAATGGTTAGAATGTTGCTTGTCCAAGGTGTACACACTCTGGTTCATCTACATATTCTATATACCTATTTATGTAGAGAGCCTCTCCCCGTGTAAATTATTACAGAGTGTTCCGTAAACCTTCCTTGCTATATGGTCGGTCTTTTTGATATATGTATATCATATGTATTTGTATACATATGCTAAGACTAATCTTCATTTATCCATTTCCCCCACCTTTCCTTTTAGATAAGCATAGTTTTTTTTTTTTTTAATAAGTCTGTGATTGACTTTCTCTGTGGAAATATGTTCATTTGTGTCAGTTATTAGATAACGCCTATAAGTGATATCATAGGATATAGGACTTTTACTTTCCGACTTACCTCATGTTCTGTGATTATCTCTAAGATCATCTATGGTGCCTCAAAGAGCACTGTTTCATTGTTTTCCATGGCTAGTTTTCATTGTGTACATGGACCACTTCTTCTTTATCCTTTCATCTGTTGATGGACATTTTGGTTGCTTCACTGTCTTGTCTATTGTGAATAAGGCTGCAGTGCAGCTTTTGCAGCCCGGGTCTTCTTCATTCTGGTCTTCTCAGGTGAGAGGCCCATTGGTGCACCTGCTGGATTGAATGATACCTCAATTTTTCCTTTTAAACGCAGCTCCTTTCTGTTCTCATTATTAGCGTTTAACCCTTTTACATCTCACCAGCAGCTAGAGGGTACACAGTTCTCTGAAACCTCTTCAGCATTTATTGTTTGTAGACTTTTTGCCAATGGTCAGTCGACTGGTGCGAGTTGAAAACCTTTTGTAGATTAGATTGCATGAGTCTAATACTTCCTGAGGCTGAGCTTTTATCCGTTTTCCTTTCTTTAAAAAGAGAGTGAGTAAAACTTACCTCTTCATAGTATCTTCTTGAAAATGTTGCCTGTTTTGAATTTTTTTTTATCCTTTCCCTACCTCAGCACAATTTTGAGGGCAGGTGTCCTTTACAGCCCTGAGTCCTTGTGAATGGTAAGTGACCATTAGCTGTGGGTTAAAAGCTGCTCTTGCGGGAATCGGCCACAAGGCGGCAGCATTTCTCCTTTACCAAATCTGGTTACTAGGGCAACAGAGCCTTACTGGAAGTGGTGTTCTAGGTTGTAAATTAGAATGGAATGTGCGAGGAAAAAGCCCTTTAAGTTTATGTCTCATTACTTCTTGTTGGTATTTTTAACTTAATTGTTATTTTTTATCACAGCAAACTTGATTACAATGTTTTGTTTGTTCTCGGTGTGCAAGATGTGGTTCTTTCACACATATACATATATCTATTCTTCTTCGGATCCTTTTCCCATGTAGGTTATGACACAATGTTGAGTAGTCTTCTCTTGGTATTGCGTAGGTCTTTGGTGATTATATATTTCACATGTGTTTGTATCTCTCTGTTAACCTCAATATGGTAAGGTATCCAATCCTCACACCTTTCTATTTGGTGAACCATAAGTTTTTTTAATGAATCTATGATAGTGTTTCTCTGTGGAAATATCTTTGTTTGTATCATTTTTTAGGTAACCCCTATATGTGATATGATAGGATATGTGTCTTTCTCTTTCTCACTTGCTCCAAATTGCGTGATTACTTCTAGACTCATCTATGGTGCTGCAAATGGCATTGTTTCATTTTTTCACTAGCTCATATTCCATCTGTACAGGTAGCAGTTCTTCTTTGTCCACCCATCTGTCGGTGGACCTTTTGGTTACTTCCATATCTTGGCTATTGTAATACTATGCAATGCAGATTTGCGTGCCTGTGTCCTTCCAATTCTGTCTTCTTAGTTTAGAGGTCCAGGAATAGGTCCGCTGGATCATATGGTAGCTCAATGTTGACCTTTTAAAGGCACCTCTGTTCTGTTCTCCTTAGTGGCTCTTTCCAGGTTACGTCCCACTTAAAGTGGAGGGTATGTATTTCTTCCCAGCACCTTCAGCATTTATTCTTTGTAGTTTCTGCTGATGGTTATTCTGAGTGGTGTGAGCTGATACCTCTTTGTGGTTGAATTTGCATGTGTCTCATAATGCGTAGACATTGAGCTTTAAGACATGTGCTTTTTATTTTTCCAGCTGTGATTAGAGCTTATTTCTTCAAAGTGTTTTCTTAAAGTATGTGTCACCACTTGCAATATTTTGGCCATTATCTCCCTCAAGACATTTTGAGGGCAGGTTTCATTTACAGCCCTGCAGTACTTGTTCGTATGAAGTGACCATTAGCTCAGGCTTTAAACCTGCTTTTGCAGGTATCGGCCAAAGAGCGGCAGCCTTTCTACGTTCCCCTTGCTGGTACTAGGGAAACAGACCTACCGGCCGGTGGTGTTCTTCGGTTATAAATTAGAGTGCAATGTGCCCGGATAAACCCACAAATGTTGATGTCTCCTTGCTTTTGTTTGTTTTTAAATTGAGTTTATATTTATTATTAGAGTAATATTCCATTGTGTACGTGAACCACTTCTTCTTGGTGCATTCCTCGGTTGATGGACATTTTCATTGCTTCCAAGTGCTGGCTATGGTAAATCTTGCTGGCGTACAGGTGTGCCAGCCTGTGACTTTTGGATTCTCATTTTTTCAGGTGCTAGGCCAAGCAGTGGTTGTGATTGATTGACTGGTAGCTCAATGTTTCCCTTTCCAAAGCACCTACACTGTGTTTTCATTAGTGGCTCTTTACATGCCCCCCCTTACAACCGAGGGTACGCATTTCTCCACACTCCCTTCACCATTTGTTTTTTGCAGCATTTTTCCTAATGGCTATTCTGACTGCTGTGAGCTGATAGGTTTTTGTAATATGGGTATGCATGTCATTAAAATTTTTAAAATTCGTCATATTCCTATGCTTTTTTCTTTTCTCTTAAAAGAAAAAACCGTGAGTACAATATAGCTCTTGAAATTGTCTTCTTCGAAGGTTGCCCTCTTCTGAATTTTTTGGTCGATTTTTGACCCCAGAAATTTTCTGGAGGGCCGGTGCCATTTACAGAACTGGTAGTTGGTGAAAATTTAGTGACCTTTTGCAGTGGGTTCAAAGCTGCTGTTGTGGGAAACGGCCACAAGGAGGTAGCACTTCTCCATTCCCCAATCTGGGTACTAGGGCAGCAGAGCCTTTCTGGAAGTCATTGTCCTAGGTTGCAAATTAGAATGGAATTTGCCAGGAGAAATCCCCATAAGTTTATGTCTCATTACTTCTTCTTGGTTTTTAAATTTTTTTTTAATCTGGGTAAAGTTTAGAATATTGTTTGTCCTAGGTGTACACAATCTGGTTCATTTGTACATTATGTCTGTCTATTAATGTACAGATCCTCTTCCCATGTAAAATATTACAGTGTTCCGTCGACCTCCCTTGCTATATGTTCGGTCTCTTTGATACATGTATATAATATGTATGTGTATATGTATAGTAACACTAATCTTCATTTCTCAATTTCCCCCCTCCTTTCCTTTCAGATGAGGATAGTTTGTTTTCTAAGCCTGTGAGTGTCTTTCTCTTTGGAAATATGTTCATCTGTGTCAGTTATTAGATAATGCCATAAGTGACAATATAGGATATAGGTGTTTTGCCTTCCGACCTACTTCATGTTTTGTGATTATCTCCAGGCTCATGTACGGTGCCTCAAATTGCAGTGCTTCAATGTTTTCCATGGCTAATATTCCATTGTGTGCATGGACCACTTCTTCTTGGTGCATTCCTCTGTTGATGGACATTTTCGTTGCTTCCAAGTGTTGCCTCTGGTAAGTATTGCTGGAGTGCAGGATTGCCAGCCTGTGATTTTTGATTTTCATTTTCTCAGGTGATAGACCCAGCAGTGGGTATGATTGATTGACTGGTATGGTAGCTCAACGTTTACCTTTTCAAGGCACCTCAATTGTGTTTTCATTAGTGGCTCTTACCATGTCCCCCTTAGAATCGAGGGTATGCATTTCTCCACAATCACGTCAGCATTTATTGTTTGCAGCATTTTTGTTGATGGCCATTCTGACTGGTGTGAGCTGATAGGTTTTTGTAATTTGGGTTTACATGTCTGTAAAAATTCCTACAATTCATCATTTCTCCACGGCCTTTTCTTTTCTGTTAAAAGAAAAAAGCAAAAAAGGGTTAGTATAATATACCTCTTCCAATTTTCCTTTTGGGAGGTTGCACTCTAGAAATTTTTGGTCGATTTTCGACCTCAGCATTTTTTGGAGGGCCGGTGTCATTTACAGACCTGCAGTTGGTGAATATTTAGTGACCTTTTGCAGTGGGTTTAAAGCTGCTGTTGTGGGAAACGGCCACAAGGATGCAGCATTTCTCCATTCCCAAATCTGGGTACTAGGGCAGCAGAGCCGTTCTGGAAGTCGTTTGCCTAGGTTGTAAATTTGAATGGAATGTGCCAGGAAAACCCCCCATAAGTTTATGTCTCATTACTCCTAGTTCGTTGTTTTAATTTTTTCAGTTGGGGTAATGGTTAGAATGTTGCTTGTCCAAGGTGTACACACTCTGGTTCATCTCCATATTCTATATACCTATTTATGTAGAGATCCTCTTCCCGTGTAAATTATTACAGGGTGTTCCGTAAACCTTCCTTGCTATATGGTCGGTCTTTTTGATATATGTATATCATATGTATTTGTATACATATGGTAAGACTAATCTTCATTTATCCATTTCCCCCACCTTTCCTTTTAGATAAGCATAGTTTTTTTTTTTTTAATAAGTCTGTGATTGACTTTCTCTGTGGAAATATGTTCATTTGTGTCTGTTATTAGATAACGCCTATAAGTGATATCATAGGATATAGGACTTTTACTTTCCGACTTACCTCATGTTCTGTGATTATCTCTAAGATCATCTATGGTGCCTCAAAGAGCACTGTTTCATTGTTTTCCATGGCTAGTTTTCATTGTGTACATGGACCACTTCTTCTTTATCCTTTCATCTGTTGATGGACATTTTGGTTGCTTCACTGTCTTGTCTATTGTGAATAAGGCCACAGTGCAGCTTTTGCAGCCCGGGTCTTCTTCATTCTGGTCTTCTCAGGTGAGAGGCCCATTGGTGCACCTGCTGGATTGAATGATACCTCAATTTTTCCTTTTAAACGCAGCTCCTTTCTGTTCTCATTATTAGCGTTTAACCCTTTTACATCTCACCAGCAGCTAGAGGGTACACAGTTCTCTGAAACCTCTTCAGCATTTATTGTTTGTAGACTTTTTGCCAATGGTCAGTCGACTGGTGCGAGTTGAAAACCTTTTGTAGATTAGATTGCATGAGTCTAATACTTCCTGAGGCTGAGCTTTTATCCGTTTTCCTTTCTTTAAAAAGAGAGTGAGTAAAACTTACCTCTTCATAGTATCTTCTTGAAAATGTTGCCTGTTTTGAATTTTTTTTTATCCTTTCCCTACCTCAGCACAATTTTGAGGGCAGGTGTCCTTTACAGCCCTGAGTCCTTGTGAATGGTAAGTGACCATTAGCTGTGGGTTAAAAGCTGCTCTTGCGGGAATCGGCCACAAGGCGGCAGCATTTCTCCTTTACCAAATCTGGTTACTAGGGCAACAGAGCCTTACTGGAAGTGGTGTTCTAGGTTGTAAATTAGAATGGAATGTGCGAGGAAAAAGCCCTTTAAGTTTATGTCTCATTACTTCTTGTTGGTATTTTTAACTTAATTGTTATTTTTTATCACAGCAAACTTGATTACAATGTTTTGTTTGTTCTCGGTGTGCAAGATGTGGTTCTTTCACACATATACATATATCTATTCTTCTTCGGATCCTTTTCCCATGTAGGTTATGACACAATGTTGAGTAGTCTTCTCTTGGTATTGCGTAGGTCTTTGGTGATTATATATTTCACATGTGTTTGTATCTCTCTGTTAACCTCAATATGGTAAGGTATCCAATCCTCACACCTTTCTATTTGGTGAACCATAAGTTTTTTTAATGAATCTATGATAGTGTTTCTCTGTGGAAATATCTTTGTTTGTATCATTTTTTAGGTAACCCCTATATGTGATATGATAGGATATGTGTCTTTCTCTTTCTCACTTGCTCCAAATTGCGTGATTACTTCTAGACTCATCTATGGTGCTGCAAATGGCATTGTTTCATTTTTTCACTAGCTCATATTCCATCTGTACAGGTAGCAGTTCTTCTTTGTCCACCCATCTGTCGGTGGACCTTTTGGTTACTTCCATATCTTGGCTATTGTAATACTATGCAATGCAGATTTGCGTGCCTGTGTCCTTCCAATTCTGTCTTCTTAGTTTAGAGGTCCAGGAATAGGTCCGCTGGATCATATGGTAGCTCAATGTTGACCTTTTAAAGGCACCTCTGTTCTGTTCTCCTTAGTGGCTCTTTCCAGGTTACGTCCCACTTAAAGTGGAGGGTATGTATTTCTTCCCAGCACCTTCAGCATTTATTCTTTGTAGTTTCTGCTGATGGTTATTCTGAGTGGTGTGAGCTGATACCTCTTTGTGGTTGAATTTGCATGTGTCTCATAATGCGTAGAAATTGAGCTTTAAGACATGTGCTTTTTATTTTTCCAGCTGTGATTAGAGCTTATTTCTTCAAAGTGTTTTCTTAAAGTATGTGTCACCACTTGCAATATTTTGGCCATTATCTCCCTCAAGACATTTTGAGGGCAGGTTTCATTTACAGCCCTGCAGTACTTGTTCGTATGAAGTGACCATTAGCTCAGGCTTTAAACCTGCTTTTGCAGGTATCGGCCAAAGAGCGGCAGCCTTTCTACGTTCCCCTTGCTGGTACTAGGGAAACAGACCTACCGGCCGGTGGTGTTCTTCGGTTATAAATTAGAGTGCAATGTGCCCGGATAAACCCACAAATGTTGATGTCTCCTTGCTTTTGTTTGTTTTTAAATTGAGTTTATATTTATTATTAGAGTAATATTCCATTGTGTACGTGGACCACTCCTTCTTGGTGCATTCCTCGGTTGATGGACATTTTCATTGCTTCCAAGTGCTGGCTATGGTAAATCTTGCTGGCGTACAGGTGTGCCAGCCTGTGACTTTTGGATTCTCATTTTTGCAGGTGCTAGGCCAAGCAGTGGTTGTGATTGATTGACTGGTAGCTCAATGTTTCCCTTTCCAAAGCACCTACACTGTGTTTTCATTAGTGGCTCTTTACATGCCCCCCCTTACAACCGAGGGTACGCATTTCTCCACACTCCCTTCACCATTTGTTTTTTGCAGCATTTTTCCTAATGGCCATTCTGACTGCTGTGAGCTGATAGGTTTTTGTAATATGGGTATGCATGTCATTAAAATTTTTAAAATTCGTCATATTCCTATGCTTTTTTCTTTTCTCTTAAAAGAAAAAACCGTGAGTACAATATAGCTCTTGAAATTGTCTTCTTCGAAGGTTGCCCTCTTCTGAATTTTTTGGTCGATTTTTGACCCCAGAAATTTTCTGGAGGGCAGGTGCCATTTACAGAACTGCTAGTTGGTGAAAATTTAGTGACCTTTTGCAGTGGGTTCAAAGCTGCTGTTGTGGGAAACGGCCACAAGGAGGTAGCACTTCTCCATTCCCCAATCTGGGTACTAGGGCAGCAGAGCCTTTCTGGAAGTCATTGTCCTAGGTTGCAAATTAGAATGGAATTTGCCAGGAGAAATCCCCATAAGTTTATGTCTCATTACTTCTTCTTGGTTTTTAATTTTTTTTTTAATCTGGGTAAAGTTTAGAATATTGTTTGTCCTAGGTGTACACAATCTGGTTCATTTGTACATTATGTCTGTCTATTAATGTACAGATCCTCTTCCCATGTAAAATATTACAGTGTTCCGTCGACCTCCCTTGCTATATGTTCGGTCTCTTTGATACATGTATATAATATGTATGTGTATATGTATAGTAACACTAATCTTCATTTCTCAATTTCCCCCCTCCTTTCCTTTCAGATGAGGATAGTTTGTTTTCTAAGCCTGTGAGTGTCTTTCTCTTTGGAAATATGTTCATCTGTGTCAGTTATTAGATAATGCCATAAGTGACAATATAGGATAAAGGTGTTTTGCCTTCCGACCTACTTCATGTTTTGTGATTATCTCCAGGCTCATGTACGGTGCCTCAAAGAGCAGTGCTTCAATGTTTTCCATGGCTAATATTCCATTGTGTGCATGGACCACTTCTTCTTGGTGCATTCCTCTGTTGATGGACATTTTCGTTGCTTCCAAGTGTTGCCTCTGGTAAGTATTGCTGGAGTGCAGGATTGCCAGCCTGTGATTTTTGATTTTCATTTTCTCAGGTGATAGACCCAGCAGTGGGTATGATTGATTGACTGGTATGGTAGCTCAACGTTTACCTTTTCAAGGCACCTCAATTGTGTTTTCATTAGTGGCTCTTACCATGTCCCCCTTAGAATCGAGGGTATGCATTTCTCCACAATCACGTCAGCATTTATTGTTTGCAGCATTTTTGTTGATGGCCATTCTGACTGGTGTGAGCTGATAGGTTTTTGTAATTTGGGTTTACATGTCTGTAAAAATTCCTACAATTCATCATTTCTCCACGGCCTTTTCTTTTCTGTTAAAAGAAAAAAGCAAAAAAGGGTTAGTATAATATACCTCTTCCAATTTTCCTTTTGGGAGGTTGCACTCTAGAAATTTTTGGTCGATTTTCGACCTCAGCATTTTTTGGAGGGCCGGTGTCATTTACAGACCTGCAGTTGGTGAATATTTAGTGACCTTTTGCAGTGGGTTTAAAGCTGCTGTTGTGGGAAACGGCCACAAGGATGCAGCATTTCTCCATTCCCAAATCTGGGTACTAGGGCAGCAGAGCCGTTCTGGAAGTCGTTTGCCTAGGTTGTAAATTTGAATGGAATGTGCCAGGAAAACCCCCCATAAGTTTATGTCTCATTACTCCTAGTTCGTTGTTTTAATTTTTTCAGTTGGGGTAATGGTTAGAATGTTGCTTGTCCAAGGTGTACACACTCTGGTTCATCTCCATATTCTATATACCTATTTATGTAGAGATCCTCTCCCCGTGTAAATTATTACAGAGTGTTCCGTAAACCTTCCTTGCTATATGGTCGGTCTTTTTGATATATGTATATCATATGTATTTGTATACATATGGTAAGACTAATCTTCATTTATCCATTTCCCCCACCTTTCCTTTTAGATAAGCATAGTTTTTTTTTTTAATAAGTCTGTGATTGACTTTCTCTGTGGAAATATGTTCATTTGTGTCTGTTATTAGATAACGCCTATAAGTGATATCATAGGATATAGGACTTTTACTTTCCGACTTACCTCATGTTCTGTGATTATCTCTAAGATCATCTATGGTGCCTCAAAGAGCACTGTTTCATTGTTTTCCATGGCTAGTTTTCATTGTGTACATGGACCACTTCTTCTTTATCCTTTCATCTGTTGATGGACATTTTGGTTGCTTCACTGTCTTGTCTATTGTGAATAAGGCCGCAGTGCAGCTTTTGCAGCCCGGGTCTTCTTCATTCTGGTCTTCTCAGGTGAGAGGCCCATTGGTGCACCTGCTGGATTGAATGATACCTCAATTTTTCCTTTTAAACGCAGCTCCTTTCTGTTCTCATTATTAGCGTTTAACCCTTTTACATCTCACCAGCAGCTAGAGGGTACACAGTTCTCTGAAACCTCTTCAGCATTTATTGTTTGTAGACTTTTTGCCAATGGTCAGTCGACTGGTGCGAGTTGAAAACCTTTTGTAGATTAGATTGCATGAGTCTAATACTTCCTGAGGCTGAGCTTTTATCCGTTTTCCTTTCTTTAAAAAGAGAGTGAGTAAAACTTACCTCTTCATAGTATCTTCTTGAAAATGTTGCCTGTTTTGAATTTTTTTTTATCCTTTCCCTACCTCAGCACAATTTTGAGGGCAGGTGTCCTTTACAGCCCTGAGTCCTTGTGAATGGTAAGTGACCATTAGCTGTGGGTTAAAAGCTGCTCTTGCGGGAATCGGCCACAAGGCGGCAGCATTTCTCCTTTACCAAATCTGGTTACTAGGGCAACAGAGCCTTACTGGAAGTGGTGTTCTAGGTTGTAAATTAGAATGGAATGTGCGAGGAAAAAGCCCTTTAAGTTTATGTCTCATTACTTCTTGTTGGTATTTTTAACTTAATTGTTATTTTTTATCACAGCAAACTTGATTACAATGTTTTGTTTGTTCTCGGTGTGCAAGATGTGGTTCTTTCACACATATACATATATCTATTCTTCTTCGGATCCTTTTCCCATGTAGGTTATGACACAATGTTGAGTAGTCTTCTCTTGGTATTGCGTAGGTCTTTGGTGATTATATATTTCACATGTGTTTGTATCTCTCTGTTAACCTCAATATGGTAAGGTATCCAATCCTCACACCTTTCTATTTGGTGAACCATAAGTTTTTTTAATGAATCTATGATAGTGTTTCTCTGTGGAAATATCTTTGTTTGTATCATTTTTTAGGTAACCCCTATATGTGATATGATAGGATATGTGTCTTTCTCTTTCTCACTTGCTCCAAATTGCGTGATTACTTCTAGACTCATCTATGGTGCTGCAAATGGCATTGTTTCATTTTTTCACTAGCTCATATTCCATCTGTACAGGTAGCAGTTCTTCTTTGTCCACCCATCTGTCAGTGGACCTTTTGGTTACTTCCATATCTTGGCTATTGTAATACTATGCAATGCAGATTTGCGTGCCTGTGTCCTTCCAATTCTGTCTTCTTAGTTTAGAGGTCCAGGAATAGGTCCGCTGGATCATATGGTAGCTCAATGTTGACCTTTTAAAGGCACCTCTGTCCTGTTCTCCTTAGTGGCTCTTTCCAGGTTACGTCCCCCTTAAAGTGGAGGGTATGTATTTCTTCCCAGCACCTTCAGCATTTATTCTTTGTAGTTTCTGCTGATGGTTATTCTGAGTGGTGTGAGCTGATACCTCTTTGTGGTTGAATTTGCATGTGTCTCATAATGCGTAGAAATTGAGCTTTAAGACATGTGCTTTTTATTTTTCCAGCTGTGATTAGAGCTTATTTCTTCAAAGTGTTTCCTTAAAGTATGTGTCACCACTTGCAATATTTTGGCCATTATCTCCCTCAAGACATTTTGAGGGCAGGTTTCATTTACAGCCCTGCAGTACTTGTTCGTATGAAGTGACCATTAGCTCAGGCTTTAAACCTGCTTTTGCAGGTATCGGCCAAAGAGCGGCAGCCTTTCTACGTTCCCCTTGCTGGTACTAGGGAAACAGACCTACCGGCCGGTGGTGTTCTTCGGTTATAAATTAGAGTGCAATGTGCCCGGATAAACCCACAAATGTTGATGTCTCCTTGCTTTTGTTTGTTTTTAAATTGAGTTTATATTTATTATTAGAGTAATATTCCATTGTGTACGTGGACCACTTCTTCTTGGTGCATTCCTCGGTTGATGGACATTTTCATTGCTTCCAAGTGCTGGCTATGGTAAATCTTGCTGGCGTACAGGTGTGCCAGCCTGTGACTTTTGGATTCTCATTTTTGCAGGTGCTAGGCCAAGCAGTGGTTGTGATTGATTGACTGGTAGCTCAATGTTTCCCTTTCCAAAGCACCTACACTGTGTTTTCATTAGTGGCTCTTTACATGCCCCCCCTTACAACCGAGGGTACGCATTTCTCCACACTCCCTTCACCATTTGTTTTTTGCAGCATTTTTCCTAATGGCCATTCTGACTGCTGTGAGCTGATAGGTTTTTGTAATATGGGTATGCATGTCATTAAAATTTTTAAAATTCGTCATATTCCTATGCTTTTTTCTTTTCTCTTAAAAGAAAAAACCGTGAGTACAATATAGCTCTTGAAATTGTCTTCTTCGAAGGTTGCCCTCTTCTGAATTTTTTGGTCGATTTTTGACCCCAGAAATTTTCTGGAGGGCAGGTGCCATTTACAGAACTGCTAGTTGGTGAAAATTTAGTGACCTTTTGCAGTGGGTTCAAAGCTGCTGTTGTGGGAAACGGCCACAAGGAGGTAGCACTTCTCCATTCCCCAATCTGGGTACTAGGGCAGCAGAGCCTTTCTGGAAGTCATTGTCCTAGGTTGCAAATTAGAATGGAATTTGCCAGGAGAAATCCCCATAAGTTTATGTCTCATTACTTCTTCTTGGTTTTTAATTTTTTTTTTAATCTGGGTAAAGTTTAGAATATTGTTTGTCCTAGGTGTACACAATCTGGTTCATTTGTACATTATGTCTGTCTATTAATGTACAGATCCTCTTCCCATGTAAAATATTACAGTGTTCCGTCGACCTCCCTTGCTATATGTTCGGTCTCTTTGATACATGTATATAATATGTATGTGTATATGTATAGTAACACTAATCTTCATTTCTCAATTTCCCCCCTCCTTTCCTTTCAGATGAGGATAGTTTGTTTTCTAAGCCTGTGAGTGTCTTTCTCTTTGGAAATATGTTCATCTGTGTCAGTTATTAGATAATGCCATAAGTGACAATATAGGATATAGGTGTTTTGCCTTCCGACCTACTTCATGTTTTGTGATTATCTCCAGGCTCATGTACGGTGCCTCAAAGAGCAGTGCTTCAATGTTTTCCATGGCTAATATTCCATTGTGTGCATGGACCACTTCTTCTTGGTGCATTCCTCTGTTGATGGACATTTTCGTTGCTTCCAAGTGTTGCCTCTGGTAAGTATTGCTGGAGTGCAGGATTGCCAGCCTGTGATTTTTGATTTTCATTTTCTCAGGTGATAGACCCAGCAGTGGGTATGATTGATTGACTGGTATGGTAGCTCAACGTTTACCTTTTCAAGGCACCTCAATTGTGTTTTCATTAGTGGCTCTTACCATGTCCCCCTTAGAATCGAGGGTATGCATTTCTCCACAATCACGTCAGCATTTATTGTTTGCAGCATTTTTGTTGATGGCCATTCTGACTGGTGTGAGCTGATAGGTTTTTGTAATTTGGGTTTACATGTCTGTAAAAATTCCTACAATTCATCATTTCTCCACGGCCTTTTCTTTTCTGTTAAAAGAAAAAAGCAAAAAAGGGTTAGTATAATATACCTCTTCCAATTTTCCTTTTGGGAGGTTGCACTCTAGAAATTTTTGGTCGATTTTCGACCTCAGCATTTTTTGGAGGGCCGGTGTCATTTACAGACCTGCAGTTGGTGAATATTTAGTGACCTTTTGCAGTGGGTTTAAAGCTGCTGTTGTGGGAAACGGCCACAAGGATGCAGCATTTCTCCATTCCCAAATCTGGGTACTAGGGCAGCAGAGCCGTTCTGGAAGTCGTTTGCCTAGGTTGTAAATTTGAATGGAATGTGCCAGGAAAACCCCCCATAAGTTTATGTCTCATTACTCCTAGTTCGTTGTTTTAATTTTTTCAGTTGGGGTAATGGTTAGAATGTTGCTTGTCCAAGGTGTACACACTCTGGTTCATCTCCATATTCTATATACCTATTTATGTAGAGATCCTCTCCCCGTGTAAATTATTACAGAGTGTTCCGTAAACCTTCCTTGCTATATGGTCGGTCTTTTTGATATATGTATATCATATGTATTTGTATAAATATGGTAAGACTAATCTTCATTTATCCATTTCCCCCACCTTTCCTTTTAGATAAGCATAGTTTTTTTTTTTTTTAATAAGTCTGTGATTGACTTTCTCTGTGGAAATATGTTCATTTGTGTCTGTTATTAGATAACGCCTATAAGTGATATCATAGGATATAGGACTTTTACTTTCCGACTTACCTCATGTTCTGTGATTATCTCTAAGATCATCTATGGTGCCTCAAAGAGCACTGTTTCATTGTTTTCCATGGCTAGTTTTCATTGTGTACATGGACCACTTCTTCTTTATCCTTTCATCTGTTGATGGACATTTTGGTTGCTTCACTGTCTTGTCTATTGTGAATAAGGCTGCAGTGCAGCTTTTGCAGCCCGGGTCTTCTTCATTCTGGTCTTCTCAGGTGAGAGGCCCATTGGTGCACCTGCTGGATTGAATGATACCTCAATTTTTCCTTTTAAACGCAGCTCCTTTCTGTTCTCATTATTAGCGTTTAACCCTTTTACATCTCACCAGCAGCTAGAGGGTACACAGTTCTCTGAAACCTCTTCAGCATTTATTGTTTGTAGACTTTTTGCCAATGGTCAGTCGACTGGTGCGAGTTGAAAACCTTTTGTAGATTAGATTGCATGAGTCTAATACTTCCTGAGGCTGAGCTTTTATCCGTTTTCCTTTCTTTAAAAAGAGAGTGAGTAAAACTTACCTCTTCATAGTATCTTCTTGAAAATGTTGCCTGTTTTGAATTTTTTTTTATCCTTTCCCTACCTCAGCACAATTTTGAGGGCAGGTGTCCTTTACAGCCCTGAGTCCTTGTGAATGGTAAGTGACCATTAGCTGTGGGTTAAAAGCTGCTCTTGCGGGAATCGGCCACAAGGCGGCAGCATTTCTCCTTTACCAAATCTGGTTACTAGGGCAACAGAGCCTTACTGGAAGTGGTGTTCTAGGTTGTAAATTAGAATGGAATGTGCGAGGAAAAAGCCCTTTAAGTTTATGTCTCATTACTTCTTGTTGGTATTTTTAACTTAATTGTTATTTTTTATCACAGCAAACTTGATTACAATGTTTTGTTTGTTCTCGGTGTGCAAGATGTGGTTCTTTCACACATATACATATATCTATTCTTCTTCGGATCCTTTTCCCATGTAGGTTATGACACAATGTTGAGTAGTCTTCTCTTGGTATTGCGTAGGTCTTTGGTGATTATATATTTCACATGTGTTTGTATCTCTCTGTTAACCTCAATATGGTAAGGTATCCAATCCTCACACCTTTCTATTTGGTGAACCATAAGTTTTTTTAATGAATCTATGATAGTGTTTCTCTGTGGAAATATCTTTGTTTGTATCATTTTTTAGGTAACCCCTATATGTGATATGATAGGATATGTGTCTTTCTCTTTCTCACTTGCTCCAAATTGCGTGATTACTTCTAGACTCATCTATGGTGCTGCAAATGGCATTGTTTCATTTTTTCACTAGCTCATATTCCATCTGTACAGGTAGCAGTTCTTCTTTGTCCACCCATCTGTCGGTGGACCTTTTGGTTACTTCCATATCTTGGCTATTGTAATACTATGCAATGCAGATTTGCGTGCCTGTGTCCTTCCAATTCTGTCTTCTTAGTTTAGAGGTCCAGGAATAGGTCCGCTGGATCATATGGTAGCTCAATGTTGACCTTTTAAAGGCACCTCTGTTCTGTTCTCCTTAGTGGCTCTTTCCAGGTTACGTCCCACTTAAAGTGGAGGGTATGTATTTCTTCCCAGCACCTTCAGCATTTATTCTTTGTAGTTTCTGCTGATGGTTATTCTGAGTGGTGTGAGCTGATACCTCTTTGTGGTTGAATTTGCATGTGTCTCATAATGCGTAGAAATTGAGCTTTAAGACATGTGCTTTTTATTTTTCCAGCTGTGATTAGAGCTTATTTCTTCAAAGTGTTTTCTTAAAGTATGTGTCACCACTTGCAATATTTTGGCCATTATCTCCCTCAAGACATTTTGAGGGCAGGTTTCATTTACAGCCCTGCAGTACTTGTTCGTATGAAGTGACCATTAGCTCAGGCTTTAAACCTGCTTTTGCAGGTATCGGCCAAAGAGCGGCAGCCTTTCTACGTTCCCCTTGCTGGTACTAGGGAAACAGACCTACCGGCCGGTGGTGTTCTTCGGTTATAAATTAGAGTGCAATGTGCCCGGATAAACCCACAAATGTTGATGTCTCCTTGCTTTTGTTTGTTTTTAAATTGAGTTTATATTTATTATTAGAGTAATATTCCATTGTGTACGTGGACCACTCCTTCTTGGTGCATTCCTCGGTTGATGGACATTTTCATTGCTTCCAAGTGCTGGCTATGGTAAATCTTGCTGGCGTACAGGTGTGCCAGCCTGTGACTTTTGGATTCTCATTTTTGCAGGTGCTAGGCCAAGCAGTGGTTGTGATTGATTGACTGGTAGCTCAATGTTTCCCTTTCCAAAGCACCTACACTGTGTTTTCATTAGTGGCTCTTTACATGCCCCCCCTTACAACCGAGGGTACGCATTTCTCCACACTCCCTTCACCATTTGTTTTTTGCAGCATTTTTCCTAATGGCCATTCTGACTGCTGTGAGCTGATAGGTTTTTGTAATATGGGTATGCATGTCATTAAAATTTTTAAAATTCGTCATATTCCTATGCTTTTTTCTTTTCTCTTAAAAGAAAAAACCGTGAGTACAATATAGCTCTTGAAATTGTCTTCTTCGAAGGTTGCCCTCTTCTGAATTTTTTGGTCGATTTTTGACCCCAGAAATTTTCTGGAGGGCAGGTGCCATTTACAGAACTGCAAGTTGGTGAAAATTTAGTGACTTTTGCAGTGGGTTCAAAGCTGCTGTTGTGGGAAACGGCCACAAGGAGGTAGCACTTCTCCATTCCCCAATCTGGGTACTAGGGCAGCAGAGCCTTTCTGGAAGTCATTGTCCTAGGTTGCAAATTAGAATGGAATTTGCCAGGAGAAATCCCCATAAGTTTATGTCTCATTACTTCTTCTTGGTTTTTAAATTTTTTTTTAATCTGGGTAAAGTTTAGAATATTGTTTGTCCTAGGTGTACACAATCTGGTTCATTTGTACATTATGTCTGTCTCTTAATGTACAGATCCTCTTCCCATGTAAAATATTACAGTGTTCCGTCGACCTCCCTTGCTATATGTTCGGTCTCTTTGATACATGTATATAATATGTATGTGTATATGTATAGTAACACTAATCTTCATTTCTCAATTTCCCCCCTCCTTTCCTTTCAGATGAGGATAGTTTGTTTTCTAAGCCTGTGAGTGTCTTTCTCTTTGGAAATATGTTCATCTGTGTCAGTTATTAGATAATGCCATAAGTGACAATATAGGATAAAGGTGTTTTGCCTTCCGACCTACTTCATGTTTTGTGATTATCTCCAGGCTCATGTACGGTGCCTCAAAGAGCAGTGCTTCAATGTTTTCCATGGCTAATATTCCATTGTGTGCATGGACCACTTCTTCTTGGTGCATTCCTCTGTTGATGGACATTTTCGTTGCTTCCAAGTGTTGCCTCTGGTAAGTATTGCTGGAGTGCAGGATTGCCAGCCTGTGATTTTTGATTTTCATTTTCTCAGGTGATAGACCCAGCAGTGGGTATGATTGATTGACTGGTATGGTAGCTCAACGTTTACCTTTTCAAGGCACCTCAATTGTGTTTTCATTAGTGGCTCTTACCATGTCCCCCTTAGAATCGAGGGTATGCATTTCTCCACAATCACGTCAGCATTTATTGTTTGCAGCATTTTTGTTGATGGCCATTCTGACTGGTGTGAGCTGATAGGTTTTTGTAATTTGGGTTTACATGTCTGTAAAAATTCCTACAATTCATCATTTCTCCACGGCCTTTTCTTTTCTGTTAAAAGAAAAAAGCAAAAAAGGGTTAGTATAATATACCTCTTCCAATTTTCCTTTTGGGAGGTTGCACTCTAGAAATTTTTGGTCGATTTTCGACCTCAGCATTTTTTGGAGGGCCGGTGTCATTTACAGACCTGCAGTTGGTGAATATTTAGTGACCTTTTGCAGTGGGTTTAAAGCTGCTGTTGTGGGAAACGGCCACAAGGATGCAGCATTTCTCCATTCCCAAATCTGGGTACTAGGGCAGCAGAGCCGTTCTGGAAGTCGTTTGCCTAGGTTGTAAATTTGAATGGAATGTGCCAGGAAAACCCCCCATAAGTTTATGTCTCATTACTCCTAGTTCGTTGTTTTAATTTTTTCAGTTGGGGTAATGGTTAGAATGTTGCTTGTCCAAGGTGTACACACTCTGGTTCATCTCCATATTCTATATACCTATTTATGTAGAGATCCTCTCCCCGTGTAAATTATTACAGAGTGTTCCGTAAACCTTCCTTGCTATATGGTCGGTCTTTTTGATATATGTATATCATATGTATTTGTATAAATATGGTAAGACTAATCTTCATTTATCCATTTCCCCCACCTTTCCTTTTAGATAAGCATAGTTTTTTTTTTTTTAATAAGTCTGTGATTGACTTTCTCTGTGGAAATATGTTCATTTGTGTCTGTTATTAGATAACGCCTATAAGTGATATCATAGGATATAGGACTTTTACTTTCCGACTTACCTCATGTTCTGTGATTATCTCTAAGATCATCTATGGTGCCTCAAAGAGCACTGTTTCATTGTTTTCCATGGCTAGTTTTCATTGTGTACATGGACCACTTCTTCTTTATCCTTTCATCTGTTGATGGACATTTTGGTTGCTTCACTGTCTTGTCTATTGTGAATAAGGCTGCAGTGCAGCTTTTGCAGCCCGGGTCTTCTTCATTCTGGTCTTCTCAGGTGAGAGGCCCATTGGTGCACCTGCTGGATTGAATGATACCTCAATTTTTCCTTTTAAACGCAGCTCCTTTCTGTTCTCATTATTAGCGTTTAACCCTTTTACATCTCACCAGCAGCTAGAGGGTACACAGTTCTCTGAAACCTCTTCAGCATTTATTGTTTGTAGACTTTTTGCCAATGGTCAGTCGACTGGTGCGAGTTGAAAACCTTTTGTAGATTAGATTGCATGAGTCTAATACTTCCTGAGGCTGAGCTTTTATCCGTTTTCCTTTCTTTAAAAAGAGAGTGAGTAAAACTTACCTCTTCATAGTATCTTCTTGAAAATGTTGCCTGTTTTGAATTTTTTTTTATCCTTTCCCTACCTCAGCACAATTTTGAGGGCAGGTGTCCTTTACAGCCCTGAGTCCTTGTGAATGGTAAGTGACCATTAGCTGTGGGTTAAAAGCTGCTCTTGCGGGAATCGGCCACAAGGCGGCAGCATTTCTCCTTTACCAAATCTGGTTACTAGGGCAACAGAGCCTTACTGGAAGTGGTGTTCTAGGTTGTAAATTAGAATGGAATGTGCGAGGAAAAAGCCCTTTAAGTTTATGTCTCATTACTTCTTGTTGGTATTTTTAACTTAATTGTTATTTTTTATCACAGCAAACTTGATTACAATGTTTTGTTTGTTCTCGGTGTGCAAGATGTGGTTCTTTCACACATATACATATATCTATTCTTCTTCGGATCCTTTTCCCATGTAGGTTATGACACAATGTTGAGTAGTCTTCTCTTGGTATTGCGTAGGTCTTTGGTGATTATATATTTCACATGTGTTTGTATCTCTCTGTTAACCTCAATATGGTAAGGTATCCAATCCTCACACCTTTCTATTTGGTGAACCATAAGTTTTTTTAATGAATCTATGATAGTGTTTCTCTGTGGAAATATCTTTGTTTGTATCATTTTTTAGGTAACCCCTATATGTGATATGATAGGATATGTGTCTTTCTCTTTCTCACTTGCTCCAAATTGCGTGATTACTTCTAGACTCATCTATGGTGCTGCAAATGGCATTGTTTCATTTTTTCACTAGCTCATATTCCATCTGTACAGGTAGCAGTTCTTCTTTGTCCACCCATCTGTCGGTGGACCTTTTGGTTACTTCCATATCTTGGCTATTGTAATACTATGCAATGCAGATTTGCGTGCCTGTGTCCTTCCAATTCTGTCTTCTTAGTTTAGAGGTCCAGGAATAGGTCCGCTGGATCATATGGTAGCTCAATGTTGACCTTTTAAAGGCACCTCTGTTCTGTTCTCCTTAGTGGCTCTTTCCAGGTTACGTCCCACTTAAAGTGGAGGGTATGTATTTCTTCCCAGCACCTTCAGCATTTATTCTTTGTAGTTTCTGCTGATGGTTATTCTGAGTGGTGTGAGCTGATACCTCTTTGTGGTTGAATTTACATGTGTCTCATAATGCGTAGAAATTGAGCTTTAAGACATGTGCTTTTTATTTTTCCAGCTGTGATTAGAGCTTATTTCTTCAAAGTGTTTTCTTAAAGTATGTGTCACCACTTGCAATATTTTGGCCATTATCTCCCTCAAGACATTTTGAGGGCAGGTTTCATTTACAGCCCTGCAGTACTTGTTCGTATGAAGTGACCATTAGCTCAGGCTTTAAACCTGCTTTTGCAGGTATCGGCCAAAGAGCGGCAGCCTTTCTACGTTCCCCTTGCTGGTACTAGGGAAACAGACCTACCGGCCGGTGGTGTTCTTCGGTTATAAATTAGAGTGCAATGTGCCCGGATAAACCCACAAATGTTGATGTCTCCTTGCTTTTGTTTGTTTTTAAATTGAGTTTATATTTATTATTAGAGTAATATTCCATTGTGTACGTGGACCACTCCTTCTTGGTGCATTCCTCGGTTGATGGACATTTTCATTGCTTCCAAGTGCTGGCTATGGTAAATCTTGCTGGCGTACAGGTGTGCCAGCCTGTGACTTTTGGATTCTCATTTTTGCAGGTGCTAGGCCAAGCAGTGGTTGTGATTGATTGACTGGTAGCTCAATGTTTCCCTTTCCAAAGCACCTACACTGTGTTTTCATTAGTGGCTCTTTACATGCCCCCCCTTACAACCGAGGGTACGCATTTCTCCACACTCCCTTCACCATTTGTTTTTTGCAGCATTTTTCCTAATGGCCATTCTGACTGCTGTGAGCTGATAGGTTTTTGTAATATGGGTATGCATGTCATTAAAATTTTTAAAATTCGTCATATTCCTATGCTTTTTTCTTTTCTCTTAAAAGAAAAAACCGTGAGTACAATATAGCTCTTGAAATTGTCTTCTTCGAAGGTTGCCCTCTTCTGAATTTTTTGGTCGATTTTTGACCCCAGAAATTTTCTAGAGGGCAGGTGCCATTTACAGAACTGCAAGTTGGTGAAAATTTAGTGACTTTTGCAGTGGGTTCAAAGCTGCTGTTGTGGGAAACGGCCACAAGGAGGTAGCACTTCTCCATTCCCCAATCTGGGTACTAGGGCAGCAGAGCCTTTCTGGAAGTCATTGTCCTAGGTTGCAAATTAGAATGGAATTTGCCAGGAGAAATCCCCATAAGTTTATGTCTCATTACTTCTTCTTGGTTTTTAAATTTTTTTTTAATCTGGGTAAAGTTTAGAATATTGTTTGTCCTAGGTGTACACAATCTGGTTCATTTGTACATTATGTCTGTCTCTTAATGTACAGATCCTCTTCCCATGTAAAATATTACAGTGTTCCGTCGACCTCCCTTGCTATATGTTCGGTCTCTTTGATACATGTATATAATATGTATGTGTATATGTATAGTAACACTAATCTTCATTTCTCAATTTCCCCCCTCCTTTCCTTTCAGATGAGGATAGTTTGTTTTCTAAGCCTGTGAGTGTCTTTCTCTTTGGAAATATGTTCATCTGTGTCAGTTATTAGATAATGCCATAAGTGACAATATAGGATAAAGGTGTTTTGCCTTCCGACCTACTTCATGTTTTGTGATTATCTCCAGGCTCATGTACGGTGCCTCAAAGAGCAGTGCTTCAATGTTTTCCATGGCTAATATTCCATTGTGTGCATGGACCACTTCTTCTTGGTGCATTCCTCTGTTGATGGACATTTTCGTTGCTTCCAAGTGTTGCCTCTGGTAAGTATTGCTGGAGTGCAGGATTGCCAGCCTGTGATTTTTGATTTTCATTTTCTCAGGTGATAGACCCAGCAGTGGGTATGATTGATTGACTGGTATGGTAGCTCAACGTTTACCTTTTCAAGGCACCTCAATTGTGTTTTCATTAGTGGCTCTTACCATGTCCCCCTTAGAATCGAGGGTATGCATTTCTCCACAATCACGTCAGCATTTATTGTTTGCAGCATTTTTGTTGATGGCCATTCTGACTGGTGTGAGCTGATAGGTTTTTGTAATTTGGGTTTACATGTCTGTAAAAATTCCTACAATTCATCATTTCTCCACGGCCTTTTCTTTTCTGTTAAAAGAAAAAAGCAAAAAAGGGTTAGTATAATATACCTCTTCCAATTTTCCTTTTGGGAGGTTGCACTCTAGAAATTTTTGGTCGATTTTCAACCTCAGCATTTTTTGGAGGGCCGGTGTCATTTACAGACCTGCAGTTGGTGAATATTTAGTGACCTTTTGCAGTGGGTTTAAAGCTGCTGTTGTGGGAAACGGCCACAAGGATGCAGCATTTCTCCATTCCCAAATCTGGGTACTAGGGCAGCAGAGCCGTTCTGGAAGTCGTTTGCCTAGGTTGTAAATTTGAATGGAATGTGCCAGGAAAACCCCCCATAAGTTTATGTCTCATTACTCCTAGTTCGTTGTTTTAATTTTTTCAGTTGGGGTAATGGTTAGAATGTTGCTTGTCCAAGGTGTACACACTCTGGTTCATCTCCATATTCTATATACCTATTTATGTAGAGATCCTCTCCCCGTGTAAATTATTACAGAGTGTTCCGTAAACCTTCCTTGCTATATGGTCGGTCTTTTTGATATATGTATATCATATGTATTTGTATAAATATGGTAAGACTAATCTTCATTTATCCATTTCCCCCACCTTTCCTTTTAGATAAGCATAGTTTTTTTTTTTTTTAATAAGTCTGTGATTGACTTTCTCTGTGGAAATATGTTCATTTGTGTCTGTTATTAGATAACGCCTATAAGTGATATCATAGGATATAGGACTTTTACTTTCCGACTTACCTCATGTTCTGTGATTATCTCTAAGATCATCTATGGTGCCTCAAAGAGCACTGTTTCATTGTTTTCCATGGCTAGTTTTCATTGTGTACATGGACCACTTCTTCTTTATCCTTTCATCTGTTGATGGACATTTTGGTTGCTTCACTGTCTTGTCTATTGTGAATAAGGCTGCAGTGCAGCTTTTGCAGCCCGGGTCTTCTTCATTCTGGTCTTCTCAGGTGAGAGGCCCATTGGTGCACCTGCTGGATTGAATGATACCTCAATTTTTCCTTTTAAACGCAGCTCCTTTCTGTTCTCATTATTAGCGTTTAACCCTTTTACATCTCACCAGCAGCTAGAGGGTACACAGTTCTCTGAAACCTCTTCAGCATTTATTGTTTGTAGACTTTTTGCCAATGGTCAGTCGACTGGTGCGAGTTGAAAACCTTTTGTAGATTAGATTGCATGAGTCTAATACTTCCTGAGGCTGAGCTTTTATCCGTTTTCCTTTCTTTAAAAAGAGAGTGAGTAAAACTTACCTCTTCATAGTATCTTCTTGAAAATGTTGCCTGTTTTGAATTTTTTTTTATCCTTTCCCTACCTCAGCACAATTTTGAGGGCAGGTGTCCTTTACAGCCCTGAGTCCTTGTGAATGGTAAGTGACCATTAGCTGTGGGTTAAAAGCTGCTCTTGCGGGAATCGGCCACAAGGCGGCAGCATTTCTCCTTTACCAAATCTGGTTACTAGGGCAACAGAGCCTTACTGGAAGTGGTGTTCTAGGTTGTAAATTAGAATGGAATGTGCGAGGAAAAAGCCCTTTAAGTTTATGTCTCATTACTTCTTGTTGGTATTTTTAACTTAATTGTTATTTTTTATCACAGCAAACTTGATTACAATGTTTTGTTTGTTCTCGGTGTGCAAGATGTGGTTCTTTCACACATATACATATATCTATTCTTCTTCGGATCCTTTTCCCATGTAGGTTATGACACAATGTTGAGTAGTCTTCTCTTGGTATTGCGTAGGTCTTTGGTGATTATATATTTCACATGTGTTTGTATCTCTCTGTTAACCTCAATATGGTAAGGTATCCAATCCTCACACCTTTCTATTTGGTGAACCATAAGTTTTTTTAATGAATCTATGATAGTGTTTCTCTGTGGAAATATCTTTGTTTGTATCATTTTTTAGGTAACCCCTATATGTGATATGATAGGATATGTGTCTTTCTCTTTCTCACTTGCTCCAAATTGCGTGATTACTTCTAGACTCATCTATGGTGCTGCAAATGGCATTGTTTCATTTTTTCACTAGCTCATATTCCATCTGTACAGGTAGCAGTTCTTCTTTGTCCACCCATCTGTCGGTGGACCTTTTGGTTACTTCCATATCTTGGCTATTGTAATACTATGCAATGCAGATTTGCGTGCCTGTGTCCTTCCAATTCTGTCTTCTTAGTTTAGAGGTCCAGGAATAGGTCCGCTGGATCATATGGTAGCTCAATGTTGACCTTTTAAAGGCACCTCTGTTCTGTTCTCCTTAGTGGCTCTTTCCAGGTTACGTCCCACTTAAAGTGGAGGGTATGTATTTCTTCCCAGCACCTTCAGCATTTATTCTTTGTAGTTTCTGCTGATGGTTATTCTGAGTGGTGTGAGCTGATACCTCTTTGTGGTTGAATTTGCATGTGTCTCATAATGCGTAGAAATTGAGCTTTAAGACATGTGCTTTTTATTTTTCCAGCTGTGATTAGAGCTTATTTCTTCAAAGTGTTTTCTTAAAGTATGTGTCACCACTTGCAATATTTTGGCCATTATCTCCCTCAAGACATTTTGAGGGCAGGTTTCATTTACAGCCCTGCAGTACTTGTTCGTATGAAGTGACCATTAGCTCAGGCTTTAAACCTGCTTTTGCAGGTATCGGCCAAAGAGCGGCAGCCTTTCTACGTTCCCCTTGCTGGTACTAGGGAAACAGACCTACCGGCCGGTGGTGTTCTTCGGTTATAAATTAGAGTGCAATGTGCCCGGATAAACCCACAAATGTTGATGTCTCCTTGCTTTTGTTTGTTTTTAAATTGAGTTTATATTTATTATTAGAGTAATATTCCATTGTGTACGTGGACCACTCCTTCTTGGTGCATTCCTCGGTTGATGGACATTTTCATTGCTTCCAAGTGCTGGCTATGGTAAATCTTGCTGGCGTACAGGTGTGCCAGCCTGTGACTTTTGGATTCTCATTTTTGCAGGTGCTAGGCCAAGCAGTGGTTGTGATTGATTGACTGGTAGCTCAATGTTTCCCTTTCCAAAGCACCTACACTGTTTTCATTAGTGGCTCTTTACATGCCCCCCCTTACAACCGAGGGTACGCATTTCTCCACACTCCCTTCACCATTTGTTTTTTGCAGCATTTTTCCTAATGGCTATTCTGACTGCTGTGAGCTGATAGGTTTTTGTAATATGGGTATGCATGTCATTAAAATTTTTAAAATTCGTCATATTCCTATGCTTTTTTCTTTTCTCTTAAAAGAAAAAACCGTGAGTACAATATAGCTCTTGAAATTGTCTTCTTCGAAGGTTGCCCTCTTCTGAATTTTTTGGTCGATTTTTGACCCCAGAAATTTTCTGGAGGGCAGGTGCCATTTACAGAACTGCTAGTTGGTGAAAATTTAGTGACCTTTTGCAGTGGGTTCAAAGCTGCTGTTGTGGGAAACGGCCACAAGGAGGTAGCACTTCTCCATTCCCCAATCTGGGTACTAGGGCAGCAGAGCCTTTCTGGAAGTCATTGTCCTAGGTTGCAAATTAGAATGGAATTTGCCAGGAGAAATCCCCATAAGTTTATGTCTCATTACTTCTTCTTGGTTTTTAATTTTTTTTTTAATCTGGGTAAAGTTTAGAATATTGTTTGTCCTAGGTGTACACAATCTGGTTCATTTGTACATTATGTCTGTCTCTTAATGTACAGATCCTCTTCCCATGTAAAATATTACAGTGTTCCGTCGACCTCCCTTGCTATATGTTCGGTCTCTTTGATACATGTATATAATATGTATGTGTATATGTATAGTAACACTAATCTTCATTTCTCAATTTCCCCCCTCCTTTCCTTTCAGATGAGGATAGTTTGTTTTCTAAGCCTGTGAGTGTCTTTCTCTTTGGAAATATGTTCATCTGTGTCAGTTATTAGATAATGCCATAAGTGACAATATAGGATATAGGTGTTTTGCCTTCCGACCTACTTCATGTTTTGTGATTATCTCCAGGCTCATGTACGGTGCCTCAAAGAGCAGTGCTTCAATGTTTTCCATGGCTAATATTCCATTGTGTGCATGGACCACTTCTTCTTGGTGCATTCCTCTGTTGATGGACATTTTCGTTGCTTCCAAGTGTTGCCTCTGGTAAGTATTGCTGGAGTGCAGGATTGCCAGCCTGTGATTTTTGATTTTCATTTTCTCAGGTGATAGACCCAGCAGTGGGTATGATTGATTGACTGGTATGGTAGCTCAACGTTTACCTTTTCAAGGCACCTCAATTGTGTTTTCATTAGTGGCTCTTACCATGTCCCCCTTAGAATCGAGGGTATGCATTTCTCCACAATCACGTCAGCATTTATTGTTTGCAGCATTTTTGTTGATGGCCATTCTGACTGGTGTGAGCTGATAGGTTTTTGTAATTTGGGTTTACATGTCTGTAAAAATTCCTACAATTCATCATTTCTCCACGGCCTTTTCTTTTCTGTTAAAAGAAAAAAGCAAAAAAGGGTTAGTATAATATACCTCTTCCAATTTTCCTTTTGGGAGGTTGCACTCTAGAAATTTTTGGTCGATTTTCGACCTCAGCATTTTTTGGAGGGCCGGTGTCATTTACAGACCTGCAGTTGGTGAATATTTAGTGACCTTTTGCAGTGGGTTTAAAGCTGCTGTTGTGGGAAACGGCCACAAGGATGCAGCATTTCTCCATTCCCAAATCTGGGTACTAGGGCAGCAGAGCCGTTCTGGAAGTCGTTTGCCTAGGTTGTAAATTTGAATGGAATGTGCCAGGAAAACCCCCCATAAGTTTATGTCTCATTACTCCTAGTTCGTTGTTTTAATTTTTTCAGTTGGGGTAATGGTTAGAATGTTGCTTGTCCAAGGTGTACACACTCTGGTTCATCTCCATATTCTATATACCTATTTATGTAGAGATCCTCTCCCCGTGTAAATTATTACAGAGTGTTCCGTAAACCTTCCTTGCTATATGGTCGGTCTTTTTGATATATGTATATCATATGTATTTGTATACATATGGTAAGACTAATCTTCATTTATCCATTTCCCCCACCTTTCCTTTTAGATAAGCATAGTTTTTTTTTTTTTAATAAGTCTGTGATTGACTTTCTCTGTGGAAATATGTTCATTTGTGTCTGTTATTAGATAACGCCTATAAGTGATATCATAGGATATAGGACTTTTACTTTCCGACTTACCTCATGTTCTGTGATTATCTCTAAGATCATCTATGGTGCCTCAAAGAGCACTGTTTCATTGTTTTCCATGGCTAGTTTTCATTGTGTACATGGAGCACTTCTTCTTTATCCTTTCATCTGTTGATGGACATTTTGGTTGCTTCACTGTCTTGTCTATTGTGAATAAGGCTGCAGTGCAGCTTTTGCAGCCCGGGTCTTCTTCATTCTGGTCTTCTCAGGTGAGAGGCCCATTGGTGCACCTGCTGGATTGAATGATACCTCAATTTTTCCTTTTAAACGCAGCTCCTTTCTGTTCTCATTATTAGCGTTTAACCCTTTTACATCTCACCAGCAGCTAGAGGGTACACAGTTCTCTGAAACCTCTTCAGCATTTATTGTTTGTAGACTTTTTGCCAATGGTCAGTCGACTGGTGCGAGTTGAAAACCTTTTGTAGATTAGATTGCATGAGTCTAATACTTCCTGAGGCTGAGCTTTTATCCGTTTTCCTTTCTTTAAAAAGAGAGTGAGTAAAACTTACCTCTTCATAGTATCTTCTTGAAAATGTTGCCTGTTTTGAATTTTTTTTTATCCTTTCCCTACCTCAGCACAATTTTGAGGGCAGGTGTCCTTTACAGCCCTGAGTCCTTGTGAATGGTAAGTGACCATTAGCTGTGGGTTAAAAGCTGCTCTTGCGGGAATCCGCCACAAGGCGGCAGCATTTCTCCTTTACCAAATCTGGTTACTAGGGCAACAGAGCCTTACTGGAAGTGGTGTTCTAGGTTGTAAATTAGAATGGAATGTGCGAGGAAAAAGCCCTTTAAGTTTATGTCTCATTACTTCTTGTTGGTATTTTTAACTTAATTGTTATTTTTTATCACAGCAAACTTGATTACAATGTTTTGTTTGTTCTCGGTGTGCAAGATGTGGTTCTTTCACACATATACATATATCTATTCTTCTTCGGATCCTTTTCCCATGTAGGTTATGACACAATGTTGAGTAGTCTTCTCTTGGTATTGCGTAGGTCTTTGGTGATTATATATTTCACATGTGTTTGTATCTCTCTGTTAACCTCAATATGGTAAGGTATCCAATCCTCACACCTTTCTATTTGGTGAACCATAAGTTTTTTTAATGAATCTATGATAGTGTTTCTCTGTGGAAATATCTTTGTTTGTATCATTTTTTAGGTAACCCCTATATGTGATATGATAGGATATGTGTCTTTCTCTTTCTCACTTGCTCCAAATTGCGTGATTACTTCTAGACTCATCTATGGTGCTGCAAATGGCATTGTTTCATTTTTTCACTAGCTCATATTCCATCTGTACAGGTAGCAGTTCTTCTTTGTCCACCCATCTGTCGGTGGACCTTTTGGTTACTTCCATATCTTGGCTATTGTAATACTATGCAATGCAGATTTGCGTGCCTGTGTCCTTCCAATTCTGTCTTCTTAGTTTAGAGGTCCAGGAATAGGTCCGCTGGATCATATGGTAGCTCAATGTTGACCTTTTAAAGGCACCTCTGTTCTGTTCTCCTTAGTGGCTCTTTCCAGGTTACGTCCCACTTAAAGTGGAGGGTATGTATTTCTTCCCAGCACCTTCAGCATTTATTCTTTGTAGTTTCTGCTGATGGTTATTCTGAGTGGTGTGAGCTGATACCTCTTTGTGGTTGAATTTGCATGTGTCTCATAATGCGTAGAAATTGAGCTTTAAGACATGTGCTTTTTATTTTTCCAGCTGTGATTAGAGCTTATTTCTTCAAAGTGTTTCCTTAAAGTATTTGTCACCACTTGCAATATTTTGGCCATTATCTCCCTCAAGACATTTTGAGGGCAGGTTTCATTTACAGCCCTGCAGTACTTGTTCGTATGAAGTGACCATTAGCTCAGGCTTTAAACCTGCTTTTGCAGGTATCGGCCAAAGAGCGGCAGCCTTTCTACGTTCCCCTTGCTGGTACTAGGGAAACAGACCTACCGGCCGGTGGTGTTCTTCGGTTATAAATTAGAGTGCAATGTGCCCGGATAAACCCACAAATGTTGATGTCTCCTTGCTTTTGTTTGTTTTTAAATTGAGTTTATATTTATTATTAGAGTAATATTCCATTGTGTACGTGGACCACTCCTTCTTGGTGCATTCCTCGGTTGATGGACATTTTCATTGCTTCCAAGTGCTGGCTATGGTAAATCTTGCTGGCGTACAGGTGTGCCAGCCTGTGACTTTTGGATTCTCATTTTTGCAGGTGCTAGGCCAAGCAGTGGTTGTGATTGATTGACTGGTAGCTCAATGTTTCCCTTTCCAAAGCACCTACACTGTGTTTTCATTAGTGGCTCTTTACATGCCCCCCCTTACAACCGAGGGTACGCATTTCTCCACACTCCCTTCACCATTTGTTTTTTGCAGCATTTTTCCTAATGGCCATTCTGACTGCTGTGAGCTGATAGGTTTTTGTAATATGGGTATGCATGTCATTAAAATTTTTAAAATTCGTCATATTCCTATGCTTTTTTCTTTTCTCTTAAAAGAAAAAACCGTGAGTACAATATAGCTCTTGAAATTGTCTTCTTCGAAGGTTGCCCTCTTCTGAATTTTTTGGTCGATTTTTGACCCCAGAAATTTTCTGGAGGGCAGGTGCCATTTACAGAACTGCTAGTTGGTGAAAATTTAGTGACCTTTTACAGTGGGTTCAAAGCTGCTGTTGTGGGAAACGGCCACAAGGAGGTAGCACTTCTCCATTCCCCAATCTGGGTACTAGGGCAGCAGAGCCTTTCTGGAAGTCATTGTCCTAGGTTGCAAATTAGAATGGAATTTGCCAGGAGAAATCCCCATAAGTTTATGTCTCATTACTTCTTCTTGGTTTTTAAATTTTTTTTTAATCTGGGTAAAGTTTAGAATATTGTTTGTCCTAGGTGTACACAATCTGGTTCATTTGTACATTATGTCTGTCTCTTAATGTACAGATCCTCTTCCCATGTAAAATATTACAGTGTTCCGTCGACCTCCCTTGCTATATGTTCGGTCTCTTTGATACATGTATATAATATGTATGTGTATATGTATAGTAACACTAATCTTCATTTCTCAATTTCCCCCCTCCTTTCCTTTCAGATGAGGATAGTTTGTTTTCTAAGCCTGTGAGTGTCTTTCTCTTTGGAAATATGTTCATCTGTGTCAGTTATTAGATAATGCCATAAGTGACAATATAGGATAAAGGTGTTTTGCCTTCCGACCTACTTCATGTTTTGTGATTATCTCCAGGCTCATGTACGGTGCCTCAAAGAGCAGTGCTTCAATGTTTTCCATGGCTAATATTCCATTGTGTGCATGGACCACTTCTTCTTGGTGCATTCCTCTGTTGATGGACATTTTCGTTGCTTCCAAGTGTTGCCTCTGGTAAGTATTGCTGGAGTGCAGGATTGCCAGCCTGTGATTTTTGATTTTCATTTTCTCAGGTGATAGACCCAGCAGTGGGTATGATTGATTGACTGGTATGGTAGCTCAACGTTTACCTTTTCAAGGCACCTCAATTGTGTTTTCATTAGTGGCTCTTACCATGTCCCCCTTAGAATCGAGGGTATGCATTTCTCCACAATCACGTCAGCATTTATTGTTTGCAGCATTTTTGTTGATGGCCATTCTGACTGGTGTGAGCTGATAGGTTTTTGTAATTTGGGTTTACATGTCTGTAAAAATTCCTACAATTCATCATTTCTCCACGGCCTTTTCTTTTCTGTTAAAAGAAAAAAGCAAAAAAGGGTTAGTATAATATACCTCTTCCAATTTTCCTTTTGGGAGGTTGCACTCTAGAAATTTTTGGTCGATTTTCGACCTCAGCATTTTTTGGAGGGCCGGTGTCATTTACAGACCTGCAGTTGGTGAATATTTAGTGACCTTTTGCAGTGGGTTTAAAGCTGCTGTTGTGGGAAACGGCCACAAGGATGCAGCATTTCTCCATTCCCAAATCTGGGTACTAGGGCAGCAGAGCCGTTCTGGAAGTCGTTTGCCTAGGTTGTAAATTTGAATGGAATGTGCCAGGAAAACCCCCCATAAGTTTATGTCTCATTACTCCTAGTTCGTTGTTTTAATTTTTTCAGTTGGGGTAATGGTTAGAATGTTGCTTGTCCAAGGTGTACACACTCTGGTTCATCTCCATATTCTATATACCTATTTATGTAGAGATCCTCTCCCCGTGTAAATTATTACAGAGTGTTCCGTAAACCTTCCTTGCTATATGGTCGGTCTTTTTGATATATGTATATCATATGTATTTGTATAAATATGGTAAGACTAATCTTCATTTATCCATTTCCCCCACCTTTCCTTTTAGATAAGCATAGTTTTTTTTTTTTTAATAAGTCTGTGATTGACTTTCTCTGTGGAAATATGTTCATTTGTGTCTGTTATTAGATAACGCCTATAAGTGATATCATAGGATATAGGACTTTTACTTTCCGACTTACCTCATGTTCTGTGATTATCTCTAAGATCATCTATGGTGCCTCAAAGAGCACTGTTTCATTGTTTTCCATGGCTAGTTTTCATTGTGTACATGGACCACTTCTTCTTTATCCTTTCATCTGTTGATGGACATTTTGGTTGCTTCACTGTCTTGTCTATTGTGAATAAGGCTGCAGTGCAGCTTTTGCAGCCCGGGTCTTCTTCATTCTGGTCTTCTCAGGTGAGAGGCCCATTGGTGCACCTGCTGGATTGAATGATACCTCAATTTTTCCTTTTAAACGCAGCTCCTTTCTGTTCTCATTATTAGCGTTTAACCCTTTTACATCTCACCAGCAGCTAGAGGGTACACAGTTCTCTGAAACCTCTTCAGCATTTATTGTTTGTAGACTTTTTGCCAATGGTCAGTCGACTGGTGCGAGTTGAAAACCTTTTGTAGATTAGATTGCATGAGTCTAATACTTCCTGAGGCTGAGCTTTTATCCGTTTTCCTTTCTTTAAAAAGAGAGTGAGTAAAACTTACCTCTTCATAGTATCTTCTTGAAAATGTTGCCTGTTTTGAATTTTTTTTTATCCTTTCCCTACCTCAGCACAATTTTGAGGGCAGGTGTCCTTTACAGCCCTGAGTCCTTGTGAATGGTAAGTGACCATTAGCTGTGGGTTAAAAGCTGCTCTTGCGGGAATCGGCCACAAGGCGGCAGCATTTCTCCTTTACCAAATCTGGTTACTAGGGCAACAGAGCCTTACTGGAAGTGGTGTTCTAGGTTGTAAATTAGAATGGAATGTGCGAGGAAAAAGCCCTTTAAGTTTATGTCTCATTACTTCTTGTTGGTATTTTTAACTTAATTGTTATTTTTTATCACAGCAAACTTGATTACAATGTTTTGTTTGTTCTCGGTGTGCAAGATGTGGTTCTTTCACACATATACATATATCTATTCTTCTTCGGATCCTTTTCCCATGTAGGTTATGACACAATGTTGAGTAGTCTTCTCTTGGTATTGCGTAGGTCTTTGGTGATTATATATTTCACATGTGTTTGTATCTCTCTGTTAACCTCAATATGGTAAGGTATCCAATCCTCACACCTTTCTATTTGGTGAACCATAAGTTTTTTTAATGAATCTATGATAGTGTTTCTCTGTGGAAATATCTTTGTTTGTATCATTTTTTAGGTAACCCCTATATGTGATATGATAGGATATGTGTCTTTCTCTTTCTCACTTGCTCCAAATTGCGTGATTACTTCTAGACTCATCTATGGTGCTGCAAATGGCATTGTTTCATTTTTTCACTAGCTCATATTCCATCTGTACAGGTAGCAGTTCTTCTTTGTCCACCCATCTGTCAGTGGACCTTTTGGTTACTTCCATATCTTGGCTATTGTAATACTATGCAATGCAGATTTGCGTGCCTGTGTCCTTCCAATTCTGTCTTCTTAGTTTAGAGGTCCAGGAATAGGTCCGCTGGATCATATGGTAGCTCAATGTTGACCTTTTAAAGGCACCTCTGTTCTGTTCTCCTTAGTGGCTCTTTCCAGGTTACGTCCCACTTAAAGTGGAGGGTATGTATTTCTTCCCAGCACCTTCAGCATTTATTCTTTGTAGTTTCTGCTGATGGTTATTCTGAGTGGTGTGAGCTGATACCTCTTTGTGGTTGAATTTGCATGTGTCTCATAATGCGTAGAAATTGAGCTTTAAGACATGTGCTTTTTATTTTTCCAGCTGTGATTAGAGCTTATTTCTTCAAAGTGTTTCCTTAAAGTATGTGTCACCACTTGCAATATTTTGGCCATTATCTCCCTCAAGACATTTTGAGGGCAGGTTTCATTTACAGCCCTGCAGTACTTGTTCGTATGAAGTGACCATTAGCTCAGGCTTTAAACCTGCTTTTGCAGGTATCGGCCAAAGAGCGGCAGCCTTTCTACGTTCCCCTTGCTGGTACTAGGGAAACAGACCTACCGGCCGGTGGTGTTCTTCGGTTATAAATTAGAGTGCAATGTGCCCGGATAAACCCACAAATGTTGATGTCTCCTTGCTTTTGTTTGTTTTTAAATTGAGTTTATATTTATTATTAGAGTAATATTCCATTGTGTACGTGGACCACTCCTTCTTGGTGCATTCCTCGGTTGATGGACATTTTCATTGCTTCCAAGTGCTGGCTATGGTAAATCTTGCTGGCGTACAGGTGTGCCAGCCTGTGACTTTTGGATTCTCATTTTTGCAGGTGCTAGGCCAAGCAGTGGTTGTGATTGATTGACTGGTAGCTCAATGTTTCCCTTTCCAAAGCACCTACACTGTGTTTTCATTAGTGGCTCTTTACATGCCCCCCCTTACAACCGAGGGTACGCATTTCTCCACACTCCCTTCACCATTTGTTTTTTGCAGCATTTTTCCTAATGGCCATTCTGACTGCTGTGAGCTGATAGGTTTTTGTAATATGGGTATGCATGTCATTAAAATTTTTAAAATTCGTCATATTCCTATGCTTTTTTCTTTTCTCTTAAAAGAAAAAACCGTGAGTACAATATAGCTCTTGAAATTGTCTTCTTCGAAGGTTGCCCTCTTCTGAATTTTTTGGTCGATTTTTGACCCCAGAAATTTTCTGGAGGGCAGGTGCCATTTACAGAACTGCTAGTTGGTGAAAATTTAGTGACCTTTTGCAGTGGGTTCAAAGCTGCTGTTGTGGGAAACGGCCACAAGGAGGTAGCACTTCTCCATTCCCCAATCTGGGTACTAGGGCAGCAGAGCCTTTCTGGAAGTCATTGTCCTAGGTTGCAAATTAGAATGGAATTTGCCAGGAGAAATCCCCATAAGTTTATGTCTCATTACTTCTTCTTGGTTTTTAATTTTTTTTTTAATCTGGGTAAAGTTTAGAATATTGTTTGTCCTAGGTGTACACAATCTGGTTCATTTGTACATTATGTCTGTCTATTAATGTACAGATCCTCTTCCCATGTAAAATATTACAGTGTTCCGTCGACCTCCCTTGCTATATGTTCGGTCTCTTTGATACATGTATATAATATGTATGTGTATATGTATAGTAACACTAATCTTCATTTCTCAATTTCCCCCCTCCTTTCCTTTCAGATGAGGATAGTTTGTTTTCTAAGCCTGTGAGTGTCTTTCTCTTTGGAAATATGTTCATCTGTGTCAGTTATTAGATAATGCCATAAGTGACAATATAGGATATAGGTGTTTTGCCTTCCGACCTACTTCATGTTTTGTGATTATCTCCAGGCTCATGTACGGTGCCTCAAAGAGCAGTGCTTCAATGTTTTCCATGGCTAATATTCCATTGTGTGCATGGACCACTTCTTCTTGGTGCATTCCTCTGTTGATGGACATTTTCGTTGCTTCCAAGTGTTGCCTCTGGTAAGTATTGCTGGAGTGCAGGATTGCCAGCCTGTGATTTTTGATTTTCATTTTCTCAGGTGATAGACCCAGCAGTGGGTATGATTGATTGACTGGTATGGTAGCTCAACGTTTACCTTTTCAAGGCACCTCAATTGTGTTTTCATTAGTGGCTCTTACCATGTCCCCCTTAGAATCGAGGGTATGCATTTCTCCACAATCACGTCAGCATTTATTGTTTGCAGCATTTTTGTTGATGGCCATTCTGACTGGTGTGAGCTGATAGGTTTTTGTAATTTGGGTTTACATGTCTGTAAAAATTCCTACAATTCATCATTTCTCCACGGCCTTTTCTTTTCTGTTAAAAGAAAAAAGCAAAAAAGGGTTAGTATAATATACCTCTTCCAATTTTCCTTTTGGGAGGTTGCACTCTAGAAATTTTTGGTCGATTTTCGACCTCAGCATTTTTTGGAGGGCCGGTGTCATTTACAGACCTGCAGTTGGTGAATATTTAGTGACCTTTTGCAGTGGGTTTAAAGCTGCTGTTGTGGGAAACGGCCACAAGGATGCAGCATTTCTCCATTCCCAAATCTGGGTACTAGGGCAGCAGAGCCGTTCTGGAAGTCGTTTGCCTAGGTTGTAAATTTGAATGGAATGTGCCAGGAAAACCCCCCATAAGTTTATGTCTCATTACTCCTAGTTCGTTGTTTTAATTTTTTCAGTTGGGGTAATGGTTAGAATGTTGCTTGTCCAAGGTGTACACACTCTGGTTCATCTCCATATTCTATATACCTATTTATGTAGAGATCCTCTCCCCGTGTAAATTATTACAGAGTGTTCCGTAAACCTTCCTTGCTATATGGTCGGTCTTTTTGATATATGTATATCATATGTATTTGTATACATATGGTAAGACTAATCTTCATTTATCCATTTCCCCCACCTTTCCTTTTAGATAAGCATAGTTTTTTTTTTTTAATAAGTCTGTGATTGACTTTCTCTGTGGAAATATGTTCATTTGTGTCTGTTATTAGATAACGCCTATAAGTGATATCATAGGATATAGGACTTTTACTTTCCGACTTACCTCATGTTCTGTGATTATCTCTAAGATCATCTATGGTGCCTCAAAGAGCACTGTTTCATTGTTTTCCATGGCTAGTTTTCATTGTGTACATGGACCACTTCTTCTTTATCCTTTCATCTGTTGATGGACATTTTGGTTGCTTCACTGTCTTGTCTATTGTGAATAAGGCCGCAGTGCAGCTTTTGCAGCCCGGGTCTTCTTCATTCTGGTCTTCTCAGGTGAGAGGCCCATTGGTGCACCTGCTGGATTGAATGATACCTCAATTTTTCCTTTTAAACGCAGCTCCTTTCTGTTCTCATTATTAGCGTTTAACCCTTTTACATCTCACCAGCAGCTAGAGGGTACACAGTTCTCTGAAACCTCTTCAGCATTTATTGTTTGTAGACTTTTTGCCAATGGTCAGTCGACTGGTGCGAGTTGAAAACCTTTTGTAGATTAGATTGCATGAGTCTAATACTTCCTGAGGCTGAGCTTTTATCCGTTTTCCTTTCTTTAAAAAGAGAGTGAGTAAAACTTACCTCTTCATAGTATCTTCTTGAAAATGTTGCCTGTTTTGAATTTTTTTTTATCCTTTCCCTACCTCAGCACAATTTTGAGGGCAGGTGTCCTTTACAGCCCTGAGTCCTTGTGAATGGTAAGTGACCATTAGCTGTGGGTTAAAAGCTGCTCTTGCGGGAATCGGCCACAAGGCGGCAGCATTTCTCCTTTACCAAATCTGGTTACTAGGGCAACAGAGCCTTACTGGAAGTGGTGTTCTAGGTTGTAAATTAGAATGGAATGTGCGAGGAAAAAGCCCTTTAAGTTTATGTCTCATTACTTCTTGTTGGTATTTTTAACTTAATTGTTATTTTTTATCACAGCAAACTTGATTACAATGTTTTGTTTGTTCTCGGTGTGCAAGATGTGGTTCTTTCACACATATACATATATCTATTCTTCTTCGGATCCTTTTCCCATGTAGGTTATGACACAATGTTGAGTAGTCTTCTCTTGGTATTGCGTAGGTCTTTGGTGATTATATATTTCACATGTGTTTGTATCTCTCTGTTAACCTCAATATGGTAAGGTATCCAATCCTCACACCTTTCTATTTGGTGAACCATAAGTTTTTTTAATGAATCTATGATAGTGTTTCTCTGTGGAAATATCTTTGTTTGTATCATTTTTTAGGTAACCCCTATATGTGATATGATAGGATATGTGTCTTTCTCTTTCTCACTTGCTCCAAATTGCGTGATTACTTCTAGACTCATCTATGGTGCTGCAAATGGCATTGTTTCATTTTTTCACTAGCTCATATTCCATCTGTACAGGTAGCAGTTCTTCTTTGTCCACCCATCTGTCAGTGGACCTTTTGGTTACTTCCATATCTTGGCTATTGTAATACTATGCAATGCAGATTTGCGTGCCTGTGTCCTTCCAATTCTGTCTTCTTAGTTTAGAGGTCCAGGAATAGGTCCGCTGGATCATATGGTAGCTCAATGTTGACCTTTTAAAGGCACCTCTGTCCTGTTCTCCTTAGTGGCTCTTTCCAGGTTACGTCCCCCTTAAAGTGGAGGGTATGTATTTCTTCCCAGCACCTTCAGCATTTATTCTTTGTAGTTTCTGCTGATGGTTATTCTGAGTGGTGTGAGCTGATACCTCTTTGTGGTTGAATTTGCATGTGTCTCATAATGCGTAGAAATTGAGCTTTAAGACATGTGCTTTTTATTTTTCCAGCTGTGATTAGAGCTTATTTCTTCAAAGTGTTTCCTTAAAGTATGTGTCACCACTTGCAATATTTTGGCCATTATCTCCCTCAAGACATTTTGAGGGCAGGTTTCATTTACAGCCCTGCAGTACTTGTTCGTATGAAGTGACCATTAGCTCAGGCTTTAAACCTGCTTTTGCAGGTATCGGCCAAAGAGCGGCAGCCTTTCTACGTTCCCCTTGCTGGTACTAGGGAAACAGACCTACCGGCCGGTGGTGTTCTTCGGTTATAAATTAGAGTGCAATGTGCCCGGATAAACCCACAAATGTTGATGTCTCCTTGCTTTTGTTTGTTTTTAAATTGAGTTTATATTTATTATTAGAGTAATATTCCATTGTGTACGTGGACCACTCCTTCTTGGTGCATTCCTCGGTTGATGGACATTTTCATTGCTTCCAAGTGCTGGCTATGGTAAATCTTGCTGGCGTACAGGTGTGCCAGCCTGTGACTTTTGGATTCTCATTTTTGCAGGTGCTAGGCCAAGCAGTGGTTGTGATTGATTGACTGGTAGCTCAATGTTTCCCTTTCCAAAGCACCTACACTGTGTTTTCATTAGTGGCTCTTTACATGCCCCCCCTTACAACCGAGGGTACGCATTTCTCCACACTCCCTTCACCATTTGTTTTTTGCAGCATTTTTCCTAATGGCCATTCTGACTGCTGTGAGCTGATAGGTTTTTGTAATATGGGTATGCATGTCATTAAAATTTTTAAAATTCGTCATATTCCTATGCTTTTTTCTTTTCTCTTAAAAGAAAAAACCGTGAGTACAATATAGCTCTTGAAATTGTCTTCTTCGAAGGTTGCCCTCTTCTGAATTTTTTGGTCGATTTTTGACCCCAGAAATTTTCTGGAGGGCAGGTGCCATTTACAGAACTGCTAGTTGGTGAAAATTTAGTGACCTTTTGCAGTGGGTTCAAAGCTGCTGTTGTGGGAAACGGCCACAAGGAGGTAGCACTTCTCCATTCCCCAATCTGGGTACTAGGGCAGCAGAGCCTTTCTGGAAGTCATTGTCCTAGGTTGCAAATTAGAATGGAATTTGCCAGGAGAAATCCCCATAAGTTTATGTCTCATTACTTCTTCTTGGTTTTTAATTTTTTTTTTAATCTGGGTAAAGTTTAGAATATTGTTTGTCCTAGGTGTACACAATCTGGTTCATTTGTACATTATGTCTGTCTATTAATGTACAGATCCTCTTCCCATGTAAAATATTACAGTGTTCCGTCGACCTCCCTTGCTATATGTTCGGTCTCTTTGATACATGTATATAATATGTATGTGTATATGTATAGTAACACTAATCTTCATTTCTCAATTTCCCCCCTCCTTTCCTTTCAGATGAGGATAGTTTGTTTTCTAAGCCTGTGAGTGTCTTTCTCTTTGGAAATATGTTCATCTGTGTCAGTTATTAGATAATGCCATAAGTGACAATATAGGATATAGGTGTTTTGCCTTCCGACCTACTTCATGTTTTGTGATTATCTCCAGGCTCATGTACGGTGCCTCAAAGAGCAGTGCTTCAATGTTTTCCATGGCTAATATTCCATTGTGTGCATGGACCACTTCTTCTTGGTGCATTCCTCTGTTGATGGACATTTTCGTTGCTTCCAAGTGTTGCCTCTGGTAAGTATTGCTGGAGTGCAGGATTGCCAGCCTGTGATTTTTGATTTTCATTTTCTCAGGTGATAGACCCAGCAGTGGGTATGATTGATTGACTGGTATGGTAGCTCAACGTTTACCTTTTCAAGGCACCTCAATTGTGTTTTCATTAGTGGCTCTTACCATGTCCCCCTTAGAATCGAGGGTATGCATTTCTCCACAATCACGTCAGCATTTATTGTTTGCAGCATTTTTGTTGATGGCCATTCTGACTGGTGTGAGCTGATAGGTTTTTGTAATTTGGGTTTACATGTCTGTAAAAATTCCTACAATTCATCATTTCTCCACGGCCTTTTCTTTTCTGTTAAAAGAAAAAAGCAAAAAAGGGTTAGTATAATATACCTCTTCCAATTTTCCTTTTGGGAGGTTGCACTCTAGAAATTTTTGGTCGATTTTCGACCTCAGCATTTTTTGGAGGGCCGGTGTCATTTACAGACCTGCAGTTGGTGAATATTTAGTGACCTTTTGCAGTGGGTTTAAAGCTGCTGTTGTGGGAAACGGCCACAAGGATGCAGCATTTCTCCATTCCCAAATCTGGGTACTAGGGCAGCAGAGCCGTTCTGGAAGTCGTTTGCCTAGGTTGTAAATTTGAATGGAATGTGCCAGGAAAACCCCCCATAAGTTTATGTCTCATTACTCCTAGTTCGTTGTTTTAATTTTTTCAGTTGGGGTAATGGTTAGAATGTTGCTTGTCCAAGGTGTACACACTCTGGTTCATCTCCATATTCTATATACCTATTTATGTAGAGATCCTCTCCCCGTGTAAATTATTACAGAGTGTTCCGTAAACCTTCCTTGCTATATGGTCGGTCTTTTTGATATATGTATATCATATGTATTTGTATACATATGGTAAGACTAATCTTCATTTATCCATTTCCCCCACCTTTCCTTTTAGATAAGCATAGTTTTTTTTTTTTTAATAAGTCTGTGATTGACTTTCTCTGTGGAAATATGTTCATTTGTGTCTGTTATTAGATAACGCCTATAAGTGATATCATAGGATATAGGACTTTTACTTTCCGACTTACCTCATGTTCTGTGATTATCTCTAAGATCATCTATGGTGCCTCAAAGAGCACTGTTTCATTGTTTTCCATGGCTAGTTTTCATTGTGTACATGGACCACTTCTTCTTTATCCTTTCATCTGTTGATGGACATTTTGGTTGCTTCACTGTCTTGTCTATTGTGAATAAGGCCGCAGTGCAGCTTTTGCAGCCCGGGTCTTCTTCATTCTGGTCTTCTCAGGTGAGAGGCCCATTGGTGCACCTGCTGGATTGAATGATACCTCAATTTTTCCTTTTAAACGCAGCTCCTTTCTGTTCTCATTATTAGCGTTTAACCCTTTTACATCTCACCAGCAGCTAGAGGGTACACAGTTCTCTGAAACCTCTTCAGCATTTATTGTTTGTAGACTTTTTGCCAATGGTCAGTCGACTGGTGCGAGTTGAAAACCTTTTGTAGATTAGATTGCATGAGTCTAATACTTCCTGAGGCTGAGCTTTTATCCGTTTTCCTTTCTTTAAAAAGAGAGTGAGTAAAACTTACCTCTTCATAGTATCTTCTTGAAAATGTTGCCTGTTTTGAATTTTTTTTTATCCTTTCCCTACCTCAGCACAATTTTGAGGGCAGGTGTCCTTTACAGCCCTGAGTCCTTGTGAATGGTAAGTGACCATTAGCTGTGGGTTAAAAGCTGCTCTTGCGGGAATCGGCCACAAGGCGGCAGCATTTCTCCTTTACCAAATCTGGTTACTAGGGCAACAGAGCCTTACTGGAAGTGGTGTTCTAGGTTGTAAATTAGAATGGAATGTGCGAGGAAAAAGCCCTTTAAGTTTATGTCTCATTACTTCTTGTTGGTATTTTTAACTTAATTGTTATTTTTTATCACAGCAAACTTGATTACAATGTTTTGTTTGTTCTCGGTGTGCAAGATGTGGTTCTTTCACACATATACATATATCTATTCTTCTTCGGATCCTTTTCCCATGTAGGTTATGACACAATGTTGAGTAGTCTTCTCTTGGTATTGCGTAGGTCTTTGGTGATTATATATTTCACATGTGTTTGTATCTCTCTGTTAACCTCAATATGGTAAGGTATCCAATCCTCACACCTTTCTATTTGGTGAACCATAAGTTTTTTTAATGAATCTATGATAGTGTTTCTCTGTGGAAATATCTTTGTTTGTATCATTTTTTAGGTAACCCCTATATGTGATATGATAGGATATGTGTCTTTCTCTTTCTCACTTGCTCCAAATTGCGTGATTACTTCTAGACTCATCTATGGTGCTGCAAATGGCATTGTTTCATTTTTTCACTAGCTCATATTCCATCTGTACAGGTAGCAGTTCTTCTTTGTCCACCCATCTGTCAGTGGACCTTTTGGTTACTTCCATATCTTGGCTATTGTAATACTATGCAATGCAGATTTGCGTGCCTGTGTCCTTCCAATTCTGTCTTCTTAGTTTAGAGGTCCAGGAATAGGTCCGCTGGATCATATGGTAGCTCAATGTTGACCTTTTAAAGGCACCTCTGTCCTGTTCTCCTTAGTGGCTCTTTCCAGGTTACGTCCCCCTTAAAGTGGAGGGTATGTATTTCTTCCCAGCACCTTCAGCATTTATTCTTTGTAGTTTCTGCTGATGGTTATTCTGAGTGGTGTGAGCTGATACCTCTTTGTGGTTGAATTTGCATGTGTCTCATAATTCGTAGAAATTGAGCTTTAAGACATGTGCTTTTTATTTTTCCAGCTGTGATTAGAGCTTATTTCTTCAAAGTGTTTCCTTAAAGTATGTGTCACCACTTGCAATATTTTGGCCATTATCTCCCTCAAGACATTTTGAGGGCAGGTTTCATTTACAGCCCTGCAGTACTTGTTCGTATGAAGTGACCATTAGCTCAGGCTTTAAACCTGCTTTTGCAGGTATCGGCCAAAGAGCGGCAGCCTTTCTACGTTCCCCTTGCTGGTACTAGGGAAACAGACCTACCGGCCGGTGGTGTTCTTCGGTTATAAATTAGAGTGCAATGTGCCCGGATAAACCCACAAATGTTGATGTCTCCTTGCTTTTGTTTGTTTTTAAATTGAGTTTATATTTATTATTAGAGTAATATTCCATTGTGTACGTGGACCACTCCTTCTTGGTGCATTCCTCGGTTGATGGACATTTTCATTGCTTCCAAGTGCTGGCTATGGTAAATCTTGCTGGCGTACAGGTGTGCCAGCCTGTGACTTTTGGATTCTCATTTTTGCAGGTGCTAGGCCAAGCAGTGGTTGTGATTGATTGACTGGTAGCTCAATGTTTCCCTTTCCAAAGCACCTACACTGTGTTTTCATTAGTGGCTCTTTACATGCCCCCCCTTACAACCGAGGGTACGCATTTCTCCACACTCCCTTCACCATTTGTTTTTTGCAGCATTTTTCCTAATGGCCATTCTGACTGCTGTGAGCTGATAGGTTTTTGTAATATGGGTATGCATGTCATTAAAATTTTTAAAATTCGTCATATTCCTATGCTTTTTTCTTTTCTCTTAAAAGAAAAAACCGTGAGTACAATATAGCTCTTGAAATTGTCTTCTTCGAAGGTTGCCCTCTTCTGAATTTTTTGGTCGATTTTTGACCCCAGAAATTTTCTGGAGGGCAGGTGCCATTTACAGAACTGCTAGTTGGTGAAAATTTAGTGACCTTTTGCAGTGGGTTCAAAGCTGCTGTTGTGGGAAACGGCCACAAGGAGGTAGCACTTCTCCATTCCCCAATCTGGGTACTAGGGCAGCAGAGCCTTTCTGGAAGTCATTGTCCTAGGTTGCAAATTAGAATGGAATTTGCCAGGAGAAATCCCCATAAGTTTATGTCTCATTACTTCTTCTTGGTTTTTAATTTTTTTTTTAATCTGGGTAAAGTTTAGAATATTGTTTGTCCTAGGTGTACACAATCTGGTTCATTTGTACATTATGTCTGTCTCTTAATGTACAGATCCTCTTCCCATGTAAAATATTACAGTGTTCCGTCGACCTCCCTTGCTATATGTTCGGTCTCTTTGATACATGTATATAATATGTATGTGTATATGTATAGTAACACTAATCTTCATTTCTCAATTTCCCCCCTCCTTTCCTTTCAGATGAGGATAGTTTGTTTTCTAAGCCTGTGAGTGTCTTTCTCTTTGGAAATATGTTCATCTGTGTCAGTTATTAGATAATGCCATAAGTGACAATATAGGATATAGGTGTTTTGCCTTCCGACCTACTTCATGTTTTGTGATTATCTCCAGGCTCATGTACGGTGCCTCAAAGAGCAGTGCTTCAATGTTTTCCATGGCTAATATTCCATTGTGTGCATGGACCACTTCTTCTTGGTGCATTCCTCTGTTGATGGACATTTTCGTTGCTTCCAAGTGTTGCCTCTGGTAAGTATTGCTGGAGTGCAGGATTGCCAGCCTGTGATTTTTGATTTTCATTTTCTCAGGTGATAGACCCAGCAGTGGGTATGATTGATTGACTGGTATGGTAGCTCAACGTTTACCTTTTCAAGGCACCTCAATTGTGTTTTCATTAGTGGCTCTTACCATGTCCCCCTTAGAATCGAGGGTATGCATTTCTCCACAATCACGTCAGCATTTATTGTTTGCAGCATTTTTGTTGATGGCCATTCTGACTGGTGTGAGCTGATAGGTTTTTGTAATTTGGGTTTACATGTCTGTAAAAATTCCTACAATTCATCATTTCTCCACGGCCTTTTCTTTTCTGTTAAAAGAAAAAAGCAAAAAAGGGTTAGTATAATATACCTCTTCCAATTTTCCTTTTGGGAGGTTGCACTCTAGAAATTTTTGGTCGATTTTCGACCTCAGCATTTTTTGGAGGGCCGGTGTCATTTACAGACCTGCAGTTGGTGAATATTTAGTGACCTTTCGCAGTGGGTTTAAAGCTGCTGTTGTGGGAAACGGCCACAAGGATGCAGCATTTCTCCATTCCCAAATCTGGGTACTAGGGCAGCAGAGCCGTTCTGGAAGTCGTTTGCCTAGGTTGTAAATTTGAATGGAATGTGCCAGGAAAACCCCCCATAAGTTTATGTCTCATTACTCCTAGTTCGTTGTTTTAATTTTTTCAGTTGGGGTAATGGTTAGAATGTTGCTTGTCCAAGGTGTACACACTCTGGTTCATCTCCATATTCTATATACCTATTTATGTAGAGATCCTCTCCCCGTGTAAATTATTACAGAGTGTTCCGTAAACCTTCCTTGCTATATGGTCGGTCTTTTTGATATATGTATATCATATGTATTTGTATACATATGGTAAGACTAATCTTCATTTATCCATTTCCCCCACCTTTCCTTTTAGATAAGCATAGTTTTTTTTTTTTAATAAGTCTGTGATTGACTTTCTCTGTGGAAATATGTTCATTTGTGTCTGTTATTAGATAACGCCTATAAGTGATATCATAGGATATAGGACTTTTACTTTCCGACTTACCTCATGTTCTGTGATTATCTCTAAGATCATCTATGGTGCCTCAAAGAGCACTGTTTCATTGTTTTCCATGGCTAGTTTTCATTGTGTACATGGACCACTTCTTCTTTATCCTTTCATCTGTTGATGGACATTTTGGTTGCTTCACTGTCTTGTCTATTGTGAATAAGGCCGCAGTGCAGCTTTTGCAGCCCGGGTCTTCTTCATTCTGGTCTTCTCAGGTGAGAGGCCCATTGGTGCACCTGCTGGATTGAATGATACCTCAATTTTTCCTTTTAAACGCAGCTCCTTTCTGTTCTCATTATTAGCGTTTAACCCTTTTACATCTCACCAGCAGCTAGAGGGTACACAGTTCTCTGAAACCTCTTCAGCATTTATTGTTTGTAGACTTTTTGCCAATGGTCAGTCGACTGGTGCGAGTTGAAAACCTTTTGTAGATTAGATTGCATGAGTCTAATACTTCCTGAGGCTGAGCTTTTATCCGTTTTCCTTTCTTTAAAAAGAGAGTGAGTAAAACTTACCTCTTCATAGTATCTTCTTGAAAATGTTGCCTGTTTTGAATTTTTTTTTATCCTTTCCCTACCTCAGCACAATTTTGAGGGCAGGTGTCCTTTACAGCCCTGAGTCCTTGTGAATGGTAAGTGACCATTAGCTGTGGGTTAAAAGCTGCTCTTGCGGGAATCGGCCACAAGGCGGCAGCATTTCTCCTTTACCAAATCTGGTTACTAGGGCAACAGAGCCTTACTGGAAGTGGTGTTCTAGGTTGTAAATTAGAATGGAATGTGCGAGGAAAAAGCCCTTTAAGTTTATGTCTCATTACTTCTTGTTGGTATTTTTAACTTAATTGTTATTTTTTATCACAGCAAACTTGATTACAATGTTTTGTTTGTTCTCGGTGTGCAAGATGTGGTTCTTTCACACATATACATATATCTATTCTTCTTCGGATCCTTTTCCCATGTAGGTTATGACACAATGTTGAGTAGTCTTCTCTTGGTATTGCGTAGGTCTTTGGTGATTATATATTTCACATGTGTTTGTATCTCTCTGTTAACCTCAATATGGTAAGGTATCCAATCCTCACACCTTTCTATTTGGTGAACCATAAGTTTTTTTAATGAATCTATGATAGTGTTTCTCTGTGGAAATATCTTTGTTTGTATCATTTTTTAGGTAACCCCTATATGTGATATGATAGGATATGTGTCTTTCTCTTTCTCACTTGCTCCAAATTGCGTGATTACTTCTAGACTCATCTATGGTGCTGCAAATGGCATTGTTTCATTTTTTCACTAGCTCATATTCCATCTGTACAGGTAGCAGTTCTTCTTTGTCCACCCATCTGTCAGTGGACCTTTTGGTTACTTCCATATCTTGGCTATTGTAATACTATGCAATGCAGATTTGCGTGCCTGTGTCCTTCCAATTCTGTCTTCTTAGTTTAGAGGTCCAGGAATAGGTCCGCTGGATCATATGGTAGCTCAATGTTGACCTTTTAAAGGCACCTCTGTTCTGTTCTCCTTAGTGGCTCTTTCCAGGTTACGTCCCACTTAAAGTGGAGGGTATGTATTTCTTCCCAGCACCTTCAGCATTTATTCTTTGTAGTTTCTGCTGATGGTTATTCTGAGTGGTGTGAGCTGATACCTCTTTGTGGTTGAATTTGCATGTGTCTCATAATGCGTAGAAATTGAGCTTTAAGACATGTGCTTTTTATTTTTCCAGCTGTGATTAGAGCTTATTTCTTCAAAGTGTTTTCTTAAAGTATGTGTCACCACTTGCAATATTTTGGCCATTATCTCCCTCAAGACATTTTGAGGGCAGGTTTCATTTACAGCCCTGCAGTACTTGTTCGTATGAAGTGACCATTAGCTCAGGCTTTAAACCTGCTTTTGCAGGTATCGGCCAAAGAGCGGCAGCCTTTCTACGTTCCCCTTGCTGGTACTAGGGAAACAGACCTACCGGCCGGTGGTGTTCTTCGGTTATAAATTAGAGTGCAATGTGCCCGGATAAACCCACAAATGTTGATGTCTCCTTGCTTTTGTTTGTTTTTAAATTGAGTTTATATTTATTATTAGAGTAATATTCCATTGTGTACGTGGACCACTCCTTCTTGGTGCATTCCTCGGTTGATGGACATTTTCATTGCTTCCAAGTGCTGGCTATGGTAAATCTTGCTGGCGTACAGGTGTGCCAGCCTGTGACTTTTGGATTCTCATTTTTGCAGGTGCTAGGCCAAGCAGTGGTTGTGATTGATTGACTGGTAGCTCAATGTTTCCCTTTCCAAAGCACCTACACTGTGTTTTCATTAGTGGCTCTTTACATGCCCCCCCTTACAACCGAGGGTACGCATTTCTCCACACTCCCTTCACCATTTGTTTTTTGCAGCATTTTTCCTAATGGCTATTCTGACTGCTGTGAGCTGATAGGTTTTTGTAATATGGGTATGCATGTCATTAAAATTTTTAAAATTCGTCATATTCCTATGCTTTTTTCTTTTCTCTTAAAAGAAAAAACCGTGAGTACAATATAGCTCTTGAAATTGTCTTCTTCGAAGGTTGCCCTCTTCTGAATTTTTTGGTCGATTTTTGACCCCAGAAATTTTCTGGAGGGCAGGTGCCATTTACAGAACTGCTAGTTGGTGAAAATTTAGTGACCTTTTGCAGTGGGTTCAAAGCTGCTGTTGTGGGAAACGGCCACAAGGAGGTAGCACTTCTCCATTCCCCAATCTGGGTACTAGGGCAGCAGAGCCTTTCTGGAAGTCATTGTCCTAGGTTGCAAATTAGAATGGAATTTGCCAGGAGAAATCCCCATAAGTTTATGTCTCATTACTTCTTCTTGGTTTTTAATTTTTTTTTTAATCTGGGTAAAGTTTAGAATATTGTTTGTCCTAGGTGTACACAATCTGGTTCATTTGTACATTATGTCTGTCTCTTAATGTACAGATCCTCTTCCCATGTAAAATATTACAGTGTTCCGTCGACCTCCCTTGCTATATGTTCGGTCTCTTTGATACATGTATATAATATGTATGTGTATATGTATAGTAACACTAATCTTCATTTCTCAATTTCCCCCCTCCTTTCCTTTCAGATGAGGATAGTTTGTTTTCTAAGCCTGTGAGTGTCTTTCTCTTTGGAAATATGTTCATCTGTGTCAGTTATTAGATAATGCCATAAGTGACAATATAGGATATAGGTGTTTTGCCTTCCGACCTACTTCATGTTTTGTGATTATCTCCAGGCTCATGTACGGTGCCTCAAAGAGCAGTGCTTCAATGTTTTCCATGGCTAATATTCCATTGTGTGCATGGACCACTTCTTCTTGGTGCATTCCTCTGTTGATGGACATTTTCGTTGCTTCCAAGTGTTGCCTCTGGTAAGTATTGCTGGAGTGCAGGATTGCCAGCCTGTGATTTTTGATTTTCATTTTCTCAGGTGATAGACCCAGCAGTGGGTATGATTGATTGACTGGTATGGTAGCTCAACGTTTACCTTTTCAAGGCACCTCAATTGTGTTTTCATTAGTGGCTCTTACCATGTCCCCCTTAGAATCGAGGGTATGCATTTCTCCACAATCACGTCAGCATTTATTGTTTGCAGCATTTTTGTTGATGGCCATTCTGACTGGTGTGAGCTGATAGGTTTTTGTAATTTGGGTTTACATGTCTGTAAAAATTCCTACAATTCATCATTTCTCCACGGCCTTTTCTTTTCTGTTAAAAGAAAAAAGCAAAAAAGGGTTAGTATAATATACCTCTTCCAATTTTCCTTTTGGGAGGTTGCACTCTAGAAATTTTTGGTCGATTTTCGACCTCAGCATTTTTTGGAGGGCCGGTGTCATTTACAGACCTGCAGTTGGTGAATATTTAGTGACCTTTTGCAGTGGGTTTAAAGCTGCTGTTGTGGGAAACGGCCACAAGGATGCAGCATTTCTCCATTCCCAAATCTGGGTACTAGGGCAGCAGAGCCGTTCTGGAAGTCGTTTGCCTAGGTTGTAAATTTGAATGGAATGTGCCAGGAAAACCCCCCATAAGTTTATGTCTCATTACTCCTAGTTCGTTGTTTTAATTTTTTCAGTTGGGGTAATGGTTAGAATGTTGCTTGTCCAAGGTGTACACACTCTGGTTCATCTCCATATTCTATATACCTATTTATGTAGAGATCCTCTCCCCGTGTAAATTATTACAGAGTGTTCCGTAAACCTTCCTTGCTATATGGTCGGTCTTTTTGATATATGTATATCATATGTATTTGTATACATATGGTAAGACTAATCTTCATTTATCCATTTCCCCCACCTTTCCTTTTAGATAAGCATAGTTTTTTTTTTTTAATAAGTCTGTGATTGACTTTCTCTGTGGAAATATGTTCATTTGTGTCTGTTATTAGATAACGCCTATAAGTGATATCATAGGATATAGGACTTTTACTTTCCGACTTACCTCATGTTCTGTGATTATCTCTAAGATCATCTATGGTGCCTCAAAGAGCACTGTTTCATTGTTTTCCATGGCTAGTTTTCATTGTGTACATGGACCACTTCTTCTTTATCCTTTCATCTGTTGATGGACATTTTGGTTGCTTCACTGTCTTGTCTATTGTGAATAAGGCCGCAGTGCAGCTTTTGCAGCCCGGGTCTTCTTCATTCTGGTCTTCTCAGGTGAGAGGCCCATTGGTGCACCTGCTGGATTGAATGATACCTCAATTTTTCCTTTTAAACGCAGCTCCTTTCTGTTCTCATTATTAGCGTTTAACCCTTTTACATCTCACCAGCAGCTAGAGGGTACACAGTTCTCTGAAACCTCTTCAGCATTTATTGTTTGTAGACTTTTTGCCAATGGTCAGTCGACTGGTGCGAGTTGAAAACCTTTTGTAGATTAGATTGCATGAGTCTAATACTTCCTGAGGCTGAGCTTTTATCCGTTTTCCTTTCTTTAAAAAGAGAGTGAGTAAAACTTACCTCTTCATAGTATCTTCTTGAAAATGTTGCCTGTTTTGAATTTTTTTTTATCCTTTCCCTACCTCAGCACAATTTTGAGGGCAGGTGTCCTTTACAGCCCTGAGTCCTTGTGAATGGTAAGTGACCATTAGCTGTGGGTTAAAAGCTGCTCTTGCGGGAATCGGCCACAAGGCGGCAGCATTTCTCCTTTACCAAATCTGGTTACTAGGGCAACAGAGCCTTACTGGAAGTGGTGTTCTAGGTTGTAAATTAGAATGGAATGTGCGAGGAAAAAGCCCTTTAAGTTTATGTCTCATTACTTCTTGTTGGTATTTTTAACTTAATTGTTATTTTTTATCACAGCAAACTTGATTACAATGTTTTGTTTGTTCTCGGTGTGCAAGATGTGGTTCTTTCACACATATACATATATCTATTCTTCTTCGGATCCTTTTCCCATGTAGGTTATGACACAATGTTGAGTAGTCTTCTCTTGGTATTGCGTAGGTCTTTGGTGATTATATATTTCACATGTGTTTGTATCTCTCTGTTAACCTCAATATGGTAAGGTATCCAATCCTCACACCTTTCTATTTGGTGAACCATAAGTTTTTTTAATGAATCTATGATAGTGTTTCTCTGTGGAAATATCTTTGTTTGTATCATTTTTTAGGTAACCCCTATATGTGATATGATAGGATATGTGTCTTTCTCTTTCTCACTTGCTCCAAATTGCGTGATTACTTCTAGACTCATCTATGGTGCTGCAAATGGCATTGTTTCATTTTTTCACTAGCTCATATTCCATCTGTACAGGTAGCAGTTCTTCTTTGTCCACCCATCTGTCAGTGGACCTTTTGGTTACTTCCATATCTTGGCTATTGTAATACTATGCAATGCAGATTTGCGTGCCTGTGTCCTTCCAATTCTGTCTTCTTAGTTTAGAGGTCCAGGAATAGGTCCGCTGGATCATATGGTAGCTCAATGTTGACCTTTTAAAGGCACCTCTGTCCTGTTCTCCTTAGTGGCTCTTTCCAGGTTACGTCCCCCTTAAAGTGGAGGGTATGTATTTCTTCCCAGCACCTTCAGCATTTATTCTTTGTAGTTTCTGCTGATGGTTATTCTGAGTGGTGTGAGCTGATACCTCTTTGTGGTTGAATTTGCATGTGTCTCATAATGCGTAGAAATTGAGCTTTAAGACATGTGCTTTTTATTTTTCCAGCTGTGATTAGAGCTTATTTCTTCAAAGTGTTTCCTTAAAGTATGTGTCACCACTTGCAATATTTTGGCCATTATCTCCCTCAAGACATTTTGAGGGCAGGTTTCATTTACAGCCCTGCAGTACTTGTTCGTATGAAGTGACCATTAGCTCAGGCTTTAAACCTGCTTTTGCAGGTATCGGCCAAAGAGCGGCAGCCTTTCTACGTTCCCCTTGCTGGTACTAGGGAAACAGACCTACCGGCCGGTGGTGTTCTTCGGTTATAAATTAGAGTGCAATGTGCCCGGATAAACCCACAAATGTTGATGTCTCCTTGCTTTTGTTTGTTTTTAAATTGAGTTTATATTTATTATTAGAGTAATATTCCATTGTGTACGTGGACCACTTCTTCTTGGTGCATTCCTCGGTTGATGGACATTTTCATTGCTTCCAAGTGCTGGCTATGGTAAATCTTGCTGGCGTACAGGTGTGCCAGCCTGTGACTTTTGGATTCTCATTTTTGCAGGTGCTAGGCCAAGCAGTGGTTGTGATTGATTGACTGGTAGCTCAATGTTTCCCTTTCCAAAGCACCTACACTGTGTTTTCATTAGTGGCTCTTTACATGCCCCCCCTTACAACCGAGGGTACGCATTTCTCCACACTCCCTTCACCATTTGTTTTTTGCAGCATTTTTCCTAATGGCCATTCTGACTGCTGTGAGCTGATAGGTTTTTGTAATATGGGTATGCATGTCATTAAAATTTTTAAAATTCGTCATATTCCTATGCTTTTTTCTTTTCTCTTAAAAGAAAAAACCGTGAGTACAATATAGCTCTTGAAATTGTCTTCTTCGAAGGTTGCCCTCTTCTGAATTTTTTGGTCGATTTTTGACCCCAGAAATTTTCTGGAGGGCAGGTGCCATTTACAGAACTGCTAGTTGGTGAAAATTTAGTGACCTTTTGCAGTGGGTTCAAAGCTGCTGTTGTGGGAAACGGCCACAAGGAGGTAGCACTTCTCCATTCCCCAATCTGGGTACTAGGGCAGCAGAGCCTTTCTGGAAGTCATTGTCCTAGGTTGCAAATTAGAATGGAATTTGCCAGGAGAAATCCCCATAAGTTTATGTCTCATTACTTCTTCTTGGTTTTTAATTTTTTTTTTAATCTGGGTAAAGTTTAGAATATTGTTTGTCCTAGGTGTACACAATCTGGTTCATTTGTACATTATGTCTGTCTATTAATGTACAGATCCTCTTCCCATGTAAAATATTACAGTGTTCCGTCGACCTCCCTTGCTATATGTTCGGTCTCTTTGATACATGTATATAATATGTATGTGTATATGTATAGTAACACTAATCTTCATTTCTCAATTTCCCCCCTCCTTTCCTTTCAGATGAGGATAGTTTGTTTTCTAAGCCTGTGAGTGTCTTTCTCTTTGGAAATATGTTCATCTGTGTCAGTTATTAGATAATGCCATAAGTGACAATATAGGATATAGGTGTTTTGCCTTCCGACCTACTTCATGTTTTGTGATTATCTCCAGGCTCATGTACGGTGCCTCAAAGAGCAGTGCTTCAATGTTTTCCATGGCTAATATTCCATTGTGTGCATGGACCACTTCTTCTTGGTGCATTCCTCTGTTGATGGACATTTTCGTTGCTTCCAAGTGTTGCCTCTGGTAAGTATTGCTGGAGTGCAGGATTGCCAGCCTGTGATTTTTGATTTTCATTTTCTCAGGTGATAGACCCAGCAGTGGGTATGATTGATTGACTGGTATGGTAGCTCAACGTTTACCTTTTCAAGGCACCTCAATTGTGTTTTCATTAGTGGCTCTTACCATGTCCCCCTTAGAATCGAGGGTATGCATTTCTCCACAATCACGTCAGCATTTATTGTTTGCAGCATTTTTGTTGATGGCCATTCTGACTGGTGTGAGCTGATAGGTTTTTGTAATTTGGGTTTACATGTCTGTAAAAATTCCTACAATTCATCATTTCTCCACGGCCTTTTCTTTTCTGTTAAAAGAAAAAAGCAAAAAAGGGTTAGTATAATATACCTCTTCCAATTTTCCTTTTGGGAGGTTGCACTCTAGAAATTTTTGGTCGATTTTCGACCTCAGCATTTTTTGGAGGGCCGGTGTCATTTACAGACCTGCAGTTGTGAATATTTAGTGACCTTTTGCAGTGGGTTTAAAGCTGCTGTTGTGGGAAACGGCCACAAGGATGCAGCATTTCTCCATTCCCAAATCTGGGTACTAGGGCAGCAGAGCCGTTCTGGAAGTCGTTTGCCTAGGTTGTAAATTTGAATGGAATGTGCCAGGAAAACCCCCCATAAGTTTATGTCTCATTACTCCTAGTTCGTTGTTTTAATTTTTTCAGTTGGGGTAATGGTTAGAATGTTGCTTGTCCAAGGTGTACACACTCTGGTTCATCTCCATATTCTATATACCTATTTATGTAGAGATCCTCTCCCCGTGTAAATTATTACAGAGTGTTCCGTAAACCTTCCTTGCTATATGGTCGGTCTTTTTGATATATGTATATCATATGTATTTGTATAAATATGGTAAGACTAATCTTCATTTATCCATTTCCCCCACCTTTCCTTTTAGATAAGCATAGTTTTTTTTTTTTTTAATAAGTCTGTGATTGACTTTCTCTGTGGAAATATGTTCATTTGTGTCTGTTATTAGATAACGCCTATAAGTGATATCATAGGATATAGGACTTTTACTTTCCGACTTACCTCATGTTCTGTGATTATCTCTAAGATCATCTATGGTGCCTCAAAGAGCACTGTTTCATTGTTTTCCATGGCTAGTTTTCATTGTGTACATGGACCACTTCTTCTTTATCCTTTCATCTGTTGATGGACATTTTGGTTGCTTCACTGTCTTGTCTATTGTGAATAAGGCTGCAGTGCAGCTTTTGCAGCCCGGGTCTTCTTCATTCTGGTCTTCTCAGGTGAGAGGCCCATTGGTGCACCTGCTGGATTGAATGATACCTCAATTTTTCCTTTTAAACGCAGCTCCTTTCTGTTCTCATTATTAGCGTTTAACCCTTTTACATCTCACCAGCAGCTAGAGGGTACACAGTTCTCTGAAACCTCTTCAGCATTTATTGTTTGTAGACTTTTTGCCAATGGTCAGTCGACTGGTGCGAGTTGAAAACCTTTTGTAGATTAGATTGCATGAGTCTAATACTTCCTGAGGCTGAGCTTTTATCCGTTTTCCTTTCTTTAAAAAGAGAGTGAGTAAAACTTACCTCTTCATAGTATCTTCTTGAAAATGTTGCCTGTTTTGAATTTTTTTTTATCCTTTCCCTACCTCAGCACAATTTTGAGGGCAGGTGTCCTTTACAGCCCTGAGTCCTTGTGAATGGTAAGTGACCATTAGCTGTGGGTTAAAAGCTGCTCTTGCGGGAATCGGCCACAAGGCGGCAGCATTTCTCCTTTACCAAATCTGGTTACTAGGGCAACAGAGCCTTACTGGAAGTGGTGTTCTAGGTTGTAAATTAGAATGGAATGTGCGAGGAAAAAGCCCTTTAAGTTTATGTCTCATTACTTCTTGTTGGTATTTTTAACTTAATTGTTATTTTTTATCACAGCAAACTTGATTACAATGTTTTGTTTGTTCTCGGTGTGCAAGATGTGGTTCTTTCACACATATACATATATCTATTCTTCTTCGGATCCTTTTCCCATGTAGGTTATGACACAATGTTGAGTAGTCTTCTCTTGGTATTGCGTAGGTCTTTGGTGATTATATATTTCACATGTGTTTGTATCTCTCTGTTAACCTCAATATGGTAAGGTATCCAATCCTCACACCTTTCTATTTGGTGAACCATAAGTTTTTTTAATGAATCTATGATAGTGTTTCTCTGTGGAAATATCTTTGTTTGTATCATTTTTTAGGTAACCCCTATATGTGATATGATAGGATATGTGTCTTTCTCTTTCTCACTTGCTCCAAATTGCGTGATTACTTCTAGACTCATCTATGGTGCTGCAAATGGCATTGTTTCATTTTTTCACTAGCTCATATTCCATCTGTACAGGTAGCAGTTCTTCTTTGTCCACCCATCTGTCGGTGGACCTTTTGGTTACTTCCATATCTTGGCTATTGTAATACTATGCAATGCAGATTTGCGTGCCTGTGTCCTTCCAATTCTGTCTTCTTAGTTTAGAGGTCCAGGAATAGGTCCGCTGGATCATATGGTAGCTCAATGTTGACCTTTTAAAGGCACCTCTGTTCTGTTCTCCTTAGTGGCTCTTTCCAGGTTACGTCCCACTTAAAGTGGAGGGTATGTATTTCTTCCCAGCACCTTCAGCATTTATTCTTTGTAGTTTCTGCTGATGGTTATTCTGAGTGGTGTGAGCTGATACCTCTTTGTGGTTGAATTTGCATGTGTCTCATAATGCGTAGAAATTGAGCTTTAAGACATGTGCTTTTTATTTTTCCAGCTGTGATTAGAGCTTATTTCTTCAAAGTGTTTTCTTAAAGTATGTGTCACCACTTGCAATATTTTGGCCATTATCTCCCTCAAGACATTTTGAGGGCAGGTTTCATTTACAGCCCTGCAGTACTAGTTCGTATGAAGTGACCATTAGCTCAGGCTTTAAACCTGCTTTTGCAGGTATCGGCCAAAGAGCGGCAGCCTTTCTACGTTCCCCTTGCTGGTACTAGGGAAACAGACCTACCGGCCGGTGGTGTTCTTCGGTTATAAATTAGAGTGCAATGTGCCCGGATAAACCCACAAATGTTGATGTCTCCTTGCTTTTGTTTGTTTTTAAATTGAGTTTATATTTATTATTAGAGTAATATTCCATTGTGTACGTGGACCACTCCTTCTTGGTGCATTCCTCGGTTGATGGACATTTTCATTGCTTCCAAGTGCTGGCTATGGTAAATCTTGCTGGCGTACAGGTGTGCCAGCCTGTGACTTTTGGATTCTCATTTTTGCAGGTGCTAGGCCAAGCAGTGGTTGTGATTGATTGACTGGTAGCTCAATGTTTCCCTTTCCAAAGCACCTACACTGTGTTTTCATTAGTGGCTCTTTACATGCCCCCCCTTACAACCGAGGGTACGCATTTCTCCACACTCCCTTCACCATTTGTTTTTTGCAGCATTTTTCCTAATGGCTATTCTGACTGCTGTGAGCTGATAGGTTTTTGTAATATGGGTATGCATGTCATTAAAATTTTTAAAATTCGTCATATTCTTATGCTTTTTTCTTTTCTCTTAAAAGAAAAAACCGTGAGTACAATATAGCTCTTGAAATTGTCTTCTTCGAAGGTTGCCCTCTTCTGAATTTTTTGGTCGATTTTTGACCCCAGAAATTTTCTGGAGGGCAGGTGCCATTTACAGAACTGCTAGTTGGTGAAAATTTAGTGACCTTTTGCAGTGGGTTCAAAGCTGCTGTTGTGGGAAACGGCCACAAGGAGGTAGCACTTCTCCATTCCCCAATCTGGGTACTAGGGCAGCAGAGCCTTTCTGGAAGTCATTGTCCTAGGTTGCAAATTAGAATGGAATTTGCCAGGAGAAATCCCCATAAGTTTATGTCTCATTACTTCTTCTTGGTTTTTAAATTTTTTTTTAATCTGGGTAAAGTTTAGAATATTGTTTGTCCTAGGTGTACACAATCTGGTTCATTTGTACATTATGTCTGTCTATTAATGTACAGATCCTCTTCCCATGTAAAATATTACAGTGTTCCGTCGACCTCCCTTGCTATATGTTCGGTCTCTTTGATACATGTATATAATATGTATGTGTATATGTATAGTAACACTAATCTTCATTTCTCAATTTCCCCCCTCCTTTCCTTTCAGATGAGGATAGTTTGTTTTCTAAGCCTGTGAATGTCTTTCTCTTTGGAAATATGTTCATCTGTGTCAGTTATTAGATAATGCCATAAGTGACAATATAGGATATAGGTGTTTTGCCTTCCGACCTACTTCATGTTTTGTGATTATCTCCAGGCTCATGTACGGTGCCTCAAAGAGCAGTGCTTCAATGTTTTCCATGGCTAATATTCCATTGTGTGCATGGACCACTTCTTCTTGGTGCATTCCTCTGTTGATGGACATTTTCGTTGCTTCCAAGTGTTGCCTCTGGTAAGTATTGCTGGAGTGCAGGATTGCCAGCCTGTGATTTTTGATTTTCATTTTCTCAGGTGATAGACCCAGCAGTGGGTATGATTGATTGACTGGTATGGTAGCTCAACGTTTACCTTTTCAAGGCACCTCAATTGTGTTTTCATTAGTGGCTCTTACCATGTCCCCCTTAGAATCGAGGGTATGCATTTCTCCACAATCACGTCAGCATTTATTGTTTGCAGCATTTTTGTTGATGGCCATTCTGACTGGTGTGAGCTGATAGGTTTTTGTAATTTGGGTTTACATGTCTGTAAAAATTCCTACAATTCATCATTTCTCCACGGCCTTTTCTTTTCTGTTAAAAGAAAAAAGCAAAAAAGGGTTAGTATAATATACCTCTTCCAATTTTCCTTTTGGGAGGTTGCACTCTAGAAATTTTTGGTCGATTTTCGACCTCAGCATTTTTTGGAGGGCCGGTGTCATTTACAGACCTGCAGTTGGTGAATATTTAGTGACCTTTTGCAGTGGGTTTAAAGCTGCTGTTGTGGGAAACGGCCACAAGGATGCAGCATTTCTCCATTCCCAAATCTGGGTACTAGGGCAGCAGAGCCGTTCTGGAAGTCGTTTGCCTAGGTTGTAAATTTGAATGGAATGTGCCAGGAAAACCCCCCATAAGTTTATGTCTCATTACTCCTAGTTCGTTGTTTTAATTTTTTCAATTTGGGTAATGGTTAGAATGTTGCTTGTCCAAGGTGTACACACTCTGGTTCATCTACATATTCTATATACCTATTTATGTAGAGATCCTCTCGCCGTGTAAATTATTACAGAGTGTTCCGTCAACCTTTCTTGCTATATGGTCGGTCTTTTTGATATATGTATATCATATGTATTTGTATACATATGGTAACACTAATCTTCATTTATCCATTTCCCCCACCTTTCCTTTCAGATAAGCATAGTTTTTTTTTTTTTTGAGTAAGTCTGTGATTGACTTTCTCTGTGGAAATATGTTCATTTGTGTCAGTTATTAGATAACGCCTATAAGTGATATCATAGGATATAGGACTTTTACTTTCCGACTTACCTCATGTTATGTGATTATCTCCAAGATCATCTATGGTGCCTCAAAGAGCACTGTTTCATTGTTTTCCATGGCTAGTTTTCATTGTGTACATGGACCACTTCTTCTTTATCCTTTCATCTGTTGATGGACATTTTGGTTGCTTCACTGTCTTGTCTATTGTGAATAAGGCTGCAGTGCAGCTTTTGCAGCCCGGGTCTTCTTCATTCTGGTCTTCTCAGGTGAGAGGCCCATTGGTGCACCTGCTGGATTGAATGATACCTCAATTTTTCCTTTTAAACGCAGCTCCTTTCTGTTCTCATTATTAGCGTTTAACCCTTTTACATCTCACCAGCAGCTAGAGGGTACACAGTTCTCTGAAACCTCTTCAGCATTTATTGTTTGTAGACTTTTTGCCAATGGTCAGTCGACTGGTGCGAGTTGAAAACCTTTTGTAGATTAGATTGCATGAGTCTAATACTTCCTGAGGCTGAGCTTTTATCCGTTTTCCTTTCTTTAAAAAGAGAGTGAGTAAAACTTACCTCTTCATAGTATCTTCTTGAAAATGTTGCCTGTTTTGAATTTTTTTTTATCCTTTCCCTACCTCAGCACAATTTTGAGGGCAGGTGTCCTTTACAGCCCTGAGTCCTTGTGAATGGTAAGTGACCATTAGCTGTGGGTTAAAAGCTGCTCTTGCGGGAATCGGCCACAAGGCGGCAGCATTTCTCCTTTACCAAATCTGGTTACTAGGGCAACAGAGCCTTACTGGAAGTGGTGTTCTAGGTTGTAAATTAGAATGGAATGTGCGAGGAAAAAGCCCTTTAAGTTTATGTCTCATTACTTCTTGTTGGTATTTTTAACTTAATTGTTATTTTTTATCACAGCAAACTTGATTACAATGTTTTGTTTGTTCTCGGTGTGCAAGATGTGGTTCTTTCACACATATACATATATCTATTCTTCTTCGGATCCTTTTCCCATGTAGGTTATGACACAATGTTGAGTAGTCTTCTCTTGGTATTGCGTAGGTCTTTGGTGATTATATATTTCACATGTGTTTGTATCTCTCTGTTAACCTCAATATGGTAAGGTATCCAATCCTCACACCTTTCTATTTGGTGAACCATAAGTTTTTTTAAATGAATCTATGATAGTGTTTCTCTGTGGAAATATCTTTGTTTGTATCATTTTTTAGGTAACCCCTATATGTGATATGATAGGATATGTGTCTTTCTCTTTCTCACTTGCTCCAAATTGCGTGATTACTTCTAGACTCATCTATGGTGCTGCAAATGGCATTGTTTCATTTTTTCACTAGCTCATATTCCATCTGTACAGGTAGCAGTTCTTCTTTGTCCACCCATCTGTCGGTGGACCTTTTGGTTACTTCCATATCTTGGCTATTGTAATACTATGCAATGCAGATTTGCGTGCCTGTGTCCTTCCAATTCTGTCTTCTTAGTTTAGAGGTCCAGGAATAGGTCCGCTGGATCATATGGTAGCTCAATGTTGACCTTTTAAAGGCACCTCTGTCCTGTTCTCCTTAGTGGCTCTTTCCAGGTTACGTCCCCCTTAAAGTGGAGGGTATGTATTTCTTCCCAGCACCTTCAGCATTTATTCTTTGTAGTTTCTGCTGATGGTTATTCTGAGTGGTGTGAGCTGATACCTCTTTGTGGTTGAATTTGCATGTGTCTCATAATGCGTAGAAATTGAGCTTTAAGACATGTGCTTTTTATTTTTCCAGCTGTGATTAGAGCTTATTTCTTCAAAGTGTTTCCTTAAAGTATGTGTCACCACTTGCAATATTTTGGCCATTATCTCCCTCAAGACATTTTGAGGGCAGGTTTCATTTACAGCCCTGCAGTACTTGTTCGTATGAAGTGACCATTAGCTCAGGCTTTAAACCTGCTTTTGCAGGTATCGGCCAAAGAGCGGCAGCCTTTCTACGTTCCCCTTGCTGGTACTAGGGAAACAGACCTACCGGCCGGTGGTGTTCTTCGGTTATAAATTAGAGTGCAATGTGCCCGGATAAACCCACAAATGTTGATGTCTCCTTGCTTTTGTTTGTTTTTAAATTGAGTTTATATTTATTATTAGAGTAATATTCCATTGTGTACGTGGACCACTTCTTCTTGGTGCATTCCTCGGTTGATGGACATTTTCATTGCTTCCAAGTGCTGGCTATGGTAAATCTTGCTGGCGTACAGGTGTGCCAGCCTGTGACTTTTGGATTCTCATTTTTGCAGGTGCTAGGCCAAGCAGTGGTTGTGATTGATTGACTGGTAGCTCAATGTTTCCCTTTCCAAAGCACCTACACTGTGTTTTCATTAGTGGCTCTTTACATGCCCCCCCTTACAACCGAGGGTACGCATTTCTCCACACTCCCTTCACCATTTGTTTTTTGCAGCATTTTTCCTAATGGCCATTCTGACTGCTGTGAGCTGATAGGTTTTTGTAATATGGTTATGCATGTCATTAAAATTTTTAAAATTCGTCATATTCCTATGCTTTTTTCTTTTCTCTTAAAAGAAAAAACCGTGAGTACAATATAGCTCTTGAAATTGTCTTCTTCGAAGGTTGCCCTCTTCTGAATTTTTTGGTCGATTTTTGACCCCAGAAATTTTCTGGAGGGCAGGTGCCATTTACAGAACTGCAAGTTGGTGAAAATTTAGTGACTTTTGCAGTGGGTTCAAAGCTGCTGTTGTGGGAAACGGCCACAAGGAGGTAGCACTTCTCCATTCCCCAATCTGGGTACTAGGGCAGCAGAGCCTTTCTGGAAGTCATTGTCCTAGGTTGCAAATTAGAATGGAATTTGCCAGGAGAAATCCCCATAAGTTTATGTCTCATTACTTCTTCTTGGTTTTTAAATTTTTTTTTAATCTGGGTAAAGTTTAGAATATTGTTTGTCCTAGGTGTACACAATCTGGTTCATTTGTACATTATGTCTGTCTCTTAATGTACAGATCCTCTTCCCATGTAAAATATTACAGTGTTCCGTCGACCTCCCTTGCTATATGTTCGGTCTCTTTGATACATGTATATAATATGTATGTGTATATGTATAGTAACACTAATCTTCATTTCTCAATTTCCCCCCTCCTTTCCTTTCAGATGAGGATAGTTTGTTTTCTAAGCCTGTGAGTGTCTTTCTCTTTGGAAATATGTTCATCTGTGTCAGTTATTAGATAATGCCATAAGTGACAATATAGGATAAAGGTGTTTTGCCTTCCGACCTACTTCATGTTTTGTGATTATCTCCAGGCTCATGTACGGTGCCTCAAAGAGCAGTGCTTCAATGTTTTCCATGGCTAATATTCCATTGTGTGCATGGACCACTTCTTCTTGGTGCATTCCTCTGTTGATGGACATTTTCGTTGCTTCCAAGTGTTGCCTCTGGTAAGTATTGCTGGAGTGCAGGATTGCCAGCCTGTGATTTTTGATTTTCATTTTCTCAGGTGATAGACCCAGCAGTGGGTATGATTGATTGACTGGTATGGTAGCTCAACGTTTACCTTTTCAAGGCACCTCAATTGTGTTTTCATTAGTGGCTCTTACCATGTCCCCCTTAGAATCGAGGGTATGCATTTCTCCACAATCACGTCAGCATTTATTGTTTGCAGCATTTTTGTTGATGGCCATTCTGACTGGTGTGAGCTGATAGGTTTTTGTAATTTGGGTTTACATGTCTGTAAAAATTCCTACAATTCATCATTTCTCCACGGCCTTTTCTTTTCTGTTAAAAGAAAAAAGCAAAAAAGGGTTAGTATAATATACCTCTTCCAATTTTCCTTTTGGGAGGTTGCACTCTAGAAATTTTTGGTCGATTTTCGACCTCAGCATTTTTTGGAGGGCCGGTGTCATTTACAGACCTGCAGTTGGTGAATATTTAGTGACCTTTTGCAGTGGGTTTAAAGCTGCTGTTGTGGGAAACGGCCACAAGGATGCAGCATTTCTCCATTCCCAAATCTGGGTACTAGGGCAGCAGAGCCGTTCTGGAAGTCGTTTGCCTAGGTTGTAAATTTGAATGGAATGTGCCAGGAAAACCCCCCATAAGTTTATGTCTCATTACTCCTAGTTCGTTGTTTTAATTTTTTCAATTTGGGTAATGGTTAGAATGTTGCTTGTCCAAGGTGTACACACTCTGGTTCATCTACATATTCTATATACCTATTTATGTAGAGATCCTCTCGCCGTGTAAATTATTACAGAGTGTTCCGTCAACCTTTCTTGCTATATGGTCGGTCTTTTTGATATATGTATATCATATGTATTTGTATACATATGGTAACACTAATCTTCATTTATCCATTTCCCCCACCTTTCCTTTCAGATAAGCATAGTTTTTTTTTTTTTTGAGTAAGTCTGTGATTGACTTTCTCTGTGGAAATATGTTCATTTGTGTCAGTTATTAGATAACGCCTATAAGTGATATCATAGGATATAGGACTTTTACTTTCCGACTTACCTCATGTTATGTGATTATCTCCAAGATCATCTATGGTGCCTCAAAGAGCACTGTTTCATTGTTTTCCATGGCTAGTTTTCATTGTGTACATGGACCACTTCTTCTTTATCCTTTCATCTGTTGATGGACATTTTGGTTGCTTCACTGTCTTGTCTATTGTGAATAAGGCTGCAGTGCAGCTTTTGCAGCCCGGGTCTTCTTCATTCTGGTCTTCTCAGGTGAGAGGCCCATTGGTGCACCTGCTGGATTGAATGATACCTCAATTTTTCCTTTTAAACGCAGCTCCTTTCTGTTCTCATTATTAGCGTTTAACCCTTTTACATCTCACCAGCAGCTAGAGGGTACACAGTTCTCTGAAACCTCTTCAGCATTTATTGTTTGTAGACTTTTTGCCAATGGTCAGTCGACTGGTGCGAGTTGAAAACCTTTTGTAGATTAGATTGCATGAGTCTAATACTTCCTGAGGCTGAGCTTTTATCCGTTTTCCTTTCTTTAAAAAGAGAGTGAGTAAAACTTACCTCTTCATAGTATCTTCTTGAAAATGTTGCCTGTTTTGAATTTTTTTTTATCCTTTCCCTACCTCAGCACAATTTTGAGGGCAGGTGTCCTTTACAGCCCTGAGTCCTTGTGAATGGTAAGTGACCATTAGCTGTGGGTTAAAAGCTGCTCTTGCGGGAATCGGCCACAAGGCGGCAGCATTTCTCCTTTACCAAATCTGGTTACTAGGGCAACAGAGCCTTACTGGAAGTGGTGTTCTAGGTTGTAAATTAGAATGGAATGTGCGAGGAAAAAGCCCTTTAAGTTTATGTCTCATTACTTCTTGTTGGTATTTTTAACTTAATTGTTATTTTTTATCACAGCAAACTTGATTACAATGTTTTGTTTGTTCTCGGTGTGCAAGATGTGGTTCTTTCACACATATACATATATCTATTCTTCTTCGGATCCTTTTCCCATGTAGGTTATGACACAATGTTGAGTAGTCTTCTCTTGGTATTGCGTAGGTCTTTGGTGATTATATATTTCACATGTGTTTGTATCTCTCTGTTAACCTCAATATGGTAAGGTATCCAATCCTCACACCTTTCTATTTGGTGAACCATAAGTTTTTTTAAATGAATCTATGATAGTGTTTCTCTGTGGAAATATCTTTGTTTGTATCATTTTTTAGGTAACCCCTATATGTGATATGATAGGATATGTGTCTTTCTCTTTCTCACTTGCTCCAAATTGCGTGATTACTTCTAGACTCATCTATGGTGCTGCAAATGGCATTGTTTCATTTTTTCACTAGCTCATATTCCATCTGTACAGGTAGCAGTTCTTCTTTGTCCACCCATCTGTCGGTGGACCTTTTGGTTACTTCCATATCTTGGCTATTGTAATACTATGCAATGCAGATTTGCGTGCCTGTGTCCTTCCAATTCTGTCTTCTTAGTTTAGAGGTCCAGGAATAGGTCCGCTGGATCATATGGTAGCTCAATGTTGACCTTTTAAAGGCACCTCTGTCCTGTTCTCCTTAGTGGCTCTTTCCAGGTTACGTCCCCCTTAAAGTGGAGGGTATGTATTTCTTCCCAGCACCTTCAGCATTTATTCTTTGTAGTTTCTGCTGATGGTTATTCTGAGTGGTGTGAGCTGATACCTCTTTGTGGTTGAATTTGCATGTGTCTCATAATGCGTAGAAATTGAGCTTTAAGACATGTGCTTTTTATTTTTCCAGCTGTGATTAGAGCTTATTTCTTCAAAGTGTTTCCTTAAAGTATGTGTCACCACTTGCAATATTTTGGCCATTATCTCCCTCAAGACATTTTGAGGGCAGGTTTCATTTACAGCCCTGCAGTACTTGTTCGTATGAAGTGACCATTAGCTCAGGCTTTAAACCTGCTTTTGCAGGTATCGGCCAAAGAGCGGCAGCCTTTCTACGTTCCCCTTGCTGGTACTAGGGAAACAGACCTACCGGCCGGTGGTGTTCTTCGGTTATAAATTAGAGTGCAATGTGCCCGGATAAACCCACAAATGTTGATGTCTCCTTGCTTTTGTTTGTTTTTAAATTGAGTTTATATTTATTATTAGAGTAATATTCCATTGTGTACGTGGACCACTTCTTCTTGGTGCATTCCTCGGTTGATGGACATTTTCATTGCTTCCAAGTGCTGGCTATGGTAAATCTTGCTGGCGTACAGGTGTGCCAGCCTGTGACTTTTGGATTCTCATTTTTGCAGGTGCTAGGCCAAGCAGTGGTTGTGATTGATTGACTGGTAGCTCAATGTTTCCCTTTCCAAAGCACCTACACTGTGTTTTCATTAGTGGCTCTTTACATGCCCCCCCTTACAACCGAGGGTACGCATTTCTCCACACTCCCTTCACCATTTGTTTTTTGCAGCATTTTTCCTAATGGCCATTCTGACTGCTGTGAGCTGATAGGTTTTTGTAATATGGTTATGCATGTCATTAAAATTTTTAAAATTCGTCATATTCCTATGCTTTTTTCTTTTCTCTTAAAAGAAAAAACCGTGAGTACAATATAGCTCTTGAAATTGTCTTCTTCGAAGGTTGCCCTCTTCTGAATTTTTTGGTCGATTTTTGACCCCAGAAATTTTCTGGAGGGCAGGTGCCATTTACAGAACTGCAAGTTGGTGAAAATTTAGTGACTTTTGCAGTGGGTTCAAAGCTGCTGTTGTGGGAAACGGCCACAAGGAGGTAGCACTTCTCCATTCCCCAATCTGGGTACTAGGGCAGCAGAGCCTTTCTGGAAGTCATTGTCCTAGGTTGCAAATTAGAATGGAATTTGCCAGGAGAAATCCCCATAAGTTTATGTCTCATTACTTCTTCTTGGTTTTTAAATTTTTTTTTAATCTGGGTAAAGTTTAGAATATTGTTTGTCCTAGGTGTACACAATCTGGTTCATTTGTACATTATGTCTGTCTCTTAATGTACAGATCCTCTTCCCATGTAAAATATTACAGTGTTCCGTCGACCTCCCTTGCTATATGTTCGGTCTCTTTGATACATGTATATAATATGTATGTGTATATGTATAGTAACACTAATCTTCATTTCTCAATTTCCCCCCTCCTTTCCTTTCAGATGAGGATAGTTTGTTTTCTAAGCCTGTGAGTGTCTTTCTCTTTGGAAATATGTTCATCTGTGTCAGTTATTAGATAATGCCTTAAGTGACAATATAGGATAAAGGTGTTTTGCCTTCCGACCTACTTCATGTTTTGTGATTATCTCCAGGCTCATGTACGGTGCCTCAAAGAGCAGTGCTTCAATGTTTTCCATGGCTAATATTCCATTGTGTGCATGGACCACTTCTTCTTGGTGCATTCCTCTGTTGATGGACATTTTCGTTGCTTCCAAGTGTTGCCTCTGGTAAGTATTGCTGGAGTGCAGGATTGCCAGCCTGTGATTTTTGATTTTCATTTTCTCAGGTGATAGACCCAGCAGTGGGTATGATTGATTGACTGGTATGGTAGCTCAACGTTTACCTTTTCAAGGCACCTCAATTGTGTTTTCATTAGTGGCTCTTACCATGTCCCCCTTAGAATCGAGGGTATGCATTTCTCCACAATCACGTCAGCATTTATTGTTTGCAGCATTTTTGTTGATGGCCATTCTGACTGGTGTGAGCTGATAGGTTTTTGTAATTTGGGTTTACATGTCTGTAAAAATTCCTACAATTCATCATTTCTCCACGGCCTTTTCTTTTCTGTTAAAAGAAAAAAGCAAAAAAGGGTTAGTATAATATACCTCTTCCAATTTTCCTTTTGGGAGGTTGCACTCTAGAAATTTTTAGTCGATTTTCGACCTCAGCATTTTTTGGAGGGCCGGTGTCATTTACAGACCTGCAGTTGGTGAATATTTAGTGACCTTTTGCAGTGGGTTTAAAGCTGCTGTTGTGGGAAACGGCCACAAGGATGCAGCATTTCTCCATTCCCAAATCTGGGTACTAGGGCAGCAGAGCCGTTCTGGAAGTCGTTTGCCTAGGTTGTAAATTTGAATGGAATGTGCCAGGAAAACCACCCATAAGTTTATGTCTCATTACTGCTAGTTCGTTGTTTTAATTTTTTCAGTTGCGGTAATGGTTAGAATGTTGCTTGTCCAAGGTGTACACACTCTGGTTCATCTCCATATTCTATATACCTATTTATGTAGAGATCCTCTCCCCGTGTAAATTATTACAGAGTGTTCAGTAAACCTTCCTTGCTATATGGTCGGTCTTTTTGATATATGTATATCATATGTATTTGTATACATATGCTAAGACTAATCTTCATTTATCCATTTCCCCCACCTTTCCTTTTAGATAAGCATAGTTTTTTTTTTTTTTTAATAAGTCTGTGATTGACTTTCTCTGTGGAAATATGTTCATTTGTGTCAGTTATTAGATAACGCCTATAAGTGATATCATAGGATATAGGACTTTTACTTTCCGACTTACCTCATGTTCTGTGATTATCTCTAAGATCATCTATGGTGCCTCAAAGAGCACTGTTTCATTGTTTTCCATGGCTAGTTTTCATTGTGTACATGGACCACTTCTTCTTTATCCTTTCATCTGTTGATGGACATTTTGGTTGCTTCACTGTCTTGTCTATTGTGAATAAGGCTGCAGTGCAGCTTTTGCAGCCCGGGTCTTCTTCATTCTGGTCTTCTCAGGTGAGAGGCCCATTGGTGCACCTGCTGGATTGAATGATACCTCAATTTTTCCTTTTAAACGCAGCTCCTTTCTGTTCTCATTATTAGCGTTTAACCCTTTTACATCTCACCAGCAGCTAGAGGGTACACAGTTCTCTGAAACCTCTTCAGCATTTATTGTTTGTAGACTTTTTGCCAATGGTCAGTCGACTGGTGCGAGTTGAAAACCTTTTGTAGATTAGATTGCATGAGTCTAATACTTCCTGAGGCTGAGCTTTTATCCGTTTTCCTTTCTTTAAAAAGAGAGTGAGTAAAACTTACCTCTTCATAGTATCTTCTTGAAAATGTTGCCTGTTTTGAATTTTTTTTTATCCTTTCCCTACCTCAGCACAATTTTGAGGGCAGGTGTCCTTTACAGCCCTGAGTCCTTGTGAATGGTAAGTGACCATTAGCTGTGGGTTAAAAGCTGCTCTTGCGGGAATCGGCCACAAGGCGGCAGCATTTCTCCTTTACCAAATCTGGTTACTAGGGCAACAGAGCCTTACTGGAAGTGGTGTTCTAGGTTGTAAATTAGAATGGAATGTGCGAGGAAAAAGCCCTTTAAGTTTATGTCTCATTACTTCTTGTTGGTATTTTTAACTTAATTGTTATTTTTTATCACAGCAAACTTGATTACAATGTTTTGTTTGTTCTCGGTGTGCAAGATGTGGTTCTTTCACACATATACATATATCTATTCTTCTTCGGATCCTTTTCCCATGTAGGTTATGACACAATGTTGAGTAGTCTTCTCTTGGTATTGCGTAGGTCTTTGGTGATTATATATTTCACATGTGTTTGTATCTCTCTGTTAACCTCAATATGGTAAGGTATCCAATCCTCACACCTTTCTATTTGGTGAACCATAAGTTTTTTTAAATGAATCTATGATAGTGTTTCTCTGTGGAAATATCTTTGTTTGTATCATTTTTTAGGTAACCCCTATATGTGATATGATAGGATATGTGTCTTTCTCTTTCTCACTTGCTCCAAATTGCGTGATTACTTCTAGACTCATCTATGGTGCTGCAAATGGCATTGTTTCATTTTTTCACTAGCTCATATTCCATCTGTACAGGTAGCAGTTCTTCTTTGTCCACCCATCTGTCGGTGGACCTTTTGGTTACTTCCATATCTTGGCTATTGTAATACTATGCAATGCAGATTTGCGTGCCTGTGTCCTTCCAATTCTGTCTTCTTAGTTTAGAGGTCCAGGAATAGGTCCGCTGGATCATATGGTAGCTCAATGTTGACCTTTTAAAGGCACCTCTGTCCTGTTCTCCTTAGTGGCTCTTTCCAGGTTACGTCCCCCTTAAAGTGGAGGGTATGTATTTCTTCCCAGCACCTTCAGCATTTATTCTTTGTAGTTTCTGCTGATGGTTATTCTGAGTGGTGTGAGCTGATACCTCTTTGTGGTTGAATTTGCATGTGTCTCATAATGCGTAGAAATTGAGCTTTAAGACATGTGCTTTTTATTTTTCCAGCTGTGATTAGAGCTTATTTCTTCAAAGTGTTTCCTTAAAGTATGTGTCACCACTTGCAATATTTTGGCCATTATCTCCCTCAAGACATTTTGAGGGCAGGTTTCATTTACAGCCCTGCAGTACTTGTTCGTATGAAGTGACCATTAGCTCAGGCTTTAAACCTGCTTTTGCAGGTATCGGCCAAAGAGCGGCAGCCTTTCTACGTTCCCCTTGCTGGTACTAGGGAAACAGACCTACCGGCCGGTGGTGTTCTTCGGTTATAAATTAGAGTGCAATGTGCCCGGATAAACCCACAAATGTTGATGTCTCCTTGCTTTTGTTTGTTTTTAAATTGAGTTTATATTTATTATTAGAGTAATATTCCATTGTGTACGTGGACCACTCCTTCTTGGTGCATTCCTCGGTTGATGGACATTTTCATTGCTTCCAAGTGCTGGCTATGGTAAATCTTGCTGGCGTACAGGTGTGCCAGCCTGTGACTTTTGGATTCTCATTTTTGCAGGTGCTAGGCCAAGCAGTGGTTGTGATTGATTGACTGGTAGCTCAATGTTTCCCTTTCCAAAGCACCTACACTGTGTTTTCATTAGTGGCTCTTTACATGCCCCCCCTTACAACCGAGGGTACGCATTTCTCCACACTCCCTTCACCATTTGTTTTTTGCAGCATTTTTCCTAATGGCTATTCTGACTGCTGTGAGCTGATAGGTTTTTGTAATATGGGTATGCATGTCATTAAAATTTTTAAAATTCGTCATATTCCTATGCTTTTTTCTTTTCTCTTAAAAGAAAAAACCGTGAGTACAATATAGCTCTTGAAATTGTCTTCTTCGAAGGTTGCCCTCTTCTGAATTTTTTGGTCGATTTTTGACCCCAGAAATTTTCTGGAGGGCAGGTGCCATTTACAGAACTGTTAGTTGGTGAAAATTTAGTGACCTTTTGCAGTGGGTTCAAAGCTGCTGTTGTGGGAAACGGCCACAAGGAGGTAGCACTTCTCCATTCCCCAATCTGGGTACTAGGGCAGCAGAGCCTTTCTGGAAGTCATTGTCCTAGGTTGCAAATTAGAATGGAATTTGCCAGGAGAAATCCCCATAAGTTTATGTCTCATTACTTCTTCTTGGTTTTTAAATTTTTTTTTAATCTGGGTAAAGTTTAGAATATTGTTTGTCCTAGGTGTACACAATCTGGTTCATTTGTACATTATGTCTGTCTCTTAATGTACAGATCCTCTTCCCATGTAAAATATTACAGTGTTCCATCGACCTCCCTTGCTATATGTTCGGTCTCTTTGATACATGTATATAATATGTATGTGTATATGTATAGTAACACTAATCTTCATTTCTCAATTTCCCCCCTCCTTTCCTTTCAGATGAGGATAGTTTGTTTTCTAAGCCTGTGAGTGTCTTTCTCTTTGGAAATATGTTCATCTGTGTCAGTTATTAGATAATGCCATAAGTGACAATATAGGATATAGGTGTTTTGCCTTCCGACCTACTTCATGTTTTGTGATTATCTCCAGGCTCATGTACGGTGCCTCAAAGAGCAGTGCTTCAATGTTTTCCATGGCTAATATTCCATTGTGTGCATGGACCACTTCTTCTTGGTGCATTCCTCTGTTGATGGACATTTTCGTTGCTTCCAAGTGTTGCCTCTGGTAAGTATTGCTGGAGTGCAGGATTGCCAGCCTGTGATTTTTGATTTTCATTTTCTCAGGTGATAGACCCAGCAGTGGGTATGATTGATTGACTGGTATGGTAGCTCAACGTTTACCTTTTCAAGGCACCTCAATTGTGTTTTCATTAGTGGCTCTTACCATGTCCCCCTTAGAATCGAGGGTATGCATTTCTCCACAATCACGTCAGCATTTATTGTTTGCAGCATTTTTGTTGATGGCCATTCTGACTGGTGTGAGCTGATAGGTTTTTGTAATTTGGGTTTACATGTCTGTAAAAATTCCTACAATTCATCATTTCTCCACGGCCTTTTCTTTTCTGTTAAAAGAAAAAAGCAAAAAAGGGTTAGTATAATATACCTCTTCCAATTTTCCTTTTGGGAGGTTGCACTCTAGAAATTTTTGGTCGATTTTCGACCTCAGCATTTTTTGGAGGGCCGGTGTCATTTACAGACCTGCAGTTGGTGAATATTTAGTGACCTTTTGCAGTGGGTTTAAAGCTGCTGTTGTGGGAAACGGCCACAAGGATGCAGCATTTCTCCATTCCCAAATCTGGGTACTAGGGCAGCAGAGCCGTTCTGGAAGTCGTTTGCCTAGGTTGTAAATTTGAATGGAATGTGCCAGGAAAACCCCCCATAAGTTTATGTCTCATTACTCCTAGTTCGTTGTTTTAATTTTTTCAATTTGGATAATGGTTAGAATGTTGCTTGTCCAAGGTGTACACACTCTGGTTCATCTACATATTCTATATACCTATTTATGTAGAGATCCTCTTGCCGTGTAAATTATTACAGAGTGTTCCGTCAACCTTTCTTGCTATATGGTCGGTCTTTTTGATATATGTATATCATATGTATTTGTATACATATGGTAAGACTAATCTTCATTTATCCATTTCCCCCACCTTTCCTTTCAGATAAGCATAGTTTTTTTTTTTTTTGAGTAAGTCTGTGATTGACTTTCTCTGTGGAAATATGTTCATTTGTGTCAGTTATTAGATAACGCCTATAAGTGATATCATAGGATATAGGACTTTTACTTTCCGACTTACCTCATGTTATGTGATTATCTCCAAGATCATCTATGGTGCCTCAAAGAGCACTGTTTCATTGTTTTCCATGGCTAGTTTTCATTGTGTACATGGACCACTTCTTCTTTATCCTTTCATCTGTTGATGGACATTTTGGTTGCTTCACTGTCTTGTCTATTGTGAATAAGGCTGCAGTGCAGCTTTTGCAGCCCGGGTCTTCTTCATTCTGGTCTTCTCAGGTGAGAGGCCCATTGGTGCACCTGCTGGATTGAATGATACCTCAATTTTTCCTTTTAAACGCAGCTCCTTTCTGTTCTCATTATTAGCGTTTAACCCTTTTACATCTCACCAGCAGCTAGAGGGTACACAGTTCTCTGAAACCTCTTCAGCATTTATTGTTTGTAGACTTTTTGCCAATGGTCAGTCGACTGGTGCGAGTTGAAAACCTTTTGTAGATTAGATTGCATGAGTCTAATACTTCCTGAGGCTGAGCTTTTATCCGTTTTCCTTTCTTTAAAAAGAGAGTGAGTAAAACTTACCTCTTCATAGTATCTTCTTGAAAATGTTGCCTGTTTTGAATTTTTTTTTATCCTTTCCCTACCTCAGCACAATTTTGAGGGCAGGTGTCCTTTACAGCCCTGAGTCCTTGTGAATGGTAAGTGACCATTAGCTGTGGGTTAAAAGCTGCTCTTGCGGGAATCGGCCACAAGGCGGCAGCATTTCTCCTTTACCAAATCTGGTTACTAGGGCAACAGAGCCTTACTGGAAGTGGTGTTCTAGGTTGTAAATTAGAATGGAATGTGCGAGGAAAAAGCCCTTTAAGTTTATGTCTCATTACTTCTTGTTGGTATTTTTAACTTAATTGTTATTTTTTATCACAGCAAACTTGATTACAATGTTTTGTTTGTTCTCGGTGTGCAAGATGTGGTTCTTTCACACATATACATATATCTATTCTTCTTCGGATCCTTTTCCCATGTAGGTTATGACACAATGTTGAGTAGTCTTCTCTTGGTATTGCGTAGGTCTTTGGTGATTATATATTTCACATGTGTTTGTATCTCTCTGTTAACCTCAATATGGTAAGGTATCCAATCCTCACACCTTTCTATTTGGTGAACCATAAGTTTTTTTAATGAATCTATGATAGTGTTTCTCTGTGGAAATATCTTTGTTTGTATCATTTTTTAGGTAACCCCTATATGTGATATGATAGGATATGTGTCTTTCTCTTTCTCACTTGCTCCAAATTGCGTGATTACTTCTAGACTCATCTATGGTGCTGCAAATGGCATTGTTTCATTTTTTCACTAGCTCATATTCCATCTGTACAGGTAGCAGTTCTTCTTTGTCCACCCATCTGTCGGTGGACCTTTTGGTTACTTCCATATCTTGGCTATTGTAATACTATGCGATGCAGATTTGCGTGCCTGTGTCCTTCCAATTCTGTCTTCTTAGTTTAGAGGTCCAGGAATAGGTCTGCTGGATCATATGGTAGCTCAATGTTGACCTTTTAAAGGCACCTCTGTTCTGTTCTCCTTAGTGGCTCTTTCCAGGTTACGTCCCACTTAAAGTGGAGGGTATGTATTTCTTCCCAGCACCTTCAGCATTTATTCTTTGTAGTTTCTGCTGATGGTTATTCTGAGTGGTGTGAGCTGATACTTCTTTGTGGTTGAATTTGCATGTGTCTCATAATGCGTAGAAATTGAGCTTTAAGACATGTGCTTTTTAATTTTCCAGCTGTGATTAGAGCTTATTTCTTCAAAGAGTTTTCTTAAAGTATGTGTCACCACTTGAAATATTTTGGCCATTATCTCCCTCAAGACATTTTGAGGGCAGGTTTCATTTACAGCCCTGCAGTACTTGTTCGTATGAAGTGACCATTAGCTCAGGCTTTAAACCTGCTTTTGCAGGTATCGGCCAAAGAGCGGCAGCCTTTCTACGTTCCCCTTGCTGGTACTAGGGAAACAGACCTACCGGCCAGAGGTGTACTTCGGTTATAAATTAGAGTGCAATGTGCCCGGATAAACCCACAAATGTTGATGTCTCCTTGCTTTTGTTTGTTTTTAAATTGAGTTTATATTTATTATTAGAGTAATATTCCATTGTGTACGTGGACCACTTCTTCTTGGTGCATTCCTCGGTTGATGGACATTTTCATTGCTTCCAAGTGCTGGCTATGGTACATCTTGCTGGCGTACAGGTGTGCCAGCCTGTGACTTTTGGATTCTCATTTTTGCAGGTACTAGGCCAAGCAGTGGTTGTGATTGATTGACTGGTAGCTCAATGTTTCCCTTTCCAAAGCACCTACACTGTGTTTTCATTAGTGGCTCTTTACATGCCCCCCCTTACAACCGAGGGTACGCATTTCTCCACACTCCCTTCACCATTTGTTTTTTGCAGCATTTTTCCTAATGGCCATTCTGACTGCTGTGAGCTGATAGGTTTTTGTAATATGGGTATGCACGTCATTAAAATTTTTAAAATTCGTCATATTCCTATGCTTTTTTCTTTTCTCTTAAAAGAAAAAACCGTGAGTACAATATAGCTCTTGAAATTGTCTTCTTCGAAGGTTGCCCTCTTCTGAATTTTTTGGTCGATTTTTGACCCCAGAAATTTTCTGGAGGGCAGGTGCCATTTACAGAACTGCAAGTTGGTGAAAATTTAGTGACTTTTGCAGTGGGTTCAAAGCTGCTGTTGTGGGAAACGGCCACAAGGAGGTAGCACTTCTCCATTCCCCAATCTGGGTACTAGGGCAGCAGAGCCTTTCTGGAAGTCATTGTCCTAGGTTGCAAATTAGAATGGAATTTGCCAGGAGAAATCCCCATAAGTTTATGTCTCATTACTTCTTCTTGGTTTTTAAATTTTTTTTTAATCTGGGTAAAGTTTAGAATATTGTTTGTCCTAGGTGTACACAATCTGGTTCATTTGTACATTATGTCTGTCTCTTAATGTACAGATCCTCTTCCCATGTAAAATATTACAGTGTTCCATCGACCTCCCTTGCTATATGTTCGGTCTCTTTGATACATGTATATAATATGTATGTGTATATGTATAGTAACACTAATCTTCATTTCTCAATTTCCCCCCTCCTTTCCTTTCAGATGAGGATAGTTTGTTTTCTAAGCCTGTGAGTGTCTTTCTCTTTGGAAATATGTTCATCTGTGTCAGTTATTAGATAATGCCATAAGTGACAATATAGGATATAGGTGTTTTGCCTTCCGACCTACTTCATGTTTTGTGATTATCTCCAGGCTCATGTACGGTGCCTCAAAGAGCAGTGCTTCAATGTTTTCCATGGCTAATATTCCATTGTGTGCATGGACCACTTCTTCTTGGTGCATTCCTCTGTTGATGGACATTTTCGTTGCTTCCAAGTGTTGCCTCTGGTAAGTATTGCTGGAGTGCAGGATTGCCAGCCTGTGATTTTTGATTTTCATTTTCTCAGGTGATAGACCCAGCAGTGGGTATGATTGATTGACTGGTATGGTAGCTCAACGTTTACCTTTTCAAGGCACCTCAATTGTGTTTTCATTAGTGGCTCTTACCATGTCCCCCTTAGAATCGAGGGTATGCATTTCTCCACAATCACGTCAGCATTTATTGTTTGCAGCATTTTTGTTGATGGCCATTCTGACTGGTGTGAGCTGATAGGTTTTTGTAATTTGGGTTTACATGTCTGTAAAAATTCCTACAATTCATCATTTCTCCACGGCCTTTTCTTTTCTGTTAAAAGAAAAAAGCAAAAAAGGGTTAGTATAATATACCTCTTCCAATTTTCCTTTTGGGAGGTTGCACTCTAGAAATTTTTGGTCGATTTTCGACCTCAGCATTTTTTGGAGGGCCGGTGTCATTTACAGACCTGCAGTTGGTGAATATTTAGTGACCTTTTGCAGTGGGTTTAAAGCTGCTGTTGTGGGAAACGGCCACAAGGATGCAGCATTTCTCCATTCCCAAATCTGGGTACTAGGGCAGCAGAGCCGTTCTGGAAGTCGTTTGCCTAGGTTGTAAATTTGAATGGAATGTGCCAGGAAAACCACCCATAAGTTTATGTCTCATTACTGCTAGTTCGTTGTTTTAATTTTTTCAGTTGCGGTAATGGTTAGAATGTTGCTTGTCCAAGGTGTACACACTCTGGTTCATCTCCATATTCTATATACCTATTTATGTAGAGATCCTCTCCCCGTGTAAATTATTACAGAGTGTTCCGTAAACCTTCCTTGCTATATGGTCGGTCTTTTTGATATATGTATATCATATGTATTTGTATACATATGCTAAGACTAATCTTCATTTATCCATTTCCCCCACCTTTCCTTTTAGATAAGCATAGTTTTTTTTTTTTTTAATAAGTCTGTGATTGACTTTCTCTGTGGAAATATGTTCATTTGTGTCAGTTATTAGATAACGCCTATAAGTGATATCATAGGATATAGGACTTTTACTTTCCGACTTACCTCATGTTCTGTGATTATCTCTAAGATCATCTATGGTGCCTCAAAGAGCACTGTTTCATTGTTTTCCATGGCTACTTTTCATTGTGTACATGGACCACTTCTTCTTTATCCTTTCATCTGTTGATGGACATTTTGGTTGCTTCACTGTCTTGTCTATTGTGAATAAGGCTGCAGTGCAGCTTTTGCAGCCCGGGTCTTCTTCATTCTGGTCTTCTCAGGTGAGAGGCCCATTGGTGCACCTGCTGGATTGAATGATACCTCAATTTTTCCTTTTAAACGCAGCTCCTTTCTCTTCTCATTATTAGCGTTTAACCCTTTTACATCTCACCAGCAGCTAGAGGGTACACAGTTCTCTGAAACCTCTTCAGCATTTATTGTTTGTAGACTTTTTGCCAATGGTCAGTCGACTGGTGCGAGTTGAAAACCTTTTGTAGATTAGATTGCATGAGTCTAATACTTCCTGAGGCTGAGCTTTTATCCGTTTTCCTTTCTTTAAAAAGAGAGTGAGTAAAACTTACCTCTTCATAGTATCTTCTTGAAAATGTTGCCTGTTTTGAATTTTTTTTTATCCTTTCCCTACCTCAGCACAATTTTGAGGGCAGGTGTCCTTTACAGCCCTGAGTCCTTGTGAATGGTAAGTGACCATTAGCTGTGGGTTAAAAGCTGCTCTTGCGGGAATCGGCCACAAGGCGGCAGCATTTCTCCTTTACCAAATCTGGTTACTAGGGCAACAGAGCCTTACTGGAAGTGGTGTTCTAGGTTGTAAATTAGAATGGAATGTGCGAGGAAAAAGCCCTTTAAGTTTATGTCTCATTACTTCTTGTTGGTATTTTTAACTTAATTGTTATTTTTTATCACAGCAAACTTGATTACAATGTTTTGTTTGTTCTCGGTGTGCAAGATGTGGTTCTTTCACACATATACATATATCTAATCTTCTTCGGATCCTTTTCCCATGTAGGTTATGACACAATGTTGAGTAGTCTTCTCTTGGTATTGCGTAGGTCTTTGGTGATTATATATTTCACATGTGTTTGTATCTCTCTGTTAACCTCAATATGGTAAGGTATCCAATCCTCACACCTTTCTATTTGGTGAACCATAAGTTTTTTTAATGAATCTATGATAGTGTTTCTCTGTGGAAATATCTTTGTTTGTATCATTTTTTAGGTAACCCCTATATGTGATATGATAGGATATGTGTCTTTCTCTTTCTCACTTGCTCCAAATTGCGTGATTACTTCTAGACTCATCTATGGTGCTGCAAATGGCATTGTTTCATTTTTTCACTAGCTCATATTCCATCTGTACAGGTAGCAGTTCTTCTTTGTCCACCCATCTGTCGGTGGACCTTTTGGTTACTTCCATATCTTGGCTATTGTAATACTATGCGATGCAGATTTGCGTGCCTGTGTCCTTCCAATTCTGTCTTCTTAGTTTAGAGGTCCAGGAATAGGTCTGCTGGATCATATGGTAGCTCAATGTTGACCTTTTAAAGGCACCTCTGTTCTGTTCTCCTTAGTGGCTCTTTCCAGGTTACGTCCCACTTAAAGTGGAGGGTATGTATTTCTTCCCAGCACCTTCAGCATTTATTCTTTGTAGTTTCTGCTGATGGTTATTCTGAGTGGTGTGAGCTGATACTTCTTTGTGGTTGAATTTGCATGTGTCTCATAATGCGTAGAAATTGAGCTTTAAGACATGTGCTTTTTAATTTTCCAGCTGTGATTAGAGCTTATTTCTTCAAAGAGTTTTCTTAAAGTATGTGTCACCACTTGAAATATTTTGGCCATTATCTCCCTCAAGACATTTTGAGGGCAGGTTTCATTTACAGCCCTGCAGTACTTGTTCGTATGAAGTGACCATTAGCTCAGGCTTTAAACCTGCTTTTGCAGGTATCGGCCAAAGAGCGGCAGCCTTTCTACGTTCCCCTTGCTGGTACTAGGGAAACAGACCTACCGGCCAGAGGTGTACTTCGGTTATAAATTAGAGTGCAATGTGCCCGGATAAACCCACAAATGTTGATGTCTCCTTGCTTTTGTTTGTTTTTAAATTGAGTTTATATTTATTATTAGAGTAATATTCCATTGTGTACGTGGACCACTTCTTCTTGGTGCATTCCTCGGTTGATGGACATTTTCATTGCTTCCAAGTGCTGGCTATGGTACATCTTGCTGGCGTACAGGTGTGCCAGCCTGTGACTTTTGGATTCTCATTTTTGCAGGTACTAGGCCAAGCAGTGGTTGTGATTGATTGACTGGTAGCTCAATGTTTCCCTTTCCAAAGCACCTACACTGTGTTTTCATTAGTGGCTCTTTACATGCCCCCCCTTACAACCGAGGGTACGCATTTCTCCACACTCCCTTCACCATTTGTTTTTTGCAGCATTTTTCCTAATGGCCATTCTGACTGCTGTGAGCTGATAGGTTTTTGTAATATGGGTATGCACGTCATTAAAATTTTTAAAATTCGTCATATTCCTATGCTTTTTTCTTTTCTCTTAAAAGAAAAAACCGTGAGTACAATATAGCTCTTGAAATTGTCTTCTTCGAAGGTTGCCCTCTTCTGAATTTTTTGGTCGATTTTTGACCCCAGAAATTTTCTGGAGGGCAGGTGCCATTTACAGAACTGCAAGTTGGTGAAAATTTAGTGACTTTTGCAGTGGGTTCAAAGCTGCTGTTGTGGGAAACGGCCACAAGGAGGTAGCACTTCTCCATTCCCCAATCTGGGTACTAGGGCAGCAGAGCCTTTCTGGAAGTCATTGTCCTAGGTTGCAAATTAGAATGGAATTTGCCAGGAGAAATCCCCATAAGTTTATGTCTCATTACTTCTTCTTGGTTTTTAAATTTTTTTTTAATCTGGGTAAAGTTTAGAATATTGTTTGTCCTAGGTGTACACAATCTGGTTCATTTGTACATTATGTCTGTCTCTTAATGTACAGATCCTCTTCCCATGTAAAATATTACAGTGTTCCGTCGACCTCCCTTGCTATATGTTCGGTCTCTTTGATACATGTATATAATATGTATGTGTATATGTATAGTAACACTAATCTTCATTTCTCAATTTCCCCCCTCCTTTCCTTTCAGATGAGGATAGTTTGTTTTCTAAGCCTGTGAGTGTCTTTCTCTTTGGAAATATGTTCATCTGTGTCAGTTATTAGATAATGCCATAAGTGACAATATAGGATATAGGTGTTTTGCCTTCCGACCTACTTCATGTTTTGTGATTATCTCCAGGCTCATGTACGGTGCCTCAAAGAGCAGTGCTTCAATGTTTTCCATGGCTAATATTCCATTGTGTGCATGGACCACTTCTTCTTGGTGCATTCCTCTGTTGATGGACATTTTCGTTGCTTCCAAGTGTTGCCTCTGGTAAGTATTGCTGGAGTGCAGGATTGCCAGCCTGTGATTTTTGATTTTCATTTTCTCAGGTGATAGACCCAGCAGTGGGTATGATTGATTGACTGGTATGGTAGCTCAACGTTTACCTTTTCAAGGCACCTCAATTGTGTTTTCATTAGTGGCTCTTACCATGTCCCCCTTAGAATCGAGGGTATGCATTTCTCCACAATCACGTCAGCATTTATTGTTTGCAGCATTTTTGTTGATGGCCATTCTGACTGGTGTGAGCTGATAGGTTTTTGTAATTTGGGTTTACATGTCTGTAAAAATTCCTACAATTCATCATTTCTCCACGGCCTTTTCTTTTCTGTTAAAAGAAAAAAGCAAAAAAGGGTTAGTATAATATACCTCTTCCAATTTTCCTTTTGGGAGGTTGCACTCTAGAAATTTTTGGTCGATTTTCGACCTCAGCATTTTTTGGAGGGCCGGTGTCATTTACAGACCTGCAGTTGGTGAATATTTAGTGACCTTTTGCAGTGGGTTTAAAGCTGCTGTTGTGGGAAACGGCCACAAGGATGCAGCATTTCTCCATTCCCAAATCTGGGTACTAGGGCAGCAGAGCCGTTCTGGAAGTCGTTTGCCTAGGTTGTAAATTTGAATGGAATGTGCCAGGAAAACCACCCATAAGTTTATGTCTCATTACTGCTAGTTCGTTGTTTTAATTTTTTCAGTTGCGGTAATGGTTAGAATGTTGCTTGTCCAAGGTGTACACACTCTGGTTCATCTCCATATTCTATATACCTATTTATGTAGAGATCCTCTCCCCGTGTAAATTATTACAGAGTGTTCCGTAAACCTTCCTTGCTATATGGTCGGTCTTTTTGATATATGTATATCATATGTATTTGTATACATATGCTAAGACTAATCTTCATTTATCCATTTCCCCCACCTTTCCTTTTAGATAAGCATAGTTTTTTTTTTTTTAATAAGTCTGTGATTGACTTTCTCTGTGGAAATATGTTCATTTGTGTCAGTTATTAGATAACGCCTATAAGTGATATCATAGGATATAGGACTTTTACTTTCCGACTTACCTCATGTTCTGTGATTATCTCTAAGATCATCTATGGTGCCTCAAAGAGCACTGTTTCATTGTTTTCCATGGCTAGTTTTCATTGTGTACATGGACCACTTCTTCTTTATCCTTTCATCTGTTGATGGACATTTTGGTTGCTTCACTGTCTTGTCTATTGTGAATAAGGCTGCAGTGCAGCTTTTGCAGCCCGGGTCTTCTTCATTCTGGTCTTCTCAGGTGAGAGGCCCATTGGTGCACCTGCTGGATTGAATGATACCTCAATTTTTCCTTTTAAACGCAGCTCCTTTCTCTTCTCATTATTAGCGTTTAACCCTTTTACATCTCACCAGCAGCTAGAGGGTACACAGTTCTCTGAAACCTCTTCAGCATTTATTGTTTGTAGACTTTTTGCCAATGGTCAGTCGACTGGTGCGAGTTGAAAACCTTTTGTAGATTAGATTGCATGAGTCTAATACTTCCTGAGGCTGAGCTTTTATCCGTTTTCCTTTCTTTAAAAAGAGAGTGAGTAAAACTTACCTCTTCATAGTATCTTCTTGAAAATGTTGCCTGTTTTGAATTTTTTTTTATCCTTTCCCTACCTCAGCACAATTTTGAGGGCAGGTGTCCTTTACAGCCCTGAGTCCTTGTGAATGGTAAGTGACCATTAGCTGTGGGTTAAAAGCTGCTCTTGCGGGAATCGGCCACAAGGCGGCAGCATTTCTCCTTTACCAAATCTGGTTACTAGGGCAACAGAGCCTTACTGGAAGTGGTGTTCTAGGTTGTAAATTAGAATGGAATGTGCGAGGAAAAAGCCCTTTAAGTTTATGTCTCATTACTTCTTGTTGGTATTTTTAACTTAATTGTTATTTTTTATCACAGCAAACTTGATTACAATGTTTTGTTTGTTCTCGGTGTGCAAGATGTGGTTCTTTCACACATATACATATATCTATTCTTCTTCAGATCCTTTTCCCATGTAGGTTATGACACAATGTTGAGTAGTCTTCTCTTGGTATTGCGTAGGTCTTTGGTGATTATATATTTCACATGTGTTTGTATCTCTCTGTTAACCTCAATATGGTAAGGTATCCAATCCTCACACCTTTCTATTTGGTGAACCATAAGTTTTTTTAAATGAATCTATGATAGTGTTTCTCTGTGGAAATATCTTTGTTTGTATCATTTTTTAGGTAACCCCTATATGTGATATGATAGGATATGTGTCTTTCTCTTTCTCACTTGCTCCAAATTGCGTGATTACTTCTAGACTCATCTATGGTGCTGCAAATGGCATTGTTTCATTTTTTCACTAGCTCATATTCCATCTGTACAGGTAGCAGTTCTTCTTTGTCCACCCATCTGTCGGTGGACCTTTTGGTTACTTCCATATCTTGGCTATTGTAATACTATGCAATGCAGATTTGCGTGCCTGTGTCCTTCCAATTCTGTCTTCTTAGTTTAGAGGTCCAGGAATAGGTCCGCTGGATCATATGGTAGCTCAATGTTGACCTTTTAAAGGCACCTCTGTCCTGTTCTCCTTAGTGGCTCTTTCCAGGTTACGTCCCCCTTAAAGTGGAGGGTATGTATTTCTTCCCAGCACCTTCAGCATTTATTCTTTGTAGTTTCTGCTGATGGTTATTCTGAGTGGTGTGAGCTGATACCTCTTTGTGGTTGAATTTGCATGTGTCTCATAATGCGTAGAAATTGAGCTTTAAGACATGTGCTTTTTATTTTTCCAGCTGTGATTAGAGCTTATTTCTTCAAAGTGTTTCCTTAAAGTATGTGTCACCACTTGCAATATTTTGGCCATTATCTCCCTCAAGACATTTTGAGGGCAGGTTTCATTTACAGCCCTGCAGTACTTGTTCGTATGAAGTGACCATTAGCTCAGGCTTTAAACCTGCTTTTGCAGGTATCGGCCAAAGAGCGGCAGCCTTTCTACGTTCCCCTTGCTGGTACTAGGGAAACAGACCTACCGGCCGGTGGTGTTCTTCGGTTATAAATTAGAGTGCAATGTGCCCGGATAAACCCACAAATGTTGATGTCTCCTTGCTTTTGTTTGTTTTTAAATTGAGTTTATATTTATTATTAGAGTAATATTCCATTGTGTACGTGGACCACTCCTTCTTGGTGCATTCCTCGGTTGATGGACATTTTCATTGCTTCCAAGTGCTGGCTATGGTAAATCTTGCTGGCGTACAGGTGTGCCAGCCTGTGACTTTTGGATTCTCATTTTTGCAGGTGCTAGGCCAAGCAGTGGTTGTGATTGATTGACTGGTAGCTCAATGTTTCCCTTTCCAAAGCACCTACACTGTGTTTTCATTAGTGGCTCTTTACATGCCCCCCTTACAACCGAGGGTACGCATTTCTCCACACTCCCTTCACCATTTGTTTTTTGCAGCATTTTTCCTAATGGCTATTCTGACTGCTGTGAGCTGATAGGTTTTTGTAATATGGGTATGCATGTCATTAAAATTTTTAAAATTCGTCATATTCCTATGCTTTTTTCTTTTCTCTTAAAAGAAAAAACCGTGAGTACAATATAGCTCTTGAAATTGTCTTCTTCGAAGGTTGCCCTCTTCTGAATTTTTTGGTCGATTTTTGACCCCAGAAATTTTCTGGAGGGCAGGTGCCATTTACAGAACTGTTAGTTGGTGAAAATTTAGTGACCTTTTGCAGTGGGTTCAAAGCTGCTGTTGTGGGAAACGGCCACAAGGAGGTAGCACTTCTCCATTCCCCAATCTGGGTACTAGGGCAGCAGAGCCTTTCTGGAAGTCATTGTCCTAGGTTGCAAATTAGAATGGAATTTGCCAGGAGAAATCCCCATAAGTTTATGTCTCATTACTTCTTCTTGGTTTTTAAATTTTTTTTTAATCTGGGTAAAGTTTAGAATATTGTTTGTCCTAGGTGTACACAATCTGGTTCATTTGTACATTATGTCTGTCTCTTAATGTACAGATCCTCTTCCCATGTAAAATATTACAGTGTTCCATCGACCTCCCTTGCTATATGTTCGGTCTCTTTGATACATGTATATAATATGTATGTGTATATGTATAGTAACACTAATCTTCATTTCTCAATTTCCCCCCTCCTTTCCTTTCAGATGAGGATAGTTTGTTTTCTAAGCCTGTGAGTGTCTTTCTCTTTGGAAATATGTTCATCTGTGTCAGTTATTAGATAATGCCATAAGTGACAATATAGGATATAGGTGTTTTGCCTTCCGACCTACTTCATGTTTTGTGATTATCTCCAGGCTCATGTACGGTGCCTCAAAGAGCAGTGCTTCAATGTTTTCCATGGCTAATATTCCATTGTGTTCATGGACCACTTCTTCTTGGTGCATTCCTCTGTTGATGGACATTTTCGTTGCTTCCAAGTGTTGCCTCTGGTAAGTATTGCTGGAGTGCAGGATTGCCAGCCTGTGATTTTTGATTTTCATTTTCTCAGGTGATAGACCCAGCAGTGGGTATGATTGATTGACTGGTATGGTAGCTCAACGTTTACCTTTTCAAGGCACCTCAATTGTGTTTTCATTAGTGGCTCTTACCATGTCCCCCTTAGAATCGAGGGTATGCATTTCTCCACAATCACGTCAGCATTTATTGTTTGCAGCATTTTTGTTGATGGCCATTCTGACTGGTGTGAGCTGATAGGTTTTTGTAATTTGGGTTTACATGTCTGTAAAAATTCCTACAATTCATCATTTCTCCACGGCCTTTTCTTTTCTGTTAAAAGAAAAAAGCAAAAAAGGGTTAGTATAATATACCTCTTCCAATTTTCCTTTTGGGAGGTTGCACTCTAGAAATTTTTGGTCGATTTTCGACCTCAGCATTTTTTGGAAGGCCGGTGTCATTTACAGACCTGCAGTTGGTGAATATTTAGTGACCTTTTGCAGTGGGTTTAAAGCTGCTGTTGTGGGAAACGGCCACAAGGATGCAGCATTTCTCCATTCCCAAATCTGGGTACTAGGGCAGCAGAGCCGTTCTGGAAGTCGTTTGCCTAGGTTGTAAATTTGAATGGAATGTGCCAGGAAAACCCCCCATAAGTTTATGTCTCATTACTCCTAGTTCGTTGTTTTAATTTTTTCAATTTGGATAATGGTTAGAATGTTGCTTGTCCAAGGTGTACACACTCTGGTTCATCTACATATTCTATATACCTATTTATGTAGAGATCCTCTTGCCGTGTAAATTATTACAGAGTGTTCCGTCAACCTTTCTTGCTATATGGTCGGTCTTTTTGATATATGTATATCATATGTATTTGTATACATATGGTAAGACTAATCTTCATTTATCCATTTCCCCCACCTTTCCTTTCAGATAAGCATAGTTTTTTTTTTTTTTTGAGTAAGTCTGTGATTGACTTTCTCTGTGGAAATATGTTCATTTGTGTCAGTTATTAGATAACGCCTATAAGTGATATCATAGGATATAGGACTTTTACTTTCCGACTTACCTCATGTTATGTGATTATCTCCAAGATCATCTATGGTGCCTCAAAGAGCACTGTTTCATTGTTTTCCATGGCTAGTTTTCATTGTGTACATGGACCACTTCTTCTTTATCCTTTCATCTGTTGATGGACATTTTGGTTGCTTCACTGTCTTGTCTATTGTGAATAAGGCTGCAGTGCAGCTTTTGCAGCCCGGGTCTTCTTCATTCTGGTCTTCTCAGGTGAGAGGCCCATTGGTGCACCTGCTGGATTGAATGATACCTCAATTTTTCCTTTTAAACGCAGCTCCTTTCTGTTCTCATTATTAGCGTTTAACCCTTTTACATCTCACCAGCAGCTAGAGGGTACACAGTTCTCTGAAACCTCTTCAGCATTTATTGTTTGTAGACTTTTTGCCAATGGTCAGTCGACTGGTGCGAGTTGAAAACCTTTTGTAGATTAGATTGCATGAGTCTAATACTTCCTGAGGCTGAGCTTTTATCCGTTTTCCTTTCTTTAAAAAGAGAGTGAGTAAAACTTACCTCTTCATAGTATCTTCTTGAAAATGTTGCCTGTTTTGAATTTTTTTTTATCCTTTCCCTACCTCAGCACAATTTTGAGGGCAGGTGTCCTTTACAGCCCTGAGTCCTTGTGAATGGTAAGTGACCATTAGCTGTGGGTTAAAAGCTGCTCTTGCGGGAATCGGCCACAAGGCGGCAGCATTTCTCCTTTACCAAATCTGGTTACTAGGGCAACAGAGCCTTACTGGAAGTGGTGTTCTAGGTTGTAAATTAGAATGGAATGTGCGAGGAAAAAGCCCTTTAAGTTTATGTCTCATTACTTCTTGTTGGTATTTTTAACTTAATTTTTATTTTTTATCACAGCAAACTTGATTACAATGTTTTGTTTGTTCTCGGTGTGCAAGATGTGGTTCTTTCACACATATACATATATCTATTCTTCTTCGGATCCTTTTCCCATGTAGGTTATGACACAATGTTGAGTAGTCTTCTCTTGGTATTGCGTAGGTCTTTGGTGATTATATATTTCACATGTGTTTGTATCTCTCTGTTAACCTCAATATGGTAAGGTATCCAATCCTCACACCTTTCTATTTGGTGAACCATAAGTTTTTTTAATGAATCTATGATAGTGTTTCTCTGTGGAAATATCTTTGTTTGTATCATTTTTTAGGTAACCCCTATATGTGATATGATAGGATATGTGTCTTTCTCTTTCTCACTTGCTCCAAATTGCGTGATTACTTCTAGACTCATCTATGGTGCTGCAAATGGCATTGTTTCATTTTTTCACTAGCTCATATTCCATCTGTACAGGTAGCAGTTCTTCTTTGTCCACCCATCTGTCGGTGGACCTTTTGGTTACTTCCATATCTTGGCTATTGTAATACTATGCGATGCAGATTTGCGTGCCTGTGTCCTTCCAATTCTGTCTTCTTAGTTTAGAGGTCCAGGAATAGGTCTGCTGGATCATATGGTAGCTCAATGTTGACCTTTTAAAGGCACCTCTGTTCTGTTCTCCTTAGTGGCTCTTTCCAGGTTACGTCCCACTTAAAGTGGAGGGTATGTATTTCTTCCCAGCACCTTCAGCATTTATTCTTTGTAGTTTCTGCTGATGGTTATTCTGAGTGGTGTGAGCTGATACTTCTTTGTGGTTGAATTTGCATGTGTCTCATAATGCGTAGAAATTGAGCTTTAAGACATGTGCTTTTTAATTTTCCAGCTGTGATTAGAGCTTATTTCTTCAAAGAGTTTTCTTAAAGTATGTGTCACCACTTGAAATATTTTGGCCATTATCTCCCTCAAGACATTTTGAGGGCAGGTTTCATTTACAGCCCTGCAGTACTTGTTCGTATGAAGTGACCATTAGCTCAGGCTTTAAACCTGCTTTTGCAGGTATCGGCCAAAGAGCGGCAGCCTTTCTACGTTCCCCTTGCTGGTACTAGGGAAACAGACCTACCGGCCAGAGGTGTACTTCGGTTATAAATTAGAGTGCAATGTGCCCGGATAAACCCACAAATGTTGATGTCTCCTTGCTTTTGTTTGTTTTTAAATTGAGTTTATATTTATTATTAGAGTAATATTCCATTGTGTACGTGGACCACTTCTTCTTGGTGCATTCCTCGGTTGATGGACATTTTCATTGCTTCCAAGTGCTGGCTATGGTACATCTTGCTGGCGTACAGGTGTGCCAGCCTGTGACTTTTGGATTCTCATTTTTGCAGGTACTAGGCCAAGCAGTGGTTGTGATTGATTGACTGGTAGCTCAATGTTTCCCTTTCCAAAGCACCTACACTGTGTTTTCATTAGTGGCTCTTTACATGCCCCCCCTTACAACCGAGGGTACGCATTTCTCCACACTCCCTTCACCATTTGTTTTTTGCAGCATTTTTCCTAATGGCCATTCTGACTGCTGTGAGCTGATAGGTTTTTGTAATATGGGTATGCACGTCATTAAAATTTTTAAAATTCGTCATATTCCTATGCTTTTTTCTTTTCTCTTAAAAGAAAAAACCGTGAGTACAATATAGCTCTTGAAATTGTCTTCTTCGAAGGTTGCCCTCTTCTGAATTTTTTGGTCGATTTTTGACCCCAGAAATTTTCTGGAGGGCAGGTGCCATTTACAGAACTGCAAGTTGGTGAAAATTTAGTGACTTTTGCAGTGGGTTCAAAGCTGCTGTTGTGGGAAACGGCCACAAGGAGGTAGCACTTCTCCATTCCCCAATCTGGGTACTAGGGCAGCAGAGCCTTTCTGGAAGTCATTGTCCTAGGTTGCAAATTAGAATGGAATTTGCCAGGAGAAATCCCCATAAGTTTATGTCTCATTACTTCTTCTTGGTTTTTAAATTTTTTTTTAATCTGGGTAAAGTTTAGAATATTGTTTGTCCTAGGTGTACACAATCTGGTTCATTTGTACATTATGTCTGTCTATTAATGTACAGATCCTCTTCCCATGTAAAATATTACAGTGTTCCGTCGACCTCCCTTGCTATATGTTCGGTCTCTTTGATACATGTATATAATATGTATGTGTATATGTATAGTAACACTAATCTTCATTTCTCAATTTCCCCCCTCCTTTCCTTTCAGATGAGGATAGTTTGTTTTCTAAGCCTGTGAGTGTCTTTCTCTTTGGAAATATGTTCATCTGTGTCAGTTATTAGATAATGCCATAAGTGACAATATAGGATATAGGTGTTTTGCCTTCCGACCTACTTCATGTTTTGTGATTATCTCCAGGCTCATGTACGGTGCCTCAAAGAGCAGTGCTTCAATGTTTTCCATGGCTAATATTCCATTGTGTGCATGGACCACTTCTTCTTGGTGCATTCCTCTGTTGATGGACATTTTCGTTGCTTCCAAGTGTTGCCTCTGGTAAGTATTGCTGGAGTGCAGGATTGCCAGCCTGTGATTTTTGATTTTCATTTTCTCAGGTGATAGACCCAGCAGTGGGTATGATTGATTGACTGGTATGGTAGCTCAACGTTTACCTTTTCAAGGCACCTCAATTGTGTTTTCATTAGTGGCTCTTACCATGTCCCCCTTAGAATCGAGGGTATGCATTTCTCCACAATCACGTCAGCATTTATTGTTTGCAGCATTTTTGTTGATGGCCATTCTGACTGGTGTGAGCTGATAGGTTTTTGTAATTTGGGTTTACATGTCTGTAAAAATTCCTACAATTCATCATTTCTCCACGGCCTTTTCTTTTCTGTTAAAAGAAAAAAGCAAAAAAGGGTTAGTATAATATACCTCTTCCAATTTTCCTTTTGGGAGGTTGCACTCTAGAAATTTTTGGTCGATTTTCGACCTCAGCATTTTTTGGAGGGCCGGTGTCATTTACAGACCTGCAGTTGGTGAATATTTAGTGACCTTTTGCAGTGGGTTTAAAGCTGCTGTTGTGGGAAACGGCCACAAGGATGCAGCATTTCTCCATTCCCAAATCTGGGTACTAGGGCAGCAGAGCCGTTCTGGAAGTCGTTTGCCTAGGTTGTAAATTTGAATGGAATGTGCCAGGAAAACCACCCATAAGTTTATGTCTCATTACTGCTAGTTCGTTGTTTTAATTTTTTCAGTTGCGGTAATGGTTAGAATGTTGCTTGTCCAAGGTGTACACACTCTGGTTCATCTCCATATTCTATATACCTATTTATGTAGAGATCCTCTCCCCGTGTAAATTATTACAGAGTGTTCCGTAAACCTTCCTTGCTATATGGTCGGTCTTTTTGATATATGTATATCATATGTATTTGTATACATATGCTAAGACTAATCTTCATTTATCCATTTCCCCCACCTTTCCTTTTAGATAAGCATAGTTTTTTTTTTTTTTAATAAGTCTGTGATTGACTTTCTCTGTGGAAATATGTTCATTTGTGTCAGTTATTAGATAACGCCTATAAGTGATATCATAGGATATAGGACTTTTACTTTCCGACTTACCTCATGTTCTGTGATTATCTCTAAGATCATCTATGGTGCCTCAAAGAGCACTGTTTCATTGTTTTCCATGGCTAGTTTTCATTGTGTACATGGACCACTTCTTCTTTATCCTTTCATCTGTTGATGGACATTTTGGTTGCTTCACTGTCTTGTCTATTGTGAATAAGGCTGCAGTGCAGCTTTTGCAGCCCGGGTCTTCTTCATTCTGGTCTTCTCAGGTGAGAGGCCCATTGGTGCACCTGCTGGATTGAATGATACCTCAATTTTTCCTTTTAAACGCAGCTCCTTTCTCTTCTCATTATTAGCGTTTAACCCTTTTACATCTCACCAGCAGCTAGAGGGTACACAGTTCTCTGAAACCTCTTCAGCATTTATTGTTTGTAGACTTTTTGCCAATGGTCAGTCGACTGGTGCGAGTTGAAAACCTTTTGTAGATTAGATTGCATGAGTCTAATACTTCCTGAGGCTGAGCTTTTATCCGTTTTCCTTTCTTTAAAAAGAGAGTGAGTAAAACTTACCTCTTCATAGTATCTTCTTGAAAATGTTGCCTGTTTTGAATTTTTTTTTATCCTTTCCCTACCTCAGCACAATTTTGAGGGCAGGTGTCCTTTACAGCCCTGAGTCCTTGTGAATGGTAAGTGACCATTAGCTGTGGGTTAAAAGCTGCTCTTGCGGGAATCGGCCACAAGGCGGCAGCATTTCTCCTTTACCAAATCTGGTTACTAGGGCAACAGAGCCTTACTGGAAGTGGTGTTCTAGGTTGTAAATTAGAATGGAATGTGCGAGGAAAAAGCCCTTTAAGTTTATGTCTCATTACTTCTTGTTGGTATTTTTAACTTAATTGTTATTTTTTATCACAGCAAACTTGATTACAATGTTTTGTTTGTTCTCGGTGTGCAAGATGTGGTTCTTTCACACATATACATATATCTATTCTTCTTCGGATCCTTTTCCCATGTAGGTTATGACACAATGTTGAGTAGTCTTCTCTTGGTATTGCGTAGGTCTTTGGTGATTATATATTTCACATGTGTTTGTATCTCTCTGTTAACCTCAATATGGTAAGGTATCCAATCCTCACACCTTTCTATTTGGTGAACCATAAGTTTTTTTAATGAATCTATGATAGTGTTTCTCTGTGGAAATATCTTTGTTTGTATCATTTTTTAGGTAACCCCTATATGTGATATGATAGGATATGTGTCTTTCTCTTTCTCACTTGCTCCAAATTGCGTGATTACTTCTAGACTCATCTATGGTGCTGCAAATGGCATTGTTTCATTTTTTCACTAGCTCATATTCCATCTGTACAGGTAGCAGTTCTTCTTTGTCCACCCATCTGTCGGTGGACCTTTTGGTTACTTCCATATCTTGGCTATTGTAATACTATGCGATGCAGATTTGCGTGCCTGTGTCCTTCCAATTCTGTCTTCTTAGTTTAGAGGTCCAGGAATAGGTCTGCTGGATCATATGGTAGCTCAATGTTGACCTTTTAAAGGCACCTCTGTTCTGTTCTCCTTAGTGGCTCTTTCCAGGTTACGTCCCACTTAAAGTGGAGGGTATGTATTTCTTCCCAGCACCTTCAGCATTTATTCTTTGTAGTTTCTGCTGATGGTTATTCTGAGTGGTGTGAGCTGATACTTCTTTGTGGTTGAATTTGCATGTGTCTCATAATGTGTAGAAATTGAGCTTTAAGACATGTGCTTTTTAATTTTCCAGCTGTGATTAGAGCTTATTTCTTCAAAGAGTTTTCTTAAAGTATGTGTCACCACTTGAAATATTTTGGCCATTATCTCCCTCAAGACATTTTGAGGGCAGTTTTCATTTACAGCCCTGCAGTACTTGTTCGTATGAAGTGACCATTAGCTCAGGCTTTAAACCTGCTTTTGCAGGTATCGGCCAAAGAGCGGCAGCCTTTCTACGTTCCCCTTGCTGGTACTAGGGAAACAGACCTACCGGCCAGAGGTGTACTTCGGTTATAAATTAGAGTGCAATGTGCCCGGATAAACCCACAAATGTTGATGTCTCCTTGCTTTTGTTTGTTTTTAAATTGAGTTTATATTTATTATTAGAGTAATATTCCATTGTGTACGTGGACCACTTCTTCTTGGTGCATTCCTCGGTTGATGGACATTTTCATTGCTTCCAAGTGCTGGCTATGGTACATCTTGCTGGCGTACAGGTGTGCCAGCCTGTGACTTTTGGATTCTCATTTTTGCAGGTACTAGGCCAAGCAGTGGTTGTGATTGATTGACTGGTAGCTCAATGTTTCCCTTTCCAAAGCACCTACACTGTGTTTTCATTAGTGGCTCTTTACATGCCCCCCCTTACAACCGAGGGTACGCATTTCTCCACACTCCCTTCACCATTTGTTTTTTGCAGCATTTTTCCTAATGGCCATTCTGACTGCTGTGAGCTGATAGGTTTTTGTAATATGGGTATGCACGTCATTAAAATTTTTAAAATTCGTCATATTCCTATGCTTTTTTCTTTTCTCTTAAAAGAAAAAACCGTGAGTACAATATAGCTCTTGAAATTGTCTTCTTCGAAGGTTGCCCTCTTCTGAATTTTTTGGTCGATTTTTGACCCCAGAAATTTTCTGGAGGGCAGGTGCCATTTACAGAACTGCAAGTTGGTGAAAATTTAGTGACTTTTGCAGTGGGTTCAAAGCTGCTGTTGTGGGAAACGGCCACAAGGAGGTAGCACTTCTCCATTCCCCAATCTGGGTACTAGGGCAGCAGAGCCTTTCTGGAAGTCATTGTCCTAGGTTGCAAATTAGAATGGAATTTGCCAGGAGAAATCCCCATAAGTTTATGTCTCATTACTTCTTCTTGGTTTTTAAATTTTTTTTTAATCTGGGTAAAGTTTAGAATATTGTTTGTCCTAGGTGTACACAATCTGGTTCATTTGTACATTATGTCTGTCTCTTAATGTACAGATCCTCTTCCCATGTAAAATATTACAGTGTTCCATCGACCTCCCTTGCTATATGTTCGGTCTCTTTGATACATGTATATAATATGTATGTGTATATGTATAGTAACACTAATCTTCATTTCTCAATTTCCCCCCTCCTTTCCTTTCAGATGAGGATAGTTTGTTTTCTAAGCCTGTGAGTGTCTTTCTCTTTGGAAATATGTTCATCTGTGTCAGTTATTAGATAATGCCATAAGTGACAATATAGGATATAGGTGTTTTGCCTTCCGACCTACTTCATGTTTTGTGATTATCTCCAGGCTCATGTACGGTGCCTCAAAGAGCAGTGCTTCAATGTTTTCCATGGCTAATATTCCATTGTGTGCATGGACCACTTCTTCTTGGTGCATTCCTCTGTTGATGGACATTTTCGTTGCTTCCAAGTGTTGCCTCTGGTAAGTATTGCTGGAGTGCAGGATTGCCAGCCTGTGATTTTTGATTTTCATTTTCTCAGGTGATAGACCCAGCAGTGGGTATGATTGATTGACTGGTATGGTAGCTCAACGTTTACCTTTTCAAGGCACCTCAATTGTGTTTTCATTAGTGGCTCTTACCATGTCCCCCTTAGAATCGAGGGTATGCATTTCTCCACAATCACGTCAGCATTTATTGTTTGCAGCATTTTTGTTGATGGCCATTCTGACTGGTGTGAGCTGATAGGTTTTTGTAATTTGGGTTTACATGTCTGTAAAAATTCCTACAATTCATCATTTCTCCACGGCCTTTTCTTTTCTGTTAAAAGAAAAAAGCAAAAAAGGGTTAGTATAATATACCTCTTCCAATTTTCCTTTTGGGAGGTTGCACTCTAGAAATTTTTGGTCGATTTTCGACCTCAGCATTTTTTGGAGGGCCGGTGTCATTTACAGACCTGCAGTTGGTGAATATTTAGTGACCTTTTGCAGTGGGTTTAAAGCTGCTGTTGTGGGAAACGGCCACAAGGATGCAGCATTTCTCCATTCCCAAATCTGGGTACTAGGGCAGCAGAGCCGTTCTGGAAGTCGTTTGCCTAGGTTGTAAATTTGAATGGAATGTGCCAGGAAAACCACCCATAAGTTTATGTCTCATTACTGCTAGTTCGTTGTTTTAATTTTTTCAGTTGCGGTAATGGTTAGAATGTTGCTTGTCCAAGGTGTACACACTCTGGTTCATCTCCATATTCTATATACCTATTTATGTAGAGATCCTCTCCCCGTGTAAATTATTACAGAGTGTTCCGTAAACCTTCCTTGCTATATGGTCGGTCTTTTTGATATATGTATATCATATGTATTTGTATACATATGCTAAGACTAATCTTCATTTATCCATTTCCCCCACCTTTCCTTTTAGATAAGCATAGTTTTTTTTTTTTTTAATAAGTCTGTGATTGACTTTCTCTGTGGAAATATGTTCATTTGTGTCAGTTATTAGATAACGCCTATAAGTGATATCATAGGATATAGGACTTTTACTTTCCGACTTACCTCATGTTCTGTGATTATCTCTAAGATCATCTATGGTGCCTCAAAGAGCACTGTTTCATTGTTTTCCATGGCTAGTTTTCATTGTGTACATGGACCACTTCTTCTTTATCCTTTCATCTGTTGATGGACATTTTGGTTGCTTCACTGTCTTGTCTATTGTGAATAAGGCTGCAGTGCAGCTTTTGCAGCCCGGGTCTTCTTCATTCTGGTCTTCTCAGGTGAGAGGCCCATTGGTGCACCTGCTGGATTGAATGATACCTCAATTTTTCCTTTTAAACGCAGCTCCTTTCTCTTCTCATTATTAGCGTTTAACCCTTTTACATCTCACCAGCAGCTAGAGGGTACACAGTTCTCTGAAACCTCTTCAGCATTTATTGTTTGTAGACTTTTTGCCAATGGTCAGTCGACTGGTGCGAGTTGAAAACCTTTTGTAGATTAGATTGCATGAGTCTAATACTTCCTGAGGCTGAGCTTTTATCCGTTTTCCTTTCTTTAAAAAGAGAGTGAGTAAAACTTACCTCTTCATAGTATCTTCTTGAAAATGTTGCCTGTTTTGAATTTTTTTTTATCCTTTCCCTACCTCAGCACAATTTTGAGGGCAGGTGTCCTTTACAGCCCTGAGTCCTTGTGAATGGTAAGTGACCATTAGCTGTGGGTTAAAAGCTGCTCTTGCGGGAATCGGCCACAAGGCGGCAGCATTTCTCCTTTACCAAATCTGGTTACTAGGGCAACAGAGCCTTACTGGAAGTGGTGTTCTAGGTTGTAAATTAGAATGGAATGTGCGAGGAAAAAGCCCTTTAAGTTTATGTCTCATTACTTCTTGTTGGTATTTTTAACTTAATTGTTATTTTTTATCACAGCAAACTTGATTACAATGTTTTGTTTGTTCTCGGTGTGCAAGATGTGGTTCTTTCACACATATACATATATCTATTCTTCTTCGGATCCTTTTCCCATGTAGGTTATGACACAATGTTGAGTAGTCTTCTCTTGGTATTGCGTAGGTCTTTGGTGATTATATATTTCACATGTGTTTGTATCTCTCTGTTAACCTCAATATGGTAAGGTATCCAATCCTCACACCTTTCTATTTGGTGAACCATAAGTTTTTTTAATGAATCTATGATAGTGTTTCTCTGTGGAAATATCTTTGTTTGTATCATTTTTTAGGTAACCCCTATATGTGATATGATAGGATATGTGTCTTTCTCTTTCTCACTTGCTCCAAATTGCGTGATTACTTCTAGACTCATCTATGGTGCTGCAAATGGCATTGTTTCATTTTTTCACTAGCTCATATTCCATCTGTACAGGTAGCAGTTCTTCTTTGTCCACCCATCTGTCGGTGGACCTTTTGGTTACTTCCATATCTTGGCTATTGTAATACTATGCGATGCAGATTTGCGTGCCTGTGTCCTTCCAATTCTGTCTTCTTAGTTTAGAGGTCCAGGAATAGGTCTGCTGGATCATATGGTAGCTCAATGTTGACCTTTTAAAGGCACCTCTGTTCTGTTCTCCTTAGTGGCTCTTTCCAGGTTACGTCCCACTTAAAGTGGAGGGTATGTATTTCTTCCCAGCACCTTCAGCATTTATTCTTTGTAGTTTCTGCTGATGGTTATTCTGAGTGGTGTGAGCTGATACTTCTTTGTGGTTGAATTTGCATGTGTCTCATAATGTGTAGAAATTGAGCTTTAAGACATGTGCTTTTTAATTTTCCAGCTGTGATTAGAGCTTATTTCTTCAAAGAGTTTTCTTAAAGTATGTGTCACCACTTGAAATATTTTGGCCATTATCTCCCTCAAGACATTTTGAGGGCAGTTTTCATTTACAGCCCTGCAGTACTTGTTCGTATGAAGTGACCATTAGCTCAGGCTTTAAACCTGCTTTTGCAGGTATCGGCCAAAGAGCGGCAGCCTTTCTACGTTCCCCTTGCTGGTACTAGGGAAACAGACCTACCGGCCAGAGGTGTACTTCGGTTATAAATTAGAGTGCAATGTGCCCGGATAAACCCACAAATGTTGATGTCTCCTTGCTTTTGTTTGTTTTTAAATTGAGTTTATATTTATTATTAGAGTAATATTCCATTGTGTACGTGGACCACTTCTTCTTGGTGCATTCCTCGGTTGATGGACATTTTCATTGCTTCCAAGTGCTGGCTATGGTACATCTTGCTGGCGTACAGGTGTGCCAGCCTGTGACTTTTGGATTCTCATTTTTGCAGGTACTAGGCCAAGCAGTGGTTGTGATTGATTGACTGGTAGCTCAATGTTTCCCTTTCCAAAGCACCTACACTGTGTTTTCATTAGTGGCTCTTTACATGCCCCCCCTTACAACCGAGGGTACGCATTTCTCCACACTCCCTTCACCATTTGTTTTTTGCAGCATTTTTCCTAATGGCCATTCTGACTGCTGTGAGCTGATAGGTTTTTGTAATATGGGTATGCACGTCATTAAAATTTTTAAAATTCGTCATATTCCTATGCTTTTTTCTTTTCTCTTAAAAGAAAAAACCGTGAGTACAATATAGCTCTTGAAATTGTCTTCTTCGAAGGTTGCCCTCTTCTGAATTTTTTGGTCGATTTTTGACCCCAGAAATTTTCTGGAGGGCAGGTGCCATTTACAGAACTGCAAGTTGGTGAAAATTTAGTGACTTTTGCAGTGGGTTCAAAGCTGCTGTTGTGGGAAACGGCCACAAGGAGGTAGCACTTCTCCATTCCCCAATCTGGGTACTAGGGCAGCAGAGCCTTTCTGGAAGTCATTGTCCTAGGTTGCAAATTAGAATGGAATTTGCCAGGAGAAATCCCCATAAGTTTATGTCTCATTACTTCTTCTTGGTTTTTAAATTTTTTTTTAATCTGGGTAAAGTTTAGAATATTGTTTGTCCTAGGTGTACACAATCTGGTTCATTTGTACATTATGTCTGTCTCTTAATGTACAGATCCTCTTCCCATGTAAAATATTACAGTGTTCCATCGACCTCCCTTGCTATATGTTCGGTCTCTTTGATACATGTATATAATATGTATGTGTATATGTATAGTAACACTAATCTTCATTTCTCAATTTCCCCCCTCCTTTCCTTTCAGATGAGGATAGTTTGTTTTCTAAGCCTGTGAGTGTCTTTCTCTTTGGAAATATGTTCATCTGTGTCAGTTATTAGATAATGCCATAAGTGACAATATAGGATATAGGTGTTTTGCCTTCCGACCTACTTCATGTTTTGTGATTATCTCCAGGCTCATGTACGGTGCCTCAAAGAGCAGTGCTTCAATGTTTTCCATGGCTAATATTCCATTGTGTGCATGGACCACTTCTTCTTGGTGCATTCCTCTGTTGATGGACATTTTCGTTGCTTCCAAGTGTTGCCTCTGGTAAGTATTGCTGGAGTGCAGGATTGCCAGCCTGTGATTTTTGATTTTCATTTTCTCAGGTGATAGACCCAGCAGTGGGTATGATTGATTGACTGGTATGGTAGCTCAACGTTTACCTTTTCAAGGCACCTCAATTGTGTTTTCATTAGTGGCTCTTACCATGTCCCCCTTAGAATCGAGGGTATGCATTTCTCCACAATCACGTCAGCATTTATTGTTTGCAGCATTTTTGTTGATGGCCATTCTGACTGGTGTGAGCTGATAGGTTTTTGTAATTTGGGTTTACATGTCTGTAAAAATTCCTACAATTCATCATTTCTCCACGGCCTTTTCTTTTCTGTTAAAAGAAAAAAGCAAAAAAGGGTTAGTATAATATACCTCTTCCAATTTTCCTTTTGGGAGGTTGCACTCTAGAAATTTTTGGTCGATTTTCGACCTCAGCATTTTTTGGAGGGCCGGTGTCATTTACAGACCTGCAGTTGGTGAATATTTAGTGACCTTTTGCAGTGGGTTTAAAGCTGCTGTTGTGGGAAACGGCCACAAGGATGCAGCATTTCTCCATTCCCAAATCTGGGTACTAGGGCAGCAGAGCCGTTCTGGAAGTCGTTTGCCTAGGTTGTAAATTTGAATGGAATGTGCCAGGAAAACCACCCATAAGTTTATGTCTCATTACTGCTAGTTCGTTGTTTTAATTTTTTCAGTTGCGGTAATGGTTAGAATGTTGCTTGTCCAAGGTGTACACACTCTGGTTCATCTCCATATTCTATATACCTATTTATGTAGAGATCCTCTCCCCGTGTAAATTATTACAGAGTGTTCCGTAAACCTTCCTTGCTATATGGTCGGTCTTTTTGATATATGTATATCATATGTATTTGTATACATATGCTAAGACTAATCTTCATTTATCCATTTCCCCCACCTTTCCTTTTAGATAAGCATAGTTTTTTTTTTTTTTAATAAGTCTGTGATTGACTTTCTCTGTGGAAATATGTTCATTTGTGTCAGTTATTAGATAACGCCTATAAGTGATATCATAGGATATAGGACTTTTACTTTCCGACTTACCTCATGTTCTGTGATTATCTCTAAGATCATCTATGGTGCCTCAAAGAGCACTGTTTCATTGTTTTCCATGGCTAGTTTTCATTGTGTACATGGACCACTTCTTCTTTATCCTTTCATCTGTTGATGGACATTTTGGTTGCTTCACTGTCTTGTCTATTGTGAATAAGGCTGCAGTGCAGCTTTTGCAGCCCGGGTCTTCTTCATTCTGGTCTTCTCAGGTGAGAGGCCCATTGGTGCACCTGCTGGATTGAATGATACCTCAATTTTTCCTTTTAAACGCAGCTCCTTTCTCTTCTCATTATTAGCGTTTAACCCTTTTACATCTCACCAGCAGCTAGAGGGTACACAGTTCTCTGAAACCTCTTCAGCATTTATTGTTTGTAGACTTTTTGCCAATGGTCAGTCGACTGGTGCGAGTTGAAAACCTTTTGTAGATTAGATTGCATGAGTCTAATACTTCCTGAGGCTGAGCTTTTATCCGTTTTCCTTTCTTTAAAAAGAGAGTGAGTAAAACTTACCTCTTCATAGTATCTTCTTGAAAATGTTGCCTGTTTTGAATTTTTTTTTATCCTTTCCCTACCTCAGCACAATTTTGAGGGCAGGTGTCCTTTACAGCCCTGAGTCCTTGTGAATGGTAAGTGACCATTAGCTGTGGGTTAAAAGCTGCTCTTGCGGGAATCGGCCACAAGGCGGCAGCATTTCTCCTTTACCAAATCTGGTTACTAGGGCAACAGAGCCTTACTGGAAGTGGTGTTCTAGGTTGTAAATTAGAATGGAATGTGCGAGGAAAAAGCCCTTTAAGTTTATGTCTCATTACTTCTTGTTGGTATTTTTAACTTAATTGTTATTTTTTATCACAGCAAACTTGATTACAATGTTTTGTTTGTTCTCGGTGTGCAAGATGTGGTTCTTTCACACATATACATATATCTATTCTTCTTCGGATCCTTTTCCCATGTAGGTTATGACACAATGTTGAGTAGTCTTCTCTTGGTATTGCGTAGGTCTTTGGTGATTATATATTTCACATGTGTTTGTATCTCTCTGTTAACCTCAATATGGTAAGGTATCCAATCCTCACACCTTTCTATTTGGTGAACCATAAGTTTTTTTAATGAATCTATGATAGTGTTTCTCTGTGGAAATATCTTTGTTTGTATCATTTTTTAGGTAACCCCTATATGTGATATGATAGGATATGTGTCTTTCTCTTTCTCACTTGCTCCAAATTGCGTGATTACTTCTAGACTCATCTATGGTGCTGCAAATGGCATTGTTTCATTTTTTCACTAGCTCATATTCCATCTGTACAGGTAGCAGTTCTTCTTTGTCCACCCATCTGTCGGTGGACCTTTTGGTTACTTCCATATCTTGGCTATTGTAATACTATGCGATGCAGATTTGCGTGCCTGTGTCCTTCCAATTCTGTCTTCTTAGTTTAGAGGTCCAGGAATAGGTCTGCTGGATCATATGGTAGCTCAATGTTGACCTTTTAAAGGCACCTCTGTTCTGTTCTCCTTAGTGGCTCTTTCCAGGTTACGTCCCACTTAAAGTGGAGGGTATGTATTTCTTCCCAGCACCTTCAGCATTTATTCTTTGTAGTTTCTGCTGATGGTTATTCTGAGTGGTGTGAGCTGATACTTCTTTGTGGTTGAATTTGCATGTGTCTCATAATGTGTAGAAATTGAGCTTTAAGACATGTGCTTTTTAATTTTCCAGCTGTGATTAGAGCTTATTTCTTCAAAGAGTTTTCTTAAAGTATGTGTCACCACTTGAAATATTTTGGCCATTATCTCCCTCAAGACATTTTGAGGGCAGTTTTCATTTACAGCCCTGCAGTACTTGTTCGTATGAAGTGACCATTAGCTCAGGCTTTAAACCTGCTTTTGCAGGTATCGGCCAAAGAGCGGCAGCCTTTCTACGTTCCCCTTGCTGGTACTAGGGAAACAGACCTACCGGCCAGAGGTGTACTTCGGTTATAAATTAGAGTGCAATGTGCCCGGATAAACCCACAAATGTTGATGTCTCCTTGCTTTTGTTTGTTTTTAAATTGAGTTTATATTTATTATTAGAGTAATATTCCATTGTGTACGTGGACCACTTCTTCTTGGTGCATTCCTCGGTTGATGGACATTTTCATTGCTTCCAAGTGCTGGCTATGGTACATCTTGCTGGCGTACAGGTGTGCCAGCCTGTGACTTTTGGATTCTCATTTTTGCAGGTACTAGGCCAAGCAGTGGTTGTGATTGATTGACTGGTAGCTCAATGTTTCCCTTTCCAAAGCACCTACACTGTGTTTTCATTAGTGGCTCTTTACATGCCCCCCCTTACAACCGAGGGTACGCATTTCTCCACACTCCCTTCACCATTTGTTTTTTGCAGCATTTTTCCTAATGGCCATTCTGACTGCTGTGAGCTGATAGGTTTTTGTAATATGGGTATGCACGTCATTAAAATTTTTAAAATTCGTCATATTCCTATGCTTTTTTCTTTTCTCTTAAAAGAAAAAACCGTGAGTACAATATAGCTCTTGAAATTGTCTTCTTCGAAGGTTGCCCTCTTCTGAATTTTTTGGTCGATTTTTGACCCCAGAAATTTTCTGGAGGGCAGGTGCCATTTACAGAACTGCAAGTTGGTGAAAATTTAGTGACTTTTGCAGTGGGTTCAAAGCTGCTGTTGTGGGAAACGGCCACAAGGAGGTAGCACTTCTCCATTCCCCAATCTGGGTACTAGGGCAGCAGAGCCTTTCTGGAAGTCATTGTCCTAGGTTGCAAATTAGAATGGAATTTGCCAGGAGAAATCCCCATAAGTTTATGTCTCATTACTTCTTCTTGGTTTTTAAATTTTTTTTTAATCTGGGTAAAGTTTAGAATATTGTTTGTCCTAGGTGTACACAATCTGGTTCATTTGTACATTATGTCTGTCTCTTAATGTACAGATCCTCTTCCCATGTAAAATATTACAGTGTTCCATCGACCTCCCTTGCTATATGTTCGGTCTCTTTGATACATGTATATAATATGTATGTGTATATGTATAGTAACACTAATCTTCATTTCTCAATTTCCCCCCTCCTTTCCTTTCAGATGAGGATAGTTTGTTTTCTAAGCCTGTGAGTGTCTTTCTCTTTGGAAATATGTTCATCTGTGTCAGTTATTAGATAATGCCATAAGTGACAATATAGGATATAGGTGTTTTGCCTTCCGACCTACTTCATGTTTTGTGATTATCTCCAGGCTCATGTACGGTGCCTCAAAGAGCAGTGCTTCAATGTTTTCCATGGCTAATATTCCATTGTGTGCATGGACCACTTCTTCTTGGTGCATTCCTCTGTTGATGGACATTTTCGTTGCTTCCAAGTGTTGCCTCTGGTAAGTATTGCTGGAGTGCAGGATTGCCAGCCTGTGATTTTTGATTTTCATTTTCTCAGGTGATAGACCCAGCAGTGGGTATGATTGATTGACTGGTATGGTAGCTCAACGTTTACCTTTTCAAGGCACCTCAATTGTGTTTTCATTAGTGGCTCTTACCATGTCCCCCTTAGAATCGAGGGTATGCATTTCTCCACAATCACGTCAGCATTTATTGTTTGCAGCATTTTTGTTGATGGCCATTCTGACTGGTGTGAGCTGATAGGTTTTTGTAATTTGGGTTTACATGTCTGTAAAAATTCCTACAATTCATCATTTCTCCACGGCCTTTTCTTTTCTGTTAAAAGAAAAAAGCAAAAAAGGGTTAGTATAATATACCTCTTCCAATTTTCCTTTTGGGAGGTTGCACTCTAGAAATTTTTGGTCGATTTTCGACCTCAGCATTTTTTGGAGGGCCGGTGTCATTTACAGACCTGCAGTTGGTGAATATTTAGTGACCTTTTGCAGTGGGTTTAAAGCTGCTGTTGTGGGAAACGGCCACAAGGATGCAGCATTTCTCCATTCCCAAATCTGGGTACTAGGGCAGCAGAGCCGTTCTGGAAGTCGTTTGCCTAGGTTGTAAATTTGAATGGAATGTGCCAGGAAAACCACCCATAAGTTTATGTCTCATTACTGCTAGTTCGTTGTTTTAATTTTTTCAGTTGCGGTAATGGTTAGAATGTTGCTTGTCCAAGGTGTACACACTCTGGTTCATCTCCATATTCTATATACCTATTTATGTAGAGATCCTCTCCCCGTGTAAATTATTACAGAGTGTTCCGTAAACCTTCCTTGCTATATGGTCGGTCTTTTTGATATATGTATATCATATGTATTTGTATACATATGCTAAGACTAATCTTCATTTATCCATTTCCCCCACCTTTCCTTTTAGATAAGCATAGTTTTTTTTTTTTTTAATAAGTCTGTGATTGACTTTCTCTGTGGAAATATGTTCATTTGTGTCAGTTATTAGATAACGCCTATAAGTGATATCATAGGATATAGGACTTTTACTTTCCGACTTACCTCATGTTCTGTGATTATCTCTAAGATCATCTATGGTGCCTCAAAGAGCACTGTTTCATTGTTTTCCATGGCTAGTTTTCATTGTGTACATGGACCACTTCTTCTTTATCCTTTCATCTGTTGATGGACATTTTGGTTGCTTCACTGTCTTGTCTATTGTGAATAAGGCTGCAGTGCAGCTTTTGCAGCCCGGGTCTTCTTCATTCTGGTCTTCTCAGGTGAGAGGCCCATTGGTGCACCTGCTGGATTGAATGATACCTCAATTTTTCCTTTTAAACGCAGCTCCTTTCTCTTCTCATTATTAGCGTTTAACCCTTTTACATCTCACCAGCAGCTAGAGGGTACACAGTTCTCTGAAACCTCTTCAGCATTTATTGTTTGTAGACTTTTTGCCAATGGTCAGTCGACTGGTGCGAGTTGAAAACCTTTTGTAGATTAGATTGCATGAGTCTAATACTTCCTGAGGCTGAGCTTTTATCCGTTTTCCTTTCTTTAAAAAGAGAGTGAGTAAAACTTACCTCTTCATAGTATCTTCTTGAAAATGTTGCCTGTTTTGAATTTTTTTTTATCCTTTCCCTACCTCAGCACAATTTTGAGGGCAGGTGTCCTTTACAGCCCTGAGTCCTTGTGAATGGTAAGTGACCATTAGCTGTGGGTTAAAAGCTGCTCTTGCGGGAATCGGCCACAAGGCGGCAGCATTTCTCCTTTACCAAATCTGGTTACTAGGGCAACAGAGCCTTACTGGAAGTGGTGTTCTAGGTTGTAAATTAGAATGGAATGTGCGAGGAAAAAGCCCTTTAAGTTTATGTCTCATTACTTCTTGTTGGTATTTTTAACTTAATTGTTATTTTTTATCACAGCAAACTTGATTACAATGTTTTGTTTGTTCTCGGTGTGCAAGATGTGGTTCTTTCACACATATACATATATCTATTCTTCTTCAGACCCTTTTCCCATGTAGGTTATGACACAATGTTGAGTAGTCTTCTCTTGGTATTGCGTAGGTCTTTGGTGATTATATATTTCACATGTGTTTGTATCTCTCTGTTAACCTCAATATGGTAAGGTATCCAATCCTCACACCTTTCTATTTGGTGAACCATAAGTTTTTTTAAATGAATCTATGATAGTGTTTCTCTGTGGAAATATCTTTGTTTGTATCATTTTTTAGGTAACCCCTATATGTGATATGATAGGATATGTGTCTTTCTCTTTCTCACTTGCTCCAAATTGCGTGATTACTTCTAGACTCATCTATGGTGCTGCAAATGGCATTGTTTCATTTTTTCACTAGCTCATATTCCATCTGTACAGGTAGCAGTTCTTCTTTGTCCACCCATCTGTCGGTGGACCTTTTGGTTACTTCCATATCTTGGCTATTGTAATACTATGCAATGCAGATTTGCGTGCCTGTGTCCTTCCAATTCTGTCTTCTTAGTTTAGAGGTCCAGGAATAGGTCCGCTGGATCATATGGTAGCTCAATGTTGACCTTTTAAAGGCACCTCTGTCCTGTTCTCCTTAGTGGCTCTTTCCAGGTTACGTCCCCCTTAAAGTGGAGGGTATGTATTTCTTCCCAGCACCTTCAGCATTTATTCTTTGTAGTTTCTGCTGATGGTTATTCTGAGTGGTGTGAGCTGATACCTCTTTGTGGTTGAATTTGCATGTGTCTCATAATGCGTAGAAATTGAGCTTTAAGACATGTGCTTTTTATTTTTCCAGCTGTGATTAGAGCTTATTTCTTCAAAGTGTTTCCTTAAAGTATGTGTCACCTCTTGCAATATTTTGGCCATTATCTCCCTCAAGACATTTTGAGGGCAGGTTTCATTTACAGCCCTGCAGTACTTGTTCGTATGAAGTGACCATTAGCTCAGGCTTTAAACCTGCTTTTGCAGGTATCGGCCAAAGAGCGGCAGCCTTTCTACGTTCCCCTTGCTGGTACTAGGGAAACAGACCTACCGGCCGGTGGTGTTCTTCGGTTATAAATTAGAGTGCAATGTGCCCGGATAAACCCACAAATGTTGATGTCTCCTTGCTTTTGTTTGTTTTTAAATTGAGTTTATATTTATTATTAGAGTAATATTCCATTGTGTACGTGGACCACTCCTTCTTGGTGCATTCCTCGGTTGATGGACATTTTCATTGCTTCCAAGTGCTGGCTATGGTAAATCTTGCTGGCGTACAGGTGTGCCAGCCTGTGACTTTTGGATTCTCATTTTTGCAGGTGCTAGGCCAAGCAGTGGTTGTGATTGATTGACTGGTAGCTCAATGTTTCCCTTTCCAAAGCACCTACACTGTGTTTTCATTAGTGGCTCTTTACATGCCCCCCTTACAACCGAGGGTACGCATTTCTCCACACTCCCTTCACCATTTGTTTTTTGCAGCATTTTTCCTAATGGCTATTCTGACTGCTGTGAGCTGATAGGTTTTTGTAATATGGGTATGCATGTCATTAAAATTTTTAAAATTCGTCATATTCCTATGCTTTTTTCTTTTCTCTTAAAAGAAAAAACCGTGAGTACAATATAGCTCTTGAAATTGTCTTCTTCGAAGGTTGCCCTCTTCTGAATTTTTTGGTCGATTTTTGACCCCAGAAATTTTCTGGAGGGCAGGTGCCATTTACAGAACTGTTAGTTGGTGAAAATTTAGTGACCTTTTGCAGTGGGTTCAAAGCTGCTGTTGTGGGAAACGGCCACAAGGAGGTAGCACTTCTCCATTCCCCAATCTGGGTACTAGGGCAGCAGAGCCTTTCTGGAAGTCATTGTCCTAGGTTGCAAATTAGAATGGAATTTGCCAGGAGAAATCCCCATAAGTTTATGTCTCATTACTTCTTCTTGGTTTTTAAATTTTTTTTTAATCTGGGTAAAGTTTAGAATATTGTTTGTCCTAGGTGTACACAATCTGGTTCATTTGTACATTATGTCTGTCTCTTAATGTACAGATCCTCTTCCCATGTAAAATATTACAGTGTTCCATCGACCTCCCTTGCTATATGTTCGGTCTCTTTGATACATGTATATAATATGTATGTGTATATGTATAGTAACACTAATCTTCATTTCTCAATTTCCCCCCTCCTTTCCTTTCAGATGAGGATAGTTTGTTTTCTAAGCCTGTGAGTGTCTTTCTCTTTGGAAATATGTTCATCTGTGTCAGTTATTAGATAATGCCATAAGTGACAATATAGGATATAGGTGTTTTGCCTTCCGACCTACTTCATGTTTTGTGATTATCTCCAGGCTCATGTACGGTGCCTCAAAGAGCAGTGCTTCAATGTTTTCCATGGCTAATATTCCATTGTGTGCATGGACCACTTCTTCTTGGTGCATTCCTCTGTTGATGGACATTTTCGTTGCTTCCAAGTGTTGCCTCTGGTAAGTATTGCTGGAGTGCAGGATTGCCAGCCTGTGATTTTTGATTTTCATTTTCTCAGGTGATAGACCCAGCAGTGGGTATGATTGATTGACTGGTATGGTAGCTCAACGTTTACCTTTTCAAGGCACCTCAATTGTGTTTTCATTAGTGGCTCTTACCATGTCCCCCTTAGAATCGAGGGTATGCATTTCTCCACAATCACGTCAGCATTTATTGTTTGCAGCATTTTTGTTGATGGCCATTCTGACTGGTGTGAGCTGATAGGTTTTTGTAATTTGGGTTTACATGTCTGTAAAAATTCCTACAATTCATCATTTCTCCACGGCCTTTTCTTTTCTGTTAAAAGAAAAAAGCAAAAAAGGGTTAGTATAATATACCTCTTCCAATTTTCCTTTTGGGAGGTTGCACTCTAGAAATTTTTGGTCGATTTTCGACCTCAGCATTTTTTGGAGGGCCGGTGTCATTTACAGACATGCAGTTGGTGAATATTTAGTGACCTTTTGCAGTGGGTTTAAAGCTGCTGTTGTGGGAAACGGCCACAAGGATGCAGCATTTCTCCATTCCCAAATCTGGGTACTAGGGCAGCAGAGCCGTTCTGGAAGTCGTTTGCCTAGGTTGTAAATTTGAATGGAATGTGCCAGGAAAACCCCCCATAAGTTTATGTCTCATTACTCCTAGTTCGTTGTTTTAATTTTTTCAATTTGGATAATGGTTAGAATGTTGCTTGTCCAAGGTGTACACACTCTGGTTCATCTACATATTCTATATACCTATTTATGTAGAGATCCTCTTGCCGTGTAAATTATTACAGAGTGTTCCGTCAACCTTTCTTGCTATATGGTCGGTCTTTTTGATATATGTATATCATATGTATTTGTATACATATGGTAAGACTAATCTTCATTTATCCATTTCCCCCACCTTTCCTTTCAGATAAGCATAGTTTTTTTTTTTTTTGAGTAAGTCTGTGATTGACTTTCTCTGTGGAAATATGTTCATTTGTGTCAGTTATTAGATAACGCCTATAAGTGATATCATAGGATATAGGACTTTTACTTTCCGACTTACCTCATGTTATGTGATTATCTCCAAGATCATCTATGGTGCCACAAAGAGCACTGTTTCATTGTTTTCCATGGCTAGTTTTCATTGTGTACATGGACCACTTCTTCTTTATCCTTTCATCTGTTGATGGACATTTTGGTTGCTTCACTGTCTTGTCTATTGTGAATAAGGCTGCAGTGCAGCTTTTGCAGCCCGGGTCTTCTTCATTCTGGTCTTCTCAGGTGAGAGGCCCATTGGTGCACCTGCTGGATTGAATGATACCTCAATTTTTCCTTTTAAACGCAGCTCCTTTCTGTTCTCATTATTAGCGTTTAACCCTTTTACATCTCACCAGCAGCTAGAGGGTACACAGTTCTCTGAAACCTCTTCAGCATTTATTGTTTGTAGACTTTTTGCCAATGGTCAGTCGACTGGTGCGAGTTGAAAACCTTTTGTAGATTAGATTGCATGAGTCTAATACTTCCTGAGGCTGAGCTTTTATCCGTTTTCCTTTCTTTAAAAAGAGAGTGAGTAAAACTTACCTCTTCATAGTATCTTCTTGAAAATGTTGCCTGTTTTGAATTTTTTTTTATCCTTTCCCTACCTCAGCACAATTTTGAGGGCAGGTGTCCTTTACAGCCCTGAGTCCTTGTGAATGGTAAGTGACCATTAGCTGTGGGTTAAAAGCTGCTCTTGCGGGAATCGGCCACAAGGCGGCAGCATTTCTCCTTTACCAAATCTGGTTACTAGGGCAACAGAGCCTTACTGGAAGTGGTGTTCTAGGTTGTAAATTAGAATGGAATGTGCGAGGAAAAAGCCCTTTAAGTTTATGTCTCATTACTTCTTGTTGGTATTTTTAACTTAATTGTTATTTTTTATCACAGCAAACTTGATTACAATGTTTTGTTTGTTCTCGGTGTGCAAGATGTGGTTCTTTCACACATATACATATATCTATTCTTCTTCGGATCCTTTTCCCATGTAGGTTATGACACAATGTTGAGTAGTCTTCTCTTGGTATTGCGTAGGTCTTTGGTGATTATATATTTCACATGTGTTTGTATCTCTCTGTTAACCTCAATATGGTAAGGTATCCAATCCTCACACCTTTCTATTTGGTGAACCATAAGTTTTTTTAATGAATCTATGATAGAGTTTCTCTGTGGAAATATCTTTGTTTGTATCATTTTTTAGGTAACCCCTATATGTGATATGATAGGATATGTGTCTTTCTCTTTCTCACTTGCTCCAAATTGCGTGATTACTTCTAGACTCATCTATGGTGCTGCAAATGGCATTGTTTCATTTTTTCACTAGCTCATATTCCATCTGTACAGGTAGCAGTTCTTCTTTGTCCACCCATCTGTCGGTGGACCTTTTGGTTACTTCCATATCTTGGCTATTGTAATACTATGCGATGCAGATTTGCGTGCCTGTGTCCTTCCAATTCTGTCTTCTTAGTTTAGAGGTCCAGGAATAGGTCTGCTGGATCATATGGTAGCTCAATGTTGACCTTTTAAAGGCACCTCTGTTCTGTTCTCCTTAGTGGCTCTTTCCAGGTTACGTCCCACTTAAAGTGGAGGGTATGTATTTCTTCCCAGCACCTTCAGCATTTATTCTTTGTAGTTTCTGCTGATGGTTATTCTGAGTGGTGTGAGCTGATACTTCTTTGTGGTTGAATTTGCATGTGTCTCATAATGCGTAGAAATTGAGCTTTAAGACATGTGCTTTTTAATTTTCCAGCTGTGATTAGAGCTTATTTCTTCAAAGAGTTTTCTTAAAGTATGTGTCACCACTTGAAATATTTTGGCCATTATCTCCCTCAAGACATTTTGAGGGCAGGTTTCATTTACAGCCCTGCAGTACTTGTTCGTATGAAGTGACCATTAGCTCAGGCTTTAAACCTGCTTTTGCAGGTATCGGCCAAAGAGCGGCAGCCTTTCTACGTTCCCCTTGCTGGTACTAGGGAAACAGACCTACCGGCCAGAGGTGTACTTCGGTTATAAATTAGAGTGCAATGTGCCCGGATAAACCCACAAATGTTGATGTCTCCTTGCTTTTGTTTGTTTTTAAATTGAGTTTATATTTATTATTAGAGTAATATTCCATTGTGTACGTGGACCACTTCTTCTTGGTGCATTCCTCGGTTGATGGACATTTTCATTGCTTCCAAGTGCTGGCTATGGTACATCTTGCTGGCGTACAGGTGTGCCAGCCTGTGACTTTTGGATTCTCATTTTTGCAGGTACTAGGCCAAGCAGTGGTTGTGATTGATTGACTGGTAGCTCAATGTTTCCCTTTCCAAAGCACCTACACTGTGTTTTCATTAGTGGCTCTTTACATGCCCCCCCTTACAACCGAGGGTACGCATTTCTCCACACTCCCTTCACCATTTGTTTTTTGCAGCATTTTTCCTAATGGCCATTCTGACTGCTGTGAGCTGATAGGTTTTTGTAATATGGGTATGCACGTCATTAAAATTTTTAAAATTCGTCATATTCCTATGCTTTTTTCTTTTCTCTTAAAAGAAAAAACCGTGAGTACAATATAGCTCTTGAAATTGTCTTCTTCGAAGGTTGCCCTCTTCTGAATTTTTTGGTCGATTTTTGACCCCAGAAATTTTCTGGAGGGCAGGGGCCATTTACAGAACTGCAAGTTGGTGAAAATTTAGTGACTTTTGCAGTGGGTTCAAAGCTGCTGTTGTGGGAAACGGCCACAAGGAGGTAGCACTTCTCCATTCCCCAATCTGGGTACTAGGGCAGCAGAGCCTTTCTGGAAGTCATTGTCCTAGGTTGCAAATTAGAATGGAATTTGCCAGGAGAAATCCCCATAAGTTTATGTCTCATTACTTCTTCTTGGTTTTTAAATTTTTTTTTAATCTGGGTAAAGTTTAGAATATTGTTTGTCCTAGGTGTACACAATCTGGTTCATTTGTACATTATGTCTGTCTCTTAATGTACAGATCCTCTTCCCATGTAAAATATTACAGTGTTCCATCGACCTCCCTTGCTATATGTTCGGTCTCTTTGATACATGTATATAATATGTATGTGTATATGTATAGTAACACTAATCTTCATTTCTCAATTTCCCCCCTCCTTTCCTTTCAGATGAGGATAGTTTGTTTTCTAAGCCTGTGAGTGTCTTTCTCTTTGGAAATATGTTCATCTGTGTCAGTTATTAGATAATGCCATAAGTGACAATATAGGATATAGGTGTTTTGCCTTCCGACCTACTTCATGTTTTGTGATTATCTCCAGGCTCATGTACGGTGCCTCAAAGAGCAGTGCTTCAATGTTTTCCATGGCTAATATTCCATTGTGTGCATGGACCACTTCTTCTTGGTGCATTCCTCTGTTGATGGACATTTTCGTTGCTTCCAAGTGTTGCCTCTGGTAAGTATTGCTGGAGTGCAGGATTGCCAGCCTGTGATTTTTGATTTTCATTTTCTCAGGTGATAGACCCAGCAGTGGGTATGATTGATTGACTGGTATGGTAGCTCAACGTTTACCTTTTCAAGGCACCTCAATTGTGTTTTCATTAGTGGCTCTTACCATGTCCCCCTTAGAATCGAGGGTATGCATTTCTCCACAATCACGTCAGCATTTATTGTTTGCAGCATTTTTGTTGATGGCCATTCTGACTGGTGTGAGCTGATAGGTTTTTGTAATTTGGGTTTACATGTCTGTAAAAATTCCTACAATTCATCATTTCTCCACGGCCTTTTCTTTTCTGTTAAAAGAAAAAAGCAAAAAAGGGTTAGTATAATATACCTCTTCCAATTTTCCTTTTGGGAGGTTGCACTCTAGAAATTTTTGGTCGATTTTCGACCTCAGCATTTTTTGGAGGGCCGGTGTCATTTACAGACCTGCAGTTGGTGAATATTTAGTGACCTTTTGCAGTGGGTTTAAAGCTGCTGTTGTGGGAAACGGCCACAAGGATGCAGCATTTCTCCATTCCCAAATCTGGGTACTAGGGCAGCAGAGCCGTTCTGGAAGTCGTTTGCCTAGGTTGTAAATTTGAATGGAATGTGCCACGAAAACCCCCCATAAGTTTATGTCTCATTACTCCTAGTTCGTTGTTTTAATTTTTTCAGTTGGGGTAATGGTTAGAATGTTGCTTGTCCAAGGTGTACACACTCTGGTTCATCTCCATATTCTATATACCTATTTATGTAGAGATCCTCTCCCCGTGTAAATTATTACAGAGTGTTCCGTAAACCTTCCTTGCTATATGGTCGGTCTTTTTGATATATGTATATCATATGTATTTGTATACATATGGTAAGACTAATCTTCATTTATCCATTTCCCCCACCTTTCCTTTTAGATAAGCATAGTTTTTTTTTTTTTTAATAAGTCTGTGATTGACTTTCTCTCTGGAAATATGTTCATTTGTGTCAGTTATTAGATAACGCCTATAAGTGATATCATAGGATATAGGACTTTTACTTTCCGACTTACCTCATGTTCTGTGATTATCTCTAAGATCATCTATGGTGCCTCAAAGAGCACTGTTTCATTGTTTTCCATGGCTAGTTTTCATTGTGTACATGGACCACTTCTTCTTTATCCTTTCATCTGTTGATGGACATTTTGGTTGCTTCACTGTCTTGTCTATTGTGAATAAGGCCGCAGTGCAGCTTTTGCAGCCCGGGTCTTCTTCATTCTGGTCTTCTCAGGTGAGAGGCCCATTGGTGCACCTGCTGGATTGAATGATACCTCAATTTTTCCTTTTAAATGCAGCTCCTTTCTGTTCTCATTATTAGCGTTTAACCCTTTTACATCTCACCAGCAGCTAGAGGGTACACAGTTCTCTGAAACCTCTTCAGCATTTATTGTTTGTAGACTTTTTGCCAATGGTCAGTCGACTGGTGCGAGTTGAAAACCTTTTGTAGATTAGATTGCGTTAGTCTAATACTTCCTGAGGCTGAGCTTTTATCCGTTTTCCTTTCTTTAAAAAGAGAGTGAGTAAAACTTACCTCTTCATAGTATCTTCTTGAAAATTTTGCCTGTTTTGAATTTTTTTTATCCATTCCCTACCTCAGCACAATTTTGAGGGCAGGTGTCCTTTACAGCCCTGAGTCCTTGTGAATGGTAAGTGACCATTAGCTGTGGGTTAAAAGCTGCTCTTGCGGGAATCGGCCACAAGGCGGCAGCATTTCTCCTTTACCAAATCTGGTTACTAGGGCAACAGAGCCTTACTGGAAGTGGTGTTCTAGGTTGTAAATTAGAATGGAATGTGCGAGGAAAAAGCCCTTTAAGTTTATGTCTCATTACTTCTTGTTGGTATTTTTAACTTAATTGTTATTTTTTATCACAGCAAACTTGATTACAATGTTTTGTTTGTTCTCGGTGTGCAAGATGTGGTTCTTTCACACATATACATATATCTATTCTTCTTCGGATCCTTTTCCCATGTAGGTTATGACACAATGTTGAGTAGTCTTCTCTTGGTATTGCGTAGGTCTTTGGTGATTATATATTTCACATGTGTTTGTATCTCTCTGTTAACCTCAATATGGTAAGGTATCCAATCCTCACACCTTTCTATTTGGTGAACCATAAGTTTTTTTAATGAATCTATGATAGTGTTTCTCTGTGGAAATATCTTTGTTTGTATCATTTTTTAGGTAACCCCTATATGTGATATGATAGGATATGTGTCTTTCTCTTTCTCACTTGCTCCAAATTGCGTGATTACTTCTAGACTCATCTATGGTGCTGCAAATGGCATTGTTTCATTTTTTCACTAGCTCATATTCCATCTGTACAGGTAGCAGTTCTTCTTTGTCCACCCATCTGTCGGTGGACCTTTTGGTTACTTCCATATCTTGGCTATTGTAATACTATGCAATGCAGATTTGCGTGCCTGTGTCCTTCCAATTCTGTCTTCTTAGTTTAGAGGTCCAGGAATAGGTCCGCTGGATCATATGGTAGCTCAATGTTGACCTTTTAAAGGCACCTCTGTTCTGTTCTCCTTAGTGGCTCTTTCCAGGTTACGTCCCACTTAAAGTGGAGGGTATGTATTTCTTCCCAGCACCTTCAGCATTTATTCTTTGTAGTTTCTGCTGATGGTTATTCTGAGTGGTGTGAGCTGATACCTCTTTGTGGTTGAATTTGCATGTGTCTCATAATGCGTAGAAATTGAGCTTTAAGACATGTGCTTTTTATTTTTCCAGCTGTGATTAGAGCTTATTTCTTCAAAGTGTTTTCTTAAAGTATGTGTCACCACTTGCAATATTTTGGCCATTATCTCCCTCAAGACATTTTGAGGGCAGGTTTCATTTACAGCCCTGCAGTACTTGTTCGTATGAAGTGACCATTAGCTCAGGCTTTAAACCTGCTTTTGCAGGTATCGGCCAAAGAGCGGCAGCCTTTCTACGTTCCCCTTGCTGGTACTAGGGAAACAGACCTACCGGCCGGTGGTGTTCTTCGGTTATAAATTAGAGTGCAATGTGCCCGGATAAACCCACAAATGTTGATGTCTCCTTGCTTTTGTTTGTTTTTAAATTGAGTTTATATTTATTATTAGAGTAATATTCCATTGTGTACGTGGACCACTTCTTCTTGGTGCATTCCTCGGTTGATGGACATTTTCATTGCTTCCAAGTGCTGGCTATGGTAAATCTTGCTGGCGTACAGGTGTGCCAGCCTGTGACTTTTGGATTCTCATTTTTGCAGGTGCTAGGCCAAGCAGTGGTTGTGATTGATTGACTGGTAGCTCAATGTTTCCCTTTCCAAAGCACCTACACTGTGTTTTCATTAGTGGCTCTTTACATGCCCCCCCTTACAACCGAGGGTACGCATTTCTCCACACTCCCTTCACCATTTGTTTTTTGCAGCATTTTTCCTAATGGCCATTCTGACTGCTGTGAGCTGATAGGTTTTTGTAATATGGGTATGCATGTCATTAAAATTTTTAAAATTCGTCATATTCTTATGCTTTTTTCTTTTCTCTTAAAAGAAAAAACCGTGAGTACAATATAGCTCTTGAAATTGTCTTCTTCGAAGGTTGCCCTCTTCTGAATTTTTTGGTCGATTTTTGACCCCAGAAATTTTCTGGAGGGCAGGTGCCATTTACAGAACTGCAAGTTGGTGAAAATTTAGTGACTTTTGCAGTGGGTTCAAGGCTGCTGTTGTGGGAAACGGCCACAAGGAGGTAGCACTTCTCCATTCCCCAATCTGGGTACTAGGGCAGCAGAGCCTTTCTGGAAGTCATTGTCCTAGGTTGCAAATTAGAATGGAATTTGCCAGGAGAAATCCCCATAAGTTTATGTCTCATTACTTCTTCTTGGTTTTTAAATTTTTTTTTAATCTGGGTAAAGTTTAGAATATTGTTTGTCCTAGGTGTACACAATCTGGTTCATTTGTACATTATGTCTGTCTATTAATGTACAGATCCTCTTCCCATGTAAAATATTACAGTGTTCCATCGACCTCCCTTGCTATATGTTCGGTCTCTTTGATACATGTATATAATATGTATGTGTATATGTATAGTAACACTAATCTTCATTTCTCAATTTCCCCCCTCCTTTCCTTTCAGATGAGGATAGTTTGTTTTCTAAGCCTGTGAGTGTCTTTCTCTTTGGAAATATGTTCATCTGTGTCAGTTATTAGATAATGCCATAAGTGACAATATAGGATATAGGTGTTTTGCCTTCCGACCTACTTCATGTATTGTGATTATCTCCAGGCTCGTGTACGGTGCCTCAAAGAGCAGTGCTTCAATGTTTTCCATGGCTAATATTCCATTGTGTGCATGGACCACTTCTTCTTGGTGCATTCCTCTGTTGATGGACATTTTCGTTGCTTCCAAGTGTTGCCTCTGGTAAGTATTGCTGGAGTGCAGGATTGCCAGCCTGTGATTTTTGATTTTCATTTTCTCAGGTGATAGACCCAGCAGTGGGTATGATTGATTGACTGGTATGGTAGCTCAACGTTTACCTTTTCAAGGCACCTCAATTGTGTTTTCATTAGTGGCTCTTACCATGTCCCCCTTAGAATCGAGGGTATGCATTTCTCCACAATCACGTCAGCATTTATTGTTTGCAGCATTTTTGTTGATGGCCATTCTGACTGGTGTGAGCTGATAGGTTTTTGTAATTTGGGTTTACATGTCTGTAAAAATTCCTACAATTCATCATTTCTCCACGGCCTTTTCTTTTCTGTTAAAAGAAAAAAGCAAAAAAGGGTTAGTATAATATACCTCTTCCAATTTTCTCTCTGGGAGGTTGCACTCTAGAATTTTTTGGTCGATTTTCGACCTCAGCATTTTTGGAGGGTCGGTGTCATTTACAGACCTGCAATTGGTGAATATTTAGTGACCTTTTGCAGTGGGTTTAAAGCTGCTGTTGTGGGAAACGGCCACAAGGATGCAGCATTTCTCCATTCCCAAATCTGGGTACTAGGGCAGCAGAGCCGTTCTGGAAGTCGTTTGCCTAGGTTGTAAATTTGAATGGAATGTGCCAGGAAAACCCCCCATAAGTTTATGTCTCATTACTCCTAGTTCGTTGTTTTAATTTTTTCAATTTGGGTAATGGTTAGAATGTTGCTTGTCCAAGGTGTACACACTCTGGTTCATCTACATATTCTATATACCTATTTATGTAGAGATCCTCTTGCCGTGTAAATTATTACAGAGTGTTCCGTCAACCTTTCTTGCTATATGGTCGGTCTTTTTGATATATGTATATCATATGTATTTGTATACATATGGTAAGACTAATCTTCATTTATCCATTTCCCCCACCTTTCCTTTCAGATAAGCATAGTTTTTTTTTTTTTGAGTAAGTCTGTGATTGACTTTCTCTGTGGAAATATGTTCATTTGTGTCAGTTATTAGATAACGCCTATAAGTGATATCATAGGATATAGGACTTTTACTTTCCGACTTACCTCATGTTCTGTGATTATCTCCAAGATCATCTATGGTGCCTCAAAGAGCACTGTTTCATTGTTTTCCATGGCTAGTTTTCATTGTGTACATGGACCACTTCTTCTTTATCCTTTCATCTGTTGATGGACATTTTGGTTGCTTCACTGTCTTGTCTATTGTGAATAAGGCTGCAGTGCAGCTTTTGCAGCCCGGGTCTTCTTCATTCTGGTCTTCTCAGGTGAGAGGCCCATTGGTGCACCTGCTGGATTGAATGATACCTCAATTTTTCCTTTTAAACGCAGCTCCTTTCTGTTCTCATTATTAGCGTTTAACCCTTTTACATCTCACCAGCAGCTAGAGGGTACACAGTTCTCTGAAACCTCTTCAGCATTTATTGTTTGTAGACTTTTTGCCAATGGTCAGTCGACTGGTGCGAGTTGAAAACCTTTTGTAGATTAGATTGCATGAGTCTAATACTTCCTGAGGCTGAGCTTTTATCCGTTTTCCTTTCTTTAAAAAGAGAGTGAGTAAAACTTACCTCTTCATAGTATCTTCTTGAAAATGTTGCCTGTTTTGAATTTTTTTTTATCCTTTCCCTACCTCAGCACAATTTTGAGGGCAGGTGTCCTTTACAGCCCTGAGTCCTTGTGAATGGTAAGTGACCATTAGCTGTGGGTTAAAAGCTGCTCTTGCGGGAATCGGCCACAAGGCGGCAGCATTTCTCCTTTACCAAATCTGGTTACTAGGGCAACAGAGCCTTACTGGAAGTGGTGTTCTAGGTTGTAAATTAGAATGGAATGTGCGAGGAAAAAGCCCTTTAAGTTTATGTCTCATTACTTCTTGCTGGTATTTTTAACTTAATTGTTATTTTTTATCACAGCAAACTTGATTACAATGTTTTGTTTGTTCTCGGTGTGCAAGATGTGGTTCTTTCACACATATACATATATCTATTCTTCTTCGGATCCTTTTCCCATGTAGGTTATGACACAATGTTGAGTAGTCTTCTCTTGGTATTGCGTAGGTCTTTGGTGATTATATATTTCACATGTGTTTGTATCTCTCTGTTAACCTCAATATGGTAAGGTATCCAATCCTCACACCTTTCTATTTGGTGAACCATAAGTTTTTTTAAATGAATCTATGATAGTGTTTCTCTGTGGAAATATCTTTGTTTGTATCATTTTTTAGGTAACCCCTATATGTGATATGATAGGATATGTGTCTTTCTCTTTCTCACTTGCTCCAAATTGCGTGATTACTTCTAGACTCATCTATGGTGCTGCAAATGGCATTGTTTCATTTTTTCACTAGCTCATATTCCATCTGTACAGGTAGCAGTTCTTCTTTGTCCACCCATCTGTCGGTGGACCTTTTGGTTACTTCCATATCTTGGCTATTGTAATACTATGCAATGCAGATTTGCGTGCCTGTGTCCTTCCAATTCTGTCTTCTTAGTTTAGAGGTCCAGGAATAGGTCCGCTGGATCATATGGTAGCTCAATGTTGACCTTTTAAAGGCACCTCTGTCCTGTTCTCCTTAGTGGCTCTTTCCAGGTTACGTCCCACTTAAAGTGGAGGGTATGTATTTCTTCCCAGCACCTTCAGCATTTATTCTTTGTAGTTTCTGCTGATGGTTATTCTGAGTGGTGTGAGCTGATACCTCTTTGTGGTTGAATTTGCATGTGTCTCATAATGCGTAGAAATTGAGCTTTAAGACATGTGCTTTTTATTTTTCCAGCTGTGATTAGAGCTTATTTCTTCAAAGTGTTTCCTTAAAGTATGTGTCACCACTTGCAATATTTTGGCCATTATCTCCCTCAAGACATTTTGAGGGCAGGTTTCATTTACAGCCCTGCAGTACTTGTTCGTATGAAGTGACCATTAGCTCAGGCTTTAAACCTGCTTTTGCAGGTATCGGCCAAAGAGCGGCAGCCTTTCTACGTTCCCCTTGCTGGTACTAGGGAAACAGACCTACCGGCCGGTGGTGTTCTTCGGTTATAAATTAGAGTGCAATGTGCCCGGATAAACCCACAAATGTTGATGTCTCCTTGCTTTTGTTTGTTTTTAAATTGAGTTTATATTTATTATTAGAGTAATATTCCATTGTGTACGTGGACCACTCCTTCTTGGTGCATTCCTCGGTTGATGGACATTTTCATTGCTTCCAAGTGCTGGCTATGGTAAATCTTGCTGGCGTACAGGTGTGCCAGCCTGTGACTTTTGGATTCTCATTTTTGCAGGTGCTAGGCCAAGCAGTGGTTGTGATTGATTGACTGGTAGCTCAATGTTTCCCTTTCCAAAGCACCTACACTGTGTTTTCATTAGTGGCTCTTTACATGCCCCCCCTTACAACCGAGGGTACGCATTTCTCCACACTCCCTTCACCATTTGTTTTTTGCAGCATTTTTCCTAATGGCCATTCTGACTGCTGTGAGCTGATAGGTTTTTGTAATATGGGTATGCATGTCATTAAAATTTTTAAAATTCGTCATATTCCTATGCTTTTTTCTTTTCTCTTAAAAGAAAAAACCGTGAGTACAATATAGCTCTTGAAATTGTCTTCTTCGAAGGTTGCCCTCTTCTGAATTTTTTGGTCGATTTTTGACCCCAGAAATTTTCTGGAGGGCAGGTGCCATTTACAGAACTGCTAGTTGGTGAAAATTTAGTGACCTTTTGCAGTGGGTTCAAAGCTGCTGTTGTGGGAAACGGCCACAAGGAGGTAGCACTTCTCCATTCCCCAATCTGGGTACTAGGGCAGCAGAGCCTTTCTGGAAGTCATTGTCCTAGGTTGCAAATTAGAATGGAATTTGCCAGGAGAAATCCCCATAAGTTTATGTCTCATTACTTCTTCTTGGTTTTTAAATTTTTTTTTAATCTGGGTAACGTTTAGAATATTGTTTGTCCTAGGTGTACACAATCTGGTTCATTTGTACATTATGTCTGTCTCTTAATGTACAGATCCTCTTCCCATGTAAAATATTACAGTGTTCCATCGACCTCCCTTGCTATATGTTCGGTCTCTTTGATACATGTATATAATATGTATGTGTATATGTATAGTAACACTAATCTTCATTTCTCAATTTCCCCCCTCCTTTCCTTTCAGATGAGGATAGTTTGTTTTCTAAGCCTGTGAGTGTCTTTCTCTTTGGAAATATGTTCATCTGTGTCAGTTATTAGATAATGCCATAAGTGACAATATAGGATATAGGTGTTTTGCCTTCCGACCTACTTCATGTTTTGTGATTATCTCCAGGCTCATGTACGGTGCCTCAAAGAGCAGTGCTTCAATGTTTTCCATGGCTAATATTCCATTGTGTGCATGGACCACTTCTTCTTGGTGCATTCCTCTGTTGATGGACATTTTCGTTGCTTCCAAGTGTTGCCTCTGGTAAGTATTGCTGGAGTGCAGGATTGCCAGCCTGTGATTTTTGATTTTCATTTTCTCAGGTGATAGACCCAGCAGTGGGTATGATTGATTGACTGGTATGGTAGCTCAACGTTTACCTTTTCAAGGCACCTCAATTGTGTTTTCATTAGTGGCTCTTACCATGTCCCCCTTAGAATCGAGGGTATGCATTTCTCCACAATCACGTCAGCATTTATTGTTTGCAGCATTTTTGTTGATGGCCATTCTGACTGGTGTGAGCTGATAGGTTTTTGTAATTTGGGTTTACATGTCTGTAAAAATTCCTACAATTCATCATTTCTCCACGGCCTTTTCTTTTCTGTTAAAAGAAAAAAGCAAAAAAGGGTTAGTATAATATACCTCTTCCAATTTTCCTTTTGGGAGGTTGCACTCTAGAAATTTTTGGTCGATTTTCGACCTCAGCATTTTTTGGAGGGCCGGTGTCATTTACAGACCTGCAGTTGGTGAATATTTAGTGACCTTTTGCAGTGGGTTTAAAGCTGCTGTTGTGGGAAACGGCCACAAGGATGCAGCATTTCTCCATTCCCAAATCTGGGTACTAGGGCAGCAGAGCCGTTCTGGAAGTCGTTTGCCTAGGTTGTAAATTTGAATGGAATGTGCCAGGAAAACCCCCCATAAGTTTATGTCTCATTACTCCTAGTTCGTTGTTTTAATTTTTTCAATTTGGGTAATGGTTAGAATGTTGCTTGTCCAAGGTGTACACACTCTGGTTCATCTACATATTCTATATACCTATTTATGTAGAGATCCTCTCGCCGTGTAAATTATTACAGAGTGTTCCGTCAACCTTTCTTGCTATATGGTCGGTCTTTTTGATATATGTATATCATATGTATTTGTATACATATGGTAACACTAATCTTCATTTATCCATTTCCCCCACCTTTCCTTTCAGATAAGCATAGTTTTTTTTTTTTTTTGAGTAAGTCTGTGATTGACTTTCTCTGTGGAAATATGTTCATTTGTGTCAGTTATTAGATAACGCCTATAAGTGATATCATAGGATATAGGACTTTTACTTTCCGACTTACCTCATGTTCTGTGATTATCTCTAAGATCATCTATGGTGCCTCAAAGAGCACTGTTTCATTGTTTTCCATGGCTAGTTTTCATTGTGTACATGGACCACTTCTTCTTTATCCTTTCATCTGTTGATGGACATTTTGGTTGCTTCACTGTCTTGTCTATTGTGAATAAGGCCGCAGTGCAGCTTTTGCAGCCCGGGTCTTCTTCATTCTGGTCTTCTCAGGTGAGAGGCCCATTGGTGCACCTGCTGGATTGAATGATACCTCAATTTTTCCTTTTAAATGCAGCTCCTTTCTGTTCTCATTATTAGCGTTTAACCCTTTTACATCTCACCAGCAGCTAGAGGGTACACAGTTCTCTGAAACCTCTTCAGCATTTATTGTTTGTAGACTTTTTGCCAATGGTCAGTCGACTGGTGCGAGTTGAAAACCTTTTGTAGATTAGATTGCATTAGTCTAATACTTCCTGAGGCTGAGCTTTTATCCGTTTTCCTTTCTTTAAAAAGAGAGTGAGTAAAACTTACCTCTTCATAGTATCTTCTTGAAAATTTTGCCTGTTTTGAATTTTTTTTATCCATTCCCTACCTCAGCACAATTTTGAGGGCAGGTGTCCTTTACAGCCCTGAGTCCTTGTGAATGGTAAGTGACCATTAGCTGTGGGTTAAAAGCTGCTCTTGCGGGAATCGGCCACAAGGCGGCAGCATTTCTCCTTTACCAAATCTGGTTACTAGGGCAACAGAGCCTTACTGGAAGTGGTGTTCTAGGTTGTAAATTAGAATGGAATGTGCGAGGAAAAAGCCCTTTAAGTTTATGTCTCATTACTTCTTGTTGGTATTTTTAACTTAATTGTTATTTTTTATCACAGCAAACTTGATTACAATGTTTTGTTTGTTCTCGGTGTGCAAGATGTGGTTCTTTCACACATATACATATATCTATTCTTCTTCGGATCCTTTTTCCATGTAGGTTATGACACAATGTTGAGTAGTCTTCTCTTGGTATTGCGTAGGTCTTTGGTGATTATATATTTCACATGTGTTTGTATCTCTCTGTTAACCTCAATATGGTAAGGTATCCAATCCTCACACCTTTCTATTTGGTGAACCATAAGTTTTTTTAATGAATCTATGATAGTGTTTCTCTGTGGAAATATCTTTGTTTGTATCATTTTTTAGGTAACCCCTATATGTGATATGATAGGATATGTGTCTTTCTCTTTCTCACTTGCTCCAAATTGCGTGATTACTTCTAGACTCATCTATGGTGCTGCAAATGGCATTGTTTCATTTTTTCACTAGCTCATATTCCATCTGTACAGGTAGCAGTTCTTCTTTGTCCACCCATCTGTCGGTGGACCTTTTGGTTACTTCCATATCTTGGCTATTGTAATACTATGCAATGCAGATTTGCGTGCCTGTGTCCTTCCAATTCTGTCTTCTTAGTTTAGAGGTCCAGGAATAGGTCCGCTGGATCATATGGTAGCTCAATGTTGACCTTTTAAAGGCACCTCTGTTCTGTTCTCCTTAGTGGCTCTTTCCAGGTTACGTCCCACTTAAAGTGGAGGGTATGTATTTCTTCCCAGCACCTTCAGCATTTATTCTTTGTAGTTTCTGCTGATGGTTATTCTGAGTGGTGTGAGCTGATACCTCTTTGTGGTTGAATTTGCATGTGTCTCATAATGCGTAGAAATTGAGCTTTAAGACATGTGCTTTTTATTTTTCCAGCTGTGATTAGAGCTTATTTCTTCAAAGTGTTTTCTTAAAGTATGTGTCACCACTTGCAATATTTTGGCCATTATCTCCCTCAAGACATTTTGAGGGCAGGTTTCATTTACAGCCCTGCAGTACTTGTTCGTATGAAGTGACCATTAGCTCAGGCTTTAAACCTGCTTTTGCAGGTATCGGCCAAAGAGCGGCAGCCTTTCTACGTTCCCCTTGCTGGTACTAGGGAAACAGACCTACCGGCCGGTGGTGTTCTTCGGTTATAAATTAGAGTGCAATGTGCCCGGATAAACCCACAAATGTTGATGTCTCCTTGCTTTTGTTTGTTTTTAAATTGAGTTTATATTTATTATTAGAGTAATATTCCATTGTGTACGTGGACCACTTCTTCTTGGTGCATTCCTCGGTTGATGGACATTTTCATTGCTTCCAAGTGCTGGCTATGGTAAATCTTGCTGGCGTACAGGTGTGCCAGCCTGTGACTTTTGGATTCTCATTTTTGCAGGTGCTAGGCCAAGCAGTGGTTGTGATTGATTGACTGGTAGCTCAATGTTTCCCTTTCCAAAGCACCTACACTGTGTTTTCATTAGTGGCTCTTTACATGCCCCCCCTTACAACCGAGGGTACGCATTTCTCCACACTCCCTTCACCATTTGTTTTTTGCAGCATTTTTCCTAATGGCCATTCTGACTGCTGTGAGCTGATAGGTTTTTGTAATATGGGTATGCATGTCATTAAAATTTTTAAAATTCGTCATATTCTTATGCTTTTTTCTTTTCTCTTAAAAGAAAAAACCGTGAGTACAATATAGCTCTTGAAATTGTCTTCTTCGAAGGTTGCCCTCTTCTGAATTTTTTGGTCGATTTTTGACCCCAGAAATTTTCTGGAGGGCAGGTGCCATTTACAGAACTGCAAGTTGGTGAAAATTTAGTGACTTTTGCAGTGGGTTCAAGGCTGCTGTTGTGGGAAACGGCCACAAGGAGGTAGCACTTCTCCATTCCCCAATCTGGGTACTAGGGCAGCAGAGCCTTTCTGGAAGTCATTGTCCTAGGTTGCAAATTAGAATGGAATTTGCCAGGAGAAATCCCCATAAGTTTATGTCTCATTACTTCTTCTTGGTTTTTAAATTTTTTTTTAATCTGGGTAAAGTTTAGAATATTGTTTGTCCTAGGTGTACACAATCTGGTTCATTTGTACATTATGTCTGTCTATTAATGTACAGATCCTCTTCCCATGTAAAATATTACAGTGTTCCATCGACCTCCCTTGCTATATGTTCGGTCTCTTTGATACATGTATATAATATGTATGTGTATATGTATAGTAACACTAATCTTCATTTCTCAATTTCCCCCCTCCTTTCCTTTCAGATGAGGATAGTTTGTTTTCTAAGCCTGTGAGTGTCTTTCTCTTTGGAAATATGTTCATCTGTGTCAGTTATTAGATAATGCCATAAGTGACAATATAGGATATAGGTGTTTTGCCTTCCGACCTACTTCATGTATTGTGATTATCTCCAGGCTCGTGTACGGTGCCTCAAAGAGCAGTGCTTCAATGTTTTCCATGGCTAATATTCCATTGTGTGCATGGACCACTTCTTCTTGGTGCATTCCTCTGTTGATGGACATTTTCGTTGCTTCCAAGTGTTGCCTCTGGTAAGTATTGCTGGAGTGCAGGATTGCCAGCCTGTGATTTTTGATTTTCATTTTCTCAGGTGATAGACCCAGCAGTGGGTATGATTGATTGACTGGTATGGTAGCTCAACGTTTACCTTTTCAAGGCACCTCAATTGTGTTTTCATTAGTGGCTCTTACCATGTCCCCCTTAGAATCGAGGGTATGCATTTCTCCACAATCACGTCAGCATTTATTGTTTGCAGCATTTTTGTTGATGGCCATTCTGACTGGTGTGAGCTGATAGGTTTTTGTAATTTGGGTTTACATGTCTGTAAAAATTCCTACAATTCATCATTTCTCCACGGCCTTTTCTTTTCTGTTAAAAGAAAAAAGCAAAAAAGGGTTAGTATAATATACCTCTTCCAATTTTCTCTCTGGGAGGTTGCACTCTAGAATTTTTTGGTCGATTTTCGACCTCAGCATTTTTGGAGGGTCGGTGTCATTTACAGACCTGCAATTGGTGAATATTTAGTGACCTTTTGCAGTGGGTTTAAAGCTGCTGTTGTGGGAAACGGCCACAAGGATGCAGCATTTCTCCATTCCCAAATCTGGGTACTAGGGCAGCAGAGCCGTTCTGGAAGTCGTTTGCCTAGGTTGTAAATTTGAATGGAATGTGCCAGGAAAACCCCCCATAAGTTTATGTCTCATTACTCCTAGTTCGTTGTTTTAATTTTTTCAATTTGGGTAATGGTTAGAATGTTGCTTGTCCAAGGTGTACACACTCTGGTTCATCTACATATTCTATATACCTATTTATGTAGAGATCCTCTTGCCGTGTAAATTATTACAGAGTGTTCCGTCAACCTTTCTTGCTATATGGTCGGTCTTTTTGATATATGTATATCATATGTATTTGTATACATATGGTAAGACTAATCTTCATTTATCCATTTCCCCCACCTTTCCTTTCAGATAAGCATAGTTTTTTTTTTTTTGAGTAAGTCTGTGATTGACTTTCTCTGTGGAAATATGTTCATTTGTGTCAGTTATTAGATAACGCCTATAAGTGATATCATAGGATATAGGACTTTTACTTTCCGACTTACCTCATGTTATGTGATTATCTCCAAGATCATCTATGGTGCCTCAAAGAGCACTGTTTCATTGTTTTCCATGGCTAGTTTTCATTGTGTACATGGACCACTTCTTCTTTATCCTTTCATCTGTTGATGGACATTTTGGTTGCTTCACTGTCTTGTCTATTGTGAATAAGGCTGCAGTGCAGCTTTTGCAGCCCGGGTCTTCTTCATTCTGGTCTTCTCAGGTGAGAGGCCCATTGGTGCACCTGCTGGATTGAATGATACCTCAATTTTTCCTTTTAAACGCAGCTCCTTTCTGTTCTCATTATTAGCGTTTAACCCTTTTACATCTCACCAGCAGCTAGAGGGTACACAGTTCTCTGAAACCTCTTCAGCATTTATTGTTTGTAGACTTTTTGCCAATGGTCAGTCGACTGGTGCGAGTTGAAAACCTTTTGTAGATTAGATTGCATGAGTCTAATACTTCCTGAGGCTGAGCTTTTATCCGTTTTCCTTTCTTTAAAAAGAGAGTGAGTAAAACTTACCTCTTCATAGTATCTTCTTGAAAATGTTGCCTGTTTTGAATTTTTTTTTATCCTTTCCCTACCTCAGCACAATTTTGAGGGCAGGTGTCCTTTACAGCCCTGAGTCCTTGTGAATGGTAAGTGACCATTAGCTGTGGGTTAAAAGCTGCTCTTGCGGGAATCGGCCACAAGGCGGCAGCATTTCTCCTTTACCAAATCTGGTTACTAGGGCAACAGAGCCTTACTGGAAGTGGTGTTCTAGGTTGTAAATTAGAATGGAATGTGCGAAGAAAAAGCCCTTTAAGTTTATGTCTCATTACTTCTTGCTGGTATTTTTAACTTAATTGTTATTTTTTATCACAGCAAACTTGATTACAATGTTTTGTTTGTTCTCGGTGTGCAAGATGTGGTTCTTTCACACATATACATATATCTATTCTTCTTCGGATCCTTTTCCCATGTAGGTTATGACACAATGTTGAGTAGTCTTCTCTTGGTATTGCGTAGGTCTTTGGTGATTATATATTTCACATGTGTTTGTATCTCTCTGTTAACCTCAATATGGTAAGGTATCCAATCCTCACACCTTTCTATTTGGTGAACCATAAGTTTTTTTAAATGAATCTATGATAGTGTTTCTCTGTGGAAATATCTTTGTTTGTATCATTTTTTAGGTAACCCCTATATGTGATATGATAGGATATGTGTCTTTCTCTTTCTCACTTGCTCCAAATTGCGTGATTACTTCTAGACTCATCTATGGTGCTGCAAATGGCATTGTTTCATTTTTTCACTAGCTCATATTCCATCTGTACAGGTAGCAGTTCTTCTTTGTCCACCCATCTGTCGGTGGACCTTTTGGTTACTTCCATATCTTGGCTATTGTAATACTATGCAATGCAGATTTGCGTGCCTGTGTCCTTCCAATTCTGTCTTCTTAGTTTAGAGGTCCAGGAATAGGTCCGCTGGATCATATGGTAGCTCAATGTTGACCTTTTAAAGGCACCTCTGTCCTGTTCTCCTTAGTGGCTCTTTCCAGGTTACGTCCCCCTTAAAGTGGAGGGTATGTATTTCTTCCCAGCACCTTCAGCATTTATTCTTTGTAGTTTCTGCTGATGGTTATTCTGAGTGGTGTGAGCTGATACCTCTTTGTGGTTGAATTTGCATGTGTCTCATAATGCGTAGAAATTGAGCTTTAAGACATGTGCTTTTTATTTTTCCAGCTGTGATTAGAGCTTATTTCTTCAAAGTGTTTCCTTAAAGTATGTGTCACCACTTGCAATATTTTGGCCATTATCTCCCTCAAGACATTTTGAGGGCAGGTTTCATTTACAGCCCTGCAGTACTTGTTCGTATGAAGTGACCATTAGCTCAGGCTTTAAACCTGCTTTTGCAGGTATCGGCCAAAGAGCGGCAGCCTTTCTACGTTCCCCTTGCTGGTACTAGGGAAACAGACCTACCGGCCGGTGGTGTTCTTCGGTTATAAATTAGAGTGCAATGTGCCCGGATAAACCCACAAATGTTGATGTCTCCTTGCTTTTGTTTGTTTTTAAATTGAGTTTATATTTATTATTAGAGTAATATTCCATTGTGTACGTGGACCACTCCTTCTTGGTGCATTCCTCGGTTGATGGACATTTTCATTGCTTCCAAGTGCTGGCTATGGTAAATCTTGCTGGCGTACAGGTGTGCCAGCCTGTGACTTTTGGATTCTCATTTTTGCAGGTGCTAGGCCAAGCAGTGGTTGTGATTGATTGACTGGTAGCTCAATGTTTCCCTTTCCAAAGCACCTACACTGTGTTTTCATTAGTGGCTCTTTACATGCCCCCCCTTACAACCGAGGGTACGCATTTCTCCACACTCCCTTCACCATTTGTTTTTTGCAGCATTTTTCCTAATGGCCATTCTGACTGCTGTGAGCTGATAGGTTTTTGTAATATGGGTATGCATGTCATTAAAATTTTTAAAATTCGTCATATTCCTATGCTTTTTTCTTTTCTCTTAAAAGAAAAAACCGTGAGTACAATATAGCTCTTGAAATTGTCTTCTTCGAAGGTTGCCCTCTTCTGAATTTTTTGGTCGATTTTTGACCCCAGAAATTTTCTGGAGGGCAGGTGCCATTTACAGAACTGCTAGTTGGTGAAAATTTAGTGACCTTTTGCAGTGGGTTCAAAGCTGCTGTTGTGGGAAACGGCCACAAGGAGGTAGCACTTCTCCATTCCCCAATCTGGGTACTAGGGCAGCAGAGCCTTTCTGGAAGTCATTGTCCTAGGTTGCAAATTAGAATGGAATTTGCCAGGAGAAATCCCCATAAGTTTATGTCTCATTACTTCTTCTTGGTTTTTAAATTTTTTTTTAATCTGGGTAACGTTTAGAATATTGTTTGTCCTAGGTGTACACAATCTGGTTCATTTGTACATTATGTCTGTCTCTTAATGTACAGATCCTCTTCCCATGTAAAATATTACAGTGTTCCATCGACCTCCCTTGCTATATGTTCGGTCTCTTTGATACATGTATATAATATGTATGTGTATATGTATAGTAACACTAATCTTCATTTCTCAATTTCCCCCCTCCTTTCCTTTCAGATGAGGATAGTTTGTTTTCTAAGCCTGTGAGTGTCTTTCTCTTTGGAAATATGTTCATCTGTGTCAGTTATTAGATAATGCCATAAGTGACAATATAGGATATAGGTGTTTTGCCTTCCGACCTACTTCATGTTTTGTGATTATCTCCAGGCTCATGTACGGTGCCTCAAAGAGCAGTGCTTCAATGTTTTCCATGGCTAATATTCCATTGTGTGCATGGACCACTTCTTCTTGGTGCATTCCTCTGTTGATGGACATTTTCGTTGCTTCCAAGTGTTGCCTCTGGTAAGTATTGCTGGAGTGCAGGATTGCCAGCCTGTGATTTTTGATTTTCATTTTCTCAGGTGATAGACCCAGCAGTGGGTATGATTGATTGACTGGTATGGTAGCTCAACGTTTACCTTTTCAAGGCACCTCAATTGTGTTTTCATTAGTGGCTCTTACCATGTCCCCCTTAGAATCGAGGGTATGCATTTCTCCACAATCACGTCAGCATTTATTGTTTGCAGCATTTTTGTTGATGGCCATTCTGACTGGTGTGAGCTGATAGGTTTTTGTAATTTGGGTTTACATGTCTGTAAAAATTCCTACAATTCATCATTTCTCCACGGCCTTTTCTTTTCTGTTAAAAGAAAAAAGCAAAAAAGGGTTAGTATAATATACCTCTTCCAATTTTCCTTTTGGGAGGTTGCACTCTAGAAATTTTTGGTCGATTTTCGACCTCAGCATTTTTTGGAGGGCCGGTGTCATTTACAGACCTGCAGTTGGTGAATATTTAGTGACCTTTTGCAGTGGGTTTAAAGCTGCTGTTGTGGGAAACGGCCACAAGGATGCAGCATTTCTCCATTCCCAAATCTGGGTACTAGGGCAGCAGAGCCGTTCTGGAAGTCGTTTGCCTAGGTTGTAAATTTGAATGGAATGTGCCAGGAAAACCCCCCATAAGTTTATGTCTCATTACTCCTAGTTCGTTGTTTTAATTTTTTCAATTTGGGTAATGGTTAGAATGTTGCTTGTCCAAGGTGTACACACTCTGGTTCATCTACATATTCTATATACCTATTTATGTAGAGATCCTCTCGCCGTGTAAATTATTACAGAGTGTTCCGTCAACCTTTCTTGCTATATGGTCGGTCTTTTTGATATATGTATATCATATGTATTTGTATACATATGGTAACACTAATCTTCATTTATCCATTTCCCCCACCTTTCCTTTCAGATAAGCATAGTTTTTTTTTTTTTTGAGTAAGTCTGTGATTGACTTTCTCTGTGGAAATATGTTCATTTGTGTCAGTTATTAGATAACGCCTATAAGTGATATCATAGGATATAGGACTTTTACTTTCCGACTTACCTCATGTTCTGTGATTATCTCTAAGATCATCTATGGTGCCTCAAAGAGCACTGTTTCATTGTTTTCCATGGCTAGTTTTCATTGTGTACATGGACCACTTCTTCTTTATCCTTTCATCTGTTGATGGACATTTTGGTTGCTTCACTGTCTTGTCTATTGTGAATAAGGCCGCAGTGCAGCTTTTGCAGCCCGGGTCTTCTTCATTCTGGTCTTCTCAGGTGAGAGGCCCATTGGTGCACCTGCTGGATTGAATGATACCTCAATTTTTCCTTTTAAATGCAGCTCCTTTCTGTTCTCATTATTAGCGTTTAACCCTTTTACATCTCACCAGCAGCTAGAGGGTACACAGTTCTCTGAAACCTCTTCAGCATTTATTGTTTGTAGACTTTTTGCCAATGGTCAGTCGACTGGTGCGAGTTGAAAACCTTTTGTAGATTAGATTGCATTAGTCTAATACTTCCTGAGGCTGAGCTTTTATCCGTTTTCCTTTCTTTAAAAAGAGAGTGAGTAAAACTTACCTCTTCATAGTATCTTCTTGAAAATTTTGCCTGTTTTGAATTTTTTTTATACATTCCCTACCTCAGCACAATTTTGAGGGCAGGTGTCCTTTACAGCCCTGAGTCCTTGTGAATGGTAAGTGACCATTAGCTGTGGGTTAAAAGCTGCTCTTGCGGGAATCGGCCACAAGGCGGCAGCATTTCTCCTTTACCAAATCTGGTTACTAGGGCAACAGAGCCTTACTGGAAGTGGTGTTCTAGGTTGTAAATTAGAATGGAATGTGCGAGGAAAAAGCCCTTTAAGTTTATGTCTCATTACTTCTTGTTGGTATTTTTAACTTAATTGTTATTTTTTATCACAGCAAACTTGATTACAATGTTTTGTTTGTTCTCGGTGTGCAAGATGTGGTTCTTTCACACATATACATATATCTATTCTTCTTCGGATCCTTTTTCCATGTAGGTTATGACACAATGTTGAGTAGTCTTCTCTTGGTATTGCGTAGGTCTTTGGTGATTATATATTTCACATGTGTTTGTATCTCTCTGTTAACCTCAATATGGTAAGGTATCCAATCCTCACACCTTTCTATTTGGTGAACCATAAGTTTTTTTAATGAATCTATGATAGTGTTTCTCTGTGGAAATATCTTTGTTTGTATCATTTTTTAGGTAACCCCTATATGTGATATGATAGGATATGTGTCTTTCTCTTTCTCACTTGCTCCAAATTGCGTGATTACTTCTAGACTCATCTATGGTGCTGCAAATGGCATTGTTTCATTTTTTCACTAGCTCATATTCCATCTGTACAGGTAGCAGTTCTTCTTTGTCCACCCATCTGTCGGTGGACCTTTTGGTTACTTCCATATCTTGGCTATTGTAATACTATGCAATGCAGATTTGCGTGCCTGTGTCCTTCCAATTCTGTCTTCTTAGTTTAGAGGTCCAGGAATAGGTCCGCTGGATCATATGGTAGCTCAATGTTGACCTTTTAAAGGCACCTCTGTTCTGTTCTCCTTAGTGGCTCTTTCCAGGTTACGTCCCACTTAAAGTGGAGGGTATGTATTTCTTCCCAGCACCTTCAGCATTTATTCTTTGTAGTTTCTGCTGATGGTTATTCTGAGTGGTGTGAGCTGATACCTCTTTGTGGTTGAATTTGCATGTGTCTCATAATGCGTAGAAATTGAGCTTTAAGACATGTGCTTTTTATTTTTCCAGCTGTGATTAGAGCTTATTTCTTCAAAGTGTTTTCTTAAAGTATGTGTCACCACTTGCAATATTTTGGCCATTATCTCCCTCAAGACATTTTGAGGGCAGGTTTCATTTACAGCCCTGCAGTACTTGTTCGTATGAAGTGACCATTAGCTCAGGCTTTAAACCTGCTTTTGCAGGTATCGGCCAAAGAGCGGCAGCCTTTCTACGTTCCCCTTGCTGGTACTAGGGAAACAGACCTACCGGCCGGTGGTGTTCTTCGGTTATAAATTAGAGTGCAATGTGCCCGGATAAACCCACAAATGTTGATGTCTCCTTGCTTTTGTTTGTTTTTAAATTGAGTTTATATTTATTATTAGAGTAATATTCCATTGTGTACGTGGACCACTTCTTCTTGGTGCATTCCTCGGTTGATGGACATTTTCATTGCTTCCAAGTGCTGGCTATGGTAAATCTTGCTGGCGTACAGGTGTGCCAGCCTGTGACTTTTGGATTCTCATTTTTGCAGGTGCTAGGCCAAGCAGTGGTTGTGATTGATTGACTGGTAGCTCAATGTTTCCCTTTCCAAAGCACCTACACTGTGTTTTCATTAGTGGCTCTTTACATGCCCCCCCTTACAACCGAGGGTACGCATTTCTCCACACTCCCTTCACCATTTGTTTTTTGCAGCATTTTTCCTAATGGCCATTCTGACTGCTGTGAGCTGATAGGTTTTTGTAATATGGGTATGCATGTCATTAAAATTTTTAAAATTCGTCATATTCTTATGCTTTTTTCTTTTCTCTTAAAAGAAAAAACCGTGAGTACAATATAGCTCTTGAAATTGTCTTCTTCGAAGGTTGCCCTCTTCTGAATTTTTTGGTCGATTTTTGACCCCAGAAATTTTCTGGAGGGCAGGTGCCATTTACAGAACTGCAAGTTGGTGAAAATTTAGTGACTTTTGCAGTGGGTTCAAGGCTGCTGTTGTGGGAAACGGCCACAAGGAGGTAGCACTTCTCCATTCCCCAATCTGGGTACTAGGGCAGCAGAGCCTTTCTGGAAGTCATTGTCCTAGGTTGCAAATTAGAATGGAATTTGCCAGGAGAAATCCCCATAAGTTTATGTCTCATTACTTCTTCTTGGTTTTTAAATTTTTTTTTAATCTGGGTAAAGTTTAGAATATTGTTTGTCCTAGGTGTACACAATCTGGTTCATTTGTACATTATGTCTGTCTATTAATGTACAGATCCTCTTCCCATGTAAAATATTACAGTGTTCCATCGACCTCCCTTGCTATATGTTCGGTCTCTTTGATACATGTATATAATATGTATGTGTATATGTATAGTAACACTAATCTTCATTTCTCAATTTCCCCCCTCCTTTCCTTTCAGATGAGGATAGTTTGTTTTCTAAGCCTGTGAGTGTCTTTCTCTTTGGAAATATGTTCATCTGTGTCAGTTATTAGATAATGCCATAAGTGACAATATAGGATATAGGTGTTTTGCCTTCCGACCTACTTCATGTATTGTGATTATCTCCAGGCTCGTGTACGGTGCCTCAAAGAGCAGTGCTTCAATGTTTTCCATGGCTAATATTCCATTGTGTGCATGGACCACTTCTTCTTGGTGCATTCCTCTGTTGATGGACATTTTCGTTGCTTCCAAGTGTTGCCTCTGGTAAGTATTGCTGGAGTGCAGGATTGCCAGCCTGTGATTTTTGATTTTCATTTTCTCAGGTGATAGACCCAGCAGTGGGTATGATTGATTGACTGGTATGGTAGCTCAACGTTTACCTTTTCAAGGCACCTCAATTGTGTTTTCATTAGTGGCTCTTACCATGTCCCCCTTAGAATCGAGGGTATGCATTTCTCCACAATCACGTCAGCATTTATTGTTTGCAGCATTTTTGTTGATGGCCATTCTGACTGGTGTGAGCTGATAGGTTTTTGTAATTTGGGTTTACATGTCTGTAAAAATTCCTACAATTCATCATTTCTCCACGGCCTTTTCTTTTCTGTTAAAAGAAAAAAGCAAAAAAGGGTTAGTATAATATACCTCTTCCAATTTTCTCTCTGGGAGGTTGCACTCTAGAATTTTTTGGTCGATTTTCGACCTCAGCATTTTTGGAGGGTCGGTGTCATTTACAGACCTGCAATTGGTGAATATTTAGTGACCTTTTGCAGTGGGTTTAAAGCTGCTGTTGTGGGAAACGGCCACAAGGATGCAGCATTTCTCCATTCCCAAATCTGGGTACTAGGGCAGCAGAGCCGTTCTGGAAGTCGTTTGCCTAGGTTGTAAATTTGAATGGAATGTGCCAGGAAAACCCCCCATAAGTTTATGTCTCATTACTCCTAGTTCGTTGTTTTAATTTTTTCAATTTGGGTAATGGTTAGAATGTTGCTTGTCCAAGGTGTACACACTCTGGTTCATCTACATATTCTATATACCTATTTATGTAGAGATCCTCTTGCCGTGTAAATTATTACAGAGTGTTCCGTCAACCTTTCTTGCTATATGGTCGGTCTTTTTGATATATGTATATCATATGTATTTGTATACATATGGTAAGACTAATCTTCATTTATCCATTTCCCCCACCTTTCCTTTCAGATAAGCATAGTTTTTTTTTTTTTGAGTAAGTCTGTGATTGACTTTCTCTGTGGAAATATGTTCATTTGTGTCAGTTATTAGATAACGCCTATAAGTGATATCATAGGATATAGGACTTTTACTTTCCGACTTACCTCATGTTATGTGATTATCTCCAAGATCATCTATGGTGCCTCAAAGAGCACTGTTTCATTGTTTTCCATGGCTAGTTTTCATTGTGTACATGGACCACTTCTTCTTTATCCTTTCATCTGTTGATGGACATTTTGGTTGCTTCACTGTCTTGTCTATTGTGAATAAGGCTGCAGTGCAGCTTTTGCAGCCCGGGTCTTCTTCATTCTGGTCTTCTCAGGTGAGAGGCCCATTGGTGCACCTGCTGGATTGAATGATACCTCAATTTTTCCTTTTAAACGCAGCTCCTTTCTGTTCTCATTATTAGCGTTTAACCCTTTTACATCTCACCAGCAGCTAGAGGGTACACAGTTCTCTGAAACCTCTTCAGCATTTATTGTTTGTAGACTTTTTGCCAATGGTCAGTCGACTGGTGCGAGTTGAAAACCTTTTGTAGATTAGATTGCATGAGTCTAATACTTCCTGAGGCTGAGCTTTTATCCGTTTTCCTTTCTTTAAAAAGAGAGTGAGTAAAACTTACCTCTTCATAGTATCTTCTTGAAAATGTTGCCTGTTTTGAATTTTTTTTTATCCTTTCCCTACCTCAGCACAATTTTGAGGGCAGGTGTCCTTTACAGCCCTGAGTCCTTGTGAATGGTAAGTGACCATTAGCTGTGGGTTAAAAGCTGCTCTTGCGGGAATCGGCCACAAGGCGGCAGCATTTCTCCTTTACCAAATCTGGTTACTAGGGCAACAGAGCCTTACTGGAAGTGGTGTTCTAGGTTGTAAATTAGAATGGAATGTGCGAAGAAAAAGCCCTTTAAGTTTATGTCTCATTACTTCTTGCTGGTATTTTTAACTTAATTGTTATTTTTTATCACAGCAAACTTGATTACAATGTTTTGTTTGTTCTCGGTGTGCAAGATGTGGTTCTTTCACACATATACATATATCTATTCTTCTTCGGATCCTTTTCCCATGTAGGTTATGACACAATGTTGAGTAGTCTTCTCTTGGTATTGCGTAGGTCTTTGGTGATTATATATTTCACATGTGTTTGTATCTCTCTGTTAACCTCAATATGGTAAGGTATCCAATCCTCACACCTTTCTATTTGGTGAACCATAAGTTTTTTTAAATGAATCTATGGTAGTGTTTCTCTGTGGAAATATCTTTGTTTGTATCATTTTTTAGGTAACCCCTATATGTGATATGATAGGATATGTGTCTTTCTCTTTCTCACTTGCTCCAAATTGCGTGATTACTTCTAGACTCATCTATGGTGCTGCAAATGGCATTGTTTCATTTTTTCACTAGCTCATATTCCATCTGTACAGGTAGCAGTTCTTCTTTGTCCACCCATCTGTGGGTGGACCTTTTGGTTACTTCCATATCTTGGCTATTGTAATACTATGCAATGCAGATTTGCGTGCCTGTGTCCTTCCAATTCTGTCTTCTTAGTTTAGAGGTCCAGGAATAGGTCCGCTGGATCATATGGTAGCTCAATGTTGAACTTTTAAAGGCACCTCTGTCCTGTTCTCCTTAGTGGCTCTTTCCAGGTTACGTCCCCCTTAAAGTGGAGGGTATGTATTTCTTCCCAGCACCTTCAGCATTTATTCTTTGTAGTTTCTGCTGATGGTTATTCTGAGTGGTGTGAGCTGATACCTCTTTGTGGTTGAATTTGCATGTGTCTCATAATGCGTAGAAATTGAGCTTTAAGACATGTGCTTTTTATTTTTCCAGCTGTGATTAGAGCTTATTTCTTCAAAGTGTTTCCTTAAAGTATGTGTCACCACTTGCAATATTTTGGCCATTATCTCCCTCAAGACATTTTGAGGGCAGGTTTCATTTACAGCCCTGCAGTACTTGTTCGTATGAAGTGACCATTAGCTCAGGCTTTAAACCTGCTTTTGCAGGTATCGGCCAAAGAGCGGCAGCCTTTCTACGTTCCCCTTGCTGGTACTAGGGAAACAGACCTACCGGCCGGTGGTGTTCTTCGGTTATAAATTAGAGTGCAATGTGCCCGGATAAACCCACAAATGTTGATGTCTCCTTGCTTTTGTTTGTTTTTAAATTGAGTTTATATTTATTATTAGAGTAATATTCCATTGTGTACGTGGACCACTCCTTCTTGGTGCATTCCTCGGTTGATGGACATTTTCATTGCTTCCAAGTGCTGGCTATGGTAAATCTTGCTGGCGTACAGGTGTGCCAGCCTGTGACTTTTGGATTCTCATTTTTGCAGGTGCTAGGCCAAGCAGTGGTTGTGATTGATTGACTGGTAGCTCAATGTTTCCCTTTCCAAAGCACCTACACTGTGTTTTCATTAGTGGCTCTTTACATGCCCCCCCTTACAACCGAGGGTACGCATTTCTCCACACTCCCTTCACCATTTGTTTTTTGCAGCATTTTTCCTAATGGCCATTCTGACTGCTGTGAGCTGATAGGTTTTTGTAATATGGGTATGCATGTCATTAAAATTTTTAAAATTCGTCATATTCCTATGCTTTTTTCTTTTCTCTTAAAAGAAAAAACCGTGAGTACAATATAGCTCTTGAAATTGTCTTCTTCGAAGGTTGCCCTCTTCTGAATTTTTTGGTCGATTTTTGACCCCAGAAATTTTCTGGAGGGCAGGTGCCATTTACAGAACTGCTAGTTGGTGAAAATTTAGTGACCTTTTGCAGTGGGTTCAAAGCTGCTGTTGTGGGAAACGGCCACAAGGAGGTAGCACTTCTCCATTCCCCAATCTGGGTACTAGGGCAGCAGAGCCTTTCTGGAAGTCATTGTCCTAGGTTGCAAATTAGAATGGAATTTGCCAGGAGAAATCCCCATAAGTTTATGTCTCATTACTTCTTCTTGGTTTTTAAATTTTTTTTTAATCTGGGTAACGTTTAGAATATTGTTTGTCCTAGGTGTACACAATCTGGTTCATTTGTACATTATGTCTGTCTCTTAATGTACAGATCCTCTTCCCATGTAAAATATTACAGTGTTCCATCGACCTCCCTTGCTATATGTTCGGTCTCTTTGATACATGTATATAATATGTATGTGTATATGTATAGTAACACTAATCTTCATTTCTCAATTTCCCCCCTCCTTTCCTTTCAGATGAGGATAGTTTGTTTTCTAAGCCTGTGAGTGTCTTTCTCTTTGGAAATATGTTCATCTGTGTCAGTTATTAGATAATGCCATAAGTGACAATATAGGATATAGGTGTTTTGCCTTCCGACCTACTTCATGTTTTGTGATTATCTCCAGGCTCATGTACGGTGCCTCAAAGAGCAGTGCTTCAATGTTTTCCATGGCTAATATTCCATTGTGTGCATGGACCACTTCTTCTTGGTGCATTCCTCTGTTGATGGACATTTTCGTTGCTTCCAAGTGTTGCCTCTGGTAAGTATTGCTGGAGTGCAGGATTGCCAGCCTGTGATTTTTGATTTTCATTTTCTCAGGTGATAGACCCAGCAGTGGGTATGATTGATTGACTGGTATGGTAGCTCAACGTTTACCTTTTCAAGGCACCTCAATTGTGTTTTCATTAGTGGCTCTTACCATGTCCCCCTTAGAATCGAGGGTATGCATTTCTCCACAATCACGTCAGCATTTATTGTTTGCAGCATTTTTGTTGATGGCCATTCTGACTGGTGTGAGCTGATAGGTTTTTGTAATTTGGGTTTACATGTCTGTAAAAATTCCTACAATTCATCATTTCTCCACGGCCTTTTCTTTTCTGTTAAAAGAAAAAAGCAAAAAAGGGTTAGTATAATATACCTCTTCCAATTTTCCTTTTGGGAGGTTGCACTCTAGAAATTTTTGGTCGATTTTCGACCTCAGCATTTTTTGGAGGGCCGGTGTCATTTACAGACCTGCAGTTGGTGAATATTTAGTGACCTTTTGCAGTGGGTTTAAAGCTGCTGTTGTGGGAAACGGCCACAAGGATGCAGCATTTCTCCATTCCCAAATCTGGGTACTAGGGCAGCAGAGCCGTTCTGGAAGTCGTTTGCCTAGGTTGTAAATTTGAATGGAATGTGCCAGGAAAACCCCCCATAAGTTTATGTCTCATTACTCCTAGTTCGTTGTTTTAATTTTTTCAATTTGGGTAATGGTTAGAATGTTGCTTGTCCAAGGTGTACACACTCTGGTTCATCTACATATTCTATATACCTATTTATGTAGAGATCCTCTTGCCGTGTAAATTATTACAGAGTGTTCCGTCAACCTTTCTTGCTATATGGTCGGTCTTTTTGATATATGTATATCATATGTATTTGTATACATATGGTAACACTAATCTTCATTTATCCATTTCCCCCACCTTTCCTTTCAGATAAGCATAGTTTTTTTTTTTTTTTGAGTAAGTCTGTGATTGACTTTCTCTGTGGAAATATGTTCATTTGTGTCAGTTATTAGATAACGCCTATAAGTGATATCATAGGATATAGGACTTTTACTTTCCGACTTACCTCATGTTATGTGATTATCTCCAAGATCATCTATGGTGCCTCAAAGAGCACTGTTTCATTGTTTTCCATGGCTAGTTTTCATTGTGTACATGGACCACTTCTTCTTTATCCTTTCATCTGTTGATGGACATTTTGGTTGCTTCACTGTCTTGTCTATTGTGAAGAAGGCTGCAGTGCAGCTTTTGCAGCCCGGGTCTTCTTCATTCTGGTCTTCTCAGGTGAGAGGCCCATTGGTGCACCTGCTGGATTGAATGATACCTCAATTTTTCCTTTTAAACGCAGCTCCTTTCTCTTCTCATTATTAGCGTTTAACCCTTTTACATCTCACCAGCAGCTAGAGGGTACACAGTTCTCTGAAACCTCTTCAGCATTTATTGTTTGTAGACTTTTTGCCAATGGTCAGTCGACTGGTGCGAGTTGAAAACCTTTTGTAGATTAGATTGCATGAGTCTAATACTTCCTGAGGCTGAGCTTTTATCCGTTTTCCTTTCTTTAAAAAGAGAGTGAGTAAAACTTACCTCTTCATAGTATCTTCTTGAAAATGTTGCCTGTTTTGAATTTTTTTTTATCCTTTCCCTACCTCAGCACAATTTTGAGGGCAGGTGTCCTTTACAGCCCTGAGTCCTTGTGAATGGTAAGTGACCATTAGCTGTGGGTTAAAAGCTGCTCTTGCGGGAATCGGCCACAAGGCGGCAGCTTTTCTCCTTTACCAAATCTGGTTACTAGGGCAACAGAGCCTTACTGGAAGTGGTGTTCTAGGTTGTAAATTAGAATGGAATGTGCGAGGAAAAAGCCCTTTAAGTTTATGTCTCATTACTTCTTGTTGGTATTTTTAACTTAATTGTTATTTTTTATCACAGCAAACTTGATTACAATGTTTTGTTTGTTCTCGGTGTGCAAGATGTGGTTCTTTCACACATATACATATATCTATTCTTCTTCGGATCCTTTTCCCATGTAGGTTATGACACAATGTTGAGTAGTCTTCTCTTGGTATTGCGTAGGTCTTTGGTGATTATATATTTCACATGTGTTTGTATCTCTCTGTTAACCTCAATATGGTAAGGTATCCAATCCTCACACCTTTCTATTTGGTGAACCATAAGTTTTTTTAAATGAATCTATGATAGTGTTTCTCTGTGGAAATATCTTTGTTTGTATCATTTTTTAGGTAACCCCTATATGTGATATGATAGGATATGTGTCTTTCTCTTTCTCTCTTGCTCCAAATTGCGTGATTACTTCTAGACTCATCTATGGTGCTGCAAATGGCATTGTTTCATTTTTTCACTAGCTCATATTCCATCTGTACAGGTAGCAGTTCTTCTTTGTCCACCCATCTGTCGGTGGACCTTTTGGTTACTTCCATATCTTGGCTATTGTAATACTATGCAATGCAGATTTGCGTGCCTGTGTCCTTCCAATTCTGTCTTCTTAGTTTAGAGGTCCAGGAATAGGTCCGCTGGATCATATGGTAGCTCAATGTTGACCTTTTAAAGGCACCTCTGTCCTGTTCTCCTTAGTGGCTCTTTCCAGGTTACGTCCCCCTTAAAGTGGAGGGTATGTATTTCTTCCCAGCACCTTCAGCATTTATTCTTTGTAGTTTCTGCTGATGGTTATTCTGAGTGGTGTGAGCTGATACCTCTTTGTGGTTGAATTTGCATGTGTCTCATAATGCGTAGAAATTGAGCTTTAAGACATGTGCTTTTTATTTTTCCAGCTGTGATTAGAGCTTATTTCTTCAAAGTGTTTCCTTAAAGTATGTGTCACCACTTGCAATATTTTGGCCATTATCTCCCTCAAGACATTTTGAGGGCAGGTTTCATTTACAGCCCTGCAGTACTTGTTCGTATGAAGTGACCATTAGCTCAGGCTTTAAACCTGCTTTTGCAGGTATCGGCCAAAGAGCGGCAGCCTTTCTACGTTCCCCTTGCTGGTACTAGGGAAACAGACCTACAGGCCGGTGGTGTTCTTCGGTTATAAATTAGAGTGCAATGTGCCCGGATAAACCCACAAATGTTGATGTCTCCTTGCTTTTGTTTGTTTTTAAATTGAGTTTATATTTATTATTAGAGTAATATTCCATTGTGTACGTGGACCACTCCTTCTTGGTGCATTCCTCGGTTGATGGACATTTTCATTGCTTCCAAGTGCTGGCTATGGTAAATCTTGCTGGCGTACAGGTGTGCCAGCCTGTGACTTTTGGATTCTCATTTTTGCAGGTGCTAGGCCAAGCAGTGGTTGTGATTGATTGACTGGTAGCTCAATGTTTCCCTTTCCAAAGCACCTACACTGTGTTTTCATTAGTGGCTCTTTACATGCCCCCCCTTACAACCGAGTGTACGCATTTCTCCACACTCCCTTCACCATTTGTTTTTTGCAGCATTTTTCCTAATGGCCATTCTGACTGCTGTGAGCTGATAGGTTTTTGTAATATGGGTATGCATGTCATTAAAATTTTTAAAATTCGTCATATTCCTATGCTTTTTTCTTTTCTCTTAAAAGAAAAAACCGTGAGTACAATATAGCTCTTGAAATTGTCTTCTTCGAAGGTTGCCCTCTTCTGAATTTTTTGGTCGATTTTTGACCCCAGAAATTTTCTGGAGGGCAGGTGCCATTTACAGAACTGCTAGTTGGTGAAAATTTAGTGACCTTTTGCAGTGGGTTCAAAGCTGCTGTTGTGGGAAACGGCCACAAGGAGGTAGCACTTCTCCATTCCCCAATCTGGGTACTAGGGCAGCAGAGCCTTTCTGGAAGTCATTGTCCTAGGTTGCAAATTAGAATGGAATTTGCCAGGAGAAATCCCCATAAGTTTATGTCTCATTACTTCTTCTTGGTTTTTAAATTTTTTTTTAATCTGGGTAAAGTTTAGAATATTGTTTGTCCTAGGTGTACACAATCTGGTTCATTTGTACATTATGTCTGTCTCTTAATGTACAGATCCTCTTCCCATGTAAAATATTACAGTGTTCCATCGACCTCCCTTGCTATATGTTCGGTCTCTTTGATACATGTATATAATATGTATGTGTATATGTATAGTAACACTAATCTTCATTTCTCAATTTCCCCCCTCCTTTCCTTTCAGATGAGGATAGTTTGTTTTCTAAGCCTGTGAGTGTCTTTCTCTTTGGAAATATGTTCATCTGTGTCAGTTATTAGATAATGCCATAAGTGACAATATAGGATATAGGTGTTTTGCCTTCCGACCTACTTCATGTTTTGTGATTATCTCCAGGCTCATGTACGGTGCCTCAAAGAGCAGTGCTTCAATGTTTTCCATGGCTAATATTCCATTGTGTGCATGGACCACTTCTTCTTGGTGCATTCCTCTGTTGAGGGACATTTTCGTTGCTTCCAAGTGTTGCCTCTGGTAAGTATTGCTGGAGTGCAGGATTGCCAGCCTGTGATTTTTGATTTTCATTTTCTCAGGTGATAGACCCAGCAGTGGGTATGATTGATTGACTGGTATGGTAGCTCAACGTTTACCTTTTCAAGGCACCTCAATTGTGTTTTCATTAGTGGCTCTTACCATGTCCCCCTTAGAATCGAGGGTATGCATTTCTCCACAATCACGTCAGCATTTATTGTTTGCAGCATTTTTGTTGATGGCCATTCTGACTGGTGTGAGCTGATAGGTTTTTGTAATTTGGGTTTACATGTCTGTAAAAATTCCTACAATTCATCATTTCTCCACGGCCTTTTCTTTTCTGTTAAAAGAAAAAAGCAAAAAAGGGTTAGTATAATATACCTCTTCCAATTTTCCTTTTGGGAGGTTGCACTCTAGAAATTTTTGGTCGATTTTCGACCTCAGCATTTTTTGGAGGGCCGGTGTCATTTACAGACCTGCAGTTGGTGAATATTTAGTGACCTTTTGCAGTGGGTTTAAAGCTGCTGTTGTGGGAAACGGCCACAAGGATGCAGCATTTCTCCATTCCCAAATCTGGGTACTAGGGCAGCAGAGCCGTTCTGGAAGTCGTTTGCCTAGGTTGTAAATTTGAATGGAATGTGCCAGGAAAACCCCCCATAAGTTTATGTCTCATTACTCCTAGTTCGTTGTTTTAATTTTTTCAATTTGGGTAATGGTTAGAATGTTGCTTGTCCAAGGTGTACACACTCTGGTTCATCTACATATTCTATATACCTATTTATGTAGAGATCCTCTTGCCGTGTAAATTATTACAGAGTGTTCCGTCAACCTTTCTTGCTATATGGTCGGTCTTTTTGATATATGTATATCATATGTATTTGTATACATATGGTAAGACTAATCTTCATTTATCCATTTCCCCCACCTTTCCTTTCAGATAAGCATAGTTTTTTTTTTTTGAGTAAGTCTGTGATTGACTTTCTCTGTGGAAATATGTTCATTTGTGTCAGTTATTAGATAACGCCTATAAGTGATATCATAGGATATAGGACTTTTACTTTCCGACTTACCTCATGTTATGTGATTATCTCCAAGATCATCTATGGTGCCTCAAAGAGCACTGTTTCATTGTTTTCCATGGCTAGTTTTCATTGTGTACATGGACCACTTCTTCTTTATCCTTTCATCTGTTGATGGACATTTTGGTTGCTTCACTGTCTTGTCTATTGTGAATAAGGCTGCAGTGCAGCTTTTGCAGCCCGGGTCTTCTTCATTCTGGTCTTCTCAGGTGAGAGGCCCATTGGTGCACCTGCTGGATTGAATGATACCTCAATTTTTCCTTTTAAACGCAGCTCCTTTCTGTTCTCATTATTAGCGTTTAACCCTTTTACATCTCACCAGCAGCTAGAGGGTACACAGTTCTCTGAAACCTCTTCAGCATTTATTGTTTGTAGACTTTTTGCCAATGGTCAGTCGACTGGTGCGAGTTGAAAACCTTTTGTAGATTAGATTGCATGAGTCTAATACTTCCTGAGGCTGAGCTTTTATCCGTTTTCCTTTCTTTAAAAAGAGAGTGAGTAAAACTTACCTCTTCATAGTATCTTCTTGAAAATGTTGCCTGTTTTGAATTTTTTTTTATCCTTTCCCTACCTCAGCACAATTTTGAGGGCAGGTGTCCTTTACAGCCCTGAGTCCTTGTGAATGGTAAGTGACCATTAGCTGTGGGTTAAAAGCTGCTCTTGCGGGAATCGGCCACAAGGCGGCAGCATTTCTCCTTTACCAAATCTGGTTACTAGGGCAACAGAGCCTTACTGGAAGTGGTGTTCTAGGTTGTAAATTAGAATGGAATGTGCGAGGAAAAAGCCCTTTAAGTTTATGTCTCATTACTTCTTGTTGGTATTTTTAACTTAATTGTTATTTTTTATCACAGCAAACTTGATTACAATGTTTTGTTTGTTCTCGGTGTGCAAGATGTGGTTCTTTCACACATATACATATATCTATTCTTCTTCGGATCCTTTTCCCATGTAGGTTATGACACAATGTTGAGTAGTCTTCTCTTGGTATTGCGTAGGTCTTTGGTGATTATATATTTCACATGTGTTTGTATCTCTCTGTTAACCTCAATATGGTAAGGTATCCAATCCTCACACCTTTCTATTTGGTGAACCATAAGTTTTTTTAAATGAATCTATGGTAGTGTTTCTCTGTGGAAATATCTTTGTTTGTATCATTTTTTAGGTAACCCCTATATGTGATATGATAGGATATGTGTCTTTCTCTTTCTCACTTGCTCCAAATTGCGTGATTACTTCTAGACTCATCTATGGTGCTGCAAATGGCATTGTTTCATTTTTTCACTAGCTCATATTCCATCTGTACAGGTAGCAGTTCTTCTTTGTCCACCCATCTGTCGGTGGACCTTTTGGTTACTTCCATATCTTGGCTATTGTAATACTATGCAATGCAGATTTGCGTGCCTGTGTCCTTCCAATTCTGTCTTCTTAGTTTAGAGGTCCAGGAATAGGTCCGCTGGATCATATGGTAGCTCAATGTTGACCTTTTAAAGGCACCTCTGTCCTGTTCTCCTTAGTGGCTCTTTCCAGGTTACGTCCCCCTTAAAGTGGAGGGTATGTATTTCTTCCCAGCACCTTCAGCATTTATTCTTTGTAGTTTCTGCTGATGGTTATTCTGAGTGGTGTGAGCTGATACCTCTTTGTGGTTGAATTTGCATGTGTCTCATAATGCGTAGAAATTGAGCTTTAAGACATGTGCTTTTTATTTTTCCAGCTGTGATTAGAGCTTATTTCTTCAAAGTGTTTCCTTAAAGTATGTGTCACCACTTGCAATATTTTGGCCATTATCTCCCTCAAGACATTTTGAGGGCAGGTTTCATTTACAGCCCTGCAGTACTTGTTCGTATGAAGTGACCATTAGCTCAGGCTTTAAACCTGCTTTTGCAGGTATCGGCCAAAGAGCGGCAGCCTTTCTACGTTCCCCTTGCTGGTACTAGGGAAACAGACCTACCGGCCGGTGGTGTTCTTCGGTTATAAATTAGAGTGCAATGTGCCCGGATAAACCCACAAATGTTGATGTCTCCTTGCTTTTGTTTGTTTTTAAATTGAGTTTATATTTATTATTAGAGTAATATTCCATTGTGTACGTGGACCACTCCTTCTTGGTGCATTCCTCGGTTGATGGACATTTTCATTGCTTCCAAGTGCTGGCTATGGTAAATCTTGCTGGCGTACAGGTGTGCCAGCCTGTGACTTTTGGATTCTCATTTTTGCAGGTGCTAGGCCAAGCAGTGGTTGTGATTGATTGACTGGTAGCTCAATGTTTCCCTTTCCAAAGCACCTACACTGTGTTTTCATTAGTGGCTCTTTACATGCCCCCCCTTACAACCGAGGGTACGCATTTCTCCACACTCCCTTCACCATTTGTTTTTTGCAGCATTTTTCCTAATGGCCATTCTGACTGCTGTGAGCTGATAGGTTTTTGTAATATGGGTATGCATGTCATTAAAATTTTTAAAATTCATCATATTCCTATGCTTTTTTCTTTTCTCTTAAAAGAAAAAACCGTGAGTACAATATAGCTCTTGAAATTGTCTTCTTCGAAGGTTGCCCTCTTCTGAATTTTTTGGTCGATTTTTGACCCCAGAAATTTTCTGGAGGGCAGGTGCCATTTACAGAACTGCTAGTTGGTGAAAATTTAGTGACCTTTTGCAGTGGGTTCAAAGCTGCTGTTGTGGGAAACGGCCACAAGGAGGTAGCACTTCTCCATTCCCCAATCTGGGTACTAGGGCAGCAGAGCCTTTCTGGAAGTCATTGTCCTAGGTTGCAAATTAGAATGGAATTTGCCAGGAGAAATCCCCATAAGTTTATGTCTCATTACTTCTTCTTGGTTTTTAAATTTTTTTTTAATCTGGGTAAAGTTTAGAATATTGTTTGTCCTAGGTGTACACAATCTGGTTCATTTGTACATTATGTCTGTCTCTTAATGTACAGATCCTCTTCCCATGTAAAATATTACAGTGTTCCGTCGACCTCCCTTGCTATATGTTCGGTCTCTTTGATACATGTATATAATATGTATGTGTATATGTATAGTAACACTAATCTTCATTTCTCAATTTCCCCCCTCCTTTCCTTTCAGATGAGGATAGTTTGTTTTCTAAGCCTGTGAGTGTCTTTCTCTTTGGAAATATGTTCATCTGTGTCAGTTATTAGATAATGCCATAAGTGACAATATAGGATATAGGTGTTTTGCCTTCCGACCTACTTCATGTTTTGTGATTATCTCCAGGCTCATGTACGGTGCCTCAAAGAGCAGTGCTTCAATGTTTTCCATGGCTAATATTCCATTGTGTGCATGGACCACTTCTTCTTGGTGCATTCCTCTGTTGATGGACATTTTCGTTGCTTCCAAGTGTTGCCTCTGGTAAGTATTGCTGGAGTGCAGGATTGCCAGCCTGTGATTTTTGATTTTCATTTTCTCAGGTGATAGACCCAGCAGTGGGTATGATTGATTGACTGGTATGGTAGCTCAACGTTTACCTTTTCAAGGCACCTCAATTGTGTTTTCATTAGTGGCTCTTACCATGTCCCCCTTAGAATCGAGGGTATGCATTTCTCCACAATCACGTCAGCATTTATTGTTTGCAGCATTTTTGTTGATGGCCATTCTGACTGGTGTGAGCTGATAGGTTTTTGTAATTTGGGTTTACATGTCTGTAAAAATTCCTACAATTCATCATTTCTCCACGGCCTTTTCTTTTCTGTTAAAAGAAAAAAGCAAAAAAGGGTTAGTATAATATACCTCTTCCAATTTTCCTTTTGGGAGGTTGCACTCTAGAAATTTTTGGTCGATTTTCGACCTCAGCATTTTTTGGAGGGCCGGTGTCATTTACAGACCTGCAGTTGGTGAATATTTAGTGACCTTTTGCAGTGGGTTTAAAGCTGCTGTTGTGGGAAACGGCCACAAGGATGCAGCATTTCTCCATTCCCAAATCTGGGTACTAGGGCAGCAGAGCCGTTCTGGAAGTCGTTTGCCTAGGTTGTAAATTTGAATGGAATGTGCCAGGAAAACCCCCCCATAAGTTTATGTCTCATTACTCCTAGTTCGTTGTTTTAATTTTTTCAATTTGGGTAATGGTTAGAATGTTGCTTGTCCAAGGTGTACACACTCTGGTTCATCTACATATTCTATATACCTATTTATGTAGAGATCCTCTTGCCGTGTAAATTATTACAGAGTGTTCCGTCAACCTTTCTTGCTATATGGTCGGTCTTTTTGATATATGTATATCATATGTATTTGTATACATATGGTAAGACTAATCTTCATTTATCCATTTCCCCCACCTTTCCTTTCAGATAAGCATAGTTTTTTTTTTTTTGAGTAAGTCTGTGATTGACTTTCTCTGTGGAAATATGTTCATTTGTGTCAGTTATTAGATAACGCCTATAAGTGATATCATAGGATATAGGACTTTTACTTTCCGACTTACCTCATGTTATGTGATTATCTCCAAGATCATCTATGGTGCCTCAAAGAGCACTGTTTCATTGTTTTCCATGGCTAGTTTTCATTGTGTACATGGACCACTTCTTCTTTATCCTTTCATCTGTTGATGGACATTTTGGTTGCTTCACTGTCTTGTCTATTGTGAATAAGGCTGCAGTGCAGCTTTTGCAGCCCGGGTCTTCTTCATTCTGGTCTTCTCAGGTGAGAGGCCCATTGGTGCACCTGCTGGATTGAATGATACCTCAATTTTTCCTTTTAAACGCAGCTCCTTTCTGTTCTCATTATTAGCGTTTAACCCTTTTACATCTCACCAGCAGCTAGAGGGTACACAGTTCTCTGAAACCTCTTCAGCATTTATTGTTTGTAGACTTTTTGCCAATGGTCAGTCGACTGGTGCGAGTTGAAAACCTTTTGTAGATTAGATTGCATGAGTCTAATACTTCCTGAGGCTGAGCTTTTATCCGTTTTCCTTTCTTTAAAAAGAGAGTGAGTAAAACTTACCTCTTCATAGTATCTTCTTGAAAATGTTGCCTGTTTTGAATTTTTTTTTATCCTTTCCCTACCTCAGCACAATTTTGAGGGCAGGTGTCCTTTACAGCCCTGAGTCCTTGTGAATGGTAAGTGACCATTAGCTGTGGGTTAAAAGCTGCTCTTGCGGGAATCGGCCACAAGGCGGCAGCATTTCTCCTTTACCAAATCTGGTTACTAGGGCAACAGAGCCTTACTGGAAGTGGTGTTCTAGGTTGTAAATTAGAATGGAATGTGCGAGGAAAAAGCCCTTTAAGTTTATGTCTCATTACTTCTTGTTGGTATTTTTAACTTAATTGTTATTTTTTATCACAGCAAACTTGATTACAATGTTTTGTTTGTTCTCGGTGTGCAAGATGTGGTTCTTTCACACATATACATATATCTATTCTTCTTCGGATCCTTTTCCCATGTAGGTTATGACACAATGTTGAGTAGTCTTCTCTTGGTATTGCGTAGGTCTTTGGTGATTATATATTTCACATGTGTTTGTATCTCTCTGTTAACCTCAATATGGTAAGGTATCCAATCCTCACACCTTTCTATTTGGTGAACCATAAGTTTTTTTAAATGAATCTATGATAGTGTTTCTCTGTGGAAATATCTTTGTTTGTATCATTTTTTAGGTAACCCCTATATGTGATATGATAGGATATGTGTCTTTCTCTTTCTCACTTGCTCCAAATTGCGTGATTACTTCTAGACTCATCTATGGTGCTGCAAATGGCATTGTTTCATTTTTTCACTAGCTCATATTCCATCTGTACAGGTAGCAGTTCTTCTTTGTCCACCCATCTGTCGGTGGACCTTTTGGTTACTTCCATATCTTGGCTATTGTAATACTATGCAATGCAGATTTGCGTGCCTGTGTCCTTCCAATTCTGTCTTCTTAGTTTAGAGGTCCAGGAATAGGTCCGCTGGATCATATGGTAGCTCAATGTTGACCTTTTAAAGGCACCTCTGTCCTGTTCTCCTTAGTGGCTCTTTCCAGGTTACGTCCCCCTTAAAGTGGAGGGTATGTATTTCTTCCCAGCACCTTCAGCATTTATTCTTTGTAGTTTCTGCTGATGGTTATTCTGAGTGGTGTGAGCTGATACCTCTTTGTGGTTGAATTTGCATGTGTCTCATAATGCGTAGAAATTGAGCTTTAAGACATGTGCTTTTTATTTTTCCAGCTGTGATTAGAGCTTATTTCTTCAAAGTGTTTCCTTAAAGTATGTGTCACCACTTGCAATATTTTGGCCATTATCTCCCTCAAGACATTTTGAGGGCAGGTTTCATTTACAGCCCTGCAGTACTTGTTCGTATGAAGTGACCATTAGCTCAGGCTTTAAACCTGCTTTTGCAGGTATCGGCCAAAGAGCGGCAGCCTTTCTACGTTCCCCTTGCTGGTACTAGGGAAACAGACCTACAGGCCGGTGGTGTTCTTCGGTTATAAATTAGAGTGCAATGTGCCCGGATAAACCCACAAATGTTGATGTCTCCTTGCTTTTGTTTGTTTTTAAATTGAGTTTATATTTATTATTAGAGTAATATTCCATTGTGTACGTGGACCACTCCTTCTTGGTGCATTCCTCGGTTGATGGACATTTTCATTGCTTCCAAGTGCTGGCTATGGTAAATCTTGCTGGCGTACAGGTGTGCCAGCCTGTGACTTTTGGATTCTCATTTTTGCAGGTGCTAGGCCAAGCAGTGGTTGTGATTGATTGACTGGTAGCTCAATGTTTCCCTTTCCAAAGCACCTACACTGTGTTTTCATTAGTGGCTCTTTACATGCCCCCCCTTACAACCGAGGGTACGCATTTCTCCACACTCCCTTCACCATTTGTTTTTTGCAGCATTTTTCCTAATGGCCATTCTGACTGCTGTGAGCTGATAGGTTTTTGTAATATGGGTATGCATGTCATTAAAATTTTTAAAATTCGTCATATTCCTATGCTTTTTTCTTTTCTCTTAAAAGAAAAAACCGTGAGTACAATATAGCTCTTGAAATTGTCTTCTTCGAAGGTTGCCCTCTTCTGAATTTTTTGGTCGATTTTTGACCCCAGAAATTTTCTGGAGGGCAGGTGCCATTTACAGAACTGCTAGTTGGTGAAAATTTAGTGACCTTTTGCAGTGGGTTCAAAGCTGCTGTTGTGGGAAACGGCCACAAGGAGGTAGCACTTCTCCATTCCCCAATCTGGGTACTAGGGCAGCAGAGCCTTTCTGGAAGTCATTGTCCTAGGTTGCAAATTAGAATGGAATTTGCCAGGAGAAATCCCCATAAGTTTATGTCTCATTACTTCTTCTTGGTTTTTAAATTTTTTTTTAATCTGGGTAAAGTTTAGAATATTGTTTGTCCTAGGTGTACACAATCTGGTTCATTTGTACATTATGTCTGTCTCTTAATGTACAGATCCTCTTCCCATGTAAAATATTACAGTGTTCCGTCGACCTCCCTTGCTATATGTTCGGTCTCTTTGATACATGTATATAATATGTATGTGTATATGTATAGTAACACTAATCTTCATTTCTCAATTTCCCCCCTCCTTTCCTTTCAGATGAGGATAGTTTGTTTTCTAAGCCTGTGAGTGTCTTTCTCTTTGGAAATATGTTCATCTGTGTCAGTTATTAGATAATGCCATAAGTGACAATATAGGATATAGGTGTTTTGCCTTCCGACCTACTTCATGTTTTGTGATTATCTCCAGGCTCATGTACGGTGCCTCAAAGAGCAGTGCTTCAATGTTTTCCATGGCTAATATTCCATTGTGTGCATGGACCACTTCTTCTTGGTGCATTCCTCTGTTGATGGACATTTTCGTTGCTTCCAAGTGTTGCCTCTGGTAAGTATTGCTGGAGTGCAGGATTGCCAGCCTGTGATTTTTGATTTTCATTTTCTCAGGTGATAGACCCAGCAGTGGGTATGATTGATTGACTGGTATGGTAGCTCAACGTTTACCTTTTCAAGGCACCTCAATTGTGTTTTCATTAGTGGCTCTTACCATGTCCCCCTTAGAATCGAGGGTATGCATTTCTCCACAATCACGTCAGCATTTATTGTTTGCAGCATTTTTGTTGATGGCCATTCTGACTGGTGTGAGCTGATAGGTTTTTGTAATTTGGGTTTACATGTCTGTAAAAATTCCTACAATTCATCATTTCTCCACGGCCTTTTCTTTTCTGTTAAAAGAAAAAAGCAAAAAAGGGTTAGTATAATATACCTCTTCCAATTTTCCTTTTGGGAGGTTGCACTCTAGAAATTTTTGGTCGATTTTCGACCTCAGCATTTTTTGGAGGGCCGGTGTCATTTACAGACCTGCAGTTGGTGAATATTTAGTGACCTTTTGCAGTGGGTTTAAAGCTGCTGTTGTGGGAAACGGCCACAAGGATGCAGCATTTCTCCATTCCCAAATCTGGGTACTAGGGCAGCAGAGCCGTTCTGGAAGTCGTTTGCCTAGGTTGTAAATTTGAATGGAATGTGCCAGGAAAACCCCCCCATAAGTTTATGTCTCATTACTCCTAGTTCGTTGTTTTAATTTTTTCAATTTGGGTAATGGTTAGAATGTTGCTTGTCCAAGGTGTACACACTCTGGTTCATCTACATATTCTATATACCTATTTATGTAGAGATCCTCTTGCCGTGTAAATTATTACAGAGTGTTCCGTCAACCTTTCTTGCTATATGGTCGGTCTTTTTGATATATGTATATCATATGTATTTGTATACATATGGTAAGACTAATCTTCATTTATCCATTTCCCCCACCTTTCCTTTCAGATAAGCATAGTTTTTTTTTTTTTGAGTAAGTCTGTGATTGACTTTCTCTGTGGAAATATGTTCATTTGTGTCAGTTATTAGATAACGCCTATAAGTGATATCATAGGATATAGGACTTTTACTTTCCGACTTACCTCATGTTATGTGATTATCTCCAAGATCATCTATGGTGCCTCAAAGAGCACTGTTTCATTGTTTTCCATGGCTAGTTTTCATTGTGTACATGGACCACTTCTTCTTTATCCTTTCATCTGTTGATGGACATTTTGGTTGCTTCACTGTCTTGTCTATTGTGAATAAGGCTGCAGTGCAGCTTTTGCAGCCCGGGTCTTCTTCATTCTGGTCTTCTCAGGTGAGAGGCCCATTGGTGCACCTGCTGGATTGAATGATACCTCAATTTTTCCTTTTAAACGCAGCTCCTTTCTGTTCTCATTATTAGCGTTTAACCCTTTTACATCTCACCAGCAGCTAGAGGGTACACAGTTCTCTGAAACCTCTTCAGCATTTATTGTTTGTAGACTTTTTGCCAATGGTCAGTCGACTGGTGCGAGTTGAAAACCTTTTGTAGATTAGATTGCATGAGTCTAATACTTCCTGAGGCTGAGCTTTTATCCGTTTTCCTTTCTTTAAAAAGAGAGTGAGTAAAACTTACCTCTTCATAGTATCTTCTTGAAAATGTTGCCTGTTTTGAATTTTTTTTTATCCTTTCCCTACCTCAGCACAATTTTGAGGGCAGGTGTCCTTTACAGCCCTGAGTCCTTGTGAATGGTAAGTGACCATTAGCTGTGGGTTAAAAGCTGCTCTTGCGGGAATCGGCCACAAGGCGGCAGCATTTCTCCTTTACCAAATCTGGTTACTAGGGCAACAGAGCCTTACTGGAAGTGGTGTTCTAGGTTGTAAATTAGAATGGAATGTGCGAGGAAAAAGCCCTTTAAGTTTATGTCTCATTACTTCTTGTTGGTATTTTTAACTTAATTGTTATTTTTTATCACAGCAAACTTGATTACAATGTTTTGTTTGTTCTCGGAGTGCAAGATGTGGTTCTTTCACACATATACATATATCTATTCTTCTTCGGATCCTTTTCCCATGTAGGTTATGACACAATGTTGAGTAGTCTTCTCTTGGTATTGCGTAGGTCTTTGGTGATTATATATTTCACATGTGTTTGTATCTCTCTGTTAACCTCAATATGGTAAGGTATCCAATCCTCACACCTTTCTATTTGGTGAACCATAAGTTTTTTTAAATGAATCTATGATAGTGTTTCTCTGTGGAAATATCTTTGTTTGTATCATTTTTTAGGTAACCCCTATATGTGATATGATAGGATATGTGTCTTTCTCTTTCTCACTTGCTCCAAATTGCGTGATTACTTCTAGACTCATCTATGGTGCTGCAAATGGCATTGTTTCATTTTTTCACTAGCTCATATTCCATCTGTACAGGTAGCAGTTCTTCTTTGTCCACCCATCTGTCGGTGGACCTTTTGGTTACTTCCATATCTTGGCTATTGTAATACTATGCAATGCAGATTTGCGTGCCTGTGTCCTTCCAATTCTGTCTTCTTAGTTTAGAGGTCCAGGAATAGGTCCGCTGGATCATATGGTAGCTCAATGTTGACCTTTTAAAGGCACCTCTGTCCTGTTCTCCTTAGTGGCTCTTTCCAGGTTACGTCCCCCTTAAAGTGGAGGGTATGTATTTCTTCCCAGCACCTTCAGCATTTATTCTTTGTAGTTTCTGCTGATGGTTATTCTGAGTGGTGTGAGCTGATACCTCTTTGTGGTTGAATTTGCATGTGTCTCATAATGCGTAGAAATTGAGCTTTAAGACATGTGCTTTTTATTTTTCCAGCTGTGATTAGAGCTTATTTCTTCAAAGTGTTTCCTTAAAGTATGTGTCACCACTTGCAATATTTTGGCCATTATCTCCCTCAAGACATTTTGAGGGCAGGTTTCATTTACAGCCCTGCAGTACTTGTTCGTATGAAGTGACCATTAGCTCAGGCTTTAAACCTGCTTTTGCAGTATCGGCCAAAGAGCGGCAGCCTTTCTACGTTCCCCTTGCTGGTACTAGGGAAACAGACCTACAGGCCGGTGGTGTTCTTCGGTTATAAATTAGAGTGCAATGTGCCCGGATAAACCCACAAATGTTGATGTCTCCTTGCTTTTGTTTGTTTTTAAATTGAGTTTATATTTATTATTAGAGTAATATTCCATTGTGTACGTGGACCACTCCTTCTTGGTGCATTCCTCGGTTGATGGACATTTTCATTGCTTCCAAGTGCTGGCTATGGTAAATCTTGCTGGCGTACAGGTGTGCCAGCCTGTGACTTTTGGATTCTCATTTTTGCAGGTGCTAGGCCAAGCAGTGGTTGTGATTGATTGACTGGTAGCTCAATGTTTCCCTTTTCAAAGCACCTACACTGTGTTTTCATTAGTGGCTCTTTACATGCCCCCCCTTACAACCGAGGGTACGCATGTCTCCACACTCCCTTCACCATTTGTTTTTTGCAGCATTTTTCCTAATGGCCATTCTGACTGCTGTGAGCTGATAGGTTTTTGTAATATGGGTATGCATGTCATTAAAATTTTTAAAATTCGTCATATTCCTATGCTTTTTTCTTTTCTCTTAAAAGAAAAAACCGTGAGTACAATATAGCTCTTGAAATTGTCTTCTTCGAAGGTTGCCCTCTTCTGAATTTTTTGGTCGATTTTTGACCCCAGAAATTTTCTGGAGGGCAGGTGCCATTTACAGAACTGCTAGTTGGTGAAAATTTAGTGACCTTTTGCAGTGGGTTCAAAGCTGCTGTTGTGGGAAACGGCCACAAGGAGGTAGCACTTCTCCATTCCCCAATCTGGGTACTAGGGCAGCAGAGCCTTTCTGGAAGTCATTGTCCTAGGTTGCAAATTAGAATGGAATTTGCCAGGAGAAATCCCCATAAGTTTATGTCTCATTACTTCTTCTTGGTTTTTAAATTTTTTTTTAATCTGGGTAAAGTTTAGAATATTGTTTGTCCTAGGTGTACACAATCTGGTTCATTTGTACATTATGTCTGTCTCTTAATGTACAGATCCTCTTCCCATGTAAAATATTACAGTGTTCCGTCGACCTCCCTTGCTATATGTTCGGTCTCTTTGATACATGTATATAATATGTAAGTGTATATGTATAGTAACACTAATCTTCATTTCTCAATTTCCCCCCTCCTTTCCTTTCAGATGAGGATAGTTTGTTTTCTAAGCCTGTGAGTGTCTTTCTCTTTGGAAATATGTTCATCTGTGTCAGTTATTAGATAATGCCATAAGTGACAATATAGGATATAGGTGTTTTGCCTTCCGACCTACTTCATGTTTTGTGATTATCTCCAGGCTCATGTACGGTGCCTCAAAGAGCAGTGCTTCAATGTTTTCCATGGCTAATATTCCATTGTGTGCATGGACCACTTCTTCTTGGTGCATTCCTCTGTTGAGGGACATTTTCGTTGCTTCCAAGTGTTGCCTCTGGTAAGTATTGCTGGAGTGCAGGATTGCCAGCCTGTGATTTTTGATTTTCATTTTCTCAGGTGATAGACCCAGCAGTGGGTATGATTGATTGACTGGTATGGTAGCTCAACGTTTACCTTTTCAAGGCACCTCAATTGTGTTTTCATTAGTGGCTCTTACCATGTCCCCCTTAGAATCGAGGGTATGCATTTCTCCACAATCACGTCAGCATTTATTGTTTGCAGCATTTTTGTTGATGGCCATTCTGACTGGTGTGAGCTGATAGGTTTTTGTAATTTGGGTTTACATGTCTGTAAAAATTCCTACAATTCATCATTTCTCCACGGCCTTTTCTTTTCTGTTAAAAGAAAAAAGCAAAAAAGGGTTAGTATAATATACCTCTTCCAATTTTCCTTTTGGGAGGTTGCACTCTAGAAATTTTTGGTCGATTTTCGACCTCAGCATTTTTTGGAGGGCCGGTGTCATTTACAGACCTGCAGTTGGTGAATATTTAGTGACCTTTTGCAGTGGGTTTAAAGCTGCTGTTGTGGGAAACGGCCACAAGGATGCAGCATTTCTCCATTCCCAAATCTGGGTACTAGGGCAGCAGAGCCGTTCTGGAAGTCGTTTGCCTAGGTTGTAAATTTGAATGGAATGTGCCAGGAAAACCCCCCATAAGTTTATGTCTCATTACTCCTAGTTCGTTGTTTTAATTTTTTCAATTTGGGTAATGGTTAGAATGTTGCTTGTCCAAGGTGTACACACTCTGGTTCATCTACATATTCTATATACCTATTTATGTAGAGATCCTCTTGCCGTGTAAATTATTACAGAGTGTTCCGTCAACCTTTCTTGCTATATGGTCGGTCTTTTTGATATATGTATATCATATGTATTTGTATACATATGGTAAGACTAATCTTCATTTATCCATTTCCCCCACCTTTCCTTTCAGATAAGCATAGTTTTTTTTTTTTGAGTAAGTCTGTGATTGACTTTCTCTGTGGAAATATGTTCATTTGTGTCAGTTATTAGATAACGCCTATAAGTGATATCATAGGATATAGGACTTTTACTTTCCGACTTACCTCATGTTATGTGATTATCTCCAAGATCATCTATGGTGCCTCAAAGAGCACTGTTTCATTGTTTTCCATGGCTAGTTTTCATTGTGTACATGGACCACTTCTTCTTTATCCTTTCATCTGTTGATGGACATTTTGGTTGCTTCACTGTCTTGTCTATTGTGAATAAGGCTGCAGTGCAGCTTTTGCAGCCCGGGTCTTCTTCATTCTGGTCTTCTCAGGTGAGAGGCCCATTGGTGCACCTGCTGGATTGAATGATACCTCAATTTTTCCTTTTAAACGCAGCTCCTTTCTGTTCTCATTATTAGCGTTTAACCCTTTTACATCTCACCAGCAGCTAGAGGGTACACAGTTCTCTGAAACCTCTTCAGCATTTATTGTTTGTAGACTTTTTGCCAATGGTCAGTCGACTGGTGCGAGTTGAAAACCTTTTGTAGATTAGATTGCATGAGTCTAATACTTCCTGAGGCTGAGCTTTTATCCGTTTTCCTTTCTTTAAAAAGAGAGTGAGTAAAACTTACCTCTTCATAGTATCTTCTTGAAAATGTTGCCTGTTTTGAATTTTTTTTTATCCTTTCCCTACCTCAGCACAATTTTGAGGGCAGGTGTCCTTTACAGCCCTGAGTCCTTGTGAATGGTAAGTGACCATTAGCTGTGGGTTAAAAGCTGCTCTTGCGGGAATCGGCCACAAGGCGGCAGCATTTCTCCTTTACCAAATCTGGTTACTAGGGCAACAGAGCCTTACTGGAAGTGGTGTTCTAGGTTGTAAATTAGAATGGAATGTGCGAGGAAAAAGCCCTTTAAGTTTATGTCTCATTACTTCTTGTTGGTATTTTTAACTTAATTGTTATTTTTTATCACAGCAAACTTGATTACAATGTTTTGTTTGTTCTCGGTGTGCAAGATGTGGTTCTTTCACACATATACATATATCTATTCTTCTTCGGATCCTTTTCCCATGTAGGTTATGACACAATGTTGAGTAGTCTTCTCTTGGTATTGCGTAGGTCTTTGGTGATTATATATTTCACATGTGTTTGTATCTCTCTGTTAACCTCAATATGGTAAGGTATCCAATCCTCACACCTTTCTATTTGGTGAACCATAAGTTTTTTTAAATGAATCTATGATAGTGTTTCTCTGTGGAAATATCTTTGTTTGTATCATTTTTTAGGTAACCCCTATATGTGATATGATAGGATATGTGTCTTTCTCTTTCTCACTTGCTCCAAATTGCGTGATTACTTCTAGACTCATCTATGGTGCTGCAAATGGCATTGTTTCATTTTTTCACTAGCTCATATTCCATCTGTACAGGTAGCAGTTCTTCTTTGTCCACCCATCTGTCGGTGGACCTTTTGGTTACTTCCATATCTTGGCTATTGTAATACTATGCAATGCAGATTTGCGTGCCTGTGTCCTTCCAATTCTGTCTTCTTAGTTTAGAGGTCCAGGAATAGGTCCGCTGGATCATATGGTAGCTCAATGTTGACCTTTTAAAGGCACCTCTGTCCTGTTCTCCTTAGTGGCTCTTTCCAGGTTACGTCCCCCTTAAAGTGGAGGGTATGTATTTCTTCCCAGCACCTTCAGCATTTATTCTTTGTAGTTTCTGCTGATGGTTATTCTGAGTGGTGTGAGCTGATACCTCTTTGTGGTTGAATTTGCATGTGTCTCATAATGCGTAGAAATTGAGCTTTAAGACATGTGCTTTTTATTTTTCCAGCTGTGATTAGAGCTTATTTCTTCAAAGTGTTTCCTTAAAGTATGTGTCACCACTTGCAATATTTTGGCCATTATCTCCCTCAAGACATTTTGAGGGCAGGTTTCATTTACAGCCCTGCAGTACTTGTTCGTATGAAGTGACCATTAGCTCAGGCTTTAAACCTGCTTTTGCAGGTATCGGCCAAAGAGCGGCAGCCTTTCTACGTTCCCCTTGCTGGTACTAGGGAAACAGACCTACCGGCCGGTGGTGTTCTTCGGTTATAAATTAGAGTGCAATGTGCCCGGATAAACCCACAAATGTTGATGTCTCCTTGCTTTTGTTTGTTTTTAAATTGAGTTTATATTTATTATTAGAGTAATATTCCATTGTGTACGTGGACCACTCCTTCTTGGTGCATTCCTCGGTTGATGGACATTTTCATTGCTTCCAAGTGCTGGCTATGGTAAATCTTGCTGGCGTACAGGTGTGCCAGCCTGTGACTTTTGGATTCTCATTTTTGCAGGTGCTAGGCCAAGCAGTGGTTGTGATTGATTGACTGGTAGCTCAATGTTTCCCTTTCCAAAGCACCTACACTGTGTTTTCATTAGTGGCTCTTTACATGCCCCCCCTTACAACCGAGGGTACGCATTTCTCCACACTCCCTTCACCATTTGTTTTTTGCAGCATTTTTCCTAATGGCTATTCTGACTGCTGTGAGCTGATAGGTTTTTGTAATATGGGTATGCATGTCATTAAAATTTTTAAAATTCGTCATATTCCTATGCTTTTTTCTTTTCTCTTAAAAGAAAAAACCGTGAGTACAATATAGCTCTTGAAATTGTCTTCTTCGAAGGTTGCCCTCTTCTGAATTTTTTGGTCGATTTTTGACCCCAGAAATTTTCTGGAGGGCAGGTGCCATTTACAGAACTGCTAGTTGGTGAAAATTTAGTGACCTTTTGCAGTGGGTTCAAAGCTGCTGTTGTGGGAAACGGCCACAAGGAGGTAGCACTTCTCCATTCCCCAATCTGGGTACTAGGGCAGCAGAGCCTTTCTGGAAGTCATTGTCCTAGGTTGCAAATTAGAATGGAATTTGCCAGGAGAAATCCCCATAAGTTTATGTCTCATTACTTCTTCTTGGTTTTTAAATTTTTTTTTAATCTGGGTAAAGTTTAGAATATTGTTTGTCCTAGGTGTACACAATCTGGTTCATTTGTACATTATGTCTGTCTCTTAATGTACAGATCCTCTTCCCATGTAAAATATTACAGTGTTCCGTCGACCTCCCTTGCTATATGTTCGGTCTCTTTGATACATGTATATAATATGTATGTGTATATGTATAGTAACACTAATCTTCATTTCTCAATTTCCCCCCTCCTTTCCTTTCAGATGAGGATAGTTTGTTTTCTAAGCCTGTGAGTGTCTTTCTCTTTGGAAATATGTTCATCTGTGTCAGTTATTAGATAATGCCATAAGTGACAATATAGGATATAGGTGTTTTGCCTTCCGACCTACTTCATGTTTTGTGATTATCTCCAGGCTCATGTACGGTGCCTCAAAGAGCAGTGCTTCAATGTTTTCCATGGCTAATATTCCATTGTGTGCATGGACCACTTCTTCTTGGTGCATTCCTCTGTTGATGGACATTTTCGTTGCTTCCAAGTGTTGCCTCTGGTAAGTATTGCTGGAGTGCAGGATTGCCAGCCTGTGATTTTTGATTTTCATTTTCTCAGGTGATAGACCCAGCAGTGGGTATGATTGATTGACTGGTATGGTAGCTCAACGTTTACCTTTTCAAGGCACCTCAATTGTGTTTTCATTAGTGGCTCTTACCATGTCCCCCTTAGAATCGAGGGTATGCATTTCTCCACAATCACGTCAGCATTTATTGTTTGCAGCATTTTTGTTGATGGCCATTCTGACTGGTGTGAGCTGATAGGTTTTTGTAATTTGGGTTTACATGTCTGTAAAAATTCCTACAATTCATCATTTCTCCACGGCCTTTTCTTTTCTGTTAAAAGAAAAAAGCAAAAAAGGGTTAGTATAATATACCTCTTCCAATTTTCCTTTTGGGAGGTTGCACTCTAGAAATTTTTGGTCGATTTTCGACCTCAGCATTTTTTGGAGGGCCGGTGTCATTTACAGACCTGCAGTTGGTGAATATTTAGTGACCTTTTGCAGTGGGTTTAAAGCTGCTGTTGTGGGAAACGGCCACAAGGATGCAGCATTTCTCCATTCCCAAATCTGGGTACTAGGGCAGCAGAGCCGTTCTGGAAGTCGTTTGCCTAGGTTGTAAATTTGAATGGAATGTGCCAGGAAAACCCCCCATAAGTTTATGTCTCATTACTCCTAGTTCGTTGTTTTAATATTTTCAGTTGGGGTAATGGTTAGAATGTTGCTTGTCCAAGGTGTACACACTCTGGTTCATCTCCATATTCTATATACCTATTTATGTAGAGATCCTCTTCCCGTGTAAATTATTACAGAGTGTTCCGTAAACCTTCCTTGCTATATGGTCGGTCTTTTTGATATATGTATATCATATGTATTTCTATACATATGGTAAGACTAATCTTCATTTATCCATTTCCCCCACCTTTCCTTTTAGATAAGCATAGTTTTTTTTTTTTTTGAGTAAGTCTGTGATTGACTTTCTCTGTGGAAATATGTTCATTTGTGTCTGTTATTAGATAACGCCTATAAGTGATATCATAGGATATAGGACTTTTACTTTCCGACTTACCTCATGTTCTGTGATTATCTCTAAGATCATCTATGGTGCCTCAAAGAGCACTGTTTCATTGTTTTCCATGGCTAGTTTTCATTGTGTACATGGACCACTTCTTCTTTATCCTTTCATCTGTTGATGGACATTTTGGTTGCTTCACTGTCTTGTCTATTGTGAATAAGGCTGCAGTGCAGCTTTTGCAGCCCGGGTCTTCTTCATTCTGGTCTTCTCAGGTGAGAGGCCCATTGGTGCACCTGCTGGATTGAATGATACCTCAATTTTTCCTTTTAAACGCAGCTCCTTTCTGTTCTCATTATTAGCGTTTAACCCTTTTACATCTCACCAGCAGCTAGAGGGTACACAGTTCTCTGAAACCTCTTCAGCATTTATTGTTTGTAGACTTTTTGCCAATGGTCAGTCGACTGGTGCGAGTTGAAAACCTTTTGTAGATTAGATTGCATGAGTCTAATACTTCCTGAGGCTGAGCTTTTATCCGTTTTCCTTTCTTTAAAAAGAGAGTGAGTAAAACTTACCTCTTCATAGTATCTTCTTGAAAATGTTGCCTGTTTTGAATTTTTTTTTATCCTTTCCCTACCTCAGCACAATTTTGAGGGCAGGTGTCCTTTACAGCCCTGAGTCCTTGTGAATGGTAAGTGACCATTAGCTGTGGGTTAAAAGCTGCTCTTGCGGGAATCGGCCACAAGGCGGCAGCATTTCTCCTTTACCAAATCTGGTTACTAGGGCAACAGAGCCTTACTGGAAGTGGTGTTCTAGGTTGTAAATTAGAATGGAATGTGCGAGGAAAAAGCCCTTTAAGTTTATGTCTCATTACTTCTTGTTGGTATTTTTAACTTAATTGTTATTTTTTATCACAGCAAACTTGATTACAATGTTTTGTTTGTTCTCGGTGTGCAAGATGTGGTTCTTTCACACATATACATATATCTATTCTTCTTCGGATCCTTTTCCCATGTAGGTTATGACACAATGTTGAGTAGTCTTCTCTTGGTATTGCGTAGGTCTTTGGTGATTATGTATTTCACATGTGTTTGTATCTCTCTGTTAACCTCAATATGGTAAGGTATCCAATCCTCACACCTTTCTATTTGGTGAACCATAAGTTTTTTTAAATGAATCTATGATAGTGTTTCTCTGTGGAAATATCTTTGTTTGTATCATTTTTTAGGTAACCCCTATATGTGATATGATAGGATATGTGTCTTTCTCTTTCTCTCTTGCTCCAAATTGCGTGATTACTTCTAGACTCATCTATGGTGCTGCAAATGGCATTGTTTCATTTTTTCACTAGCTCATATTCCATCTGTACAGGTAGCAGTTCTTCTTTGTCCACCCATCTGTCGGTGGACCTTTTGGTTACTTCCATATCTTGGCTATTGTAATACTATGCAATGCAGATTTGCGTGCCTGTGTCCTTCCAATTCTGTCTTCTTAGTTTAGAGGTCCAGGAATAGGTCCGCTGGATCATATGGTAGCTCAATGTTGACCTTTTAAAGGCACCTCTGTCCTGTTCTCCTTAGTGGCTCTTTCCAGGTTACGTCCCCCTTAAAGTGGAGGGTATGTATTTCTTCCCAGCACCTTCAGCATTTATTCTTTGTAGTTTCTGCTGATGGTTATTCTGAGTGGTGTGAGCTGATACCTCTTTGTGGTTGAATTTGCATGTGTCTCATAATGCGTAGAAATTGAGCTTTAAGACATGTGCTTTTTATTTTTCCAGCTGTGATTAGAGCTTATTTCTTCAAAGTGTTTCCTTAAAGTATGTGTCACCACTTGCAATATTTTGGCCATTATCTCCCTCAAGACATTTTGAGGGCAGGTTTCATTTACAGCCCTGCAGTACTTGTTCGTATGAAGTGACCATTAGCTCAGGCTTTAAACCTGCTTTTGCAGGTATCGGCCAAAGAGCGGCAGCCTTTCTACGTTCCCCTTGCTGGTACTAGGGAAACAGACCTACCGGCCGGTGGTGTTCTTCGGTTATAAATTAGAGTGCAATGTGCCCGGATAAACCCACAAATGTTGATGTCTCCTTGCTTTTGTTTGTTTTTAAATTGAGTTTATATTTATTATTAGAGTAATATTCCATTGTGTACGTGGACCACTTCTTCTTGGTGCATTCCTCGGTTGATGGACATTTTCATTGCTTCCAAGTGCTGGCTATGGTAAATCTTGCTGGCGTACAGGTGTGCCAGCCTGTGACTTTTGGATTTTCATTTTTGCAGGTGCTAGGCCAAGCAGTGGTTGTGATTGATTGACTGGTAGCTCAATGTTTCCCTTTCCAAAGCACCTACACTGTGTTTTCATTAGTGGCTCTTTACATGCCCCCCCTTACAACCGAGGGTACGCATTTCTCCACACTCCCTTCACCATTTGTTTTTTGCAGCATTTTTCCTAATGGCCATTCTGACTGCTGTGAGCTGATAGGTTTTTGTAATATGGGTATGCATGTCATTAAAATTTTTAAAATTCGTCATATTCCTATGCTTTTTTCTTTTCTCTTAAAAGAAAAAACCGTGAGTACAATATAGCTCTTGAAATTGTCTTCTTCGAAGGTTGCCCTCTTCTGAATTTTTTGGTCGATTTTTGACCCCAGAAATTTTCTGGAGGGCAGGTGCCATTTACAGAACTGCAAGTTGGTGAAAATTTAGTGACTTTTGCAGTGGGTTCAAAGCTGCTGTTGTGGGAAACGGCCACAAGGAGGTAGCACTTCTCCATTTCCCAATCTGGGTACTAGGGCAGCAGAGCCTTTCTGGAAGTCATTGTCCTAGGTTGCAAATTAGAATGGAATTTGCCAGGAGAAATCCCCATAAGTTTATGTCTCATTACTTCTTCTTGGTTTTTAAATTTTTTTTTAATCTGGGTAAAGTTTAGAATATTGTTTGTCCTAGGTGTACACAATCTGGTTCATTTGTACATTATGTCTGTCTCTTAATGTACAGATCCTCTTCCCATGTAAAATATTACAGTGTTCCATCGACCTCCCTTGCTATATGTTCGGTCTCTTTGATACATGTATATAATATGTATGTGTATATGTATAGTAACACTAATCTTCATTTCTCAATTTCCCCCCTCCTTTCCTTTCAGATGAGGATAGTTTGTTTTCTAAGCCTGTGAGTGTCTTTCTCTTTGGAAATATGTTCATCTGTGTCAGTTATTAGATAATGCCATAAGTGACAATATAGGATAAAGGTGTTTTGCCTTCCGACCTACTTCATGTTTTGTGATTATCTCCAGGCTCATGTACGGTGCCTCAAAGAGCAGTGCTTCAATGTTTTCCATGGCTAATATTCCATTGTGTGCATGGACCACTTCTTCTTGGTGCATTCCTCTGTTGATGGACATTTTCGTTGCTTCCAAGTGTTGCCTCTGGTAAGTATTGCTGGAGTGCAGGATTGCCAGCCTGTGATTTTTGATTTTCATTTTCTCAGGTGATAGACCCAGCAGTGGGTATGATTGATTGACTGGTATGGTAGCTCAACGTTTACCTTTTCAAGGCACCTCAATTGTGTTTTCATTAGTGGCTCTTACCATGTCCCCCTTAGAATCGAGGGTATGCATTTCTCCACAATCACGTCAGCATTTATTGTTTGCAGCATTTTTGTTGATGGCCATTCTGACTGGTGTGAGCTGATAGGTTTTTGTAATTTGGGTTTACATGTCTGTAAAAATTCCTACAATTCATCATTTCTCCACGGCCTTTTCTTTTCTGTTAAAAGAAAAAAGCAAAAAAGGGTTAGTATAATATACCTCTTCCAATTTTCCTTTTGGGAGGTTGCACTCTAGAAATTTTTGATCGATTTTCGACCTCAGCATTTTTTGGAGGGCCTGTGTCATTTACAGACCTGCAGTTGGTGAATATTTAGTGACCTTTTGCAGTGGGTTTAAAGCTGCTGTTGTGGGAAACAGCCACAAGGATGCAGCATTTCTCCATTCCCAAATCTGGGTACTAGGGCAGCAGAGCCGTTCTGGAAGTCGTTTGCCTAGGTTGTAAATTTGAATGGAATGTGCCAGGAAAACCCCCCATAAGTTTATGTCTCATTACTCCTAGTTCGTTGTTTTAATTTTTTCAATTTGGGTAATGGTTAGAATGTTGCTTGTCCAAGGTGTACACACTCTGGTTCATCTACATATTCTATATAACTATTTATGTAGAGATCCTCTTGCCGTGTAAATTATTACAGAGTGTTCCGTCAACCTTTCTTGCTATATGGTCGGTCTTTTTGATATATGTATATCATATGTATTTGTATACATATGGTAAGACTAATCTTCATTTATCCATTTCCCCCACCTTTCCTTTCAGATAAGCATAGTTTTTTTTTTTTTGAGTAAGTCTGTGATTGACTTTCTCTGTGGAAATATGTTCATTTGTGTCAGTTATTAGATAACGCCTATAAGTGATATCATAGGATATAGGACTTTTACTTTCCGACTTACCTCATGTTATGTGATTATCTCCAAGATCATCTATGGTGCCTCAAAGAGCACTGTTTCATTGTTTTCCATGGCTAGTTTTCATTGTGTACATGGACCACTTCTTCTTTATCCTTTCATCTGTTGATGGACATTTTGGTTGCTTCACTGTCTTGTCTATTGTGAATAAGGCTGCAGTGCAGCTTTTGCAGCCCGGGTCTTCTTCATTCTGGTCTTCTCAGGTGAGAGGCCCATTGGTGCACCTGCTGGTTTGAATGATACCTCAATTTTTCCTTTTAAACGCAGCTCCTTTCTGTTCTCATTATTAGCGTTTAACCCTTTTACATCTCACCAGCAGCTAGAGGGTACACAGTTCTCTGAAACCTCTTCAGCATTTATTGTTTGTAGACTTTTTGCCAATGGTCAGTCGACTGGTGCGAGTTGAAAACCTTTTGTAGATTAGATTGCATGAGTCTAATACTTCCTGAGGCTGAGCTTTTATCCGTTTTCCTTTCTTTAAAAAGAGAGTGAGTAAAACTTACCTCTTCATAGTATCTTCTTGAAAATGTTGCCTGTTTTGAATTTTTTTTTATCCTTTCCCTACCTCAGCACAATTTTGAGGGCAGGTGTCCTTTACAGCCCTGAGTCCTTGTGAATGGTAAGTGACCATTAGCTGTGGGTTAAAAGCTGCTCTTGCGGGAATCCGCCACAAGGCGGCAGCATTTCTCCTTTACCAAATCTGGTTACTAGGGCAACAGAGCCTTACTGGAAGTGGTGTTCTAGGTTGTAAATTAGAATGGAATGTGCGAGGAAAAAGCCCTTTAAGTTTATGTCTCATTACTTCTTGTTGGTATTTTTAACTTAATTGTTATTTTTTATCACAGCAAACTTGATTACAATGTTTTGTTTGTTCTCGGTGTGCAAGATGTGGTTCTTTCACACATATACATATATCTATTCTTCTTCGGATCCTTTTCCCATGTAGGTTATGACACAATGTTGAGTAGTCTTCTCTTGGTATTGCGTAGGTCTTTGGTGATTATGTATTTCACATGTGTTTGTATCTCTCTGTTAACCTCAATATGGTAAGGTATCCAATCCTCACACCTTTCTATTTGGTGAACCATCAGTTTTGTTAATGAATCTATGATAGTGTTTCTCTGTGGAAATATCTTTGTTTGTATCATTTTTTAGGTAACCCCTATATGTGATATGATAGGATATGTGTCTTTCTCTTTCTCACTTGCTCCAAATTGCGTGATTACTTCTAGACTCATCTATGGTGCTGCAAATGGCATTGTTTCATTTTTTCACTAGCTCATATTCCATCTGTACAGGTAGCAGTTCTTCTTTGTCCACCCATCTGTCGGTGGACCTTTTGGTTACTTCCATATCTTGGCTATTGTAATACTATGCAATGCAGATTTGCGTGCCTGTGTCCTTCCAATTCTGTCTTCTTAGTTTAGAGGTCCAGGAATAGGTCCGCTGGATCATATGGTAGCTCAATGTTGACCTTTTAAAGGCACCTCTGTTCTGTTCTCCTTAGTGGCTCTTTCCAGGTTACGTCCCACTTAAAGTGGAGGGTATGTATTTCTTCCCAGCACCTTCAGCATTTATTCTTTGTAGTTTCTGCTGATGGTTATTCTGAGTGGTGTGAGCTGATACCTCTTTGTGGTTGAATTTGCATGTGTCTCATAATGCGTAGAAATTGAGCTTTAAGACATGTGCTTTTTATTTTTCCAGCTGTGATTAGAGCTTATTTCTTCAAAGTGTTTTCTTAAAGTATGTGTCACCACTTGCAATATTTTGGCCATTATCTCCCTCAAGACATTTTGAGGGCAGGTTTCATTTACAGCCCTGCAGTACTTGTTCGTATGAAGTGACCATTAGCTCAGGCTTTAAACCTGCTTTTGCAGGTATCGGCCAAAGAGCGGCAGCCTTTCTACGTTCCCCTTGCTGGTACTAGGGAAACAGACCTACCGGCCGGTGGTGTTCTTCGGTTATAAATTAGAGTGCAATGTGCCCGGATAAACCCACAAATGTTGATGTCTCCTTGCTTTTGTTTGTTTTTAAATTGAGTTTATATTTATTATTAGAGTAATATTCCATTGTGTACGTGGACCACTTCTTCTTGGTGCATTCCTCGGTTGATGGACATTTTCATTGCTTCCAAGTGCTGGCTATGGTAAATCTTGCTGGCGTACAGGTGTGCCAGCCTGTGACTTTTGGATTCTCATTTTTGCAGGTGCTAGGCCAAGCAGTGGTTGTGATTGATTGACTGGTAGCTCAATGTTTCCCTTTCCAAAGCACCTACACTGTGTTTTCATTAGTGGCTCTTTACATGCCCCCCCTTACAACCGAGGGTACGCATTTCTCCACACTCCCTTCACCATATGTTTTTTGCAGCATTTTTCCTAATGGCCATTCTGACTGCTGTGAGCTGATAGGTTTTTGTAATATGGGTATGCATGTCATTAAAATTTTTAAAATTCGTCATATTCCTATGCTTTTTTCTTTTCTCTTAAAAGAAAAAACCGTGAGTACAATATAGCTCTTGAAATTGTCTTCTTCGAAGGTTGCCCTCTTCTGAATTTTTTGGTCGATTTTTGACCCCAGAAATTTTCTGGAGGGCAGGTGCCATTTACAGAACTGCAAGTTGGTGAAAATTTAGTGACTTTTGCAGTGGGTTCAAAGCTGCTGTTGTGGGAAACGGCCACAAGGAGGTAGCACTTCTCCATTCCCCAATCTGGGTACTAGGGCAGCAGAGCCTTTCTGGAAGTCATTGTCCTAGGTTGCAAATTAGAATGGAATTTGCCAGGAGAAATCCCCATAAGTTTATGTCTCATTACTTCTTCTTGGTTTTTAAATTTTTTTTTAATCTGGGTAAAGTTTAGAATATTGTTTGTCCTAGGTGTACACAATCTGGTTCATTTGTACATTATGTCTGTCTCTTAATGTACAGATCCTCTTCCCATGTAAAATATTACAGTGTTCCATCGACCTCCCTTGCTATATGTTCGGTCTCTTTGATACATGTATATAATATGTATGTGTATATGTATAGTAACACTAATCTTCATTTCTCAATTTCCCCCCTCCTTTCCTTTCAGATGAGGATAGTTTGTTTTCTAAGCCTGTGAGTGTCTTTCTCTTTGGAAATATGTTCATCTGTGTCAGTTATTAGATAATGCCATAAGTGACAATATAGGATAAAGGTGTTTTGCCTTCCGACCTACTTCATGTTTTGTGATTATCTCCAGGCTCATGTAGGGTGCCTCAAAGAGCAGTGCTTCAATGTTTTCCATGGCTAATATTCCATTGTGTGCATGGACCACTTCTTCTTGGTGCATTCCTCTGTTGATGGACATTTTCGTTGCTTCCAAGTGTTGCCTCTGGTAAGTATTGCTGGAGTGCAGGATTGCCAGCCTGTGATTTTTGATTTTCATTTTCTCAGGTGATAGACCCAGCAGTGGGTATGATTGATTGACTGGTATGGTAGCTCAACGTTTACCTTTTCAAGGCACCTCAATTGTGTTTTCATTAGTGGCTCTTACCATGTCCCCCTTAGAATCGAGGGTATGCATTTCTCCACAATCACGTCAGCATTTATTGTTTGCAGCATTTTTGTTGATGGCCATTCTGACTGGTGTGAGCTGATAGGTTTTTGTAATTTGGGTTTACATGTCTGTAAAAATTCCTACAATTCATCATTTCTCCACGGCCTTTTCTTTTCTGTTAAAAGAAAAAAGCAAAAAAGGGTTAGTATAATATACCTCTTCCAATTTTCCTTTTGGGAGGTTTCACTCTAGAAATTTTTGGTCGATTTTCGACCTCAGCATTTTTTGGAGGGCCGGTGTCATTTACAGACCTGCAGTTGGTGAATATTTAGTGACCTTTTGCAGTGGGTTTAAAGCTGCTGTTGTGGGAAACGGCCACAAGGATGCAGCATTTCTCCATTCCCAAATCTGGGTACTAGGGCAGCAGAGCCGTTCTGGAAGTCGTTTGCCTAGGTTGTAAATTTGAATGGAATGTGCCAGGAAAACCCCCCATAAGTTTATGTCTCATTACTCCTAGTTCGTTGTTTTAATTTTTTCAGTTGGGGTAATGGTTAGAATGTTGCTTGTCCAAGGTGTACACACTCTGGTTCATCTCCATATTCTATATACCTATTTATGTAGAGATCCTCTTCCCGTGTAAATTATTACAGAGTGTTCCGTAAACCTTCCTTGCTATATGGTCGGTCTTTTTGATATATGTATATCATATGTATTTGTATACATATGGTAAGACTAATCTTCATTTATCCATTTCCCCCACCTTTCCTTTTAGATAAGCATAGTTTTTTTTTTAATAAGTCTGTGATTGAATTTCTGTGTGGAAATATGTTCATTTGTGTCAGTTATTAGATAACGCCTATAAGTGATATCATAGGATATAGGACTTTTACTTTCCGACTTACCTCATGTTCTGTGATTATCGCCAAGATCATCTATGGTGCCTCAAAGAGCACTGTTTCATTGTTTTCCATGGCTAGTTTTCATTGTGTACATGGACCACTTCTTCTTTATCCTTTCATCTGTTGATGGACATTTTGGTTGCTTCACTGTCTTGTCTATTGTGAATAAGGCTGCAGTGCAGCTTTTGCAGCCTGGATCTTCTTCATTCTGGTCTTCTCAGGTGAGAGGCCCATTGGTGCACCTGCTGGATTGAATGATACCTCAATTCTTCCTTTTAAACGCAGCTCCTTTCTGTTCTCATTATCAGCGTTTAACCCTTTTACATCTCACCAGCAGCTAGAGGTTACACAGTTCTCTGAAACCTCTTCAGCATTTATTGTTTGTAGACTCTTTGCCAATGGTCAGTCGACTGGTGCGAGTTGAAAACATTTTGTACATTAGGTTGCATGAGTCTAATACTTCCTGAGGCTGAGCTTTTATCCGTTTTCCTTTCTTTAAAAAGACAGTGAATAAAACTTACCTCTTCACAGTATCTTCTTGAAAATTTTGCCTGTTTTGAATTTTTTTTATCCATTCCCTACCTCTGCACAATTTTGAGGGCAGGTGTCCTTTACAGCCCTGAGTCCTTGTGAATGGTAATTGACCATTAGCTGTGGGTTAAAAGCTGCTCTTGCGGGAATCGGCCACAAGGCGGCAGCATTTCTCCTTTACCAAATCTGGTTTCTAGGGCAACAGAGCCTTACTGGAAGTGGTGTTCTAGGTTGTAAATTAGAATGGAATGTGCGAGGAAAAAGCCCTTTAAGTTTATGTCTCATTACTTCTTGTTGCTATTTTTAACTTAATTTTTAATTTTTATCACAGCAAACTTGATTACAATGTTTTGTTTGTTCTCGGTGTGCAAGATGTGGTTCTTTCACACATATACATATATCTATTCTTCTTCGGATCCTTTTCCCATGTAGGTTATGACACAATGTTGAGTAGTCTTCTCTTGGTATTGCGTAGGTCTTTGGTGATTATATATTTCACATGTGTTTGTATCTCTCTGTTAACCTCAATATGGTAAGGTATCCAATCCTCACACGTTCTATTTGGTGAACCACAAGTTTTTTTAATGAATCTATGATAGTGTTTCTCTGTGGAAATATCTTTGTTTGTATCATTTTTTAGGTAACCCCTATATGTGATATGATAGGATATGTGTCTTTCTCTTTCTCACTTGCTCCAAATTGCGTGATTACTTCTAGACTCATCTATGGTGCTGCAAATGGCATTGTTTCATTTTTTCACTAGCTCATATTCCATCTGTACAGGTAGCAGTTCTTCTTTGTCCACCCATCTGTCGGTGGACCTTATGGTTACTTCCATATCTTGGCTATTGTAATACTATGCAATGCAGATTTGCGTGCCTGTGTCCTTCCAATTCTGTCTTCTTAGTTTATAGGTCCAGGAATAGGTCTGCTGGATCATATGGTAGCTCAATGTTGACCTTTTAAGGGCACCTCTGTTCTGTTCTCCTTAGTGGCTCTTTCCAGGTTACGTCCCACTTAAAGTGGAGGGTATGTATTTCTTCCCAGCACCTTCAGCATTTATTCTTTGTAGTTTCTGCTGATGGTTATTCTGAGTGGTGTGAGCTGATACCTCTTTGTGGTTGAATTTGCATGTGTCTCATAATGCGTAGAAATTGAGCTTTAAGACATGTGCTTTTTATTTTTCCAGCTGTGATTAGAGCTTATTTCTTCAAAGTGTTTTCTTAAAGTATGTGTCACCACTTGAAATATTTTGGCCATTATCTCCCTCAAGACATTTTGAGGGCAGGTTTCATTTACAGCCCTGCAGTACTTGTTCGTATGAAGTGACCATTAGCTCAGGCTTTAAACCTGCTTTTGCAGGTATCGGCCAAAGAGCGGCAGGCTTTCTACGTTCCCCTTGCTGCTACTAGGGAAACAGACCTACCGGCCAGTGGTGTTCTTCGGTTATAAATTAGAGTGCAATGTGCCCGGATAAACCCACAAATGTTGATGTCTCCTTGCTTCTGTTTGTTTTTAAATTGAGTTTATATTTATTATTAGAGTAATATTCCATTGTGTACGTGGACCACTTCTTCTTGGTGCATTCCTCGGTTGATGGACATTTTCATTGCTTCCAAGTGCTGGCTATGGTAAATCTTGCTGGCGTACAGGTGTGCCAGCCTGTGACTTTTGGATTCTCATTTTTGCAGGTGCTAGGCCAAGCAGTGGTTGTGATTGATTGACTGGTAGCTCAATGTTTCCCTTTCCAAAGCACCTACACTGTGTTTTCATTAGTGGCTCTTTACATGCTCCCCCTTACAACCGAGGGTACGCATTTCTCCACACTCCCTTCACCATTTGTTTTTCGCAGCATTTTTCCTAATGGCCATTCTGACTGCTGTGAGCTGATAGGTTTTTGTAATATGGGTATGCATGTCATTAAAATTTTTAAAATTCGTCATATTCCTATGCTTTTTTCTTTTCTCTTAAAAGAAAAAAACGTGAGTACAATATAGCTCTTGAAATTGTCTTCTTCGAAGGTTGCCCTCTTCTGAATTTTTTGGTCGATTTTTGACCCCAGAAATTTTCTGGAGGGCAGGTGCCGTTTACCGAACTGCAAGTTGGTGAAAATTTAGTGAGCTTTTGCAGTGGGTTCAAAGCTGCTCTTTTGGGAAACGGCCACAAGGAGGTAGCACTTCTCCATTCCCCAATCTGGGTACTAGGGCAGCAGAGCCTTTCTGGAAGTCATTGTCCTAGGTTGCAAATTAGAATGGAATTTGCCAGGAGAAATCCCCATAAGTTTATGTCTCATTACTTCTTCTTGGTTTTTAAATTTTTTTTAATCTGGGTAAAGTTTACAATATTGTTTGTCCTAGGTGTACACAATCTGGTTCATTTGTACATTATGTATGTCTATTAATGTACAGATCCTCTTCCCATGTAAAATATTACAGTGTTCCGTCGACCTCCCTTGCTATATGTTCGGTCTCTTGATACATGTATATAATATGTATGTATATATATATAGTAACACTAATCTTCATTTCTCAATTTCCCCCCTCCTTTCCTTTCAGATGAGCATAGTTTGTTTTCTACGCCTGTGAGTGTCTTTCTCTTTGGAAATATGTTCATCTGTGTCAGTTATTAGATAATGCCATAAGTGACAATATAGGATATAGGTGTTTTGCCTTCCGACCTACTTCATGTTTTGTGATTATCTCCAGGCTCATGTACGGTGCCTCAAAGAGCAGTGCTTCAATGTTTTCCATGGCTAATATTCCATTGTGTGCATGGACCACTTCTTCTTGGTGCATTCCTCTGTTGATGGACATTTTCGTTGCCTCCAAGTGTTGCCTCTGGTAAATATTGCTGGAGTGCAGGATTGCCAGCCTGTGATTTTGTATTTTCATTTTCTCAGGTGATAGACCCAGCAGTGGGTATGATTGATTGACTGGTATGGTAGCTCAACGTTTACCTTTTCAAGGCACCTCAATTGTGTTTTCATTAGTGGCTCTTACCATGTCCCCCTTAGAATCGAGGGTATGCATTTCTCCACAATCACGTCAGCATTTATTGTTTGCAGCATTTTTGTTGATGGCCATTCTGACTGGTGTGAGCTGATAGGTTTTTGTAATTTGGGTTTACATGTCTGTAAAAATTCCTACAATTCATCATTTCTCCACGGCCTTTTCTTTTCTGTTAAAAGAAAAAAGCAAAAAAGGGTTAGTACAATATACCTCTTCCAATTTTCCTTTTGGGAGGTTGCACTCTATAAATTTTTGGTCGATTTTCGACCTCACCATTTTTTGGAGGGCCGGTGTCATTTACAGACCTGCAGTTGGTGAATATTTAGTGACCTTTTGCAGTGGGTTTAACGCTGCTGTTGTGGGAAACGGCCACAAGGATGCAGCATTACTCCATTCCCAAATCTGGGTACTAGGGCAGCAGAGCCGTTCTGGAAGTCGTTTGCCTAGGTTGTAAATTTGAATGGAATGTGCCAGGAAAACCCCCCATAAGTTTATGTCTCATTACTCCTAGTTCGTTGTTTTAATTTTTTCAGTTGGGGTAATGGTTAGAATGTTGCTTGTCCAAGGTGTACACACTCTGCTTCATCTACATATTCTATATACCTATTTATGTAGAGATCCTCTTCCCATGTAAATTATTACAGAGTGTTCCGTAAACCTTCCTTGCTATATGGTCGGTCTTTTTGATATACGTATATCATATGTATTTGTATACATATGGTAAGACTAATCTTCATTTATCCATTTCCCCCACCTTTCCTTTTAGATAAGCATAGTTTTTTTTTTAATAAGTCTGTGATTGACTTTCTCTGTGGAAATATGTTCATTTGTGTCAGTTATTAGATAACGCCTATAAGTGATATCATAGGATAAAGGACTTTTACTTTCCGACTTACCTCATGTTCTGTGATTATCTCTAAGATCATCTATGGTGCCTCAAGGAGCACTGTTTCATTGTTTTCCATGGCTAGTTTTCATTGTGTACATGGACCACTTCTTCTTTATCCTTTCATCTGTTGATGGACATTTTGGTTGCTTCACTGTCTTGTCTATTGTGAATAAGGCTGCAGTGCAGCTTTTGCAGCCCGGGTCTTCTTCATTCTGGTCTTCTCAGGTGAGAGGCCCATTGGTGCACCTGCTGGATTGAATGATACCTCAATTTTTCCTTTTAAATGCAGCTTCTTTCTGTTCTCATTATTAGCGTTTAACCCTTTTACATCTCACCAGCAGCTAGAGGGTACACAGTTCTCTGAAACCTCTTCAGCATTTATTGTTTGTAGACTTTTTGCCAATGGTCAGTCGACTGGTGCGAGTTGAAAACCTTTTGTAGATTAGATTGCATGAGTCTAATACTTCCTGAGGCTGAGCTTTTATCCGTTTTCCTTTCTTTAAAAAGAGAGTGAGTAAAACTTACCTCTTCATAGTATCTTCTTGAAAATGTTGCCTGTTTTGAATTTTTTTTTATCCATTCCCTACCTCAGCACAATTTTGAGGGCAGGTGTCCTTTACAGCCCTGAGTCCTTGTGAATGGTAAGTGACCATTAGCTGTGGGTTAAAAGCTGCTCTTGCGGGAATCGGCCACAAGGCGGCAGCATTTCTCCTTTACCAAATCTGGTTACTAGGGCAACAGAGCCTTACTGGAAGTGGTGTTCTAGGTTGTAAATTAGAATGGAATGTGCGAGGAAAAAGCCCTTTAAGTTTATGTCTCATTACTTCTTGTTGGTATTTTTAACTTAATTGTTATTTTTTGTCACAGCAAACTTGATTACAATGTTTTGTTTGTTCTCGGTGTGCAAGATGTGGTTCTTTCACACATATACATATATCTATTCTTCTTCGGATCCTTTTCCCACGTAGGTTATGACACAATGTTGAGTAGTCTTCTCTTGGTATTGCGTAGGTCTTTGGTGATTATATATTTCACATGTGTTTGTATCTCTCTGTTAACCTCAATATGGTAAGGTATCCAATCCTCACACCTTTCTATTTGGTGAACCACAAGTTTTTTTAATGAATCTATGATAGTGTTTCTCTGTGGAAATATCTTTGTTTGTATCATTTTTTAGGTAACCCCTATATGTGATATGATAGGATATGTGTCTTTCTCTTTCTCACTTGCTCCAAATTGCGTGATTACTTCTAGACTCATCTATGGTGCTGCAAATGGCATTGTTTCATTTTTTCACTAGCTCATATTCCATCTGTACAGGTAGCAGTTCTTCTTTGTCCACCCATCTGTCGGTGGACCTTTTGGTTACTTCCATATCTTGGCTATTGTAATACTATGCAATGCAGATTTGCGTGCCTGTGTCCTTCCAATTCTGTCTTCTTAGTTTATAGGTCCAGGAATAGGTCTGCTGGATCATATGGTAGCTCAATGTTGACCTGTTAAAGGCACCTCTGTTCTGTTCTCCTTAGTGGCTCTTTCCAGGTTACGTCCCACTTAAAGTGGAGGGTATGTATTTCTTCCCAGCACCTTCAGCATTTATTCTTTGTAGTTTCTGCTGATGGTTATTCTGAGTGGTGTGAGCTGATACCTCTTTGTGGTTGAATTTGCATGTGTCTCATAATGCGTAGAAATTGAGCTTTAAGACATGTGCTTTTTATTTTTCCAGCTGTGATTAGAGCTTATTTCTTCAAAGTGTTTTCGTAAAGTATGTGTCACCACTTGAAATATTTTGGCCATTATCTCCCTCAAGACATTTTGAGGGCAGGTTTCATTTACAGCCCTGCAGTACTTGTTCGTATGAAGTGACCATTAGCTCAGGCTTTAAACCTGCTTTTGCAGGTAACTGCCAGAGGGTGGCAGCCTTTCTACGTTCCCCACTCTGGTAACTAGGGAAACAGTCCTTCTGGCCAGTGGTGGTCCTGGGTTATAAATTAGCATGGAATGGTCCCCGATAAACCCAGAAAACTGATGTCTCCTTACTTTTGTTTGTTTTTTAAATTTTATTTTTTTTATTGGAGTAATATTCCATTGTGTACATGGAGCACATCTTCTTTGTGCATTCCTCTGGTGATGCATGTATTCATTGCTTCCAAATATTGGCTATGGTAAATGTTGCTGGAGTGCAGGATTGCCAACTCCTGTGTTTTTGATCCTCATCTTCTCAGGTGATAGCCTCTGTGGTGGGCATGGAAAAATGCTCAACATCTTGAATTAATAAAGACATGCTAATCCAATCTACAAAAACATTTACCTCACAACAGTCAGAATGATCATCACCAAAAAATCTACAAACGATAAATGCTGAACGGGTATTAGAAAACTGTGTACCCTCTAGCAGCTGATTGGATGTAAACTGGTAACAGTCAGTAGTGAGAACATAATGGAGGTGAGTTTAAAGGTAAACATTGAGCTACTATATGATCTGGAAAGCCCACTGCTGGGACTATCACCTTAGAAGACCAGAATCAAAAAGACACAGGCTGGCAATCCTGCACTGCAGCAATATTTACCATAGCCAAAAGTTGGAAACAACCAAAATGTCCTTCAACAGATGAATGCACAAAGAAGAAGTTTTCATTGTACACAGTCGAATATTAGCCATGGAAAAGAGTGAAACAGTGACGTTTGCAACACCATAGAAAGACCTAGAGATAATCACACAACTTGAAGTAATGAAGAAACTGAAAGACAAATATCCTATGATATCACTTTTAGGTTTTACCTAAAAATTGATACACATGAACTTATTTCCAAGACAAGGGCCCTAATGGATGAAGAAAACAAAATTATATTTAACCAAATGGAAAGGTGTGAGGCATGTATAAATTAGGATATGCTGGATGACAGACCTATACTAATACATATGAAAAATATAAATCACCAAAACCTAGGCTATACCTACAGAGGTCTACTGAACACTCTGTAATAACCTACGTGGGATAGGATCCAAAGATCTATAGATACATATATATAATGAACCAGATTCTGTACACATAGAAGAAACAGAACATTTTAATCAAATTTGCTCTAATAAAAAATAAATTTAAAAATCAAAGAGAAAGTAAGGAGATATAAGCTGTTGGGTATTGTCTTGGCACATTCCACTCTAATTTTCAGCCTACTAACACGATTTCCAGGAAGGCTCTGTTGCCCAAGTGCCAAGAGTTGGAAATGCTGCCTCCTTGTGGCCATTTAACACAAGACCAGCTTTAACCCCACAGTTAATGGTCAGTTAATATTCTCAAGGACTCAGGGCTGTAAAGGACACCTGTCCTCAAAAAATGTCCTGGAGCAGGGAATGGGCAAAAAACTCAACACACAGCAAATTTTTCAAGAAGATCATTGGTACGTTTTACACACTTTTTTTTAAGGGGTAAGTTTTACTCACTTTTTTTAAAAAAGGAAAATAGATATAAACTAAACATAAAGAATTATTAGACTAATGCAAATCAAATCTACAAAAAGTTTCAACTCGCACCAGTCAAATAAACATTAACAAAATGTCTACGAACAATAAATGCTGAAGGGGTTTTAGCCAACTCTGTGCCCTGTAGCGGCTGGTGAGATGTAAAGTGGTAAGAGCAAATAATGAGAAGAGAAAGGAGCTGCGTTTAAAAGTAAAAATTGAGCCACCATTTGATCCAGCAGGACCAGAGCTGGGCCTATCACCAGAGAAGAGCAGAATCGAGAAGACACGGGCTGCAAAAGCTGCACTGCAGCAGTATTCACAATAGGAAAGACAAGGAAGCAACCAAAATGCCCATCAACATGAATAGACAAAGAAGAAGTGGCCGGGGTAAACAATGGAATATTTGCCATGGGAAACAATAAAACAATGCTCTTTGCAGCACCGTAGATAAGCCTAGACATAATCACAGAACATGAGGTAATTCGGAAAGCAAAAGAAAAATATACTATGATATTACTTATAGGTATTATCTAACAACTGACACAAATGAACATATTTCCACAGAGAAAGACACTCACAGAGTTAGAAGACAAACTATGCTTATGTTTAATATAACAGTGAGCATACATATAGAATTACATATTAAATACATATATCAAAAAGACCGACCATATAGAAATGGAGGTCTATGGAACACTCTAAATGCTTTACATGAGAAGGTGATCTGTACATGAAGAAACAAATGTAATGTACAACTGAAACAGAACGTGTACACCTAGGAAAAAAATATTCTAAAAATTAAAATAATGAACAAGAAGTAATGAGACATAAACTTCAGGGTCTTTTTCCTGGCACATTTCATTCTAATTTACGACCTAGAACACCACTTCCATTAAGTCTCTGTTTCCCCAGGTACCAAATTTGGTAAAGAACAAATGCTGCCACCTTGTGGCCGTGTCTTGCAAGAGCAGATTTAAACTCACAGCTAATGGTTACTTAACATTCACAAGGACTCAAGGCTGTAAAGGACACCTGCCCTAAAAAATTGTGCTGAAGTAGTGAATGGACAAAAAAATTCAAAACAGGCAAATGTTTCAAGAAGAGAGTATGAAGAGTTATGTTTTACTCACGCTCTTTTAAAAAAAAAGGAAAATGGATAAAAGCTCAACCTCAGTGTGTGTTAGACCCCTGCAATCTAATCTACAAAAATTTCAACTTACACCAATCGACTGACCATCAGCAAAAAGTATACGAACAATAAATGCTGAAGGGGTTTTAGAGAACTGTGTACCCTCTACCTGCTGGTGAGACGTAAAGGGGTAACAGCCAATAATGAGAAAAGAAAGGAGCTGTGTTTAGAAGTAAAAATGGAGGTACCATTCAATCCCGAGGCGCACCATTGGACTTCTCACCTGAGAAGACAAGAATCGAGAAGACACAGGCCGCAAAAGCTGCAGTGCAGCCTTATTCACAATAGCCAAGACAGTGAAGCAATCAAAATGTCCAACAACAGGTGAATGGATAAAGAAGAAGTGGTCCATGTACACAATGGAATATTAGCCATGGAAAACAATGAACCATTGCTCTTTGAGGCACCACAAATGAGTCTGCAGATAATCATGAAAGATGAGGTAAGTTGGAAAGCAAAAGACCTGTATTCTATGATATCACTTATAGGCGTTATCTAATAACTGACACAAATGAACATATTTCCACAGAGAAAGACACTCACAGATTTAGAAAACAAACTATGCTCATCTAAAACGAAAGGTGGGGGGAATGGATAAATTAAGATTAGTGTTACTATACGTATACAAACACATATTATCTATATATCTAAAAAAGACCGACCATATAGCAAGGGAAGTCAGCGGAACCTTCTGTACCATTTTACATGGGAAGAGGATCTGTAGTTGAATAGATATATATAATGTACAAATGAAACAGATTGTGTACACCTAGGACAAACAATATTTTAAGCTTTACCCCAATTAAAAAAAAATTTAAAACCAAGAAGAAATAATGAGACATAAACTTATGGGGCTGTCTCCATGCACATTCCAATGTAATTTACAACCTAGGAAAACGACTTCCAGAAAGGCTCTGCTGCCCTAGTACACAGATTTGGGAATGGAGAAATGCTGCCTGCTTCAGGTCACTTCCCACAACAGGAGCTTTAAAACCATTGCTAAAGGTCACTAAATATTCACAAAACTTGCAGTTCGGTAAATGACACCTGCTCTCTAAAAAAAGTCTGAGGTGGAAAATCGACCAAAAAATTCAAAAGAGGGCAACCTTCCAAGAAGACAATATCAAGAGTTATATTGTACTCCCAATGGTTTCCTTTTTTTAACAGAAAAGAAAACGGCGGTGAAAAATGATGAGTTTTACGAATTTTCCAAGCCATGCAAACCCAAATAACAAAACCCTATCAGCTCATAGCAGCCAGTAGGGCCATTAGCATAAATGCTGCAAACAATAAATGATGAAGCGATTGTGGAGAAATGTGTACCCTCCATTCTAAGGGGAACGTGGTAAGTGCCACTAATGAAAACACAAAGAAGGTGCTTTGAAAAGGGAAAAACGGTGCTACCAGTCAGTCAATCACAACCACTGCTGGGCCTATCACCTGAGAAAATGAGAATCAAAAAGTCACAGGCTGGCAATCCTGCACTCCAACAATATTTACAATAGCCAACATTTGGAAGCAATGAAAATGTCCATCAACCGAGGAATGCACAAAGTAGAAGTGGTCCACGTACACACTGGAAAATTACTCCAATAAAAAATAAAAATTAAAATTAAAAATCCAAGAAAAGTAAGGAGACATCAGCTTGTGTGTGTTGGTACGGGCACACTCCACTCTAATTTATAACCGAGAAACAGCACAGGTCGCAAGGGCTTTTCCCTAGTTACCAGGGTGAGGAACATAGAAAGGCTGCCGCCCTCTGGCAGTTACCTGCAAAACAGTTTTAAAGCCTGTGCTAGTGGTCATTTCATATGAATAAGTACTGCAGAAGTGTAAATGAAACCTGCCCTCAAAATGTCTTCAGGGAGGTAATGGCCAAAACGTTTCAAAATGTGACACATACTTTAAGAGAACACTTTGAAGACCTAAGGGGTAATCACAGCTTGAAAAATAAAAAGGACATGCCTTCAAGCTCAGTTTGAACTGATTATGAGGCACGTGCGAATTCAACCACAAAGGGGTATCAGCTCACACTTGTCAGAATAACCACCAGCAAGAAAACAACAAACAATAAATACTGAAGGTGTTGTGGAGAAATGCATACCCTCAACTTCAAGTGGGATGTAAGTTGGAACGGGCCACGAACTAAAACAGAATGGGGGTGCCTTAAAAACGTAAACATTGAGCTACCATATGATCCAGCAGGCCCACTCCTCCACCTATAATCTAAGAAGAGAGAATTGGAAAGACACAGGCAGGCAAATCTGCATTGCACAGTATTACAATAGCCAAGATATGGAAGTAAACAAAAACACTACCAATAGATGGGAGGACAAAGAAGAACTCCTCCATGTACAGATGGAATATTCGCTAGTGAAAAAAATGAAACAATGCCATTTGCAGCGCCATAGATGAGTCTAGACGTAATCACGCCACGTGTAGTCAGTGAGAAAGCAAAATACATATATCCTATGATATCACTTTCAGGAGTTACTTAAAAATTGATACCAATGAAGATATTTCCACAGAGAAAGGCAATCACAGATTCATTAAAAAACTTATGGTTCACCAAATAGAAAGGGATGAGGATTGGATACATTACCATATTGGGGTTAACAGAGATATACAAACCATGTGAAATATATAACCACCAAAGACGTACGGAAGACCAGGAGGAGACTACTCAACATTGTGTTATAACCTACATGGGAAAAGGATGCGAGGAAGAAAAGATACACGTATATGTGTGAAAGACCCACATCTTGCACACCTAGAGCAAACAAACCAATGTAATCAAATCTGCTGGGGTAAAAAATAAAAAGTAAATTACAAATATGAACAAGAAGTAATGAGACATAAACTTAAAGGGCTTTTTCCTGGCCCATTCCATTCTAATTTACAACCTAGAACACCACTTCCATTAAGCCTCTGTTTCCCCAGTTACCAAATTTGGTAAAGAAGAAATGCTGCCACCTTGTGGCCGTGTCCTGCAAGAGCAGCTTTAAATTCACAGCTAATGGTTACTTAACATTCACAAGGACTCATGGCTCTAAAGGACACCTGCCCTAAAAAATTGTGCTGAAGTAGTGAATGGACAAAAAAATTCAAAACAGGCAGATGTTTCAAGAAGAGAGTATGAAGAGTTATGTTTAACTCACGCTCTTTTAAAAAAAAAAGGAAAATGGATAAAAGCTCAACCTCAGGGTGTTTTAGACCCATGCAATCTAATCTACGAAAAGTTTCAACTTACACCAGTCGACTGACCATCAGCAAAAAGTATACGAACAATAAATGCTGAAGGGGTTTTAGAGAACTGTGTACCCTCTACCTGCTGGTGAGACGTAAAGGGGTAACAGCCAATAATGAGAAAAGAAAGGAACTGTGTTTAAAAGTAAAAATGGAGGTACCATTCAATCCCCAGGCGCACCATTGGACCTCTCACCTGAGAAGACAAGAATCGAGAAGACACAGGCCGCAAAAGCTGCAGTGCAGCCTTATTCACAATAGCCAAGACAGTGAAGCAATCAAAATGTCCAACAACAGGTGAATGGATAAAGAAGAAGTGGTCCATGCACACAATGGAATATTAACCATGGAAAACAACGAACCATTGCTCTTTGAGGCACCACAAATGAGTCTGCAGATAATCATGAAAGATGAGGTAAGTTGGAAAGCAAAAGACCTGTATTCTATGATATCACTTATAGGCGTTATCTAATAACTGACACAAATGAACATATTTCCACAGAGAAAGACACTCACAGATTTAGAAAACAAACTATGCTCATCTAAAACGAAAGGTGGGGGGAATGAAAAAATTAAGATTAGTGTTACTATATGTATACAAACACGTACTATCTATATATCTCAAAAAGACCGACCATATAGCAAGGGAAGTCTGCGGAACCTTCTGTAACATTTTACATGGGAAGAGGATCTGTAGTTGAATAGATATATATAATGTACAAATGAACCAGATTGTGTACACCTAGGACAAACACTATTCTAAGCTTTACCCCAATTAAAAAAAAATTTAAAACCAAGAAGCAATAATGAGACATAATCTTATGGGCCTTTCTCCATGCACATTCCAATGTAATTTACAACCTAGGAACACGACTTCCAGAAAGGCTCTGCTGCCCTAGTACCCAGATTTGGGAATGGAGAAATGCTGCCAGCTTCAGGTCACTTCCCACAACAGGAGCTTTAAAACCATTGCTAAAGGTCACTAAATATTCACAAACTTGCACTTCGGTAATGACACATGCTCTCTAAAAAAAGTCTGAGATGGAAAATCGACCAAAAAATTCAAAAGAGGGCAACCTTCCAAGAAGACAATATCAAGAGTTATATTGTACTCCCAATTGTTTCCTTTTTTTAACAGAAAAGAAAACGGCGGTTAAAAATGATGAGTTTTACGAATTTTCAAAGCCATGCAAACCCAAATTACAAAACCCTATCAGCTCACAGCAGCCAGTAGGGCCATTAGCATAAATGCTGCAAACAATAAATGATGAAGCGATTGTGGAGAAATGTGTACCCTCGATTCTAAGGGGGACGTGGTAAGTGCCACTAATGAAAACACAAAGAAGGTGCTTTGAAAAGGGAAAAACGGTGCTACCAGTCAGTCAATCACAACCACTGCTGGGCCTATCACCTGAGAAAATGAGAATCAAAAAGTCACAGGCTGGAAATTCTGCACTCCAACAATATTTACCATAGCCAACACTTGGAAGCAATGAAAATGTCCATCAACCGAGGAATGCACAAAGTAGAAGTAGTCCACGTACACAGTGGAAAATTACTCCAATAAAAAATTAAAATTAAAATTAAAAATAAAACAAAAGTAAGGAGACATCAGCTTGTGTGAGTTGGTCCGGGCACACTCCACTCTAATTTATAACCAAGAAACACCACAGGCCGCAAGGGCTTTTCCCTAGTTACCAGGGTGGGGAACACAGACAGGCTGCCGCCCTCTGGCAGTTATCTGCAAAAGCAGCTTTAAAGCCTGTGCTAATGGTCATTTCATAGGAACAAGAACTGCAGAACTGTAAGTGAAACCTGCCCTCAAAATACCTTCAGGGAGGTAATGGCCAAAACATTTCAAAATGTGACACATACTTTAAGAGAATACTTTGAAGAACTAAGGGGTAATCACAGCTTGAAAAATAAAAAGGACATGCCTTAAAGCTCAATTTCAACGGATTATGAGGCACATGCGAATTCAACCACAAAGAGGTATCAGCTCACACTTGTCAGAATAACCATCAGCAAGAAAACTACAAACAATAAATGCTCAAGGTGTTGTAGAGAAATGCAAACCCTCAACTTCAAGGGGGACGTAACTTGGAAAGGGTCACGAACTAGAACAGAATGGAAGTGCCTTAAAAAGGTAAACATTGAGCTACCATATGATCCAGCAGGCCCACTCCTCCACCTATAATCTAAGAAGAGAGAATTGGAAAGACACAGGCAGGCAAATCTGCATTGCACAGTATTACAATAGCCAAGATATGGAAGTAATCAAAAAGTCCACCAACAGATCGGTGGACAAAGAAGAACTCCTCTATGTACAAGTGGAATATTCGCTAGTGAAAAAAATGAAACAATGCCATTTGCAGCATCATAGATGAGTCTAGACGTAATCACGCCACCTGTAGTAAGTGAGAAAGCAAAAGACACATATCCTATGATATCACTTTCAGGAGTTATTTAAACATTGATACCAATGAAGATATTTCCACAGAGAAAGGCAATCACAGATTCATTAAAAAACTTATGGTTCACCAAATAGAAAGGGATGAGGTTTGGATACATTACCATATTGGGGTTAACAGAGATATACAAACCATGTGAAATATATAATCACCAAAGACGTACGGAAGACCAGGAGAAGACTACTCAACCTTGTGTCATAACCTACATGGGAAAAGGATGCTAGGAAGAATAGATACATGTATATGTGTGAAAGAACCACATCTTTCACACCTAGAACAAACAAACCATTGTAATCAAATTTGCTGGGATAAAAAATAAAAAGTAAATTACAAATATGAACAAGAAGTAATGAGACATAAACTTAAAGGGCTTTTTCCTGGCACGTTCCATTCTAATATACAACCTAGAATACCACTTCCATTAAGGCTCTGTTTCCCTAGTAACCAAATTTGGCAAAGGAGAAATGCTGCCACCTTGTGGCCGTTTCCTGCAAGAGCAGCTTTAAAGTCCCAGCTAATGGTCACTTAACATTCACTAGGACTCAGGGCTGTAAAAGACACTTGCCCTAAAAATTTGTGCTGAAGTAGGGAATGGACAAAAAATTCACAACAGGCAAATGTTTCAAGAAGAGATTATGAAGAGTTAAGTTTTACTCACACTCTTTTTAAAAAAAAGAAAAATGGATAAAAGCTCAACCTCAGGGAGTGTTAGACGCATGCAATCTAATCTACGAAAAGTTTCAACTTACACCAGTCGACTGACCATCAGCAAAAAGTCTACAAACAATAAATGCTGAAGGTGATTTAGAGAACTGTGTACCCTCTACCTTCTGGTGAGACATAAAAGCCAATAATGAGAAAAGAAAGGAGCTGTGTTTAAAAGTAAAAATGGAGGTACCATTCAATGCAGCAGGTGCACCAATGGACCTCTCACCTGAGAAGACAAGAATCGAGAAGACACAGGCCGCAAAAGCTGCAGTGCAGCCTTATTCACAATAGCCAAGACAGTGAAGCAATCAAAATATCCACCAAGAGGTGAATGGATAAAGAAGAAGTGGTCCATGTACACAGTGGAATATTAACCATGGAAAACAACGAACCATTGCTCTCTGAGGCACCCCAAAGAGTCTGGAGATAGTCACGAAACATGAGGTAAGTCGGAAAGCAAAAGACCTATATTCTATGATATCACTTATAGGCGTTATCTAATAACTGACACAAAGGAACATATATCCACAGAGAAAGACACTCACAGACTTAGAAAATAAAACTATGCTCAACTAAAAGGAAAGGTGGGGGGAATGGATAAATTAAGATTAGTGTTACTATATGTATACAAACACATATTATATACATATCTCAAAAATACCGACCATATAGCAAGGGAGGTCTGCGGAACCCTCTGTAACATTTTACATGGGAAGAGGATCTGTACTTGAATAGACATATATAATGTACAAATGAACCAGAGTGTGTTCACCTAGGACAAACAATATTCTAACCTTTAGCCCAATTAAAACACCTTTAAAAACCAAGAAGAAATAATGAGACATAAACTTATGGGGGTTTCTCCACGCACATTCTAATGTAATTTACAACCTAGGAACACGACTTCCAGAAAGGCTCTGCTGCCCTACCACCCAGATTTGGGAATGGAGAAATGCTGCCTCCTTGAGGCCACTTCCCACAACAGCAGCTTTAATCCCATTGCTCTAGGTCACTAAATATTCACAAAACTTGAAGTTCGGGAAATGAGACCTGCTCTCTAAAAAAACTCTTGTGTGGAAAATCGCCCAAAAAATTCAAAACAGGGCAACCTTCCAAGAAGACAGTTTCAAGAGTTATACTGTACTCCCAATTGTTTCCTTTTTTTAACAGAAAAGAAAACAGCCGAGAAAAATGATGAGTTTTACGAATTTTCAACGACTTACAAACCCAAATTACAAAAACCTATGAGCTCACAGCGGCCAGAAGGGCCATTAGCATAAATGCTGCAAACAATAAATGATGAAGCGATTGTGGAGAAATGCGTACCCTCGATTCTAAGGGGGACGTGGTAAGAGCCACTAATGAAAACACAAAGAAGGTGCTTTGAAAAGGGAAACACGGTGCTACCAGTCAGTGAATCACACCCACTGCTGGGCCTATCACCTGAGAAAATGAGAATCAAAAAGTCACAGGCTGGCAATCCTGCACTCCAACAATATTTACCATAGCCAACACTTGGAAGCAATGAAAATGTCCATCAACCGAGGAATGCACAAAGAAGAACTGGTCCACGTACACAGTGGAAAATTACTCCAATAAAAAATAAAAATTAAATTTAAAAATCCAACACAACTAAGGAGACATCAGCTTGTGTGGGTTGGTCCGGGCACACTCCACTCTAATTTATAACCGAGAAACACCACAGGCCGCAAGGGCTTTTCCCTAGTTACCAGGGTGGGGAACATAGAAAGGCTGCCGCCCTCTGGCAGTTACCTGCAAAAGCAGTTTTAAAGCCTGTGCTAATGGTTATTTCATATGAATAAGTACTGCAGAAGTGTAAATGAAACCTGCCCTCAAAATGTCTTCAGGGAGGTAAAGGCCAAAACGTTTCAAAATGTGACACATACTTTAAGAGAACACTTTGAAGAACTAAGGGGTAATCACAGCTTGAAAAATAAAAAGGACATGCCTTAAAGCTCAATTTCAACGGATTATGAGGCACATGCGAATTCAACCACAAAGAGGTATCAGCTCACACTTGTCAGAATAACCATCATCAAGAAAACTACAAACAATAAATGCTGAAGGTGTTGTGGAGAAATGCATACCCTCAACTGCAAGTGGGACATAAGTTGGAAAGGGCCACAAACTAGAACAGAATGGGGGTGCCTTAAAAACGTAAACATTGAGCTACCATATGATCCAGCAGGCCCACTCGTCCACCTATAATCTAAGAAGAGAGAATTGGAAAGACACAGGCAGGCAAATCTGCATTGCACAGTATTACAATAGCCAAGATATGGAAGTAACCAAAAAGTCCACCAACAGATGGGTGGACAAAGAAGTACTCCTCCATGTACAGATGGAATATTCGCTAGTGAAAAACATGAAACAATGCCATTTGCAGCGCCATAGATGAGTCTAGACGTAATCACGCCACGTGTAGTCAGTGAGAAAGCAAAATACATATATCCTATGATATCACTTTCAGGAGTTACTTAAAAATTGATACCAATGAAGATATTTCCACAGAGAAAGGCAATCACAGATTCATTAAAAAACTTATGGTTCACCAAATAGAAAGGGATGAGGATTGGATACATTACCATATTGGGGTTAACAAAGATATACAAACCATGTGAAATATATAATCACCAAAGACGTACGGAAGACCAGGAGAAGACTACTCAACCTTGTGTCATAACCTACATGGGAAAAGGATGCTAGGAAGAATAGATACATGTATATGTGTGAAAGAACCACATCTTGCACACCTAGAACAAACAAACCATTGTAATCAAATTTGCTGGGATAAAAAATAAAAAGTAAATTACAAATATGAACAAGAAGTAATGAGACATAAACTTAAAGGGCTTTTTCCTGGCACGTTCCATTCTAATATACAACCTAGAACACCACTTCCATTAAGGCTCTGTTTCCCTAGTAACCAAATTTGGCAAAGGAGAAATGCTGCCACCTTGTGGCCGTTTCCTGCAAGAGCAGCTTTAAAGTCCCAGCTAATGGTCACTTAACATTCACAAGGACTCAGGGCTGTAAAAGACACTTGCCCTAAAAATTTGTGCTGAAGTAGGGAATGGACAAAAAATTCACAACAGGCAAATGTTTCAAGAAGAGATTATGAAGAGTTAAGTTTTACTCACACTCTTTTAAAAAAAAAGAAAAATGGATAAAAGCTCAACCTCAGGGAGTGTTAGACGCATGCAATCTAATCTACGAAAAGTTTCAACTTACACCAGTCGACTGACCATCAGCAAAAAGTCTACAAACAATAAATGCTGAAGGGGATTTAGAGAACTGTGTACCCTCTACCTTCTGGTGAGACATAAAAGCCAATAATGAGAAAAGAAAGGAGCTGTGTTTAAAAGTAAAAATGGAGGTACCATTCAATCCAGCAGGTGCACCAATGGACCTCTCACCTGAGAAGACAAGAATCGAGAAGACACAGGCCGCAAAAGCTGCAGTGCAGCCTTATTCACAATAGCCAAGACAGTGAAGCAATCAAAATATCCAACAAGAGGTGAATGGATAAAGAAGAAGTGGTCCATGTACACAGTGGAATATTAACCATGGAAAACAACTAACCATTGCTCTCTGAGGCACCACAAAGGAGTCTGGAGATAGTCACGAAACATGAGGTAAGTCGGAAAGCAAAAGACCTATATTCTATGATATCACTTATAGGCGTTATCTAATAACTGACACAAATGAACATATATCCACAGAGAAAGACACTCACAGACTTAGAAAATAAAACTATGCTCAACTAAAAGGAAAGGTGGGGGGAATGGATAAATTAAGATTAGTGTTACTATATGTATACAAACACATATTATATACATATCTCAAAAATACCGACCATATAGCAAGGGAGGTCTGCGGAACCCTCTGTAACATTTTACATGGGAAGAGGATCTGTACTTGAATAGACATATATAATGTACAAATGAACCAGAGTGTGTTCACCTAGGACAAACAATATTCTAACCTTTAGCCCAATTAAAACACCTTTAAAAACCAAGAAGAAATAATGAGACATAAACTTATGGGGGTTTCTCCACGCACATTCTAATGTAATTTACAACCTAGGAACATGACTTCCAGAAAGGCTCTGCTGCCCTACCACCCAGATTTGGGAATGGAGAAATGCTGCCTCCTTGAGGCCACTTCCCACAACAGCAGCTTTAAACCCATTGCTCTAGGTCACTAAATATTCACAAAACTTGAAGTTCGGGAAATGAGACCTGCTCTCTAAAAAAACTCTTTGGTGGAAAATCGCCCAAAAAATTCAAAAGAGGGCAACCTTCCAAGAAGACAGTTTCAAGAGTTATACTGTACTCCCAATTGTTTCCTTTTTTTAACAGAAAAGAAAACAGCGGAGAAAAATGATGAGTTTTACGAATTTTCAACGACTTACAAACCCAAATTACAAAAACCTATGAGCTCACAGCGGCCAGAAGGGCCATTAGCATAAATGCTGCAAACAATAAATGATGAAGCGATTGTGGAGAAATGCGTACCCTCGATTCTAAGGGGGACGTGGTAAGAGCCACTAATGAAAACACAAAGGAGGTGCTTTGAAAAGGGAAACACGGTGCTACCAGTCAGTGAATCACACCCACTGCTGGGCCTATCACCTGAGAAAATGAGAATCAAAAAGTCACAGGCTGGCAATCCTGCACTCCAACAATATTTACCATAGCCAACACTTGGAAGCAATGAAAATGTCCATCAACCGAGGAATGCACAAAGAAGAACTGGTCCACGTACACAGTGGAAAATTACTCCAATAAAAAATAAAAATTAAATTTAAAAATCCAACACAACTAAGGAGACATCAGCTTGTGTGGGTTGGTCCGGGCACACTCCACTCTAATTTATAACCGAGAAACACCACAGGCCGCAAGGGCTTTTCCCTAGTTACCAGGGTGGGGAACATAGAAAGGCTGCCGCCCTCTGGCAGTTACCTGCAAAAGCAGTTTTAAAGCCTGTGCTAATGGTTATTTCATATGAATAAGTACTGCAGAAGTGTAAATGAAACCTGCCCTCAAAATGTCTTCAGGGAGGTAAAGGCCAAAACGTTTCAAAATGTGACACATACTTTAAGAGAACACTTTGAAGAACTAAGGGGTAATCACAGCTTGAAAAATAAAAAGGACATGCCTTAAAGCTCAATTTCAACGGATTATGAGGCACATGCGAATTCAACCACAAAGAGGTATCAGCTCACACTTGTCAGAATAACCATCATCAAGAAAACTACAAACAATAAATGCTGAAGGTGTTGTGGAGAAATGCATACCCTCAACTGCAAGTGGGACATAAGTTGGAAAGGGCCACAAACTAGAACAGAATGGGGGTGCCTTAAAAACGTAAACATTGAGCTACCATATGATCCAGCAGGCCCACTCGTCCACCTATAATCTAAGAAGAGAGAATTGGAAAGACACAGGCAGGCAAATCTGCATTGCACAGTATTACAATAGCCAAGATATGGAAGTAACCAAAAAGTCCACCAACAGATGGGTGGACAAAGAAGTACTCCTCCATGTACAGATGGAATATTCGCTAGTGAAAAAAATGAAACAATGCCATTTGCAGCGCCATAGATGAGTCTAGACGTAATCACGCCACGTGTAGTCAGTGAGAAAGCAAAATACATATATCCTATGATATCACTTTCAGGAGTTACTTAAAAATTGATACCAATGAAGATATTTCCACAGAGAAAGGCAATCACAGATTCATTAAAAAACTTATGGTTCACCAAATAGAAAGGGATGAGGATTGGATACATTACCATATTGGGGTTAACAGAGATATACAAACCATGTGAAATATATAACCACCAAAGACGTACGGAAGACCAGGAAGAGACTACTCAACATTGTGTCATAACCTACATGGGAAAAGGATGCGAGGAAGAAAAGATACACGTATATGTGTGAAAGACCCACATCTTGCACACCTAGAGCAAACAAACCAATGTAATCAAATCTGCCTGGGTAAAAAATAAAAAGTAAATTACAAATATGAACAAGAAGTAATGAGACATAAACTTAAAGGGCTTTTTCCTGGCACGTTCCATTCTAATATACAACCTAGAACACCACTTCCATTAAGGCTCTGTTTCCCTAGTAACCAAATTTGGCAAAGGAGAAATGCTGCCACCTTGTGGCCGTTTCCTGCAAGAGCAGCTTTAAAGTCCCAGCTAATGGTCACTTAACATTCACAAGGACTCAGGGCTGTAAAAGACACTTGCCCTAAAAATTTGTGCTGAAGTAGGGAATGGACAAAAAATTCACAACAGGCAAATGTTTCAAGAAGAGATTATGAAGAGTTAAGTTTTACTCACACTCTTTTAAAAAAAAAGAAAAATGGATAAAAGCTCAACCTCAGGGAGTGTTAGACGCATGCAATCTAATCTACGAAAAGTTTCAACTTACACCAGTCGACTGACCATCAGCAAAAAGTCTACAAACAATAAATGCTGAAGGGGATTTAGAGAACTGTGTACCCTCTACCTTCTGGTGAGACATAAAAGCCAATAATGAGAAAAGAAAGGAGCTGTGTTTAAAAGTAAAAATGGAGGTACCATTCAATCCAGCAGGTGCACCAATGGACCTCTCACCTGAGAAGACAAGAATCAAGAAGACACAGGCCGCAAAAGCTGCAGTGCAGCCTTATTCACAATAGCCAAGACAGTGAAGCAATCAAAATATCCAACAAGAGGTGAATGGATAAAGAAGAAGTGGTCCATGTACACAGTGGAATATTAACCATGGAAAACAACGAACCATTGCTCTCTGAGGCACCACAAAGGAGTCTGGAGATAGTCACGAAACATGAGGTAAGTCGGAAAGCAAAAGACCTATATTCTATGATATCACTTATAGGCGTTATCTAATAACTGACACAAATGAACATATATCCACAGAGAAAGACACTCACAGACTTAGAAAATAAAACTATGCTCAACTAAAAGGAAAGGTGGGGGGAATGGATAAATTAAGATTAGTGTTACTATATGTATACAAACACATATTATATACATATCTCAAAAATACCGACCATATAGCAAGGGAGGTCTGCGGAACCCTCTGTAACATTTTACATGGGAAGAGGATCTGTACTTGAATAGACATATATAATGTACAAATGAACCAGAGTGTGTTCACCTAGGACAAACAATATTCTAACCTTTAGCCCAATTAAAACACCTTTAAAAACCAAGAAGAAATAATGAGACATAAACTTATGGGGGTTTCTCCACGCACATTCTAATGTAATTTACAACCTAGGAACACGACTTCCAGAAAGGCTCTGCTGCCCTACCACCCAGATTTGGGAATGGAGAAATGCTGCCTCCTTGAGGCCACTTCCCACAACAGCAGCTTTAAACCCATTGCTCTAGGTCACTAAATATTCACAAAACTTGAAGTTCGGGAAATGAGACCTGCTCTCTAAAAAAACTCTTGGGTGGAAAATCGCCCAAAAAATTCAAAAGAGGGCAACCTTCCAAGAAGACAGTTTCAAGAGTTATACTGTACTCCCAATTGTTTCCTGTTTTTAACAGAAAAGAAAACAGCGGAGAAAAATGATGAGTTTTACGAATTTTCAACGACTTACAAACCCAAATTACAAAAACCTATGAGCTCACAGCAGCCAGAAGGGCCATTAGCATAAATGCTGCAAACAATAAATGATGAAGCGATTGTGGAGAAATGCGTACCCTCGATTCTAAGGGGGACGTGGTAAGAGCCACTAATGAAAACACAAAGAAGGTGCTTTGAAAAGGGAAACACGGTGCTACCAGTCAGTGAATCACACCCACTGCTGGGCCTATCACCTGAGAAAATGAGAATCAAAAAGTCACAGGCTGGCAATCCTGCACTCCAACAATATTTACCATAGCCAACACTTGGAAGCAATGAAAATGTCCATCAACCGAGGAATGCACAAAGAAGAACTGGTCCACGTACACAGTGGAAAATTACTCCAATAAAAAATAAAAATTAAATTTAAAAATCCAACACAACTAAGGAGACATCAGCTTGTGTGGGTTGGTCCGGGCACACTCCACTCTAATTTATAACCGAGAAACACCACAGGCCGCAAGGGCTTTTCCCTAGTTACCAGGGTGGGGAACATAGAAAGGCTGCCGCCCTCTGGCAGTTACCTGCAAAAGCAGCTTTAAAGCCTGTGCTAATGATCATTTCATATGAATAAGTACTGCAGAAGTGTAAATGAAACCTGCCCTCAAAATGTCTTCAGGGAGGTAAAGGCCAAAACGTTTCAAAATGTGACACATACTTTAAGAGAACACTTTGTAGAACTAAGGGGTAATCACAGCTTGAAAAATAAAAAGGACATGCCTTAAAGCTCAATTTCAACGGATTATGAGGCCCATGCAAATTCAACCACAAAGAGGTATCAGCTCACACTTGTCAGAATAACCATCAGCAAGAAAACTACAAACAATAAATGCTGAAGGTGTTGTGGAGAAATGCATACCCTCAACTGCAAGTGGGACATAAGTTGGAAAGGGCCACAAACTCGAACAGAATGGGGGTGCCTTAAAAACGTAAACTTTGAGCTACCATATGATCCAGCAGGCCCACTCCTCCACCTATAATCTAAGAAGAGAGAATTGGAAAGACACAGGCAGGCAAATCTGCATTGCACATTATTACAATAGCCAAGATATGGAAGTAACCAAAAAGTCCACCAACAGATGGGTGGACAAAGAAGTACTCCTCCATGTACAGATGGAATATTCGCTAGTGAAGAAAATGAAACAATGCCATTTGCAGCGCCATAGATGAGTCTAGACGTAATCACGCCACGTGTAGTCAGTGAGAAAGCAAAATACATATATCCTATGATATCACTTTCAGGAATTACTTAAAAATTGATACCAATGAAGATATTTCCACAGAGAAAGGCAATCACAGATTCATTAAAAAACTTATGGTTCACCAAATAGAAAGGGATGAGGATTGGATACATTACCATATTGGGGTTAACAGAGATATACAAACCATGTGAAATATATAACCACCAAAGACGTACGGAAGACCAGGAAGAGACTACTCAACATTGTGTCATAACCTACATGGGAAAAGGATGCGAGGAAGAAAAGATACACGTATATGTGTGAAAGACCCACATCTTGCACACCTAGAGCAAACAAACCAATGTAATCAAATCTGCCTGGGTAAAAAATAAAAAGTAAATTACAAATATGAACAAGAAGTAATGAGACATAAACTTAAAGGGCTTTTTCCTGGCACGTTCCATTCTAATATACAACCTAGAACACCACTTCCATTAAGGCTCTGTTTCCCTAGTAACCAAATTTGGCAAAGGAGAAATGCTGCCACCTTGTGGCCGTTTCCTGCAAGAGCAGCTTTAAAGTCCCAGCTAATGGTCACTTAACATTCACAAGGACTCAGGGCTGTAAAAGACACTTGCCCTAAAAATTTGTGCTGAAGTAGGGAATGGACAAAAAATTCACAACAGGCAAATGTTTCAAGAAGAGATTATGAAGAGTTAAGTTTTACTCACACTCTTTTAAAAAAAAAGAAAAATGGATAAAAGCTCAACCTCAGGGAGTGTTAGACGCATGCAATCTAATCTACGAAAAGTTTCAACTTACACCAGTCGACTGACCATCAGCAAAAAGTCTACAAACAATAAATGCTGAAGGGGATTTAGAGAACTGTGTACCCTCTACCTTCTGGTGAGACATAAAAGCCAATAATGAGAAAAGAAAGGAGCTGTGTTTAAAAGTAAAAATGGAGGTACCATTCAATCCAGCAGGTGCACCAATGGACCTCTCACCTGAGAAGACAAGAATCGAGAAGACACAGGCCGCAAAAGCTGCAGTGCAGCCTTATTCACAATAGCCAAGACAGTGAAGCAATCAAAATATCCAACAAGAGGTGAATGGATAAAGAAGAAGTGGTCCATGTACACAGTGGAATATTAACCATGGAAAACAACGAACCATTGCTCTCTGAGGCACCACAAAGGAGTCTGGAGATAGTCACGAAACATGAGGTAAGTCGGAAAGCAAAAGACCTATATTCTATGATATCACTTATAGGCGTTATCTAATAACTGACACAAATGAACATATATCCACAGAGAAAGACACTCACAGACTTAGAAAATAAAACTATGCTCAACTAAAAGGAAAGGTGGGGGGAATGGATAAATTAAGATTAGTGTTACTATATGTATACAAACACATATTATATACATATCTCAAAAATACCGACCATATAGCAAGGGAGGTCTGCGGAACCCTCTGTAACATTTTACATGGGAAGAGGATCTGTACTTGAATAGACATATGTAATGTACAAATGAACCAGAGTGTGTTCACCTAGGACAAACAATATTCTAACCTTTAGCCCAATTAAAACACCTTTAAAAACCAAGAAGAAATAATGAGACATAAACTTATGGGGGTTTCTCCACGCACATTCTAATGTAATTTACAACCTAGGAACACGACTTCCAGAAAGGCTCTGCTGCCCTACCACCCAGATTTGGGAATGGAGAAATGCTGCCTCCTTGAGGCCACTTCCCACAACAGCAGCTTTAAACCCATTGCTCTAGGTCACTAAATATTCACAAAACTTGAAGTTCGGGAAATGAGACCTGCTCTCTAAAAAAACTCTTGGGTGGAAAATCGCCCAAAAAATTCAAAAGAGGGCAACCTTCCAAGAAGACAGTTTCAAGAGTTATACTGTACTCCCAAATGTTTCCTTTTTTTAACAGAAAAGAAAACAGCGGAGAAAAATGATGAGTTTTACGAATTTTCAACGACTTACAAACCCAAATTACAAAAACCTATGAGCTCACAGCAGCCAGAAGGGCCATTAGCATAAATGCTGCAAACAATAAATGATGAAGCGATTGTGGAGAAATGCGTATCCTCGATTCTAAGGGGGACGTGGTAAGAGCCACTAATGAAAACACAAAGAAGGTGCTTTGAAAAGGGAAACACGGTGTTACCAGTCAGTGAATCACACCCACTGCTGGGCCTATCACCTGAGAAAATGAGAATCAAAAAGTCACAGGCTGGCAATCCTGCACTCCAACAATATTTACCATAGCCAACACTTGGAAGCAATGAAAATGTCCATCAACCGAGGAATGCACAAAGAAGAACTGGTCCACGTACACAGTGGAAAATTACTCCAATAAAAAATAAAAATTAAATTTAAAAATCCAACACAACTAAGGAGACATCAGCTTGTGTGGGTTGGTCCGGGCACACTCCACTCTAATTTATAACCGAGAAACACCACAGGCCGCAAGGGATTTTCCCTAGTTACCAGGGTGGGGAACATAGAAAGGCTGCCGCCCTCTGGCAGTTACCTGCAAAAGCAGCTTTAAAGCCTGTGCTAATGATCATTTCATATGAATAAGTACTGCAGAAGTGTAAATGAAACCTGCCCTCAAAATGTCTTCAGGGAGGTAAAGGCCAAAACGTTTCAAAATGTGACACATACTTTAAGAGAACACTTTGTAGAACTAAGGGGTAATCACAGCTTGAAAAATAAAAAGGACATGCCTTAAAGCTCAATTTCAACGGATTATGAGGCACATGCGAATTCAACCACAAAAGGTATCAGCTCACACTTGTCAGAATAACCATCAGCAAGAAAACTACAAACAATAAATGCTGAAGGTGTTGTGGAGAAATGCATACCCTCAACTGCAAGTGGGACATAAGTTGGAAAGGGCCACAAACTAGAACAGAATGGGGGTGCCTTAAAAACGTAAACATTGAGCTACCATATGATCCAGCAGGCCCACTCCTCCACCTATAATCTAAGAAGAGAGAATTGGAAAGACACAGGCAGGCAAATCTGCATTGCACAGTATTACAATAGCCAAGATATGGAAGTAACCATAAAGTCCACCAACAGATGGGTGGACAAAGAAGTACTCCTCCATGTACAGATGGAATATTCGCTAGTGAAGAAAATGAAACAATGCCATTTGCAGCGCCATAGATGAGTCTAGACGTAATCACGCCACGTGTAGTCAGTGAGAAAGCAAAATACATATATCCTATGATATCACTTTCAGGAGTTACTTAAAAATTGATACCAATGAAGATATTTCCACAGAGAAAGGCAATCACAGATTCATTAAAAAACTTATGGTTCACCAAATAGAAAGGGATGAGGATTGGATACATTACCATATTGGGGTTAACAGAGATATACAAACCATGTGAAATATATAACCACCAAAGACGTACGGAAGACCAGGAAGAGACTACTCAACATTGTGTCATAACCTACATGGGAAAAGGATGCGAGGAAGAAAAGATACACGTATATGTGTGAAAGACCCACATCTTGCACACCTAGAGCAAACAAACCAATGTAATCAAATCTGCCTGGGTAAAAAATAAAAAGTAAATTACAAATATGAACAAGAAGTAATGAGACACAAACTTAAAGGGCTTTTTCCTGGCACGTTCCATTCTAATATACAACCTGGAATACCACTTCCATTAAGGCTCTGTTTCCCTAGTAACCAAATTTGGCAAAGGAGAAATGCTGCCACCTTGTGGCCGTTTCCTGCAAGAGCAGCTTTAAAGTCCCAGCTAATGGTCACTTAACATTCACAAGGACTCAGGGCTGTAAAAGACACTTGCCCTAAAAATTTGTGCTGAAGTAGGGAATGGACAAAAAATTCACAACAGGCAAATGTTTCAAGAAGAGATTATGAAGAGTTAAGTTTTACTCACACTCTTTTAAAAAAAAAGAAAAATGGATAAAAGCTCAACCTCAGGGAGTGTTAGACGCATGCAATCTAATCTACGAAAAGTTTCAACTTACACCAGTCGACTGACCATCAGCAAAAAGTCTACAAACAATAAATGCTGAAGGGGATTTAGAGAACTGTGTACCCTCTACCTTCTGGTGAGACATAAAAGCCAATAATGAGAAAAGAAAGGAGCTGTGTTTAAAAGTAAAAATGGAGGTACCATTCAATCCAGCAGGTGCACCAATGGACCTCTCACCTGAGAAGACAAGAATCGAGAAGACACAGGCCGCAAAAGCTGCAGTGCAGCCTTATTCACAATAGCCAAGACAGTGAAGCAATCAAAATATCCAACAAGAGGTGAATGGATAAAGAAGAAGTGGTCCATGTACACAGTGGAATATTAACCATGGAAAACAACGAACCATTGCTCTCTGAGGCACCACAAAGGAGTCTGGAGATAGTCACGAAACATGAGGTAAGTCGGAAAGCAAAAGACCTATATTCTATGATATCACTTATAGGCGTTATCTAATAACTGACACAAATGAACATATATCCACAGAGAAAGACACTCACAGACTTAGAAAATAAAACTATGCTCAACTAAAAGGAAAGGTGGGGGGAATGGATAAATTAAGATTAGTGTTACTATATGTATACAAACACATATTATATACATATCTCAAAAATACCGACCATATAGCAAGGGAGGTCTGCGGAACCCTCTGTAACATTTTACATGGGAAGAGGATCTGTACTTGAATAGACATATATAATGTACAAATGAACCAGAGTGTGTTCACCTAGGACAAACAATATTCTAACCTTTAGCCCAATTAAAACACCTTTAAAAACCAAGAAGAAATAATGAGACATAAACTTATGGGGGTTTCTCCACGCACATTCTAATGTAATTTACAACCTAGGAACACGACTTCCAGAAAGGCTCTGCTGCCCTACCACCCAGATTTGGGAATGGAGAAATGCTGCCTCCTTGAGGCCACTTCCCACAACAGCAGCTTTAAACCCATTGCTCTAGGTCACTAAATATTCACAAAACTTGAAGTTCGGGAAATGAGACCTGCTCTCTAAAAAAACTCTTGGGTGGAAAATCGCCCAAAAAATTCAAAAGAGGGCAACCTTCCAAGAAGACAGTTTCAAGAGTTATACTGTACTCCCAAATGTTTCCTTTTTTTAACAGAAAAGAAAACAGCGGAGAAAAATGATGAGTTTTACGAATTTTCAACGACTTACAACCCCAAATTACAAAAACCTATGAGCTCACAGCAGCCAGAAGGGCCATTAGCATAAATGCTGCAAACAATAAATGATGAAGCGATTGTGGAGAAATGCGTACCCTCGATTCTAAGGGGGACGTGGTAAGAGCCACTAATGAAAACACAAAGAAGGTGCTTTGAAAAGGGAAACACGGTGTTACCAGTCAGTGAATCACACCCACTGCTGGGCCTATCACCTGAGAAAATGAGAATCAAAAAGTCACAGGCTGGCAATCCTGCACTCCAACAATATTTACCATAGCCAACACTTGGAAGCAATGAAAATGTCCATCAACCGAGGAATGCACAAAGAAGAACTGGTCCACGTACACAGTGGAAAATTACTCCAATAAAAAATAAAAATTAAATTTAAAAATCCAACACAACTAAGGAGACATCAGCTTGTGTGGGTTGGTCCGGGCACACTCCACTCTAATTTATAACCGAGAAACACCACAGGCCGCAAGGGCTTTGCCCTAGTTACCAGGGTGGGGAACATAGAAAGGCTGCCGCCCTCTGGCAGTTACCTGCAAAAGCAGCTTTAAAGCCTGTGCTAATGATCATTTCATATGAATAAGTACTGCAGAAGTGTAAATGAAACCTGCCCTCAAAATGTCTTCAGGGAGGTAAAGGCCAAAACGTTTCAAAATGTGACACATACTTTAAGAGAACACTTTGTAGAACTAAGGGGTAATCACAGCTTGAAAAATAAAAAGGACATGCCTTAAAGCTCAATTTCAACGGATTATGAGGCCCATGCAAATTCAACCACAAAGAGGTATCAGCTCACACTTGTCAGAATAACCATCAGCAAGAAAACTACAAACAATAAATGCTGAAGGTGTTGTGGAGAAATGCATACCCTCAACTGCAAGTGGGACATAAGTTGGAAAGGGCCACAAACTCGAACAGAATGGGGGTGCCTTAAAAACGTAAACTTTGAGCTACCATATGATCCAGCAGGCCCACTCCTCCACCTATAATCTAAGAAGAGAGAATTGGAAAGACACAGGCAGGCAAATCTGCATTGCACATTATTACAATAGCCAAGATATGGAAGTAACCAAAAAGTCCACCAACAGATGGGTGGACAAAGAAGTACTCCTCCATGTACAGATGGAATATTCGCTAGTGAAGAAAATGAAACAATGCCATTTGCAGCGCCATAGATGAGTCTAGACGTAATCACGCCACGTGTAGTCAGTGAGAAAGCAAAATACATATATCCTATGATATCACTTTCAGGAATTACTTAAAAATTGATACCAATGAAGATATTTCCACAGAGAAAGGCAATCACAGATTCATTAAAAAACTTATGGTTCACCAAATAGAAAGGGATGAGGATTGGATACATTACCATATTGGGGTTAACAGAGATATACAAACCATGTGAAATATATAACCACCAAAGACGTACGGAAGACCAGGAAGAGACTACTCAACATTGTGTCATAACCTACATGGGAAAAGGATGCGAGGAAGAAAAGATACACGTATATGTGTGAAAGACCCACATCTTGCACACCTAGAGCAAACAAACCAATGTAATCAAATCTGCCTGGGTAAAAAATAAAAAGTAAATTACAAATATGAACAAGAAGTAATGAGACATAAACTTAAAGGGCTTTTTCCTGGCACGTTCCATTCTAATATACAACCTAGAACACCACTTCCATTAAGGCTCTGTTTCCCTAGTAACCAAATTTGGCAAAGGAGAAATGCTGCCACCTTGTGGCCGTTTCCTGCAAGAGCAGCTTTAAAGTCCCAGCTAATGGTCACTTAACATTCACAAGGACTCAGGGCTGTAAAAGACACTTGCCCTAAAAATTTGTGCTGAAGTAGGGAATGGACAAAAAATTCACAACAGGCAAATGTTTCAAGAAGAGATTATGAAGAGTTAAGTTTTACTCACACTCTTTAAAAAAAAAAGAAAAATGGATAAAAGCTCAACCTCAGGGAGTGTTAGACGCATGCAATCTAATCTACGAAAAGTTTCAACTTACACCAGTCGACTGACCATCAGCAAAAAGTCTACAAACAATAAATGCTGAAGGGGATTTAGAGAACTGTGTACCCTCTACCTTCTGGTGAGACATAAAAGCCAATAATGAGAAAAGAAAGGAGCTGTGTTTAAAAGTAAAAATGGAGGTACCATTCAATCCAGCAGGTGCACCAATGGACCTCTCACCTGAGAAGACAAGAATCGAGAAGACACAGGCCGCAAAAGCTGCAGTGCAGCCTTATTCACAATAGCCAAGACAGTGAAGCAATCAAAATATCCAACAAGAGGTGAATGGATAAAGAAGAAGGGGTCCATGTACACAGTGGAATATTAACCATGGAAAACAACGAACCATTGCTCTCTGAGGCACCACAAAGGAGTCTGGAGATAGTCACGAAACATGAGGTAAGTCGGAAAGCAAAAGACCTATATTCTATGATATCACTTATAGGCGTTATCTAATAACTGACACAAATGAACATATATCCACAGAGAAAGACACTCACAGACTTAGAAAATAAAACTATGCTCAACTAAAAGGAAAGGTGGGGGGAATGGATAAATTAAGATTAGTGTTACTATATGTATACAAACACATATTATATACATATCTCAAAAATACCGACCATATAGCAAGGGAGGTCTGCGGAACCCTCTGTAACATTTTACATGGGAAGAGGATCTGTACTTGAATAGACATATATAATGTACAAATGAACGAGAGTGTGTTCACCTAGGACAAACAATATTCTAACCTTTAGCCCAATTAAAACACCTTTAAAAACCAAGAAGAAATAATGAGACATAAACTTATGGGGGTTTCTCCACGCACATTCTAATGTAATTTACAACCTAGGAACACGACTTCCAGAAAGGCTCTGCTGCCCTACCACCCAGATTTGGGAATGGAGAAATGCTGCCTCCTTGAGGCCACTTCCCACAACAGCAGCTTTAAACCCATTGCTCTAGGTCACTAAATATTCACAAAACTTGAAGTTCGGGAAATGAGACCTGCTCTCTAAAAAAACTCTTGGGTGGAAAATCGCCCAAAAAATTCAAAAGAGGGCAACCTTCCAAGAAGACAGTTTCAAGAGTTATACTGTACTCCCAAATGTTTCCTTTTTTTAACAGAAAAGAAAACAGCGGAGAAAAATGATGAGTTTTACGAATTTTCAACGACTTACAAACCCAAATTACAAAAACCTATGAGCTCACAGCAGCCAGAAGGGCCATTAGCATAAATGCTGCAAACAATAAATGATGAAGCGATTGTGGAGAAATGCGTATCCTCGATTCTAAGGGGGACGTGGTAAGAGCCACTAATGAAAACACAAAGAAGGTGCTTTGAAAAGGGAAACACGGTGTTACCAGTCAGTGAATCACACCCACTGCTGGGCCTATCACCTGAGAAAATGAGAATCAAAAAGTCACAGGCTGGCAATCCTGCACTCCAACAATATTTACCATAGCCAACACTTGGAAGCAATGAAAATGTCCATCAACCGAGGAATGCACAAAGAAGAACTGGTCCACGTACACAGTGGAAAATTACTCCAATAAAAAATAAAAATTAAATTTAAAAATCCAACACAACTAAGGAGACATCAGCTTGTGTGGGTTGGTCCGGGCACACTCCACTCTAATTTATAACCGAGAAACACCACAGGCCGCAAGGGATTTTCCCTAGTTACCAGGGTGGGGAACATAGAAAGGCTGCCGCCCTCTGGCAGTTACCTGCAAAAGCAGCTTTAAAGCCTGTGCTAATGATCATTTCATATGAATAAGTACTGCAGAAGTGTAAATGAAACCTGCCCTCAAAATGTCTTCAGGGAGGTAAAGGCCAAAACGTTTCAAAATGTGACACATACTTTAAGAGAACACTTTGTAGAACTAAGGGGTAATCACAGCTTGAAAAATAAAAAGGACATGCCTTAAAGCTCAATTTCAACGGATTATGAGGCACATGCGAATTCAACCACAAAAGGTATCAGCTCACACTTGTCAGAATAACCATCAGCAAGAAAACTACAAACAATAAATGCTGAAGGTGTTGTGGAGAAATGCATACCCTCAACTGCAAGTGGGACATAAGTTGGAAAGGGCCACAAACTAGAACAGAATGGGGGTGCCTTAAAAACGTAAACATTGAGCTACCATATGATCCAGCAGGCCCACTCCTCCACCTATAATCTAAGAAGAGAGAATTGGAAAGACACAGGCAGGCAAATCTGCATTGCACAGTATTACAATAGCCAAGATATGGAAGTAACCATAAAGTCCACCAACAGATGGGTGGACAAAGAAGTACTCCTCCATGTACAGATGGAATATTCGCTAGTGAAGAAAATGAAACAATGCCATTTGCAGCGCCATAGATGAGTCTAGACGTAATCACGCCACGTGTAGTCAGTGAGAAAGCAAAATACATATATCCTATGATATCACTTTCAGGAGTTACTTAAAAATTGATACCAATGAAGATATTTCCACAGAGAAAGGCAATCACAGATTCATTAAAAAACTTATGGTTCACCAAATAGAAAGGGATGAGGATTGGATACATTACCATATTGGGGTTAACAGAGATATACAAACCATGTGAAATATATAACCACCAAAGACGTACGGAAGACCAGGAAGAGACTACTCAACATTGTGTCATAACCTACATGGGAAAAGGATGCGAGGAAGAAAAGATACACGTATATGTGTGAAAGACCCACATCTTGCACACCTAGAGCAAACAAACCAATGTAATCAAATCTGCCTGGGTAAAAAATAAAAAGTAAATTACAAATATGAACAAGAAGTAATGAGACATAAACTTAAAGGGCTTTTTCCTGGCACGTTCCATTCTAATATACAACCTAGAACACCACTTCCATTAAGGCTCTGTTTCCCTAGTAACCAAATTTGGCAAAGGAGAAATGCTGCCACCTTGTGGCCGTTTCCTGCAAGAGCAGCTTTAAAGTCCCAGCTAATGGTCACTTAACATTCACAAGGACTCAGGGCTGTAAAAGACACTTGCCCTAAAAATTTGTGCTGAAGTAGGGCATGGACAAAAAATTCACAACAGGCAAATGTTTCAAGAAGAGATTATGAAGAGTTAAGATTTACTCACACTCTTTTTAAAAAAAAGAAAAATGGATAAAAGCTCAACCTCAGGGAGTGTTAGACGCGTGCAATCTAATCTACGAAAAGTTTCAACTTACACCAGTCGACTGACCATCAGCAAAAAGTCTACAAACAATAAATGCTGAAGGGGATTTAGAGAACTGTGTACCCTCTACCTTCTGGTGAGACATAAAAGCCAATAATGAGAAAAGAAAGGAGCTGTGTTTAAAAGTAAAAATGGAGGTACCATTCAATCCAGCAGGTGCACCAATGGACCTCTCACCTGAGAAGACAAGAATCGAGAAGACACAGGCCGCAAAAGCTGCAGTGCAGCCTTATTCACAATAGCCAAGACAGTGAAGCAATCAAAATATCCAACAAGAGGTGAATGGATAAAGAAGAAGGGGTCCATGTACACAGTGGAATATTAACCATGGAAAACAACGAACCATTGCTCTCTGAGGCACCACAAAGGAGTCTGGAGATAGTCACGAAACATGAGGTAAGTCGGAAAGCAAAAGACCTATATTCTATGATATCACTTATAGGCGTTATCTAATAACTGACACAAATGAACATATATCCACAGAGAAAGACACTCACAGACTTAGAAAATAAAACTATGCTCAACTAAAAGGAAAGGTGGGGGGAATGGATAAATTAAGATTAGTGTTACTATATGTATACAAACACATATTATATACATATCTCAAAAATACCGACCATATAGCAAGGGAGGTCTGCGGAACCCTCTGTAACATTTTACATGGGAAGAGGATCTGTACTTGAATAGACATATATAATGTACAAATGAACCAGAGTGTGTTCACCTAGGACAAACAATATTCTAACCTTTAGCCCAATTAAAACACCTTTAAAAACCAAGAAGAAATAATGAGACATAAACTTATGGAGGTTTCTCCACGCACATTCTAATGGAATTTACAACCTAGGAACACGACTTCCAGAAAGGCTCTGCTGCCCTACCACCCAGATTTGGGAATGGAGAAATGCTGCCTCCTTGAGGCCACTTCCCACAACAGCAGCTTTAAACCCATTGCTCTAGGTCACTAAATATTCACAAAACTTGAAGTTCGGGAAATGAGACCTGCTCTCTAAAAAAACTCTTGGGTGGAAAATCGCCCAAAAAATTCAAAAGAGGGCAACCTTCCAAGAAGACAGTTTCAAGAGTTATACTGTACTCCCAATTGTTTCCTGTTTTTAACAGAAAAGAAAACAGCGGAGAAAAATGATGAGTTTTACGAATTTTCAACGACTTACAAACCCAAATTACAAAAACCTATGAGCTCACAGCGGCCAGAAGGGCCATTAGCATAAATGCTGCAAACAATAAATGATGAAGCGATTGTGGAGAAATGCGTACCCTCGATTCTAAGGGGGACGTGGTAAGAGCCACTAATGAAAACACAAAGAAGGTGCTTTGAAAAGGGAAACACGGTGCTACCAGTCAGTGAATCACACCCACTGCTGGGCCTATCACCTGAGAAAATGAGAATCAAAAAGTCACAGGCTGGCAATCCTGCACTCCAACAATATTTACCATAGCCAACACTTGGAAGCAATGAAAATGTCCATCAACCGAGGAATGCACAAAGAAGAAGTGGTCCACGTACACAGTGGAAAATTACTCCAATAAAAAATAAAAATTAAATTTAAAAATCCAACACAACTAAGGAGACATCAGCTTGTGTGGGTTGGTCCGGGCACACTCCACTCTAATTTATAACCGAGAAACACCACAGGCCGCAAGGGCTTTTCCCTAGTTACCAGGGTGGGGAACATAGAAAGGCTGCCGCCCTCTGGCAGTTACCTGCAAAAGCAGTTTTAAAGCCTGTGCTAATGGTCATTTCATATGAATAAGTACTGCAGAAGTGTAAATGAAACCTGCCCTCAAAATGTCTTCAGGGAGGTATAGGCCAAAACGTTTCAAAATGTGACACATACTTTAAGAGAACACTTTGAAGAACTAAGGGGTAATCACAGCTTGAAAAATAAAAAGGACATGCCTTAAAGCTCAATTTCAACGGATTATGAGGCACATGCGAATTCAACCACAAAGAGGTATCAGCTCACACTTGTCAGAATAACCATCAGCAAGAAAACTACAAACAATAAATGCTGAAGGTGTTGTGGAGAAATGCATAACCTCAACTGCAAGTGGGACCTAAGTTGGAAAGGGCCACAAACTAGAACAGAATGGGGGTGCCTTAAAAAAGTAAACATTGAGCTACCATATGATCCAGCAGGCCCACTCCTCCACCTATAATCTAAGAAGAGAGAATTGGAAAGACACAGGCAGGCAAATCTGCATTGCACAGTATTACAATAGCCAAGATATGGAAGTAACCAAAAAGTCCACCAACAGATGGGTGGACAAAGAAGTACTCCTCCATGTACAGATGGAATATTCGCTAGTGAAGAAAATGAAACAATGCCATTTGCAGCGCCATAGATGAGTCTAGACGTAATCACGCCACGTGTAGTCAGTGAGAAAGCAAAATACATATATCCTATGATATCACTTTCAGGAGTTACTTAAAAATTGATACCAATGAAGATATTTCCACAGAGAAAGGCAATCACAGATTCATTAAAAAACTTATGGTTCACCAAATAGAAAGGGATGAGGATTGGATACATTACCATATTGGGGTTAACAGAGATATACAAACCATGTGAAATATATAATCACCAAAGACGTACGGAAGACCAGGAGAAGACTACTCAACCTTGTGTCATAACCTACATGGGAAAAGGATGCTAGGAAGAATAGATACATGTATATGTGTGAAAGAACCACATCTTGCACACCTAGAACAAACAAACCATTGTAATCAAATCTGCTGGGATAAAAAATAAAAAGTAAATTACAAATATGAACAAAAAGTAATGAGACATAAACTTAAAGGGCTTTTTTCCTGGCACGTTCCATTCTAATATACAACCTAGAATACCACTTCCATTAAGGCTCTGTTTCCCTAGTAACCAAATTTGGCAAAGGAGAAATGCTGCCACCTTGTGGCCGTTTCCTGCAAGAGCAGCTTTAAAGTCCCAGCTAATGGTCACTTAACATTCACAAGGACTCAGGGCTGTAAAAGACACTTGCCCTAAAAATTTGTGCTGAAGTAGGGAATGGACAAAAAATTCACAACAGGCAAATGTTTCAAGAAGAGATTATGAAGAGTTAAGATTTACTCACACTCTTTTTAAAAAAAAGAAAAATGGATAAAAGCTCAACCTCAGGGAGTGTTAGACGCGTGCAATCTAATCTACGAAAAGTTTCAACTTACACCAGTCGACTGACCATCAGCAAAAAGTCTACAAACAATAAATGCTGAAGGGGATTTAGAGAACTGTGTACCCTCTACCTTCTGGTGAGACATAAAAGCCAATAATGAGAAAAGAAAGGAGCTGTGTTTAAAAGTAAAAATGGAGGTACCATTGAATCCAGCAGGTGCACCAATGGACCTCTCACCTGAGAAGACAAGAATCGAGAAGACACAGGCCGCAAAAGCTGCAGTGCAGCCTTATTCACAATAGCCAAGACAGTGAAGCAATCAAAATATCCACCAAGAGGTGAATGGATAAAGAAGAAGGGGTCCATGTACACAGTGGAATATTAACCATGGAAAACAACGAACCATTGCTCTCTGAGGCACCACAAAGGAGTCTGGAGATAGTCACGAAACATGAGGTAAGTCAGAAAGCAAAAGACCTATATTCTATGATATCACTTATAGGCGTTATCTAATAACTGACACAAATGAACATATATCCACAGAGAAAGACACTCACAGACTTAGAAAATAAAACTATGCTCAACTAAAAGGAAAGGTGGGGGGAATGGATAAATTAAGATTAGTGTTACTATATGTATACAAACACATATTATATACATATCTCAAAAATACCGACCATATAGCAAGGGAGGTCTGCGGAACCCTCTGTAACATTTTACATGGGAAGAGGATCTGTACTTGAATAGACATATATAATGTACAAATGAACCAGAGTGTGTTCACCTAGGACAAACAATATTCTAACCTTTAGCCCAATTAAAACACCTTTAAAAACCAAGAAGAAATAATGAGACATAAACTTATGGGGGTTTCTCCACGCACATTCTAATGTAATTTACAACCTAGGAACACGACTTCCAGAAAGGCTCTGCTGCCCTACCACCCAGATTTGGGAATGGAGAAATGCTGCCTCCTTGAGGCCACTTCCCACAACAGCAGCTTTAAACCCATTGCTCTAGGTCACTAAATATTCACAAAACTTGAAGTTCGGGAAATGAGACCTGCTCTCTAAAAAAACTCTTGGGTGGAAAATCGCCCAAAAAATTCAAAAGAGGGCAACCTTCCAAGAAGACAGTTTCAAGAGTTATACTGTACTCCCAATTGTGTCCTTTTTTTAACAGAAAAGAAAACAGCGGAGAAAAATGATGAGTTTTACGAATTTTCAACGACTTACAAACCCAAATTACAAAAACCTATGAGCTCACAGCGGCCAGAAGGGCCATTAGCATAAATGCTGCAAACAGTAAATGATGAAGCGATTGTGGAGAAATGCGTACCCTCGATTCTAAGGGGGACGTGGTAAGAGCCACTAATGAAAACACAAAGAAGGTGCTTTGAAAAGGGAAACACGGTGCTACCAGTCAGTGAATCACACCCACTGCTGGGCCTATCACCTGAGAAAATGAGAATCAAAAAGTCACAGGCTGGCAATCCTGCACTCCAACAATATTTACCATAGCCAACACTTGGAAGCAATGAAAATGTCCATCAACCGAGGAATGCCCAAAGAAGAAGTGGTCCACGTACACAGTGGAAAATTACTCCAATAAAAAATAAAAATTAAATTTAAAAATTCAACACAACTAAGGAGACATCAGCTTGTGTGGGTTGGTCCGGGCACACTCCACTCTAATTTATAACCGAGAAACACCACAGGCCGCAAGGGCTTTTCCCTAGTTACCAGGGTGGGGAACATTGAAAGGCTGCCGCCCTCTGGCAGTTACCTGCAAAAGCAGTTTTAAAGCCTGTGCTAATGGTCATTTCATATGAATAAGTACTGCAGAAGTGTAAATGAAACCTGCCCTCAAAATGTCTTCAGGGAGGTAAAGGCCAAAACGTTTCAAAATGTGACACATACTTTAAGAGAACACTTTGAAGAACTAAGGGGTAATCACAGCTTGAAAAATAAAAAGGACATGCCTTAAAGCTCAATTTCAACGGATTATGAGGCACATGCGAATTCAACCACAAAGAGGTATCAGCTCACACTTGTCAGAATAACCATCAGCAAGAAAACTACAAACAATAAATGCTGAAGGTGTTGTGGAGAAATGCATACCCTCAACTGCAAGTGGGACATAAGTTGGAAAGGGCCACAAACTAGAACAGAATGGGGGTGCCTTAAAAACGTAAACATTGAGCTACCATATGATCCAGCAGGCCCACTCCTCCACCTATAATCTAAGAAGAGAGAATTGGAAAGACACCGACAGGCAAATCTGCATTGCACAGTATTACAATAGCCAAGATATGGAAGTAACCAAAAAGTCCACCAACAGATGGGTGGACAAAGAAGTACTCCTCCATGTACAGATGGAATATTCGCTAGTGAAAAAAATGAAACAATGCCATTTGCAGCGCCATAGATGAGTCTAGACGTAATCACGCCACGTGTAGTCAGTGAGAAAGCAAAATACATATATCCTATGATATCACTTTCAGGAGTTACTTAAAAATTGATACCAATGAAGATATTTCCACAGAGAAAGGCAATCACAGATTCATTAAAAAACTTATGGTTCACCAAATAGAAAGGGATGAGGATTGGATACATTACCATATTGGGGTTAACAGAGATATACAAACCATGTGAAATATATAATCACCAAAGACGTACGGAAGACCAGGAGAAGACTACTCAACCTTGTGTCATAACCTACATGGGAAAAGGATGCTAGGAAGAATAGATACATGTATATGTGTGAAAGAACCACATCTTGCACACCTAGAACAAACAAACCATTGTAATCAAATCTGCTGGGATAAAAAATAAAAAGTAAATTACAAATATGAACAAAAAGTAATGAGACATAAACTTAAAGGGCTTTTTTCCTGGCACGTTCCATTCTAATATACAACCTAGAATACCACTTCCATTAAGGCTCTGTTTCCCTAGTAACCAAATTTGGCAAAGGAGAAATGCTGCCACCTTGTGGCCGTTTCCTGCAAGAGCAGCTTTAAAGTCCCAGCTAATGGTCACTTAACATTCACAAGGACTCAGGGCTGTAAAAGACACTTGCCCTAAAAATTTGTGCTGAAGTAGGGAATGGACAAAAAATTCACAACAGGCAAATGTTTCAAGAAGAGATTATGAAGAGTTAAGATTTACTCACACTCTTTTTAAAAAAAAGAAAAATGGATAAAAGCTCAACCTCAGGGAGTGTTACACGCGTGCAATCTAATCTACGAAAAGTTTCAACTTACACCAGTCGACTGACCATCAGCAAAAAGTCTACAAACAATAAATGCTGAAGGGGATTTAGAGAACTGTGTACCCTCTACCTTCTGGTGAGACATAAAAGCCAATAATGAGAAAAGAAAGGAGCTGTGTTTAAAAGTAAAAATGGAGGTACCATTGAATCCAGCAGGTGCACCAATGGACCTCTCACCTGAGAAGACAAGAATCGAGAAGACACAGGCCGCAAAAGCTGCAGTGCAGCCTTATTCACAATAGCCAAGACAGTGAAGCAATCAAAATATCCAACAAGAGGTGAATGGATAAAGAAGAAGGGGTCCATGTACACAGTGGAATATTAACCATGGAAAACAACGAACCATTGCTCTCTGAGGCACCACAAAGGAGTCTGGAGATAGTCACGAAACATGAGGTAAGTCGGAAAGCAAAAGACCTATATTCTATGATATCACTTATAGGCGTTATCTAATAACTGACACAAATGAACATATATCCACAGAGAAAGACACTCACAGACTTAGAAAATAAAACTATGCTCAACTAAAAGGAAAGGTGGGGGGAATGGATAAATTAAGATTAGTGTTACTATATGTATACAAACACATATTATATACATATCTCAAAAATACCGACCATATAGCAAGGGAGGTCTGCGGAACCCTCTGTAACATTTTACATGGGAAGAGGATCTGTACTTGAATAGACATATATAATGTACAAATGAACCAGAGTGTGTTCACCTAGGACAAACAATATTCTAACCTTTAGCCCAATTAAAACACCTTTAAAAACCAAGAAGAAATAATGAGACATAAACTTATGGGGGTTTCTCCACGCACATTCTAATGTAATTTACAACCTAGGAACACGACTTCCAGAAAGGCTCTGCTGCCCTACCACCCAGATTTGGGAATGGAGAAATGCTGCCTCCTTGAGGCCACTTCCCACAACAGCAGCTTTAAACCCATTGCTCTAGGTCACTAAATATTCACAAAACTTGAAGTTCGGGAAATGAGACCTGCTCTCTAAAAAAACTCTTGGGTGGAAAATCGCCCAAAAAATTCAAAAGAGGGCAACCTTCCAAGAAGACAGTTTCAAGAGTTATACTGTACTCCCAATTGTGTCCTTTTTTTAACAGAAAAGAAAACAGCGGAGAAAAATGATGAGTTTTACGAATTTTCAACGACTTACAAACCCAAATTACAAAAACCTATGAGCTCACAGCGGCCAGAAGGGCCATTAGCATAAATGCTGCAAACAGTAAATGATGAAGCGATTGTGGAGAAATGCGTACCCTCGATTCTAAGGGGGACGTGGTAAGAGCCACTAATGAAAACACAAAGAAGGTGCTTTGAAAAGGGAAACACGGTGCTACCAGTCAGTGAATCACACCCACTGCTGGGCCTATCACCTGAGAAAATGAGAATCAAAAAGTCACAGGCTGGCAATCCTGCACTCCAACAATATTTACCATAGCCAACACTTGGAAGCAATGAAAATGTCCATCAACCGAGGAATGCCCAAAGAAGAAGTGGTCCACGTACACAGTGGAAAATTACTCCAATAAAAAATAAAAATTAAATTTAAAAATTCAACACAACTAAGGAGACATCAGCTTGTGTGGGTTGGTCCGGGCACACTCCACTCTAATTTATAACCGAGAAACACCACAGGCCGCAAGGGCTTTTCCCTAGTTACCAGGGTGGGGAACATTGAAAGGCTGCCGCCCTCTGGCAGTTACCTGCAAAAGCAGTTTTAAAGCCTGTGCTAATGGTCATTTCATATGAATAAGTACTGCAGAAGTGTAAATGAAACCTGCCCTCAAAATGTCTTCAGGGAGGTAAAGGCCAAAACGTTTCAAAATGTGACACATACTTTAAGAGAACACTTTGAAGAACTAAGGGGTAATCACAGCTTGAAAAATAAAAAGGACATGCCTTAAAGCTCAATTTCAACGGATTATGAGGCACATGCGAATTCAACCACAAAGAGGTATCAGCTCACACTTGTCAGAATAACCATCAGCAAGAAAACTACAAACAATAAATGCTGAAGGTGTTGTGGAGAAATGCATACCCTCAACTGCAAGTGGGACATAAGTTGGAAAGGGCCACAAACTAGAACAGAATGGGGGTGCCTTAAAAACGTAAACATTGAGCTACCATATGATCCAGCAGGCCCACTCCTCCACCTATAATCTAAGAAGAGAGAATTGGAAAGACACCGACAGGCAAATCTGCATTGCACAGTATTACAATAGCCAAGATATGGAAGTAACCAAAAAGTCCACCAACAGATGGGTGGACAAAGAAGTACTCCTCCATGTACAGATGGAATATTCGCTAGTGAAAAAAATGAAACAATGCCATTTGCAGCGCCATAGATGAGTCTAGACGTAATCACGCCACGTGTAGTCAGTGAGAAAGCAAAATACATATATCCTATGATATCACTTTCAGGAGTTACTTAAAAATTGATACCAATGAAGATATTTCCACAGAGAAAGGCAATCACAGATTCATTAAAAAACTTATGGTTCACCAAATAGAAAGGGATGAGGATTGGATACATTACCATATTGGGGTTAACAGAGATATACAAACCATGTGAAATATATAATCACCAAAGACGTACGGAAGACCAGGAGAAGACTACTCAACCTTGTGTCATAACCTACATGGGAAAAGGATGCTAGGAAGAATAGATACATGTATATGTGTGAAAGAACCACATCTTGCACACCTAGAACAAACAAACCATTGTAATCAAATTTGCTGGGATAAAAAATAAAAAGTAAATTACAAATATGAACAAGAAGTAATGAGACATAAACTTAAAGGGCTTTTTTCCTGGCACGTTCCATTCTAATATACAACCTAGAATACCACTTCCATTAAGGCTCTGTTTCCCTAGTAACCAAATTTGGCAAAGGAGAAATGCTGCCACCTTGTGGCCGTTTCCTGCAAGAGCAGCTTTAAAGTCCCAGCTAATGGTCACTTAACATTCACAAGGACTCAGGGCTGTAAAAGACACTTGCCCTAAAAATTTGTGCTGAAGTAGGGAATGGACAAAAAATTCACAACAGGCAAATGTTTCAAGAAGAGATTATGAAGAGTTAAGTTTTACTCACACTCTTTTTAAAAAAAAGAAAAATGGATAAAAGCTCAACCTCAGGGAGTGTTACACGCGTGCAATCTAATCTACGAAAAGTTTCAACTTACACCAGTCGACTGACCATCAGCAAAAAGTCTACAAACAATAAATGCTGAAGGGGATTTAGAGAACTGTGTACCCTCTACCTTCTGGTGAGACATAAAAGCCAATAATGAGAAAAGAAAGGAGCTGTGTTTAAAAGTAAAAATGGAGGTACCATTGAATCCAGCAGGTGCACCAATGGACCTCTCACCTGAGAAGACAAGAATCGAGAAGACACAGGCCGCAAAAGCTGCAGTGCAGCCTTATTCACAATAGCCAAGACAGTGAAGCAATCAAAATATCCAACAAGAGGTGAATGGATAAAGAAGAAGTGGTCCATGTACACAGTGGAATATTAACCATGGAAAACAACGAACCATTGCTCTCTGAGGCACCACAAAGGAGTCTGGAGATAGTCACGAAACATGAGGTAAGTCGGAAAGCAAAAGACCTATATTCTATGATATCACTTATAGGCGTTATCTAATAACTGACACAAATGAACATATATCCACAGAGAAAGACACTCACAGACTTAGAAAATAAAACTATGCTCAACTAAAAGGAAAGGTGGGGGGAATGGATAAATTAAGATTAGTGTTACTATATGTATACAAACACATATTATATACATATCTCAAAAATACCGACCATATAGCAAGGGAGGTCTGCGGAACCCTCTGTAACATTTTACATGGGAAGAGGATCTGTACTTGAATAGACATATATAATGTACAAATGAACCAGAGTGTGTTCACCTAGGACAAACAATATTCTAACCTTTAACCCAATTAAAACACCTTTAAAAACCAAGAAGAAATAATGAGACATAAACTTATGGGGGTTTCTCCACGCACATTCTAATGTAATTTACAACCTAGGAACACGACTTCCAGAAAGGCTCTGCTGCCCTACCACCCAGATTTGGGAATGGAGAAATGCTGCCTCCTTGAGGCCACTTCCCACAACAGCAGCTTTAAACCCATTGCTCTAGGTCACTAAATATTCACAAAACTTGAAGTTCGGGAAATGAGACCTGCTCTCTAAAAAAACTCTTGGGTGGAAAATCGCCCAAAAAATTCAAAAGAGGGCAACCTTCCAAGAAGACAGTTTCAAGAGTTATACTGTACTCCCAATTGTTTCCTTTTTTTAACAGAAAAGAAAACAGCGGAGAAAAATGATGAGTTTTACGAATTTTCAACGACTTACAAACCCAAATTACAAAAACCTATGAGCTCACAGCGGCCAGAAGGGCCATTAGCATAAATGCTGCAAACAGTAAATGATGAAGCGATTGTGGAGAAATGCGTACCCTCGATTCTAAGGGGGACGTGGTAAGAGCCACTAATGAAAACACAAAGAAGGTGCTTTGAAAAGGGAAACACGGTGCTACCAGTCAGTGAATCACACCCACTGCTGGGCCTATCACCTGAGAAAATGAGAATCAAAAAGTCACAGGCTGGCAATCCTGCACTCCAACAATATTTACCATAGCCAACACTTGGAAGCAATGAAAATGTCCATCAACCGAGGAATGCCCAAAGAAGAAGTGGTCCACGTACACAGTGGAAAATTACTCCAATAAAAAATAAAAATTAAATTTAAAAATTCAACACAACTAAGGAGACATCAGCTTGTGTGGGTTGGTCCGGGCACACTCCACTCTAATTTATAACCGAGAAACACCACAGGCCGCAAGGGCTTTTCCCTAGTTACCAGGGTGGGGAACATTGAAAGGCTGCCGCCCTCTGGCAGTTACCTGCAAAAGCAGTTTTAAAGCCTGTGCTAATGGTCATTTCATATGAATAAGTACTGCAGAAGTGTAAATGAAACCTGCCCTCAAAATGTCTTCAGGGAGGTAAAGGCCAAAACGTTTCAAAATGTGACACATACTTTAAGAGAACACTTTGAAGAACTAAGGGGTAATCACAGCTTGAAAAATAAAAAGGACATGCCTTAAAGCTCAATTTCAACGGATTATGAGGCACATGCGAATTCAACCACAAAGAGGTATCAGCTCACACTTGTCAGAATAACCATCAGCAAGAAAACTACAAACAATAAATGCTGAAGGTGTTGTGGAGAAATGCATACCCTCAACTGCAAGTGGGACATAAGTTGGAAAGGGCCACAAACTAGAACAGAATGGGGGTGCCTTAAAAACGTAAACATTGAGCTACCATATGATCCAGCAGGCCCACTCCTCCACCTATAATCTAAGAAGAGAGAATTGGAAAGACACCGACAGGCAAATCTGCATTGCACAGTATTACAATAGCCAAGATATGGAAGTAACCAAAAAGTCCACCAACAGATGGGTGGACAAAGAAGTACTCCTCCATGTACAGATGGAATATTCGCTAGTGAAAAAAATGAAACAATGCCATTTGCAGCGCCATAGATGAGTCTAGACGTAATCACGCCACGTGTAGTCAGTGAGAAAGCAAAATACATATATCCTATGATATCACTTTCAGGAGTTACTTAAAAATTGATACCAATGAAGATATTTCCACAGAGAAAGGCAATCACAGATTCATTAAAAAACTTATGGTTCACCAAATAGAAAGGGATGAGGATTGGATACATTACCATATTGGGGTTAACAGAGATATACAAACCATGTGAAATATATAATCACCAAAGACGTACGGAAGACCAGGAGAAGACTACTCAACCTTGTGTCATAACCTACATGGGAAAAGGATGCTAGGAAGAATAGATACATGTATATGTGTGAAAGAACCACATCTTGCACACCTAGAACAAACAAACCATTGTAATCAAATTTGCTGGGATAAAAAATAAAAAGTAAATTACAAATATGAACAAGAAGTAATGAGACATAAACTTAAAGGGCTTTTTTCCTGGCACGTTCCATTCTAATATACAACCTAGAATACCACTTCCATTAAGGCTCTGTTTCCCTAGTAACCAAATTTGGCAAAGGAGAAATGCTGCCACCTTGTGGCCGTTTCCTGCAAGAGCAGCTTTAAAGTCCCAGCTAATGGTCACTTAACATTCACAAGGACTCAGGGCTGTAAAAGACACTTGCCCTAAAAATTTGTGCTGAAGTAGGGAATGGACAAAAAATTCACAACAGGCAAATGTTTCAAGAAGAGATTATGAAGAGTTAAGTTTTACTCACACTCTTTTTAAAAAAAAGAAAAATGGATAAAAGCTCAACCTCAGGGAGTGTTACACGCGTGCAATCTAATCTACGAAAAGTTTCAACTTACACCAGTCGACTGACCATCAGCAAAAAGTCTACAAACAATAAATGCTGAAGGGGATTTAGAGAACTGTGTACCCTCTACCTTCTGGTGAGACATAAAAGCCAATAATGAGAAAAGAAAGGAGCTGTGTTTAAAAGTAAAAATGGAGGTACCATTGAATCCAGCAGGTGCACCAATGGACCTCTCACCTGAGAAGACAAGAATCGAGAAGACACAGGCCGCAAAAGCTGCAGTGCAGCCTTATTCACAATAGCCAAGACAGTGAAGCAATCAAAATATCCAACAAGAGGTGAATGGATAAAGAAGAAGTGGTCCATGTACACAGTGGAATATTAACCATGGAAAACAACGAACCATTGCTCTCTGAGGCACCACAAAGGAGTCTGGAGATAGTCACGAAACATGAGGTAAGTCGGAAAGCAAAAGACCTATATTCTATGATATCACTTATAGGCGTTATCTAATAACTGACACAAATGAACATATATCCACAGAGAAAGACACTCACAGACTTAGAAAATAAAACTATGCTCAACTAAAAGGAAAGGTGGGGGGAATGGATAAATTAAGATTAGTGTTACTATATGTATACAAACACATATTATATACATATCTCAAAAATACCGACCATATAGCAAGGGAGGTCTGCGGAACCCTCTGTAACATTTTACATGGGAAGAGGATCTGTACTTGAATAGACATATATAATGTACAAATGAACCAGAGTGTGTTCACCTAGGACAAACAATATTCTAACCTTTAGCCCAATTAAAACACCTTTAAAAACCAAGAAGAAATAATGAGACATAAACTTATGGGGGTTTCTCCACGCACATTCTAATGTAATTTACAACCTAGGAACACGACTTCCAGAAAGGCTCTGCTGCCCTACCACCCAGATTTGGGAATGGAGAAATGCTGCCTCCTTGAGGCCACTTCCCACAACAGCAGCTTTAAACCCATTGCTCTAGGTCACTAAATATTCACAAAACTTGAAGTTCGGGAAATGAGACCTGCTCTCTAAAAAAACTCTTGGGTGGAAAATCGCCCAAAAAATTCAAAAGAGGGCAACCTTCCAAGAAGACAGTTTCAAGAGTTATACTGTACTCCCAATTGTTTCCTTTTTTTAACAGAAAAGAAAACAGCGGAGAAAAATGATGAGTTTTACGAATTTTCAACGACTTACAAACCCAAATTACAAAAACCTATGAGCTCACAGCGGCCAGAAGGGCCATTAGCATAAATGCTGCAAACAGTAAATGATGAAGCGATTGTGGAGAAATGCGTACCCTCGATTCTAAGGGGGACGTGGTAAGAGCCACTAATGAAAACACAAAGAAGGTGCTTTGAAAAGGGAAACACGGTGCTACCAGTCAGTGAATCACACCCACTGCTGGGCCTATCACCTGAGAAAATGAGAATCAAAAAGTCACAGGCTGGCAATCCTGCACTCCAACAATATTTACCATAGCCAACACTTGGAAGCAATGAAAATGTCCATCAACCGAGGAATGCCCAAAGAAGAAGTGGTCCACGTACACAGTGGAAAATTACTCCAATAAAAAATAAAAATTAAATTTAAAAATTCAACACAACTAAGGAGACATCAGCTTGTGTGGGTTGGTCCGGGCACACTCCACTCTAATTTATAACCGAGAAACACCACAGGCCGCAAGGGCTTTTCCCTAGTTACCAGGGTGGGGAACATTGAAAGGCTGCCGCCCTCTGGCAGTTACCTGCAAAAGCAGTTTTAAAGCCTGTGCTAATGGTCATTTCATATGAATAAGTACTGCAGAAGTGTAAATGAAACCTGCCCTCAAAATGTCTTCAGGGAGGTAAAGGCCAAAACGTTTCAAAATGTGACACATACTTTAAGAGAACACTTTGAAGAACTAAGGGGTAATCACAGCTTGAAAAATAAAAAGGACATGCCTTAAAGCTCAATTTCAACGGATTATGAGGCACATGCGAATTCAACCACAAAGAGGTATCAGCTCACACTTGTCAGAATAACCATCAGCAAGAAAACTACAAACAATAAATGCTGAAGGTGTTGTGGAGAAATGCATACCCTCAACTGCAAGTGGGACATAAGTTGGAAAGGGCCACAAACTAGAACAGAATGGGGGTGCCTTAAAAACGTAAACATTGAGCTACCATATGATCCAGCAGGCCCACTCCTCCACCTATAATCTAAGAAGAGAGAATTGGAAAGACACCGACAGGCAAATCTGCATTGCACAGTATTACAATAGCCAAGATATGGAAGTAACCAAAAAGTCCACCAACAGATGGGTGGACAAAGAAGTACTCCTCCATGTACAGATGGAATATTCGCTAGTGAAAAAAATGAAACAATGCCATTTGCAGCGCCATAGATGAGTCTAGACGTAATCACGCCACGTGTAGTCAGTGAGAAAGCAAAATACATATATCCTATGATATCACTTTCAGGAGTTACTTAAAAATTGATACCAATGAAGATATTTCCACAGAGAAAGGCAATCACAGATTCATTAAAAAACTTATGGTTCACCAAATAGAAAGGGATGAGGATTGGATACATTACCATATTGGGGTTAACAGAGATATACAAACCATGTGAAATATATAATCACCAAAGACGTACGGAAGACCAGGAGAAGACTACTCAACCTTGTGTCATAACCTACATGGGAAAAGGATGCTAGGAAGAATAGATACATGTATATGTGTGAAAGAACCACATCTTGCACACCTAGAACAAACAAACCATTGTAATCAAATTTGCTGGGATAAAAAATAAAAAGTAAATTACAAATATGAACAAGAAGTAATGAGACATAAACTTAAAGGGCTTTTTTCCTGGCACGTTCCATTCTAATATACAACCTAGAATACCACTTCCATTAAGGCTCTGTTTCCCTAGTAACCAAATTTGGCAAAGGAGAAATGCTGCCACCTTGTGGCCGTTTCCTGCAAGAGCAGCTTTAAAGTCCCAGCTAATGGTCACTTAACATTCACAAGGACTCAGGGCTGTAAAAGACACTTGCCCTAAAAATTTGTGCTGAAGTAGGGAATGGACAAAAAATTCACAACAGGCAAATGTTTCAAGAAGAGATTATGAAGAGTTAAGTTTTACTCACACTCTTTTTAAAAAAAAGAAAAATGGATAAAAGCTCAACCTCAGGGAGTGTTACACGCGTGCAATCTAATCTACGAAAAGTTTCAACTTACACCAGTCGACTGACCATCAGCAAAAAGTCTACAAACAATAAATGCTGAAGGGGATTTAGAGAACTGTGTACCCTCTACCTTCTGGTGAGACATAAAAGCCAATAATGAGAAAAGAAAGGAGCTGTGTTTAAAAGTAAAAATGGAGGTACCATTGAATCCAGCAGGTGCACCAATGGACCTCTCACCTGAGAAGACAAGAATCGAGAAGACACAGGCCGCAAAAGCTGCAGTGCAGCCTTATTCACAATAGCCAAGACAGTGAAGCAATCAAAATATCCAACAAGAGGTGAATGGATAAAGAAGAAGTGGTCCATGTACACAGTGGAATATTAACCATGGAAAACAACGAACCATTGCTCTCTGAGGCACCACAAAGGAGTCTGGAGATAGTCACGAAACATGAGGTAAGTCGGAAAGCAAAAGACCTATATTCTATGATATCACTTATAGGCGTTATCTAATAACTGACACAAATGAACATATATCCACAGAGAAAGACACTCACAGACTTAGAAAATAAAACTATGCTCAACTAAAAGGAAAGGTGGGGGGAATGGATAAATTAAGATTAGTGTTACTATATGTATACAAACACATATTATATACATATCTCAAAAATACCGACCATATAGCAAGGGAGGTCTGCGGAACCCTCTGTAACATTTTACATGGGAAGAGGATCTGTACTTGAATAGACATATATAATGTACAAATGAACCAGAGTGTGTTCACCTAGGACAAACAATATTCTAACCTTTAGCCCAATTAAAACACCTTTAAAAACCAAGAAGAAATAATGAGACATAAACTTATGGGGGTTTCTCCACGCACATTCTAATGTAATTTACAACCTAGGAACACGACTTCCAGAAAGGCTCTGCTGCCCTACCACCCAGATTTGGGAATGGAGAAATGCTGCCTCCTTGAGGCCACTTCCCACAACAGCAGCTTTAAACCCATTGCTCTAGGTCACTAAATATTCACAAAACTTGAAGTTCGGGAAATGAGACCTGCTCTCTAAAAAAACTCTTGGGTGGAAAATCGCCCAAAAAATTCAAAAGAGGGCAACCTTCCAAGAAGACAGTTTCAAGAGTTATACTGTACTCCCAATTGTTTCCTTTTTTTAACAGAAAAGAAAACAGCGGAGAAAAATGATGAGTTTTACGAATTTTCAACGACTTACAAACCCAAATTACAAAAACCTATGAGCTCACAGCGGCCAGAAGGGCCATTAGCATAAATGCTGCAAACAATAAATGTTGAAGCGATTGTGGAGAAATGCGTACCCTCGATTCTAAGGGGGACGTGGTAAGAGCCACTAATGAAAACACAAAGGAGGTGCTTTGAAAAGGGAAACACGGTGCTACCAGTCAGTGAATCACACCCACTGCTGGGCCTATCACCTGAGAAAATGAGAATCAAAAAGTCACAGGCTGGCAATCCTGCACTCCAACAATATTTACCATAGCCAACACTTGGAAGCAATGAAAATGTCCATCAACCGAGGAATGCACAAAGAAGAACTGGTCCACGTACACAGTGGAAAATTACTCCAATAAAAAATAAAAATTAAATTTAAAAATCCAACACAACTAAGGAGACATCAGCTTGTGTGGGTTGGTCCGGGCACACTCCACTCTAATTTATAACCGAGAAACACCACAGGCCGCAAGGGCTTTTCCCTAGTTACCAGGGTGGGGAACATTGAAAGGCTGCCGCCCTCTGGCAGTTACCTGCAAAAGCAGTTTTAAAGCCTGTGCTAATGGTCATTTCATATGAATAAGTACTGCAGAAGTGTAAATGAAACCTGCCCTCAAAATGTCTTCAGGGAGGTAAAGGCCAAAACGTTTCAAAATGTGACACATACTTTAAGAGAACACTTTGAAGAACTAAGGGGTAATCACAGCTTGAAAAATAAAAAGGACATGCCTTAAAGCTCAATTTCAACGGATTATGAGGCACATGCGAATTCAACCACAAAGAGGTATCAGCTCACACTTGTCAGAATAACCATCAGCAAGAAAACTACAAACAATAAATGCTGAAGGTGTTGTGGAGAAATGCATACCCTCAACTGCAAGTGGGACATAAGTTGGAAAGGGCCACAAACTAGAACAGAATGGGGGTGCCTTAAAAACGTAAACATTGAGCTACCATATGATCCAGCAGGCCCACTCCTCCACCTATAATCTAAGAAGAGAGAATTGGAAAGACACCGACAGGCAAATCTGCATTGCACAGTATTACAATAGCCAAGATATGGAAGTAACCAAAAAGTCCACCAACAGATGGGTGGACAAAGAAGTACTCCTCCATGTACAGATGGAATATTCGCTAGTGAAAAAAATGAAACAATGCCATTTGCAGCGCCATAGATGAGTCTAGACGTAATCACGCCACGTGTAGTCAGTGAGAAAGCAAAATACATATATCCTATGATATCACTTTCAGGAGTTACTTAAAAATTGATACCAATGAAGATATTTCCACAGAGAAAGGCAATCACAGATTCATTAAAAAACTTATGGTTCACCAAATAGAAAGGGATGAGGATTGGATACATTACCATATTGGGGTTAACAGAGATATACAAACCATGTGAAATATATAATCACCAAAGACGTACGGAAGACCAGGAGAAGACTACTCAACCTTGTGTCATAACCTACATGGGAAAAGGATGCTAGGAAGAATAGATACATGTATATGTGTGAAAGAACCACATCTTGCACACCTAGAACAAACAAACCATTGTAATCAAATTTGCTGGGATAAAAAATAAAAAGTAAATTACAAATATGAACAAGAAGTAATGAGACATAAACTTAAAGGGCTTTTTTCCTGGCACGTTCCATTCTAATATACAACCTAGAATACCACTTCCATTAAGGCTCTGTTTCCCTAGTAACCAAATTTGGCAAAGGAGAAATGCTGCCACCTTGTGGCCGTTTCCTGCAAGAGCAGCTTTAAAGTCCCAGCTAATGGTCACTTAACATTCACAAGGACTCAGGGCTGTAAAAGACACTTGCCCTAAAAATTTGTGCTGAAGTAGGGAATGGACAAAAAATTCACAACAGGCAAATGTTTCAAGAAGAGATTATGAAGAGTTAAGTTTTACTCACACTCTTTTTAAAAAAAAGAAAAATGGATAAAAGCTCAACCTCAGGGAGTGTTACACGCGTGCAATCTAATCTACGAAAAGTTTCAACTTACACCAGTCGACTGACCATCAGCAAAAAGTCTACAAACAATAAATGCTGAAGGGGATTTAGAGAACTGTGTACCCTCTACCTTCTGGTGAGACATAAAAGCCAATAATGAGAAAAGAAAGGAGCTGTGTTTAAAAGTAAAAATGGAGGTACCATTGAATCCAGCAGGTGCACCAATGGACCTCTCACCTGAGAAGACAAGAATCGAGAAGACACAGGCCGCAAAAGCTGCAGTGCAGCCTTATTCACAATAGCCAAGACAGTGAAGCAATCAAAATATCCAACAAGAGGTGAATGGATAAAGAAGAAGTGGTCCATGTACACAGTGGAATATTAACCATGGAAAACAACGAACCATTGCTCTCTGAGGCACCACAAAGGAGTCTGGAGATAGTCACGAAACATGAGGTAAGTCGGAAAGCAAAAGACCTATATTCTATGATATCACTTATAGGCGTTATCTAATAACTGACACAAATGAACATATATCCACAGAGAAAGACACTCACAGACTTAGAAAATAAAACTATGCTCAACTAAAAGGAAAGGTGGGGGGAATGGATAAATTAAGATTAGTGTTACTATATGTATACAAACACATATTATATACATATCTCAAAAATACCGACCATATAGCAAGGGAGGTCTGCGGAACCCTCTGTAACATTTTACATGGGAAGAGGATCTGTACTTGAATAGACATATATAATGTACAAATGAACCAGAGTGTGTTCACCTAGGACAAACAATATTCTAACCTTTAGCCCAATTAAAACACCTTTAAAAACCAAGAAGAAATAATGAGACATAAACTTATGGGGGTTTCTCCACGCACATTCTAATGTAATTTACAACCTAGGAACACGACTTCCAGAAAGGCTCTGCTGCCCTACCACCCAGATTTGGGAATGGAGAAATGCTGCCTCCTTGAGGCCACTTCCCACAACAGCAGCTTTAAACCCATTGCTCTAGGTCACTAAATATTCACAAAACTTGAAGTTCGGGAAATGAGACCTGCTCTCTAAAAAAACTCTTGGGTGGAAAATCGCCCAAAAAATTCAAAAGAGGGCAACCTTCCAAGAAGACAGTTTCAAGAGTTATACTGTACTCCCAATTGTTTCCTTTTTTTAACAGAAAAGAAAACAGCGGAGAAAAATGATGAGTTTTACGAATTTTCAACGACTTACAAACCCAAATTACAAAAACCTATGAGCTCACAGCGGCCAGAAGGGCCATTAGCATAAATGCTGCAAACAATAAATGTTGAAGCGATTGTGGAGAAATGCGTACCCTCGATTCTAAGGGGGACGTGGTAAGAGCCACTAATGAAAACACAAAGGAGGTGCTTTGAAAAGGGAAACACGGTGCTACCAGTCAGTGAATCACACCCACTGCTGGGCCTATCACCTGAGAAAATGAGAATCAAAAAGTCACAGGCTGGCAATCCTGCACTCCAACAATATTTACCATAGCCAACACTTGGAAGCAATGAAAATGTCCATCAACCGAGGAATGCACAAAGAAGAACTGGTCCACGTACACAGTGGAAAATTACTCCAATAAAAAATAAAAATTAAATTTAAAAATCCAACACAACTAAGGAGACATCAGCTTGTGTGGGTTGGTCCGGGCACACTCCACTCTAATTTATAACCGAGAAACACCACAGGCCGCAAGGGCTTTTCCCTAGTTACCAGGGTGGGGAACATAGAAAGGCTGCCGCCCTCTGGCAGTTACCTGCAAAAGCAGTTTTAAAGCCTGTGTTAATGGTCATTTCATATGAATAAGTACTGCAGAAGTGTAAATGAAACCTGCCCTCAAAATGTCTTCAGGGAGGTATAGGCCAAAACGTTTCAAAATGTGACACATACTTTAAGAGAACACTTTGAAGAACTAAGGGGTAATCACAGCTTGAAAAATAAAAAGGACATGCCTTAAAGCTCAATTTCAACGGATTATGAGGCACATGCGAATTCAACCACAAAGAGGTATCAGCTCACACTTGTCAGAATAACCATCAGCAAGAAAACTACAAACAATAAATGCTGAAGGTGTTGTGGAGAAATGCATACCCTCAACTGCAAGTGGGACCTAAGTTGGAAAGGGCCACAAACTAGAACAGAATGGGGGTGCCTTAAAAAAGTAAACATTGAGCTACCATATGATCCAGCAGGCCCACTCCTCCACCTATAATCTAAGAAGAGAGAATTGGAAAGACACAGGCAGGCAAATCTGCATTGCACAGTATTACAATAGCCAAGATATGGAAGTAACCAAAAAGTCCACCAACAGATGGGTGGACAAAGAAGTACTCCGCCATGTACAGATGGAATATTCGCTAGTGAAGAAAATGAAACAATGCCATTTGCAGCGCCATAGATGAGTCTAGACGTAATCACGCCACGTGTAGTCAGTGAGAAAGCAAAATACATATATCCTATGATATCACTTTCAGGAGTTACTTAAAAATTGATACCAATGAAGATATTTCCACAGAGAAAGGCAATCACAGATTCATTAAAAAACTTATGGTTCACCAAATAGAAAGGGATGAGGATTGGATACATTACCATATTGGGGTTAACAGAGATATACAAACCATGTGAAATATATAACCACCAAAGACGTACGGAAGACCAGGAAGAGACTACTCAACATTCTGTCATAACCTACATGGGAAAAGGATGCGAGGAAGAAAAGATACACGTATATGTGTGAAATACCCACATCTTGCACACCTATAACAAAGAAACCAATGTAATCAAATCTGCCTGGGTAAAAAATAAAAAGTAAATTACAAATATGAACAAGAAGTAATGAGACATAAACTTAAAGGGCTTTTTCCTGGCACGTTCCATTCTAATATACAACCTAGAATACCACTTCCATTAAGGCTCTGTTTCCCTAGTAACCAAATTTGGCAAAGGAGAAATGCTGCCACCTTGTGGCCGTTTCCTGCAAGAGCAGCTTTAAAGTCCCAGCTAATGGTCACTTAACATTCACTAGGATTCAGGGCTGTAAAAGACACTTGCCCTAAAAATTTGTGCTGAAGTAGGGAATGGACAAAAAATTCACAACAGGCAAATGTTTCAAGAAGAGATTACGAAGAGTTAAGTTTTACTCACACTCTTTTTAAAAAAAAGAAAAATGGATAAAAGCTCAACCTCAGGGAGTGTTAGACGCATGCAATCTAATCTACGAAAAGTTTCAACTTACACCAGTCGACTGACCATCAGCAAAAAGTCTACAAACAATAAATGCTGAAGGGGATTTAGAGAACTGTGTACCCTCTACCTTCTGGTGAGACATAAAAGCCAATAATGAGAAAAGAAAGGAGCTGTGTTTAAAAGTAAAAATGGAGGTACCATTCAATCCAGCAGGTGCACCAATGGACCTCTCACCTGAGAAGACAAGAATCGAGAAGACACAGGCCGCAAAAGCTGCAGTGCAGCCTTATTCACAATAGCCAAGACAGTGAAGCAATCAAAATATCCAACAAGAGGTGAATGGATAAAGAAGAAGTGGTCCATGTATACAGTGGAATATTAACCATGGAAAACAACGAACCATTGCTCTCTGAGGCACCCCAAAGAGTCTGGAGATAGTCACGAAACATGAGGTAAGTCGGAAAGCAAAAGACCTATATTCTATGATATCACTTATAGGCGTTATCTAATACCTGACACAAAGGAACATATATCCACAGAGAAAGACACTCACAGACTTAGAAAATAAAACTATGCTCAACTAAAAGGAAAGGTGGGGGGAATGGATAAATTAAGATTAGTGTTACTATATGTATAAAAACACATATTATATACATATCTCAAAAATACCGACCATATAGCAAGGGAGGTCTGCGGAACCCTCTGTAACATTTTACATGGGAAGAGGATCTGTACTTGAATAGACATATATAATGTACAAATGAACCAGAGTGTGTTCACCTAGGACAAACAATATTCTAACCTTTAGCCCAATTAAAACACCTTTAAAAACCAAGAAGAAATAATGAGACATAAACTTATGGGGGTTTCTCCACGCACATTCTAATGTAATTTACAACCTAGGAACACGACTTCCAGAAAGGCTCTGCTGCCCTACCACCCAGATTTGGGAATGGAGAAATGCTGCCTCCTTGAGGCCACTTCCCACAACAGCAGCTTTAATCCCATTGCTCTAGGTCACTAAATATTCACAAAACTTGAAGTTCGGGAAATGAGACCTGCTCTCTAAAAAAACTCTTGGGTGGAAAATCGCCCAAAAAATTCAAAAGAGGGCAACCTTCCAAGAAGACAGTTTCAAGAGTTATACTGTACTCCCAATTGTTTCCTTTTTTTAACAGAAAAGAAAACAGCGGAGAAAAATGATGAGTTTTACGAATTTTCAACGACTTACAAACCCAAATTACAAAAACCTATGAGCTCACAGCAGCCAGAAGGGCCATTAGCATAAATGCTGCAAACAGTATATGATGAAGCGATTGTGGAGAAATGCGTACCCTCGATTCTAAGGGGGACGTGGTAAGAGCCACTAATGAAAACACAAAGAAGGTGCTTTGAAAAGGGAAACACGGTGCTACCAGTCAGTGAATCACACCCACTGCTGGGCCTATCACCTGAGAAAATGAGAATCAAAAAGTCACAGGCTGGCAATCCTGCACTCCAACAATATTTACCATAGCCAACACTTGGAAGCAATGAAAATGTCCATCAACCGAGGAATGCCCAAAGAAGAAGTGGTCCACGTACACAGTGGAAAATTACTCCAATAAAAAATAAAAATTAAATTTAAAAATCCAACACAACTAAGGAGACATCAGCTTGTGTGGGTTGGTCCGGGCACACTCCACTCTAATTTATAACCGAGAAACACCACAGGCCGCAAGGGCTTTTCCCTAGTTACCAGGGTGGGGAACATAGAAAGGCTGCCGCCCTCTGGCAGTTACCTGCAAAAGCAGCTTTAAAGCCTGTGCTAATGATCATTTCATATGAATAAGTACTGCAGAAGTGTAAATGAAACCTGCCCTCAAAATGTCTTCAGGGAGGTAAAGGCCAAAACGTTTCAAAATGTGACACATACTTTAAGAGAACACTTTGTAGAACTAAGGGGTAATCACAGCTTGAAAAATAAAAAGGACATGCCTTAAAGCTCAATTTCAACGGATTATGAGGCACATGCGAATTCAACCACAAAGAGGTATCAGCTCACACTTGTCAGAATAACCATCAGCAAGAAAACTACAAACAATAAATGCTGAAGGTGTTGTGGAGAAATGCATACCCTCAACTGCAAGTGGGACATAAGTTGGAAAGGGCCACAAACTCGAACAGAATGGGGGTGCCTTAAAAACGTAAACATTGAGCTACCATATGATCCAGCAGGCCCACTCCTCCACCTATAATCTAAGAAGAGAGAATTGGAAAGACACAGGCAGGCAAATCTGCATTGCACATTATTACAATAGCCAAGATATGGAAGTAACCAAAAAGTCCACCAACAGATGGGTGGACAAAGAAGTACTCCTCCATGTACAGATGGAATATTCGCTAGTGAAGAAAATGAAACAATGCCATTTGCAGCGCCATAGATGAGTCTAGACGTAATCACGCCACGTGTAGTCAGTGAGAAAGCAAAATACATATATCCTATGATATCACTTTCAGGAGTTACTTAAAAATTGATACCAATGAAGATATTTCCACAGAGAAAGGCAATCACAGATTCATTAAAAAACTTATGGTTCACCAAATAGAAAGGGATGAGGATTGGATACATTACCATATTGGGGTTAACAGAGATATACAAACCATGTGAAATATATAACCACCAAAGACGTACGGAAGACCAGGAAGAGACTACTCAACATTGTGTCATAACCTACATGGGAAAAGGATGCGAGGAAGAAAAGATACACGTATATGTGTGAAAGACCCACATCTTGCACACCTATAGCAAACAAACCAATGAAATCAAATCTGCCTGGGTAAAAAATAAAAAGTAAATTACAAATATGAACAAGAAGTAATGAGACATAAACTTAAAGGGCTTTTTCCTGGCACGTTCCATTCTAATATACAACCTAGAATACCACTTCCATTAAGGCTCTGTTTCCCTAGTAACCAAACTTGGCAAAGGAGAAATGCTGCCACCTTGTGGCCGTTTCCTGCAAGAGCAGCTTTAAAGTCCCAGCTAATGGTCACTTAACATTCACAAGGACTCAGGGCTGTAAAAGACACTTGCCCTAAAAATTTGTGCTGAAGTAGGGAATGGACAAAAAATTCACAACTGGCAAATGTTTCAAGAAGAGATTATGAAGAGTTAAGTTTTACTCACACTCTTTTTAAAAAAAAGAAAAATGGATAAAAGCTCAACCTCAGGGAGTGTTAGACGCATGCAATCTAATCTACGAAAAGTTTCAACTTACACCAGTCGACTGACCATCAGCAAAAAGTCTACAAACAATAAATGCTGAAGGGGATTTAGAGAACTGTGTACCCTCTACCTTCTGGTGAGACATAAAAGCCAATAATGAGAAAAGAAAGGAGCTGTGTTTAAAAGTAAAAATGGAGGTACCATTCAATCCAGCAGGTGCACTAATGTACCTCTCACCTGAGAAGACAAGAATCGAGAAGACACAGGCCGCAAAAGCTGCAGTGCAGCCTTATTCACAATAGCCAAGACAGTGAAGCAATCAAAATATCCAACAAGAGGTGAATGGATAAAGAAGAAGTGGTCCATGTACACAGTGGAATATTAACCATGGAAAACAACGAACCATTGCTCTCTGAGGCACCGCAAAGGAGGCTGGAGATAGTCACGAAACATGAGGTAAGTCGGAAAGCAAAAGACCTATATTCTATGATATCACTTATAGGCGTTATCTAATAACTGACACAAAGGAACATATATCCACAGAGAAAGACACTCACAGACTTAGAAAATAAAACTATGCTCAACTAAAAGGAAAGGTGGGGGGAATGGATAAATTAAGATTAGTGTTACTATATGTATACAAACACATATTATATACATATCTCAAAAATACCGACCATATAGCAAGGGAGGTCTGCGGAACCCTCTGTAACATTTTACATGGGAAGAGGATCTGTACTTGAATAGACATATATAATGTCCAAATGAACCAGAGTGTGTTCACCTAGGACAAACAATATTCTAACCTTTAGCCCAATTAAAACACCTTTAAAAACCAAGAAGAAATAATGAGACATAAACTTATGGGGGTTTCTCCACGCACATTTTAATGTAATTTACAACCTAGGAACACGACTTCCAGAAAGGCTCTGCTGCCCTACCACCCAGATTTGGGAATGGAGAAATGCTGCCTCCTTGAGGCCACTTCCCACAACAGCAGCTTTAATCCCATTGCTCTAGGTCACTAAATATTCACAAAACTTGAAGTTCGGGAAATGAGACCTGCTCTCTAAAAAAACTCTTGGGTGGAAAATCGCCCAAAAAATTCAAAAGAGGGCAACCTTCCAAGAAGACAGTTTCAAGAGTTATACTGTACTCCCAATTGTTTCCTTCTTTTAACAGAAAAGAAAACAGCGGAGAAAAATGATGAGTTTTACGAATTTTCAACGACTTACAAACCCAAATTACAAAAACCTATGAGCTCACAGCAGCCAGAAGGGCCATTAGCATAAATGCTGCAAACAGTAAATGATGAAGCGATTGTGGAGAAATGCGTACCCTCGATTCTAAGGGGGACGTGGTAACAGCCACTAATGAAAACACAAAGAAGGTGCTTTGAAAAGGGAAACACGGTGCTACCAGTCAGTGAATCACACCCACTGCTGGGCCTATCACCTGAGAAAATGAGAATCAAAAAGTCACAGGCTGGCAATCCTGCACTCCAACAATATTTACCATAGCCAACACTTGGAAGCAATGAAAATGTCCATCAACCGAGGAATGCACAAAGAAGAAGTGGTCCACGTACACAGTGGAAAATTACTCCAATAAAAAATAAAAATTAAATTTAAAAATCCAACACAACTAAGGAGACATCAGCTTGTGTGGGTTGGTCCGGGCACACTCCACTCTAATTTATAACCGAGAAACACCACAGGCCGCAAGGGCTTTTCCCTAGTTACCAGGGTGGGGAACATAGAAAGGCTGCCGTCCTCTGGCAGTTACCTGCAAAAGCAGCTTTAAAGCCTGTGCTAATGATCATTTCATATGAATAAGTACTGCAGAAGTGTAAATGAAACCTGCCCTCAAAATGTCTTCAGGGAGGTAAAGGCCAAAACGTTTCAAAATGTGACACATACTTTAAGAGAACACTTTGTAGAACTAAGGGGTAGTCACAGCTTGAAAAATAAAAAGGACATGCCTTAAAGCTCAATTTCAACGGATTATGAGGCACATGCAAATTCAACCACAAAGAGGTATCAGCTCACACTTGTCAGAATAACCATCAGCAAGAAAACTACAAACAATAAATGCTGAAGGTGTTGTGGAGAAATGCATACCCTCAACTGCAAGTGGGACATAAGTTGGAAAGGGCCACAAACTCGAACAGAATGGGGGTGCCTTAAAAACGTAAACATTGAGCTACCATATGATCCAGCAGGCCCACTCCTCCACCTATAATCTAAGAAGAGAGAATTGGAAAGACACAGGCAGGCAAATCTGCATTGCACAGTATTACAATAGCCAAGATATGGAAGTAACCAAAAAGTCCACCAACAGATGGGTGGACAAAGAAGTACTCCTCCATGTACAGATGGAATATTCGCTAGTGAAGAAAATGAAACAATGCCATTTGCAGCGCCATAGATGAGTCTAGACGTAATCACGCCACGTGTAGTCAGTGAGAAAGCAAAATACATATATCCTATGATATCACTTTCAGGAGTTACTTAAAAATTGATACCAATGAAGATATTTCCACAGAGAAAGGCAATCACAGATTCATTAAAAAACTTATGGTTCACCAAATAGAAAGGGATGAGGATTGGATACATTACCATATTGGGGTTAACAGAGATATACAAACCATGTGAAATATATAACCACCAAAGACGTACGGAAGACCAGGAAGAGACTACTCAACATTGTGTCATAACCTACATGGGAAAAGGATGCGAGGAAGAAAAGATACACGTATATGTGTGAAAGACCCACATCTTGCACACCTATAGCAAACAAACCAATGTAATCAAATCTGCCTGGGTAAAAAATAAAAAGTAAATTACAAATATGAACAAGAAGTAATGAGACACAAACTTAAAGGGCTTTTTCCTGGCACGTTCCATTCTAATATACAACCTGGAATACCACTTCCATTAAGGCTCTGTTTCCCTAGTAACCAAATTTGGCAAAGGAGAAATGCTGCCACCTTGTGGCCGTTTCCTGCAAGAGCAGCTTTAAAGTCCCAGCTAATGGTCACTTAACATTCACAAGGACTCAGGGCTGTAAAAGACACTTGCCCTAAAAATTTGTGCTGAAGTAGGGAATGGACAAAAAATTCACAACAGGCAAATGTTTCAAGAAGAGATTATGAAGAGTTAAGTTTTACTCACACTCTTTTTAAAAAAAAGAAAAATGGATAAAAGCTCAACCTCAGGGAGTGTTAGACGCATGCAATCTAATCTACGAAAAGTTTCAACTTACACCAGTCGACTGACCATCAGCAAAAAGTCTACAAACAATAAATGCTGAAGGGGATTTAGAGAACTGTGTACCCTCTACCTTCTGGTGAGACATAAAAGCCAATAATGAGAAAAGAAAGGAGCTGTGTTTAAAAGTAAAAATGGAGGTACCATTCAATCCAGCAGGTGCACCAATGGACCTCTCACCTGAGAAGACAAGAATCGAGAAGACACAGGCCGCAAAAGCTGCAGTGCAGCCTTATTCACAATAGCCAAGACAGTGAAGCAATCAAAATATCCAACAAGAGGTGAATGGATAAAGAAGAAGTGGTCCATGTACAGAGTGGAATATTAACCATGGAAAACAACGAACCATTGCTCTCTGAGGCACCGCAAAGGAGGCTGGAGATAGTCACGAAACATGAGGTAAGTCGGAAAGCAAAAGACCTATATTCTATGATATCACTTATAGGCGTTATCTAATAACTGACACAAAGGAACATATATCCACAGAGAAAGACACTCACAGACTTAGAAAATAAAACTATGCTCAACTAAAAGGAAAGGTGGGGGGAATGGATAAATTAAGATTAGTGTTACTATATGTATACAAACACATATTATATACATATCTCAAAAATACCGACCATATAGCAAGGGAGGTCTGCGGAACACTCTGTAACATTTTACATGGGAAGAGGATCTGTACTTGAATAGACATATATAATGTCCAAATGAACCAGAGTGTGTTCACCTAGGACAAACAATATTCTAACCTTTAGCCCAATTAAAACACCTTTAAAAACCAAGAAGAAATAATGAGACATAAACTTATGGGGGTTTCTCCACGCACATTTTAATGTAATTTACAACCTAGGAACACGACTTCCAGAAAGGCTCTGCTGCCCTACCACCCAGATTTGGGAATGGAGAAATGCTGCCTCCTTGAGGCCACTTCCCACAACAGCAGCTTTAATCCCATTGCTCTAGGTCACTAAATATTCACAAAACTTGAAGTTCGGGAAATGAGACCTGCTCTCTAAAAAAACTCTTGGGTGGAAAATCGCCCAAAAAATTCAAAAGAGGGCAACCTTCCAAGAAGACAGTTTCAAGAGTTATACTGTACTCCCAATTGTTTCCTTTTTTTAACAGAAAAGAAAACAGCGGAGAAAAATGATGAGTTTTACGAATTTTCAACGACTTACAAACCCAAATTACAAAAACCTATGAGCTCACAGCGGCCAGAAGGGCCATTAGCATAAATGCTGCAAACAGTAAATGATGAAGCGATTGTGGAGAAATGCGTACCCTCGATTCTAAGGGGGACGTGGTAACAGCCACTAATGAAAACACAAAGAAGGTGCTTTGAAAAGGGAAACACGGTGCTACCAGTCAGTGAATCACACCCACTGCTGGGCCTATCACCTGAGAAAATGAGAATCAAAAAGTCACAGGCTGGCAATCCTGCACTCCAACAATATTTACCATAGCCAACACTTGGAAGCAATGAAAATGTCCATCAACCGAGGAATGCACAAAGAAGAAGTGGTCCACGTACACAGTGGAAAATTACTCCAATAAAAAATAAAAATTAAATTTAAAAATCCAACACAACTAAGGAGACATCAGCTTGTGTGGGTTGGTCCGGGCACACTCCACTCTAATTTATAACCGAGAAACACCACAGGCCGCAAGGGCTTTTCCCTAGTTACCAGGGTGGGGAACATAGAAAGGCTGCCGTCCTCTGGCAGTTACCTGCAAAAGCAGCTTTAAAGCCTGTGCTAATGATCATTTCATATGAATAAGTACTGCAGAAGTGTAAATGAAACCTGCCCTCAAAATGTCTTCAGGGAGGTAAAGGCCAAAACGTTTCAAAATGTGACACATACTTTAAGAGAACACTTTGTAGAACTAAGGGGTAGTCACAGCTTGAAAAATAAAAAGGACATGCCTTAAAGCTCAATTTCAACGGATTATGAGGCACATGCAAATTCAACCACAAAGAGGTATCAGCTCACACTTGTCAGAATAACCATCAGCAAGAAAACTACAAACAATAAATGCTGAAGGTGTTGTGGAGAAATGCATACCCTCAACTGCAAGTGGGACATAAGTTGGAAAGGGCCACAAACTCGAACAGAATGGGGGTGCCTTAAAAACGTAAACATTGAGCTACCATATGATCCAGCAGGCCCACTCCTCCACCTATAATCTAAGAAGAGAGAATTGGAAAGACACAGGCAGGCAAATCTGCATTGCACAGTATTACAATAGCCAAGATATGGAAGTAACCAAAAAGTCCACCAACAGATGGGTGGACAAAGAAGTACTCCTCCATGTACAGATGGAATATTCGCTAGTGAAGAAAATGAAACAATGCCATTTGCAGCGCCATAGATGAGTCTAGACGTAATCACGCCACGTGTAGTCATTGAGAAAGCAAAATACATATATCCTATGATATCACTTTCAGGAGTTACTTAAAAATTGATACCAATGAAGATATTTCCACAGAGAAAGGCAATCACAGATTCATTAAAAAACTTATGGTTCACCAAATAGAAAGGGATGAGGATTGGATACATTACCATATTGGGGTTAACAGAGATATACAAACCATGTGAAATATATAACCACCAAAGACGTACGGAAGACCAAGAAGAGACTACTCAACATTGTGTCATAACCTACATGGGAAAAGGATGCGAGGAAGAAAAGATACACGTATATGTGTGAAAGACCCACATCTTGCACACCTATAGCAAACAAACCAATGTAATCAAATCTGCCTGGGTAAAAAATAAAAAGTAAATTACAAATATGAACAAGAAGTAATGAGACATAAACTTAAAGGGCTTTTTCCTGGCACGTTCCATTCTAATATACAACCTAGAATACCACTTCCATTAAGGCTCTGTTTCCCTAGTAACCAAATTTGGCAAAGGAGAAATGCTGCCATCTTGTGGCCGTTTCCTGCAAGAGCAGCTTTAAAGTCCCAGCTAATGGTCACTTAACATTCACAAGGACTCAGGGCTGTAAAAGACACTTGCCCTAAAAATTTGTGCTGAAGTAGGGAATGGACAAAAAATTCACAACAGGCAAATGTTTCAAGAAGAGATTATGAAGAGTTAAGTTTTACTCACACTCCTTTTAAAAAAAAGAAAAATGGATAAAAGCTCAACCTCAGGGAGTGTTAGACGCATGCAATCTAATCTACGAAAAGTTTCAACTTACACCAGTCGACTGACCATCAGCAAAAAGTCTACAAACAATAAATGCTGAAGGGGATTTAGAGAACTGTGTACCCTCTACCTTCTGGTGAGACATAAAAGCCAATAATGAGAAAAGAAAGGAGCTGTGTTTAAAAGTAAAAATGGAGGTACCATTCAATCCAGCAGGTGCACCAATGGACCTCTCACCTGAGAAGACAAGAATCGAGAAGACACAGGCCGCAAAAGCTGCAGTGCAGCCTTATTCACAATAGCCAAGACAGTGAAGCAATCAAAATATCCAACAAGAGGTGAATGGATAAAGAAGAAGTGGTCCATGTACAGAGTGGAATATTAACCATGGAAAACAACGAACCATTGCTCTCTGAGGCACCGCAAAGGAGGCTGGAGATAGTCACGAAACATGAGGTAAGTCGGAAAGCAAAAGACCTATATTCTATGATATCACTTATAGGCGTTATCTAATAACTGACACAAAGGAACATATATCCACAGAGAAAGACACTCACAGACTTAGAAAATAAAACTATGCTCAACTAAAAGGAAAGGTGGGGGGAATGGATAAATTAAGATTAGTGTTACTATATGTATACAAACACATATTATATACATATCTCAAAAATACCGACCATATAGCAAGGGAGGTCTGCGGAACCCTCTGTAACATTTTACATGGGAAGAGGATCTGTACTTGAATAGACATATATAATGTCCAAATGAACCAGAGTGTGTTCACCTAGGACAAACAATATTCTAACCTTTAGCCCAATTAAAACACCTTTAAAAACCAAGAAGAAATAATGAGACATAAACTTATGGGGGTTTCTCCACGCACATTCTAATGTAATTTACAACCTAGGAACACGACTTCCAGAAAGGCTCTGCTGCCCTACCACCCAGATTTGGGAATGGAGAAATGCTGCCTCCTTGAGGCCACTTCCCACAACAGCAGCTTTAATCCCATTGCTCTAGGTCACTAAATATTCACAAAACTTGAAGTTCGGGAAATGAGACCTGCTCTCTAAAAAAACTCTTGGGTGGAAAATCGCCCAAAAAATTCAAAAGAGGGCAACCTTCCAAGAAGACAGTTTCAAGAGTTATACTGTACTCCCAATTGTTTCCTTTTTTTAACAGAAAAGAAAACAGCGGAGAAAAATGATGAGTTTTACGAATTTTCAACGACTTACAAACCCAAATTACAAAAACCTATGAGCTCACAGCAGCCAGAAGGGCCATTAGCATAAATGCTGCAAACAGTAAATGATGAAGCGATTGTGGAGAAATGCGTACCCTCGATTCTAAGGGGGACGTGGTAAGAGCCACTAATGAAAACACAAAGAAGGTGCTTTGAAAAGGGAAACACGGTGCTACCAGTCAGTGAATCACACCCACTGCAGGGCCTATCACCTGAGAAAATGAGAATCAAAAAGTCACAGGCTGGCAATCCTGCACTCCAACAATATTTACCATAGCCAACACTTGGAAGCAATGAAAATGTCCATCAACCGAGGAATGCACAAAGAAGAAGTGGTCCACGTACACAGTGGAAAATTACTCCAATAAAAAATAAAAATTAAATTTAAAAATCCAACACAACTAAGGAGACATCAGCTTGTGTGGGTTGGTCCGGGCACACTCCACTCTAATTTATAACCGAGAAACACCACAGGCCGCAAGGGCTTTTCCCTAGTTACCAGGGTGGGGAACATAGAAAGGCTGCCGTCCTCTGGCAGTTACCTGCAAAAGCAGCTTTAAAGCCTGTGCTAATGATCATTTCATATGAATAAGTACTGCAGAAGTGTAAATGAAACCTGCCCTCAAAATGTCTTCAGGGAGGTAAAGGCCAAAACGTTTCAAAATGTGACACATACTTTAAGAGAACACTTTGTAGAACTAAGGGGTAGTCACAGCTTGAAAAATAAAAAGGACATGCCTTAAAGCTCAATTTCAACGGATTATGAGGCACATGCAAATTCAACCACAAAGAGGTATCAGCTCACACTTGTCAGAATAACCATCAGCAAGAAAACTACAAACAATAAATGCTGAAGGTGTTGTGGAGAAATGCATACCCTCAACTGCAAGTGGGACATAAGTTGGAAAGGGCCACAAACTCGAACAGAATGGGGGTGCCTTAAAAACGTAAACATTGAGCTACCATATGATCCAGCAGGCCCACTCCTCCACCTATAATCTAAGAAGAGAGAATTGGAAAGACACAGGCAGGCAAATCTGCATTGCACAGTATTACAATAGCCAAGATATGGAAGTAACCAAAAAGTCCACCAACAGATGGGTGGACAAAGAAGTACTCCTCCATGTACAGATGGAATATTCGCTAGTGAAGAATATGAAACAATGCCATTTGCAGCGCCATAGATGAGTCTAGACGTAATCACGCCACGTGTAGTCAGTGAGAAAGCAAAATACATATATCCTATGATATCACTTTCAGGAGTTACTTAAAAATTGATACCAATGAAGATATTTCCACAGAGAAAGGCAATCACAGATTCATTAAAAAACTTATGGTTCACCAAATAGAAAGGGATGAGGATTGGATACATTACCATATTGGGGTTAACAGAGATATACAAACCATGTGAAATATATAACCACCAAAGACGTACGGAAGACCAGGAAGAGACTACTCAACATTGTGTCATAACCTACATGGGAAAAGGATGCGAGGAAGAAAAGATACACGTATATGTGTGAAAGACCCACATCTTGCACACCTATAGCAAACAAACCAATGTAATCAAATCTGCCTGGGTAAAAAATAAAAAGTAAATTACAAATATGAACAAGAAGTAATGAGACACAAACTTAAAGGGCTTTTTCCTGGCACGTTCCATTCTAATATACAACCTGGAATACCACTTCCATTAAGGCTCTGTTTCCCTAGTAACCAAATTTGGCAAAGGAGAAATGCTGCCACCTTGTGGCCGTTTCCTGCAAGAGCAGCTTTAAAGTCCCAGCTAATGGTCACTTAACATTCACAAGGACTCAGGGCTGTAAAAGACACTTGCCCTAAAAATTTGTGCTGAAGTAGGGAATGGACAAAAAATTCACAACAGGCAAATGTTTCAAGAAGAGATTATGAAGAGTTAAGTTTTACTCACACTCTTTTTAAAAAAAAGAAAAATGGATAAAAGCTCAACCTCAGGGAGTGTTAGACGCATGCAATCTAATCTACGAAAAGTTTCAACTTACACCAGTCGACTGACCATCAGCAAAAAGTCTACAAACAATAAATGCTGAAGGGGATTTAGAGAACTGTGTACCCTCTACCTTCTGGTGAGACATAAAAGCCAATAATGAGAAAAGAAAGGAGCTGTGTTTAAAAGTAAAAATGGAGGTACCATTCAATCCAGCAGGTGCACCAATGGACCTCTCACCTGAGAAGACAAGAATCGAGAAGACACAGGCCGCAAAAGCTGCAGTGCAGCCTTATTCACAATAGCCAAGACAGTGAAGCAATCAAAATATCCAACAAGAGGTGAATGGATAAAGAAGAAGGGGTCCATGTACACAGTGGAATATTAACCATGGAAAACAACGAACCATTGCTCTCTGAGGCACCACAAAGGAGTCTGGAGATAGTCACGAAACATGAGGTAAGTCGGAAAGCAAAAGACCTATATTCTATGATATCACTTATAGGCGTTATCTAATAACTGACACAAAGGAACATATATCCACAGAGAAAGACACTCACAGACTTAGAAAATAAAACTATGCTCAACTAAAAGGAAAGGTGGGGGGAATGGATAAATTAAGATTAGTGTTACTATATGTATACAAACACATATTATATACATATCTCAAAAATACCGACCATATAGCAAGGGAGGTCTGCGGAACACTCTGTAACATTTTACATGGGAAGAGGATCTGTACTTGAATAGACATATATAATGTCCAAATGAACCAGAGTGTGTTCACCTAGGACAAACAATATTCTAACCTTTAGCCCAATTAAAACACCTTTAAAAACCAAGAAGAAATAATGAGACATAAACTTATGGGGGTTTCTCCACGCACATTTTAATGTAATTTACAACCTAGGAACACGACTTCCAGAAAGGCTCTGCTGCCCTACCACCCAGATTTGGGAATGGAGAAATGCTGCCTCCTTGAGGCCACTTCCCACAACAGCAGCTTTAATCCCATTGCTCTAGGTCACTAAATATTCACAAAACTTGAAGTTCGGGAAATGAGACCTGCTCTCTAAAAAAACTCTTGGGTGGAAAATCGCCCAAAAAATTCAAAAGAGGGCAACCTTCCAAGAAGACAGTTTCAAGAGTTATACTGTACTCCCAATTGTTTCCTTTTTTTAACAGAAAAGAAAACAGCGGAGAAAAATGATGAGTTTTACGAATTTTCAACGACTTACAAACCCAAATTACAAAAACCTATGAGCTCACAGCAGCCAGAAGGGCCATTAGCATAAATGCTGCAAACAGTAAATGATGAAGCGATTGTGGAGAAATGCGTACCCTCGATTCTAAGGGGGACGTGGTAACAGCCACTAATGAAAACACAAAGAAGGTGCTTTGAAAAGGGAAACACGGTGCTACCAGTCAGTGAATCACACCCACTGCTGGGCCTATCACCTGAGAAAATGAGAATCAAAAAGTCACAGGCTGGCAATCCTGCACTCCAACAATATTTACCATAGCCAACACTTGGAAGCAATGAAAATGTCCATCAACCGAGGAATGCACAAAGAAGAAGTGGTCCACGTACACAGTGGAAAATTACTCCAATAAAAAATAAAAATTAAATTTAAAAATCCAACACAACTAAGGAGACATCAGCTTGTGTGGGTTGGTCCGGGCACACTCCACTCTAATTTATAACCGAGAAACACCACAGGCCGCAAGGGCTTTTCCCTAGTTACCAGGGTGGGGAACATAGAAAGGCTGCCGTCCTCTGGCAGTTACCTGCAAAAGCAGCTTTAAAGCCTGTGCTAATGATCATTTCATATGAATAAGTACTGCAGAAGTGTAAATGAAACCTGCCCTCAAAATGTCTTCAGGGAGGTAAAGGCCAAAACGTTTCAAAATGTGACACATACTTTAAGAGAACACTTTGTAGAACTAAGGGGTAGTCACAGCTTGAAAAATAAAAAGGACATGCCTTAAAGCTCAATTTCAACGGATTATGAGGCACATGCAAATTCAACCACAAAGAGGTATCAGCTCACACTTGTCAGAATAACCATCAGCAAGAAAACTACAAACAATAAATGCTGAAGGTGTTGTGGAGAAATGCATACCCTCAACTGCAAGTGGGACATAAGTTGGAAAGGGCCACAAACTCGAACAGAATGGGGGTGCCTTAAAAACGTAAACATTGAGCTACCATATGATCCAGCAGGCCCACTCCTCCACCTATAATCTAAGAAGAGAGAATTGGAAAGACACAGGCAGGCAAATCTGCATTGCACAGTATTACAATAGCCAAGATATGGAAGTAACCAAAAAGTCCACCAACAGATGGGTGGACAAAGAAGTACTCCTCCATGTACAGATGGAATATTCGCTAGTGAAGAATATGAAACAATGCCATTTGCAGCGCCATAGATGAGTCTAGACGTAATCACGCCACGTGTAGTCAGTGAGAAAGCAAAATACATATATCCTATGATATCACTTTCAGGAGTTACTTAAAAATTGATACCAATGAAGATATTTCCACAGAGAAAGGCAATCACAGATTCATTAAAAAACTTATGGTTCACCAAATAGAAAGGGATGAGGATTGGATACATTACCATATTGGGGTTAACAGAGATATACAAACCATGTGAAATATATAACCACCAAAGACGTACGGAAGACCAGGAAGAGACTACTCAACATTGTGTCATAACCTACATGGGAAAAGGATGCGAGGAAGAAAAGATACACGTATATGTGTGAAAGACCCACATCTTGCACACCTATAGCAAACAAACCAATGTAATCAAATCTGCCTGGGTAAAAAATAAAAAGTAAATTACAAATATGAACAAGAAGTAATGAGACATAAACTTAAAGGGCTTTTTCCTGGCACGTTCCATTCTAATATACAACCTAGAATACCACTTCCATTAAGGCTCTGTTTCCCTAGTAACCAAATTTGGCAAAGGAGAAATGCTGCCACCTTGTGGCCGTTTCCTGCAAGAGCAGCTTTAAAGTCCCAGCTAATGGTCACTTAACATTCACAAGGACTCAGGGCTGTAAAAGACACTTGCCCTAAAAATTTGTGCTGAAGTAGGGAATGGACAAAAAATTCACAACAGGCAAATGTTTCAAGAAGAGATTATGAAGAGTTAAGTTTTACTCACACTCTTTTTTAAAAAAAGAAAAATGGATAAAAGCTCAACCTCAGGGAGTGTTAGACGCATGCAATCTAATCTACGAAAAGTTTCAACTTACACCAGTCGACTGACCATCAGCAAAAAGTCTACAAACAATAAATGCTGAAGGGGATTTAGAGAACTGTGTACCCTCTACCTTCTGGTGAGACATAAAAGCCAATAATGAGAAAAGAAAGGAGCTGTGTTTAAAAGTAAAAATGGAGGTACCATTCAATCCAGCAGGTGCACCAATGGACCTCTCACCTGAGAAGACAAGAATCGAGAAGACACAGGCCGCAAAAGCTGCAGTGCAGCCTTATTCACAATAGCCAAGACAGTGAAGCAATCAAAATATCCAACAAGAGGTGAATGGATAAAGAAGAAGTGGTCCATGTACACAGTGGAATATTAACCATGGAAAACAACGAACCATTGCTCTCTGAGGCACCGCAAAGGAGGCTGGAGATAGTCACGAAACATGAGGTAAGTCGGAAAGCAAAAGACCTATATTCTATGATATCACTTATAGGCGTTATCTAATAACTGACACAAAGGAACATATATCCACAGAGAAAGACACTCACAGACTTAGAAAATAAAACTATGCTCAACTAAAAGGAAAGGTGGGGGGAATGGATAAATTAAGATTAGTGTTACTATATGTATACAAACACATATTATATACATATCTCAAAAATACCGACCATATAGCAAGGGAGGTCTGCGGAACCCTCTGTAACATTTTACATGGGAAGAGGATCTGTACTTGAATAGACATATATAATGTCCAAATGAACCAGAGTGTGTTCACCTAGGACAAACAATATTCTAACCTTTAGCCCAATTAAAACACCTTTAAAAACCAAGAAGAAATAATGAGACATAAACTTATGGGGGTTTCTCCACGCACATTCTAATGTAATTTACAACCTAGGAACACGACTTCCAGAAAGGCTCTGCTGCCCTACCACCCAGATTTGGGAATGGAGAAATGCTGCCTCCTTGAGGCCACTTCCCACAACAGCAGCTTTAATCCCATTGCTCTAGGTCACTAAATATTCACAAAACTTGAAGTTCGGGAAATGAGACCTGCTCTCTAAAAAAACTCTTGGGTGGAAAATCGCCCAAAAAATTCAAAAGAGGGCAACCTTCCAAGAAGACAGTTTCAAGAGTTATACTGTACTCCCAATTGTTTCCTTTTTTTAACAGAAAAGAAAACAGCGGAGAAAAATGATGAGTTTTACGAATTTTCAACGACTTACAAACCCAAATTACAAAAACCTATGAGCTCACAGCAGCCAGAAGGGCCATTAGCATAAATGCTGCAAACAATAAATGATGAAGCGATTGTGGAGAAATGCGTACCCTCGATTCTAAGGGGGACGTGGTAAGAGCCACTAATGAAAACACAAAGAAGGTGCTTTGAAAAGGGAAACACGGTGCTACCAGTCAGTGAATCACACCCACTGCAGGGCCTATCACCTGAGAAAATGAGAATCAAAAAGTCACAGGCTGGCAATCCTGCACTCCAACAATATTTACCATAGCCAACACTTGGAAGCAATGAAAATGTCCATCAACCGAGGAATGCACAAAGAAGAAGTGGTCCACGTACACAGTGGAAAATTACTCCAATAAAAAATAAAAATTAAATTTAAAAATCCAACACAACTAAGGAGACATCAGCTTGTGTGGGTTGGTCCGGGCACACTCCACTCTAATTTATAACCGAGAAACACCACAGGCCGCAAGGGCTTTTCCCTAGTTACCAGGGTGGGGAACATAGAAAGGCTGCCGCCCTCTGGCAGTTACCTGCAAAAGCAGTTTTAAAGCCTGTGCTAATGGTCATTTCATATGAATAAGTACTGCAGAAGTGTAAATGAAACCTGCCCTCAAAATGTCTTCAGGGAGGTAAAGGCCAAAACGTTTCAAAATGTGACACATACTTTAAGAGAACACTTTGTAGAACTAAGGGGTAGTCACAGCTTGAAAAATAAAAAGGACATGCCTTAAAGCTCAATTTCAACGGATTATGAGGCACATGCGAATTCAACCACAAAGAGGTATCAGCTCACACTTGTCAGAATAACCATCAGCAAGAAAACTACAAACAATAAATGCTGAAGGTGTTGTGGAGAAATGCATACCCTCAACTGCAAGTGGGACATAAGTTGGAAAGGGCCACAAACTCGAACAGAATGGGGGTGCCTTAAAAACGTAAACATTGAGCTACCATATGATCCAGCAGGCCCACTCCTCCACCTATAATCTAAGAAGAGAGAATTGGAAAGACACAGGCAGGCAAATCTGCATTGCACATTATTACAATAGCCAAGATATGGAAGTAACCAAAAAGTCCACCAACAGATGGGTGGACAAAGAAGTACTCCTCCATGTACAGATGGAATATTCGCTAGTGAAGAAAATGAAACAATGCCATTTGCAGCGCCATAGATGAGTCTAGACGTAATCACGCCACGTGTAGTCAGTGAGAAAGCAAAATACATATATCCTATGATATCACTTTCAGGAGTTACTTAAAAATTGATACCAATGAAGATACTTCCACAGAGAAAGGCAATCACAGATTCATTAAAAAACTTATGGTTCACCAAATAGAAAGGGATGAGGATTGGATACATTACCATATTGGGGTTAACAGAGATATACAAACCATGTGAAATATATAACCACCAAAGACGTACGGAAGACCAGGAAGAGACTACTCAACATTGTGTCATAACCTACATGGGAAAAGGATGCGAGGAAGAAAAGATACACGTATATGTGTGAAAGACCCACATCTTGCACACCTATAGCAAACAAACCAATGTAATCAAATCTGCCTGGGTAAAAAATAAAAAGTAAATTACAAATATGAACAAGAAGTAATGAGACACAAACTTAAAGGGCTTTTTCCTGGCACGTTCCATTCTAATATACAACCTGGAATACCACTTCCATTAAGGCTCTGTTTCCCTAGTAACCAAATTTGGCAAAGGAGAAATGCTGCCACCTTGTGGCCGTTTCCTGCAAGAGCAGCTTTAAAGTCCCAGCTAATGGTCACTTAACATTCACAAGGACTCAGGGCTGTAAAAGACACTTGCCCTAAAAATTTGTGCTGAAGTAGGGAATGGACAAAAAATTCACAACAGGCAAATGTTTCAAGAAGAGATTATGAAGAGTTAAGTTTTACTCACACTCTTTTTAAAAAAAAGAAAAATGGATAAAAGCTCAACCTCAGGGAGTGTTAGACGCATGCAATCTAATCTACGAAAAGTTTCAACTTACACCAGTCGACTGACCATCAGCAAAAAGTCTACAAACAATAAATGCTGAAGGGGATTTAGAGAACTGTGTACCCTCTACCTTCTGGTGAGACATAAAAGCCAATAATGAGAAAAGAAAGGAGCTGTGTTTAAAAGTAAAAATGGAGGTACCATTCAATCCAGCAGGTGCACCAATGGACCTCTCACCTGAGAAGACAAGAATCGAGAAGACACAGGCCGCAAAAGCTGCAGTGCAGCCTTATTCACAATAGCCAAGACAGTGAAGCAATCAAAATATACAACAAGAGGTGAATGGATAAAGAAGAAGTGGTCCATGTACACAGTGGAATATTAACCATGGAAAACAACGAACCATTGCTCTCTGAGGCACCACAAAGGAGTCTGGAGATAGTCACGAAACATGAGGTAAGTCGGAAAGCAAAAGACCTATATTCTATGATATCACTTATAGGCGTTATCTAATAACTGACACAAATGAACATATATCCACAGAGAAAGACACTCACAGACTTAGAAAATAAAACTATGCTCAACTAAAAGGAAAGGTGGGGGGAATGGATAAATTAAGATTAGTGTTACTATATGTATACAAACACATATTATATACATATCTCAAAAATACCGACCATATAGCAAGGGAGGTCTGCGGAACACTCTGTAACATTTCACATGGGAAGAGGATCTGTACTTGAATAGACATATACAATGTACAAATGAACCAGAGTGTGTTCACCTAGGACAAACAATATTCTAACCTTTAGCCCAATTAAAACACCTTTAAAAACGAAGAAGAAATAATGAGACATAAACTTATGGGGGTTTCTCCACGCACATTCTAATGTAATTTACAACCTAGGAACACGACTTAAAGAAAGGCTCTGCTGCCCTACCACCCAGATTTGGGAATGGAGAAATGCTGCCTCTTTGAGGCCACTTCCCACAACAGCAGCTTTAAACCCATTGCTCTAGGTCATTAAATATTCACAAAACTTGAAGTTCGGGAAATGAGACCTGCTCTCTAAAAAAACTCTTGGGTGGAAAATCGCCCAAAAAATTCAAAAGAGGGCAACCTTCTAAGAAGACAGTTTCAAGAGTTATACTGTACTCCCAATTGTTTCCTTTTTTTAACAGAAAAGAAAACAGCGGAGAAAAATGATGAGTTTTACGAATTTTCAACGACTTACAAACCCAAATTACAAAAACCTATGAGCTCACAGCAGCCAGAAGGGCCATTAGCATAAATGCTGCAAACAGTAAATGATGAAGCGATTGTGGAGAAATGCGTACCCTCGATTCTAAGGGGGACGTGGTAAGAGCCACTAATGAAAACACAAAGAAGGTGCTTTGAAAAGGGAAACACGGTGCTACCAGTCAGTGAATCACACCCACTGCAGGGCCTATCACCTGAGAAAATGAGAATCAAAAAGTCACAGGCTGGCAATCCTGCACTCCAACAATATTTACCATAGCCAACACTTGGAAGCAATGAAAATGTCCATCAACCGAGGAATGCACAAAGAAGAAGTGGTCCACGTACACAGTGGAAAATTACTCCAATAAAAAATAAAAATTAAATTTAAAAATCCAACACAACTAAGGAGACATCAGCTTGTGTGGGTTTCTCCGGGCACACTCCACTCTAATTTATAACCGAGAAACACCACAGGCCGCAAGGGCTTTTCCCTAGTTACCAGGGTGGGGAACATAGAAAGGCTGCCGCCCTCTGGCAGTTACCTGCAAAAGCAGTTTTAAAGCCTGTGCTAATGGTCATTTCATATGAATAAGTACTGCAGAAGTGTAAATGAAACCTGCCCTCAAAATGTCTTCAGGGAGGTAAAGGCTAAAACGTTTCAAAATGTGACACATACTTTAAGAGAACACTTTGAAGAACTAAGGGGTAATCACAGCTTGAAAAATAAAAAGGACATGCCTTAAAGCTCAATTTCAACGGATTATGAGGCACATGCGAATTCAACCACAAAGAGGTATCAGCTCACACTTGTCAGAATAACCATCAGCAAGAAAACTACAAACAATAAATGCTGAAGGTGTTGTGGAGAAATGCATACCCTCAACTGCAAGTGGGACATAAGTTGGAAAGGGCCACAAACTCGAACAGAATGGGGGTGCCTTAAAAACGTAAACATTGAGCTACCATATGATCCAGCAGGCCCACTCCTCCACCTATAATCTAAGAAGAGAGAATTGGAAAGACACAGGCAGGCAAATCTGCATTGCACAGTATTACAATAGCCAAGATATGGAACTAACCAAAAAGTCCACCAACAGATGGGTGGACAAAGAAGTACTCCTCCATGTACAGATGGAATATTCGCTAGTGAAGAAAATGAAACAATGCCATTTGCAGCGCCATAGATGAGTCTAGACGTAATCACGCCACGTGTAGTCAGTGAGAAAGCAAAATACATATATCCTATGATATCACTTTCAGGAGTTACTTAAAAATTGATACCAATGAAGATATTTCCACAGAGAAAGGCAATCACAGATTCATTAAAAAACTTATGGTTCACCAAATAGAAAGGGATGAGGATTGGATACATTACCATATTGGGGTTAACAGAGATATACAAACCATGTGAAATATATAACCACCAAAGACGTACGGAAGACCAGGAAGAGACTACTCAACATTGTGTCATAACCTACATGGGAAAAGGATGCGAGGAAGAAAAGATACACGTATATGTGTGAAAGACCCACATCTTGCACACCTAGAGCAAACAAACCAATGTAATCAAATCTGCCTGGGTAAAAAATAAAAAGTAAATTACAAATATGAACAAGAAGTAATGAGACATAAACTTAAAGGGCTTTTTCCTGGCACGTTCCATTCTAATATACAACCTAGAATACCACTTCCATTAAGGCTCTGTTTCCCTAGTAACCAAATTTGGCAAAGGAGAAATGCTGCCACCTTGTGGCCGTTTCCTGCAAGAGCAGCTTTAAAGTCCCAGCTAATGGTCACTTAACATTCACAAGGACTCAGGGCTGTAAAAGACACTTGCCCTAAAAATTTGTGCTGAAGTAGGGAATGGACAAAAAATTCACAACAGGCAAATGTTTCAAGAAGAGATTATGAAGAGTTAAGTTTTACTCACACTCTTTTTAAAAAAAAGAAAAATGGATAAAAGCTCAACCTCAGGGAGTGTTAGACGCATGCAATCTAATCTACGAAAAGTTTCAACTTACACCAGTCGACTGACCATCAGCAAAAAGTCTACAAACAATAAATGCTGAAGGGGATTTAGAGAACTGTGTACCCTCTACCTTCTGGTGAGACATAAAAGCCAATAATGAGAAAAGAAAGGAGCTGTGTTTAAAAGTAAAAATGGAGGTACCATTCAATCCAGCAGGTGCACCAATGGACCTCTCACCTGAGAAGACAAGAATCGAGAAGACACAGGCCGCAAAAGCTGCAGTGCAGCCTTATTCACAATAGCCAAGACAGTGAAGCAATCAAAATATACAACAAGAGGTGAATGGATAAAGAAGAAGTGGTCCATGTACACAGTGGAATATTAACCATGGAAAACAACGAACCATTGCTCTCTGAGGCACCGCAAAGGAGGCTGGAGATAGTCACGAAACATGAGGTAAGTCGGAAAGCAAAAGACCTATATTCTATGATATCACTTATAGGCGTTATCTAATAACTGACACAAAGGAACATATATCCACAGAGAAAGACACTCACAGACTTAGAAAATAAAACTATGCTCAACTAAAAGGAAAGGTGGGGGGAATGGATAAATTAAGATTAGTGTTACTATATGTATACAAACACATATTATATACATATCTCAAAAATACCGACCATATAGCAAGGGAGGTCTGCGGAACCCGCTGTAACATTTTACATGGGAAGAGGATCTGTACTTGAATAGACATATATAATGTACAAATGAACCAGAGTGTGTTCACCTAGGACAAACAATATTCTAACCTTTAGCCCAATTAAAACACCTTTAAAAACCAAGAAGAAATAATGAGACATAAACTTATGGGGGTTTCTCCACGCACATTCTAATGTAATTTACAACCTAGGAACACGACTTCCAGAAAGGCTCTGCTGCCCTACCACCCAGATTTGGGAATGGAGAAATGCTGCCTCCTTGAGGCCACTTCCCACAACAGCAGCTTTAATCCCATTGCTCTAGGTCACTAAATATTCACAAAACTTGAAGTTCGGGAAATGAGACCTGCTCTCTAAAAAAACTCTTGGGTGGAAAATCGCCCAAAAAATTCAAAAGAGGGCAACCTTCCAAGAAGACAGTTTCAAGAGTTATACTGTACTCCCAATTGTTTCCTTTTTTTAACAGAAAAGAAAACAGCGGAGAAAAATGATGAGTTTTACGAATTTTCAACGACTTACAAACCCAAATTACAAAAACCTATGAGCTCACAGCAGCCAGAAGGGCCATTAGCATAAATGCTGCAAACAGTAAATGATGAAGCGATTGTGGAGAAATGCGTACCCTCGATTCTAAGGGGGACGTGGTAACAGCCACTAATGAAAACACAAAGAAGGTGCTTTGAAAAGGGAAACACGGTGCTACCAGTCAGTGAATCACACCCACTGCTGGGCCTATCACCTGAGAAAATGAGAATCAAAAAGTCACAGGCTGGCAATCCTGCACTCCAACAATATTTACCATAGCCAACACTTGGAAGCAATGAAAATGTCCATCAACCGAGGAATGCACAAAGAAGAAGTGGTCCACGTACACAGTGGAAAATTACTCCAATAAAAAATAAAAATTAAATTTAAAAATCCAACAAAACTAAGGAGACATCAGCTTGTGTGGGTTGGTCCGGGCACACTCCACTCTAATTTATAACCGAGAAACACCACAGGCCGCAAGGGCTTTTCCCTAGTTACCAGGGTGGGGAACATAGAAAGGCTGCCGCCCTCTGGCAGTTACCTGCAAAAGCAGCTTTAAAGCCTGTGCTAATGATCATTTCATATGAATAAGTACTGCAGAAGTGTAAATGAAACCTGCCCTCAAAATGTCTTCAGGGAGGTAAAGGCCAAAACGTTTCAAAATGTGACACATACTTTAAGAGAACACTTTGTAGAACTAAGGGGTAGTCACAGCTTGAAAAATAAAAAGGACATGCCTTAAAGCTCAATTTCAACGGATTATGAGGCACATGCAAATTCAACCACAAAGAGGTATCAGCTCACACTTGTCAGAATAACCATCAGCAAGAAAACTACAAACAATAAATGCTGAAGGTGTTGTGGAGAAATGCATACCCTCAACTGCAAGTGGGACATAAGTTGGAAAGGGCCACAAACTCGAACAGAATGGGGGTGCCTTAAAAACGTAAACATTGAGCTACCATATGATCCAGCAGGCCCACTCCTCCACCTATAATCTAAGAAGAGAGAATTGGAAAGACACAGGCAGGCAAATCTGCATTGCACAGTATTACAATAGCCAAGATATGGAAGTAACCAAAAAGTCCACCAACAGATGGGTGGACAAAGAAGTACTCCTCCATGTACAGATGGAATATTCGCTAGTGAAGAATATGAAACAATGCCATTTGCAGCGCCATAGATGAGTCTAGACGTAATCACGCCACGTGTAGTCAGTGAGAAAGCAAAATACATATATCCTATGATATCACTTTCAGGAGTTACTTAAAAATTGATACCAATGAAGATATTTCCACAGAGAAAGGCAATCACAGATTCATTAAAAAACTTATGGTTCACCAAATAGAAAGGGATGAGGATTGGATACATTACCATATTGGGGTTAACAGAGATATACAAACCATGTGAAATATATAACCACCAAAGACGTACGGAAGACCAGGAAGAGACTACTCAACATTGTGTCATAACCTACATGGGAAAAGGATGCGAGGAAGAAAAGATACACGTATATGTGTGAAAGACCCACATCTTGCACACCTATAGCAAACAAACCAATGTAATCAAATCTGCCTGGGTAAAAAATAAAAAGTAAATTACAAATATGAACAAGAAGTAATGAGACACAAACTTAAAGGGCTTTTTCCTGGCACGTTCCATTCTAATATACAACCTGGAATACCACTTCCATTAAGGCTCTGTTTCCCTAGTAACCAAATTTGGCAAAGGAGAAATGCTGCCACCTTGTGGCCGTTTCCTGCAAGAGCAGCTTTAAAGTCCCAGCTAATGGTCACTTAACATTCACAAGGACTCAGGGCTGTAAAAGACACTTGCCCTAAAAATTTGTGCTGAAGTAGGGAATGGACAAAAAATTCACAACAGGCAAATGTTTCAAGAAGAGATTATGAAGAGTTAAGTTTTACTCACACTCTTTTTAAAAAAAAGAAAAATGGATAAAAGCTCAACCTCAGGGAGTGTTAGACGCATGCAATCTAATCTACGAAAAGTTTCAACTTACACCAGTCGACTGACCATCAGCAAAAAGTCTACAAACAATAAATGCTGAAGGGGATTTAGAGAACTGTGTACCCTCTACCTTCTGGTGAGACATAAAAGCCAATAATGAGAAAAGAAAGGAGTTGTGTTTAAAAGTAAAAATGGAGGTACCATTCAATCCAGCAGGTGCACCAATGGACCTCTCACCTGAGAAGACAAGAATCGAGAAGACACAGGCCGCAAAAGCTGCAGTGCAGCCTTATTCACAATAGCCAAGACAGTGAAGCAATCAAAATATCCAACAAGAGGTGAATGGATAAAGAAGAAGTGGTCCATGTACAGAGTGGAATATTAACCATGGAAAACAACGAACCATTGCTCTCTGAGGCACCGCAAAGGAGGCTGGAGATAGTCACGAAACATGAGGTAAGTCGGAAAGCAAAAGACCTATATTCTATGATATCACTTATAGGCGTTATCTAATAACTGACACAAAGGAACATATATCCACAGAGAAAGACACTCACAGACTTAGAAAATAAAACTATGCTCAACTAAAAGGAAAGGTGGGGGGAATGGATAAATTAAGATTAGTGTTACTATATGTATACAAACACATATTATATACATATCTCAAAAATACCGACCATATAGCAAGGGAGGTCTGCGGAACACTCTGTAACATTTTACATGGGAAGAGGATCTGTACTTGAATAGACATATATAATGTCCAAATGAACCAGAGTGTGTTCACCTAGGACAAACAATATTCTAACCTTTAGCCCAATTAAAACACCTTTAAAAACCAAGAAGAAATAATGAGACATAAACTTATGGGGGTTTCTCCACGCACATTTTAATGTAATTTACAACCTAGGAACACGACTTCCAGAAAGGCTCTGCTGCCCTACCACCCAGATTTGGGAATGGAGAAATGCTGCCTCCTTGAGGCCACTTCCCACAACAGCAGCTTTAATCCCATTGCTCTAGGTCACTAAATATTCACAAAACTTGAAGTTCGGGAAATGAGACCTGCTCTCTAAAAAAACTCTTGGGTGGAAAATCGCCCAAAAAATTCAAAAGAGGGCAACCTTCCAAGAAGACAGTTTCAAGAGTTATACTGTACTCCCAATTGTTTCCTTTTTTTAACAGAAAAGAAAACAGCGGAGAAAAATGATGAGTTTTACGAATTTTCAACGACTTACAAACCCAAATTACAAAAACCTATGAGCTCACAGCAGCCAGAAGGGCCATTAGCATAAATGCTGCAAACAGTAAATGATGAAGCGATTGTGGAGAAATGCGTACCCTCGATTCTAAGGGGGACGTGGTAACAGCCACTAATGAAAACACAAAGAAGGTGCTTTGAAAAGGGAAACACGGTGCTACCAGTCAGTGAATCACACCCACTGCTGGGCCTATCACCTGAGAAAATGAGAATCAAAAAGTCACAGGCTGGCAATCCTGCACTCCAACAATATTTACCATAGCCAACACTTGGAAGCAATGAAAATGTCCATCAACCGAGGAATGCACAAAGAAGAAGTGGTCCACGTACACAGTGGAAAATTACTCCAATAAAAAATAAAAATTAAATTTAAAAATCCAACACAACTAAGGAGACATCAGCTTGTGTGGGTTGGTCCGGGCACACTCCACTCTAATTTATAACCGAGAAACACCACAGGCCGCAAGGGCTTTTCCCTAGTTACCAGGGTGGGGAACATAGAAAGGCTGCCGTCCTCTGGCAGTTACCTGCAAAAGCAGCTTTAAAGCCTGTGCTAATGATCATTTCATATGAATAAGTACTGCAGAAGTGTAAATGAAACCTGCCCTCAAAATGTCTTCAGGGAGGTAAAGGCCAAAACGTTTCAAAATGTGACACATACTTTAAGAGAACACTTTGTAGAACTAAGGGGTAGTCACAGCTTGAAAAATAAAAAGGACATGCCTTAAAGCTCAATTTCAACGGATTATGAGGCACATGCAAATTCAACCACAAAGAGGTATCAGCTCACACTTGTCAGAATAACCATCAGCAAGAAAACTACAAACAATAAATGCTGAAGGTGTTGTGGAGAAATGCATACCCTCAACTGCAAGTGGGACATAAGTTGGAAAGGGCCACAAACTCGAACAGAATGGGGGTGCCTTAAAAACGTAAACATTGAGCTACCATATGATCCAGCAGGCCCACTCCTCCACCTATAATCTAAGAAGAGAGAATTGGAAAGACACAGGCAGGCAAATCTGCATTGCACAGTATTACAATAGCCAAGATATGGAAGTAACCAAAAAGTCCACCAACAGATGGGTGGACAAAGAAGTACTCCTCCATGTACAGATGGAATATTCGCTAGTGAAGAATATGAAACAATGCCATTTGCAGCGCCATAGATGAGTCTAGACGTAATCACGCCACGTGTAGTCAGTGAGAAAGCAAAATACATATATCCTATGATATCACTTTCAGGAGTTACTTAAAAATTGATACCAATGAAGATATTTCCACAGAGAAAGGCAATCACAGATTCATTAAAAAACTTATGGTTCACCAAATAGAAAGGGATGAGGATTGGATACATTACCATATTGGGGTTAACAGAGATATACAAACCATGTGAAATATATAACCACCAAAGACGTACGGAAGACCAGGAAGAGACTACTCAACATTGTGTCATAACCTACATGGGAAAAGGATGCGAGGAAGAAAAGATACACGTATATGTGTGAAAGACCCACATCTTGCACACCTATAGCAAACAAACCAATGTAATCAAATCTGCCTGGGTAAAAAATAAAAAGTAAATTACAAATATGAACAAGAAGTAATGAGACATAAACTTAAAGGGCTTTTTCCTGGCACGTTCCATTCTAATATACAACCTAGAATACCACTTCCATTAAGGCTCTGTTTCCCTAGTAACCAAATTTGGCAAAGGAGAAATGCTGCCACCTTGTGGCCGTTTCCTGCAAGAGCAGCTTTAAAGTCCCAGCTAATGGTCACTTAACATTCACAAGGACTCAGGGCTGTAAAAGACACTTGCCCTAAAAATTTGTGCTGAAGTAGGGAATGGACAAAAAATTCACAACAGGCAAATGTTTCAAGAAGAGATTATGAAGAGTTAAGTTTTACTCACACTCTTTTTTAAAAAAAGAAAAATGGATAAAAGCTCAACCTCAGGGAGTGTTAGACGCATGCAATCTAATCTACGAAAAGTTTCAACTTACACCAGTCGACTGACCATCAGCAAAAAGTCTACAAACAATAAATGCTGAAGGGGATTTAGAGAACTGTGTACCCTCTACCTTCTGGTGAGACATAAAAGCCAATAATGAGAAAAGAAAGGAGCTGTGTTTAAAAGTAAAAATGGAGGTACCATTCAATCCAGCAGGTGCACCAATGGACCTCTCACCTGAGAAGACAAGAATCGAGAAGACACAGGCCGCAAAAGCTGCAGTGCAGCCTTATTCACAATAGCCAAGACAGTGAAGCAATCAAAATATCCAACAAGAGGTGAATGGATAAAGAAGAAGTGGTCCATGTACAGAGTGGAATATTAACCATGGAAAACAACGAACCATTGCTCTCTGAGGCACCGCAAAGGAGGCTGGAGATAGTCACGAAACATGAGGTAAGTCGGAAAGCAAAAGACCTATATTCTATGATATCACTTATAGGCGTTATCTAATAACTGACACAAAGGAACATATATCCACAGAGAAAGACACTCACAGACTTAGAAAATAAAACTATGCTCAACTAAAAGGAAAGGTGGGGGGAATGGATAAATTAAGATTAGTGTTACTATATGTATACAAACACATATTATATACATATCTCAAAAATACCGACCATATAGCAAGGGAGGTCTGCGGAACACTCTGTAACATTTTACATGGGAAGAGGATCTGTACTTGAATAGACATATATAATGTCCAAATGAACCAGAGTGTGTTCACCTAGGACAAACAATATTCTAACCTTTAGCCCAATTAAAACACCTTTAAAAACCAAGAAGAAATAATGAGACATAAACTTATGGGGGTTTCTCCACGCACATTTTAATGTAATTTACAACCTAGGAACACGACTTCCAGAAAGGCTCTGCTGCCCTACCACCCAGATTTGGGAATGGAGAAATGCTGCCTCCTTGAGGCCACTTCCCACAACAGCAGCTTTAATCCCATTGCTCTAGGTCACTAAATATTCACAAAACTTGAAGTTCGGGAAATGAGACCTGCTCTCTAAAAAAACTCTTGGGTGGAAAATCGCCCAAAAAATTCAAAAGAGGGCAACCTTCCAAGAAGACAGTTTCAAGAGTTATACTGTACTCCCAATTGTTTCCTTTTTTTAACAGAAAAGAAAACAGCGGAGAAAAATGATGAGTTTTACGAATTTTCAACGACTTACAAACCCAAATTACAAAAACCTATGAGCTCACAGCAGCCAGAAGGGCCATTAGCATAAATGCTGCAAACAGTAAATGATGAAGCGATTGTGGAGAAATGCGTACCCTCGATTCTAAGGGGGACGTGGTAACAGCCACTAATGAAAACACAAAGAAGGTGCTTTGAAAAGGGAAACACGGTGCTACCAGTCAGTGAATCACACCCACTGCTGGGCCTATCACCTGAGAAAATGAGAATCAAAAAGTCACAGGCTGGCAATCCTGCACTCCAACAATATTTACCATAGCCAACACTTGGAAGCAATGAAAATGTCCATCAACCGAGGAATGCACAAAGAAGAAGTGGTCCACGTACACAGTGGAAAATTACTCCAATAAAAAATAAAAATTAAATTTAAAAATCCAACACAACTAAGGAGACATCAGCTTGTGTGGGTTGGTCCGGGCACACTCCACTCTAATTTATAACCGAGAAACACCACAGGCCGCAAGGGCTTTTCCCTAGTTACCAGGGTGGGGAACATAGAAAGGCTGCCGTCCTCTGGCAGTTACCTGCAAAAGCAGCTTTAAAGCCTGTGCTAATGATCATTTCATATGAATAAGTACTGCAGAAGTGTAAATGAAACCTGCCCTCAAAATGTCTTCAGGGAGGTAAAGGCCAAAACGTTTCAAAATGTGACACATACTTTAAGAGAACACTTTGTAGAACTAAGGGGTAGTCACAGCTTGAAAAATAAAAAGGACATGCCTTAAAGCTCAATTTCAACGGATTATGAGGCACATGCAAATTCAACCACAAAGAGGTATCAGCTCACACTTGTCAGAATAACCATCAGCAAGAAAACTACAAACAATAAATGCTGAAGGTGTTGTGGAGAAATGCATACCCTCAACTGCAAGTGGGACATAAGTTGGAAAGGGCCACAAACTCGAACAGAATGGGGGTGCCTTAAAAACGTAAACATTGAGCTACCATATGATCCAGCAGGCCCACTCCTCCACCTATAATCTAAGAAGAGAGAATTGGAAAGACACAGGCAGGCAAATCTGCATTGCACATTATTACAATAGCCAAGATATGGAAGTAACCAAAAAGTCCACCAACAGATGGGTGGACAAAGAAGTACTCCTCCATGTACAGATGGAATATTCGCTAGTGAAGAAAATGAAACAATGCCATTTGCAGCGCCATAGATGAGTCTAGACGTAATCACGCCACGTGTAGTCAGTGAGAAAGCAAAATACATATATCCTATGATATCACTTTCAGGAGTTACTTAAAAATTGATACCAATGAAGATACTTCCACAGAGAAAGGCAATCACAGATTCATTAAAAAACTTATGGTTCACCAAATAGAAAGGGATGAGGATTGGATACATTACCATATTGGGGTTAACAGAGATATACAAACCATGTGAAATATATAACCACCAAAGACGTACGGAAGACCAGGAAGAGACTACTCAACATTGTGTCATAACCTACATGGGAAAAGGATGCGAGGAAGAAAAGATACACGTATATGTGTGAAAGACCCACATCTTGCACACCTATAGCAAAGAAACCAATGTAATCAAATCTGCCTGGGTAAAAAATAAAAAGTAAATTACAAATATGAACAAGAAGTAATGAGACACAAACTTAAAGGGCTTTTTCCTGGCACGTTCCATTCTAATATACAACCTGGAATACCACTTCCATTAAGGCTCTGTTTCCCTAGTAACCAAATTTGGCAAAGGAGAAATGCTGCCACCTTGTGGCCGTTTCCTGCAAGAGCAGCTTTAAAGTCCCAGCTAATGGTCACTTAACATTCACAAGGACTCAGGGCTGTAAAAGACACTTGCCCTAAAAATTTGTGCTGAAGTAGGGAATGGACAAAAAATTCACAACAGGCAAATGTTTCAAGAAGAGATTATGAAGAGTTAAGTTTTACTCACACTCTTTTTAAAAAAAAGAAAAATGGATAAAAGCTCAACCTCAGGGAGTGTTAGACGCATGCAATCTAATCTACGAAAAGTTTCAACTTACACCAGTCGACTGACCATCAGCAAAAAGTCTACAAACAATAAATGCTGAAGGGGATTTAGAGAACTGTGTACCCTCTACCTTCTGGTGAGACATAAAAGCCAATAATGAGAAAAGAAAGGAGCTGTGTTTAAAAGTAAAAATGGAGGTACCATTCAATCCAGCAGGTGCACCAATGGACCTCTCACCTGAGAAGACAAGAATCGAGAAGACACAGGCCGCAAAAGCTGCAGTGCAGCCTTATTCACAATAGCCAAGACAGTGAAGCAATCAAAATATACAACAAGAGGTGAATGGATAAAGAAGAAGTGGTCCATGTACACAGTGGAATATTAACCATGGAAAACAACGAACCATTGCTCTCTGAGGCACCACAAAGGAGTCTGGAGATAGTCACGAAACATGAGGTAAGTCGGAAAGCAAAAGACCTATATTCTATGATATCACTTATAGGCGTTATCTAATAACTGACACAAATGAACATATATCCACAGAGAAAGACACTCACAGACTTAGAAAATAAAACTATGCTCAACTAAAAGGAAAGGTGGGGGGAATGGATAAATTAAGATTAGTGTTACTATATGTATACAAACACATATTATATACATATCTCAAAAATACCGACCATATAGCAAGGGAGGTCTGCGGAACACTCTGTAACATTTCACATGGGAAGAGGATCTGTACTTGAATAGACATATACAATGTACAAATGAACCAGAGTGTGTTCACCTAGGACAAACAATATTCTAACCTTTAGCCCAATTAAAACACCTTTAAAAACGAAGAAGAAATAATGAGACATAAACTTATGGGGGTTTCTCCACGCACATTCTAATGTAATTTACAACCTAGGAACACGACTTAAAGAAAGGCTCTGCTGCCCTACCACCCAGATTTGGGAATGGAGAAATGCTGCCTCTTTGAGGCCACTTCCCACAACAGCAGCTTTAAACCCATTGCTCTAGGTCATTAAATATTCACAAAACTTGAAGTTCGGGAAATGAGACCTGCTCTCTAAAAAAACTCTTGGGTGGAAAATCGCCCAAAAAATTCAAAAGAGGGCAACCTTCCAAGAAGACAGTTTCAAGAGTTATACTGTACTCCCAATTGTTTCCTTTTTTTAACAGAAAAGAAAACAGCGGAGAAAAATGATGAGTTTTACGAATTTTCAACGACTTACAAACCCAAATTACAAAAACCTATGAGCTCACAGCAGCCAGAAGGGCCATTAGCATAAATGCTGCAAACAGTAAATGATGAAGCGATTGTGGAGAAATGCGTACCCTCGATTCTAAGGGGGACGTGGTAAGAGCCACTAATGAAAACACAAAGAAGGTGCTTTGAAAAGGGAAACACGGTGCTACCAGTCAGTGAATCACACCCACTGCAGGGCCTATCACCTGAGAAAATGAGAATCAAAAAGTCACAGGCTGGCAATCCTGCACTCCAACAATATTTACCATAGCCAACACTTGGAAGCAATGAAAATGTCCATCAACCGAGGAATGCACAAAGAAGAAGTGGTCCACGTACACAGTGGAAAATTACTCCAATAAAAAATAAAAATTAAATTTAAAAATCCAACACAACTAAGGAGACATCAGCTTGTGTGGGTTTCTCCGGGCACACTCCACTCTAATTTATAACCGAGAAACACCACAGGCCGCAAGGGCTTTTCCCTAGTTACCAGGGTGGGGAACATAGAAAGGCTGCCGCCCTCTGGCAGTTACCTGCAAAAGCAGTTTTAAAGCCTGTGCTAATGGTCATTTCATATGAATAAGTACTGCAGAAGTGTAAATGAAACCTGCCCTCAAAATGTCTTCAGGGAGGTAAAGGCTAAAACGTTTCAAAATGTGACACATACTTTAAGAGAACACTTTGAAGAACTAAGGGGTAATCACAGCTTGAAAAATAAAAAGGACATGCCTTAAAGCTCAATTTCAACGGATTATGAGGCACATGCGAATTCAACCACAAAGAGGTATCAGCTCACACTTGTCAGAATAACCATCAGCAAGAAAACTACAAACAATAAATGCTGAAGGTGTTGTGGAGAAATGCATACCCTCAACTGCAAGTGGGACATAAGTTGGAAAGGGCCACAAACTCGAACAGAATGGGGGTGCCTTAAAAACGTAAACATTGAGCTACCATATGATCCAGCAGGCCCACTCCTCCACCTATAATCTAAGAAGAGAGAATTGGAAAGACACAGGCAGGCAAATCTGCATTGCACAGTATTACAATAGCCAAGATATGGAACTAACCAAAAAGTCCACCAACAGATGGGTGGACAAAGAAGTACTCCTCCATGTACAGATGGAATATTCGCTAGTGAAGAAAATGAAACAATGCCATTTGCAGCGCCATAGATGAGTCTAGACGTAATCACGCCACGTGTAGTCAGTGAGAAAGCAAAATACATATATCCTATGATATCACTTTCAGGAGTTACTTAAAAATTGATACCAATGAAGATATTTCCACAGAGAAAGGCAATCACAGATTCATTAAAAAACTTATGGTTCACCAAATAGAAAGGGATGAGGATTGGATACATTACCATATTGGGGTTAACAGAGATATACAAACCATGTGAAATATATAACCACCAAAGACGTACGGAAGACCAGGAAGAGACTACTCAACATTGTGTCATAACCTACATGGGAAAAGGATGCGAGGAAGAAAAGATACACGTATATGTGTGAAAGACCCACATCTTGCACACCTAGAGCAAACAAACCAATGTAATCAAATCTGCCTGGGTAAAAAATAAAAAGTAAATTACAAATATGAACAAGAAGTAATGAGACATAAACTTAAAGGGCTTTTTCCTGGCACGTTCCATTCTAATATACAACCTAGAATACCACTTCCATTAAGGCTCTGTTTCCCTAGTAACCAAATTTGGCAAAGGAGAAATGCTGCCACCTTGTGGCCGTTTCCTGCAAGAGCAGCTTTAAAGTCCCAGCTAATGGTCACTTAACATTCACAAGGACTCAGGGCTGTAAAAGACACTTGCCCTAAAAATTTGTGCTGAAGTAGGGAATGGACAAAAAATTCACAACAGGCAAATGTTTCAAGAAGAGATTATGAAGAGTTAAGTTTTACTCACACTCTTTTTAAAAAAAAGAAAAATGGATAAAAGCTCAACCTCAGGGAGTGTTAGACGCATGCAATCTAATCTACGAAAAGTTTCAACTTACACCAGTCGACTGACCATCAGCAAAAAGTCTACAAACAATAAATGCTGAAGGGGATTTAGAGAACTGTGTACCCTCTACCTTCTGGTGAGACATAAAAGCCAATAATGAGAAAAGAAAGGAGCTGTGTTTAAAAGTAAAAATGGAGGTACCATTCAATCCAGCAGGTGCACCAATGGACCTCTCACCTGAGAAGACAAGAATCGAGAAGACACAGGCCGCAAAAGCTGCAGTGCAGCCTTATTCACAATAGCCAAGACAGTGAAGCAATCAAAATATCCAACAAGAGGTGAATGGATAAAGAAGAAGTGGTCCATGTACACAGTGGAATATTAACCATGGAAAACAACGAACCATTGCTCTCTGAGGCACCGCAAAGGAGGCTGGAGATAGTCACGAAACATGAGGTAAGTCGGAAAGCAAAAGACCTATATTCTATGATATCACTTATAGGCGTTATCTAATAACTGACACAAAGGAACATATATCCACAGAGAAAGACACTCACAGACTTAGAAAATAAAACTATGCTCAACTAAAAGGAAAGGTGGGGGGAATGGATAAATTAAGATTAGTGTTACTATATGTATACAAACACATATTATATACATATCTCAAAAATACCGACCATATAGCAAGGGAGGTCTGCGGAACCCGCTGTAACATTTTACATGGGAAGAGGATCTGTACTTGAATAGACATATATAATGTACAAATGAACCAGAGTGTGTTCACCTAGGACAAACAATATTCTAACCTTTAGCCCAATTAAAACACCTTTAAAAACCAAGAAGAAATAATGAGACATAAACTTATGGGGGTTTCTCCACGCACATTCTAATGTAATTTACAACCTAGGAACACGACTTCCAGAAAGGCTCTGCTGCCCTACCACCCAGATTTGGGAATGGAGAAATGCTGCCTCCTTGAGGCCACTTCCCACAACAGCAGCTTTAATCCCATTGCTCTAGGTCACTAAATATTCACAAAACTTGAAGTTCGGGAAATGAGACCTGCTCTCTAAAAAAACTCTTGGGTGGAAAATCGCCCAAAAAATTCAAAAGAGGGCAACCTTCCAAGAAGACAGTTTCAAGAGTTATACTGTACTCCCAATTGTTTCCTTTTTTTAACAGAAAAGAAAACAGCGGAGAAAAATGATGAGTTTTACGAATTTTCAACGACTTACAAACCCAAATTACAAAAACCTATGAGCTCACAGCAGCCAGAAGGGCCATTAGCATAAATGCTGCAAACAGTAAATGATGAAGCGATTGTGGAGAAATGCGTACCCTCGATTCTAAGGGGGACGTGGTAACAGCCACTAATGAAAACACAAAGAAGGTGCTTTGAAAAGGGAAACACGGTGCTACCAGTCAGTGAATCACACCCACTGCTGGGCCTATCACCTGAGAAAATGAGAATCAAAAAGTCACAGGCTGGCAATCCTGCACTCCAACAATATTTACCATAGCCAACACTTGGAAGCAATGAAAATGTCCATCAACCGAGGAATGCACAAAGAAGAAGTGGTCCACGTACACAGTGGAAAATTACTCCAATAAAAAATAAAAATTAAATTTAAAAATCCAACAAAACTAAGGAGACATCAGCTTGTGTGGGTTGGTCCGGGCACACTCCACTCTAATTTATAACCGAGAAACACCACAGGCCGCAAGGGCTTTTCCCTAGTTACCAGGGTGGGGAACATAGAAAGGCTGCCGCCCTCTGGCAGTTACCTGCAAAAGCAGTTTTAAAGCCTGTGCTAATGGTCATTTCATATGAATAAGTACTGCAGAAGTGTAAATGAAACCTGCCCTCAAAATGTCTTCAGGGAGGTAAAGGCTAAAACGTTTCAAAATGTGACACATACTTTAAGAGAACACTTTGAAGAACTAAGGGGTAATCACAGCTTGAAAAATAAAAAGGACATGCCTTAAAGCTCAATTTCAACGGATTATGAGGCACATGCGAATTCAACCACAAAGAGGTATCAGCTCACACTTGTCAGAATAACCATCAGCAAGAAAACTACAAACAATAAATGCTGAAGGTGTTGTGGAGAAATGCATACCCTCAACTGCAAGTGGGACATAAGTTGGAAAGGGCCACAAACTCGAACAGAATGGGGGTGCCTTAAAAACGTAAACATTGAGCTACCATATGATCCAGCAGGCCCACTCCTCCACCTATAATCTAAGAAGAGAGAATTGGAAAGACACAGGCAGGCAAATCTGCATTGCACAGTATTACAATAGCCAAGATATGGAACTAACCAAAAAGTCCACCAACAGATGGGTGGACAAAGAAGTACTCCTCCATGTACAGATGGAATATTCGCTAGTGAAGAAAATGAAACAATGCCATTTGCAGCGCCATAGATGAGTCTAGACGTAATCACGCCACGTGTAGTCAGTGAGAAAGCAAAATACATATATCCTATGATATCACTTTCAGGAGTTACTTAAAAATTGATACCAATGAAGATATTTCCACAGAGAAAGGCAATCACAGATTCATTAAAAAACTTATGGTTCACCAAATAGAAAGGGATGAGGATTGGATACATTACCATATTGGGGTTAACAGAGATATACAAACCATGTGAAATATATAACCACCAAAGACGTACGGAAGACCAGGAAGAGACTACTCAACATTGTGTCATAACCTACATGGGAAAAGGATGCGAGGAAGAAAAGATACACGTATATGTGTGAAAGACCCACATCTTGCACACCTAGAGCAAACAAACCAATGTAATCAAATCTGCCTGGGTAAAAAATAAAAAGTAAATTACAAATATGAACAAGAAGTAATGAGACATAAACTTAAAGGGCTTTTTCCTGGCACGTTCCATTCTAATATACAACCTAGAATACCACTTCCATTAAGGCTCTGTTTCCCTAGTAACCAAATTTGGCAAAGGAGAAATGCTGCCACCTTGTGGCCGTTTCCTGCAAGAGCAGCTTTAAAGTCCCAGCTAATGGTCACTTAACATTCACAAGGACTCAGGGCTGTAAAAGACACTTGCCCTAAAAATTTGTGCTGAAGTAGGGAATGGACAAAAAATTCACAACAGGCAAATGTTTCAAGAAGAGATTATGAAGAGTTAAGTTTTACTCACACTCTTTTTAAAAAAAAGAAAAATGGATAAAAGCTCAACCTCAGGGAGTGTTAGACGCATGCAATCTAATCTACGAAAAGTTTCAACTTACACCAGTCGACTGACCATCAGCAAAAAGTCTACAAACAATAAATGCTGAAGGGGATTTAGAGAACTGTGTACCCTCTACCTTCTGGTGAGACATAAAAGCCAATAATGAGAAAAGAAAGGAGCTGTGTTTAAAAGTAAAAATGGAGGTACCATTCAATCCAGCAGGTGCACCAATGGACCTCTCACCTGAGAAGACAAGAATCGAGAAGACACAGGCCGCAAAAGCTGCAGTGCAGCCTTATTCACAATAGCCAAGACAGTGAAGCAATCAAAATATACAACAAGAGGTGAATGGATAAAGAAGAAGTGGTCCATGTACACAGTGGAATATTAACCATGGAAAACAACGAACCATTGCTCTCTGAGGCACCGCAAAGGAGGCTGGAGATAGTCACGAAACATGAGGTAAGTCGGAAAGCAAAAGACCTATATTCTATGATATCACTTATAGGCGTTATCTAATAACTGACACAAAGGAACATATATCCACAGAGAAAGACACTCACAGACTTAGAAAATAAAACTATGCTCAACTAAAAGGAAAGGTGGGGGGAATGGATAAATTAAGATTAGTGTTACTATATGTATACAAACACATATTATATACATATCTCAAAAATACCGACCATATAGCAAGGGAGGTCTGCGGAACCCGCTGTAACATTTTACATGGGAAGAGGATCTGTACTTGAATAGACATATATAATGTACAAATGAACCAGAGTGTGTTCACCTAGGACAAACAATATTCTAACCTTTAGCCCAATTAAAACACCTTTAAAAACCAAGAAGAAATAATGAGACATAAACTTATGGGGGTTTCTCCACGCACATTCTAATGTAATTTACAACCTAGGAACACGACTTCCAGAAAGGCTCTGCTGCCCTACCACCCAGATTTGGGAATGGAGAAATGCTGCCTCCTTGAGGCCACTTCCCACAACAGCAGCTTTAATCCCATTGCTCTAGGTCACTAAATATTCACAAAACTTGAAGTTCGGGAAATGAGACCTGCTCTCTAAAAAAACTCTTGGGTGGAAAATCGCCCAAAAAATTCAAAAGAGGGCAACCTTCCAAGAAGACAGTTTCAAGAGTTATACTGTACTCCCAATTGTTTCCTTTTTTTAACAGAAAAGAAAACAGCGGAGAAAAATGATGAGTTTTACGAATTTTCAACGACTTACAAACCCAAATTACAAAAACCTATGAGCTCACAGCAGCCAGAAGGGCCATTAGCATAAATGCTGCAAACAGTAAATGATGAAGCGATTGTGGAGAAATGCGTACCCTCGATTCTAAGGGGGACGTGGTAACAGCCACTAATGAAAACACAAAGAAGGTGCTTTGAAAAGGGAAACACGGTGCTACCAGTCAGTGAATCACACCCACTGCTGGGCCTATCACCTGAGAAAATGAGAATCAAAAAGTCACAGGCTGGCAATCCTGCACTCCAACAATATTTACCATAGCCAACACTTGGAAGCAATGAAAATGTCCATCAACCGAGGAATGCACAAAGAAGAAGTGGTCCACGTACACAGTGGAAAATTACTCCAATAAAAAATAAAAATTAAATTTAAAAATCCAACAAAACTAAGGAGACATCAGCTTGTGTGGGTTGGTCCGGGCACACTCCACTCTAATTTATAACCGAGAAACACCACAGGCCGCAAGGGCTTTTCCCTAGTTACCAGGGTGGGGAACATAGAAAGGCTGCCGCCCTCTGGCAGTTACCTGCAAAAGCAGCTTTAAAGCCTGTGCTAATGATCATTTCATATGAATAAGTACTGCAGAAGTGTAAATGAAACCTGCCCTCAAAATGTCTTCAGGGAGGTAAAGGCCAAAACGTTTCAAAATGTGACACATACTTTAAGAGAACACTTTGTAGAACTAAGGGGTAGTCACAGCTTGAAAAATAAAAAGGACATGCCTTAAAGCTCAATTTCAACGGATTATGAGGCAAATGCAAATTCAACCACAAAGAGGTATCAGCTCACACTTGTCAGAATAACCATCAGCAAGAAAACTACAAACAATAAATGCTGAAGGTGTTGTGGAGAAATGCATACCCTCAACTGCAAGTGGGACATAAGTTGGAAAGGGCCACAAACTCGAACAGAATGGGGGTGCCTTAAAAACGTAAACATTGAGCTACCATATGATCCAGCAGGCCCACTCCTCAACCTATAATCTAAGAAGAGAGAATTGGAAAGACACAGGCAGGCAAATCTGCATTGCACATTATTACAATAGCCAAGATATGGAAGTAACCAAAAAGTCCACCAACAGATGGGTGGACAAAGAAGTACTCCTCCATGTACAGATGCAATATTCGCTAGTGAAGAAAATGAAACAATGCCATTTGCAGCACCATAGATGAGTCTAGACGTAATCACGCCACGTGTAGTCAGTGAGAAAGCAAAATACATATATCCTATGATATCACTTTCAGGAGTTACTTAAAAATTGATACCAATGAAGATATTTCCACAGAGAAAGGCAATCACAGATTCATTAAAAAACTTATGGTTCACCAAATAGAAAGGGATGAGGATTGGATACATTACCATATTGGGGTTAACAGAGATATACAAACCATGTGAAATATATAACCACCAAAGACGTACGGAAGACCAAGAAGAGACTACTCAACATTGTGTCATAACCTACATGGGAAAAGGATGCGAGGAAGAAAAGATACACGTATATGTGTGAAAGACCCACATCTTGCACACCTATAGCAAACAAACCAATGTAATCAAATCTGCCTGGGTAAAAAATAAAAAGTAAATTACAAATATGAACAAGAAGTAATGAGACATAAACTTAAAGGGCTTTTTCCTGGCACGTTCCATTCTAATATACAACCTAGAATACCACTTCCATTAAGGCTCTGTTTCCCTAGTAACCAAATTTGGCAAAGGAGAAATGCTGCCACCTTGTGGCCGTTTCCTGCAAGAGCAGCTTTAAAGTCCCAGCTAATGGTCACTTAACATTCACAAGGACTCAGGGCTGTAAAAGACACTTGCCCTAAAAATTTGTGCTGAAGTAGGGCATGGACAAAAAATTCACAACAGGCAAATGTTTCAAGAAGAGATTATGAAGAGTTAAGATTTACTCACACTCTTTTTAAAAAAAAGAAAAATGGATAAAAGCTCAACCTCAGGGAGTGTTAGACGCGTGCAATCTAATCTACGAAAAGTTTCAACTTACACCAGTCGACTGACCATCAGCAAAAAGTCTACAAACAATAAATGCTGAAGGGGATTTAGAGAACTGTGTACCCTCTACCTTCTGGTGAGACATAAAAGCCAATAATGAGAAAAGAAAGGAGCTGTGTTTAAAAGTAAAAATGGAGGTACCATTGAATCCAGCAGGTGCACCAATGGACCTCTCACCTGAGAAGACAAGAATCGAGAAGACACAGGCCGCAAAAGCTGCAGTGCAGCCTTATTCACAATAGCCAAGACAGTGAAGCAATCAAAATATCCAACAAGAGGTGAATGGATAAAGAAGAAGGGGTCCATGTACACAGTGGAATATTAACCATGGAAAACAACGAACCATTGCTCTCTGAGGCACCACAAAGGAGTCTGGAGATAGTCACGAAACATGAGGTAAGTCGGAAAGCAAAAGACCTATATTCTATGATATCACTTATAGGCGTTATCTAATAACTGACACAAATGAACATATATCCACAGAGAAAGACACTCACAGACTTAGAAAATAAAACTATGCTCAACTAAAAGGAAAGGTGGGGGGAATGGATAAATTAAGATTAGTGTTACTATATGTATACAAACACATATTATATACATATCTCAAAAATACCGACCATATAGCAAGGGAGGTCTGCGGAACCCTCTGTAACATTTTACATGGGAAGAGGATCTGTACTTGAATAGACATATATAATGTACAAATGAACCAGAGTGTGTTCACCTAGGACAAACAATATTCTAACCTTTAGCCCAATTAAAACACCTTTAAAAACCAAGAAGAAATAATGAGACATAAACTTATGGGGGTTTCTCCACGCACATTCTAATGTAATTTACAACCTAGGAACACGACTTCCAGAAAGGCTCTGCTGCCCTACCACCCAGATTTGGGAATGGAGAAATGCTGCCTCCTTGAGGCCACTTCCCACAACAGCAGCTTTAAACCCATTGCTCTAGGTCACTAAATATTCACAAAACTTGAAGTTCGGGAAATGAGACCTGCTCTCTAAAAAAACTCTTGGGTGGAAAATCGCCCAAAAAATTCAAAAGAGGGCAACCTTCCAAGAAGACAGTTTCAAGAGTTATACTGTACTCCCAATTGTGTCCTTTTTTTAACAGAAAAGAAAACAGCGGAGAAAAATGATGAGTTTTACGAATTTTCAACGACTTACAAACCCAAATTACAAAAACCTATGAGCTCACAGCGGCCAGAAGGGCCATTAGCATAAATGCTGCAAACAGTAAATGATGAAGCGATTGTGGAGAAATGCGTACCCTCGATTCTAAGGGGGACGTGGTAAGAGCCACTAATGAAAACACAAAGAAGGTGCTTTGAAAAGGGAAACACGGTGCTACCAGTCAGTGAATCACACCCACTGCTGGGCCTATCACCTGAGAAAATGAGAATCAAAAAGTCACAGGCTGGCAATCCTGCACTCCAACAATATTTACCATAGCCAACACTTGGAAGCAATGAAAATGTCCATCAACCGAGGAATGCCCAAAGAAGAAGTGGTCCACGTACACAGTGGAAAATTACTCCAATAAAAAATAAAAATTAAATTTAAAAATTCAACACAACTAAGGAGACATCAGCTTGTGTGGGTTGGTCCGGGCACACTCCACTCTAATTTATAACCGAGAAACACCACAGGCCGCAAGGGCTTTTCCCTAGTTACCAGGGTGGGGAACATTGAAAGGCTGCCGCCCTCTGGCAGTTACCTGCAAAAGCAGTTTTAAAGCCTGTGCTAATGGTCATTTCATATGAATAAGTACTGCAGAAGTGTAAATGAAACCTGCCCTCAAAATGTCTTCAGGGAGGTAAAGGCCAAAACGTTTCAAAATGTGACACATACTTTAAGAGAACACTTTGAAGAACTAAGGGGTAATCACAGCTTGAAAAATAAAAAGGACATGCCTTAAAGCTCAATTTCAACGGATTATGAGGCACATGCGAATTCAACCACAAAGAGGTATCAGCTCACACTTGTCAGAATAACCATCAGCAAGAAAACTACAAACAATAAATGCTGAAGGTGTTGTGGAGAAATGCATACCCTCAACTGCAAGTGGGACCTAAGTTGGAAAGGGCCACAAACTAGAACAGAATGGGGGTGCCTTAAAAACGTAAACATTGAGCTACCATATGATCCAGCAGGCCCACTCCTCCACCTATAATCTAAGAAGAGAGAATTGGAAAGACACCGACAGGCAAATCTGCATTGCACAGTATTACAATAGCCAAGATATGGAAGTAACCAAAAAGTCCACCAACAGATGGGTGGACAAAGAAGTACTCCTCCATGTACAGATGGAATATTCGCTAGTGAAGAAAATGAAACAATGCCATTTGCAGCGCCATAGATGAGTCTAGACGTAATCACGCCACGTGTAGTCAGTGAGAAAGCAAAATACATATATCCTATGATATCACTTTCAGGAGTTACTTAAAAATTGATACCAATGAAGATATTTCCACAGAGAAAGGCAATCACAGATTCATTAAAAAACTTATGGTTCACCAAATAGAAAGGGATGAGGATTGGATACATTACCATATTGGGGTTAACAGAGATATACAAACCATGTGAAATATATAATCACCAAAGACGTACGGAAGACCAGGAGAAGACTACTCAACCTTGTGTCATAACCTACATGGGAAAAGGATGCTAGGAAGAATAGATACATGTATATGTGTGAAAGAACCACATCTTGCACACCTAGAACAAACAAACCATTGTAATCAAATTTGCTGGGATAAAAAATAAAAAGTAAATTACAAATATGAACAAGAAGTAATGAGACATAAACTTAAAGGGCTTTTTTCCTGGCACGTTCCATTCTAATATACAACCTAGAATACCACTTCCATTAAGGCTCTGTTTCCCTAGTAACCAAATTTGGCAAAGGAGAAATGCTGCCACCTTGTGGCCGTTTCCTGCAAGAGCAGCTTTAAAGTCCCAGCTAATGGTCACTTAACATTCACAAGGACTCAGGGCTGTAAAAGACACTTGCCCTAAAAATTTGTGCTGAAGTAGGGCATGGACAAAAAATTCACAACAGGCAAATGTTTCAAGAAGAGATTATGAAGAGTTAAGTTTTACTCACACTCTTTTTAAAAAAAAGAAAAATGGATAAAAGCTCAACCTCAGGGAGTGTTACACGCGTGCAATCTAATCTACGAAAAGTTTCAACTTACACCAGTCGACTGACCATCAGCAAAAAGTCTACAAACAATAAATGCTGAAGGGGATTTAGAGAACTGTGTACCCTCTACCTTCTGGTGAGACATAAAAGCCAATAATGAGAAAAGAAAGGAGCTGTGTTTAAAAGTAAAAATGGAGGTACCATTGAATCCAGCAGGTGCACCAATGGACCTCTCACCTGAGAAGACAAGAATCGAGAAGACACAGGCCGCAAAAGCTGCAGTGCAGCCTTATTCACAATAGCCAAGACAGTGAAGCAATCAAAATATCCAACAAGAGGTGAATGGATAAAGAAGAAGTGGTCCATGTACACAGTGGAATATTAACCATGGAAAACAACGAACCATTGCTCTCTGAGGCACCACAAAGGAGTCTGGAGATAGTCACGAAACATGAGGTAAGTCGGAAAGCAAAAGACCTATATTCTATGATATCACTTATAGGCGTTATCTAATAACTGACACAAATGAACATATATCCACAGAGAAAGACACTCACAGACTTAGAAAATAAAACTATGCTCAACTAAAAGGAAAGGTGGGGGGAATGGATAAATTAAGATTAGTGTTACTATATGTATACAAACACATATTATATACATATCTCAAAAATACCGACCATATAGCAAGGGAGGTCTGCGGAACCCTCTGTAACATTTTACATGGGAAGAGGATCTGTACTTGAATAGACATATATAATGTCCAAATGAACCAGAGTGTGTTCACCTAGGACAAACAATATTCTAACCTTTAGCCCAATTAAAACACCTTTAAAAACCAAGAAGAAATAATGAGACATAAACTTATGGGGGTTTCTCCACGCACATTCTAATGTAATTTACAACCTAGGAACACGACTTCCAGAAAGGCTCTGCTGCCCTACCACCCAGATTTGGGAATGGAGAAATGCTGCCTCCTTGAGGCCACTTCCCACAACAGCAGCTTTAAACCCATTGCTCTAGGTCACTAAATATTCACAAAACTTGAAGTTCGGGAAATGAGACCTGCTCTCTAAAAAAACTCTTGGGTGGAAAATCGCCCAAAAAATTCAAAAGAGGGCAACCTTCCAAGAAGACAGTTTCAAGAGTTATACTGTACTCCCAATTGTGTCCTTTTTTTAACAGAAAAGAAAACAGCGGAGAAAAATGATGAGTTTTACGAATTTTCAACGACTTACAAACCCAAATTACAAAAACCTATGAGCTCACAGCGGCCAGAAGGGCCATTAGCATAAATGCTGCAAACAGTAAATGATGAAGCGATTGTGGAGAAATGCGTACCCTCGATTCTAAGGGGGACGTGGTAAGAGCCACTAATGAAAACACAAAGAAGGTGCTTTGAAAAGGGAAACACGGTGCTACCAGTCAGTGAATCACACCCACTGCTGGGCCTATCACCTGAGAAAATGAGAATCAAAAAGTCACAGGCTGGCAATCCTGCACTCCAACAATATTTACCATAGCCAACACTTGGAAGCAATGAAAATGTCCATCAACCGAGGAATGCCCAAAGAAGAAGTGGTCCACGTACACAGTGGAAAATTACTCCAATAAAAAATAAAAATTAAATTTAAAAATTCAACACAACTAAGGAGACATCAGCTTGTGTGGGTTGGTCCGGGCACACTCCACTCTAATTTATAACCGAGAAACACCACAGGCCGCAAGGGCTTTTCCCTAGTTACCAGGGTGGGGAACATTGAAAGGCTGCCGCCCTCTGGCAGTTACCTGCAAAAGCAGTTTTAAAGCCTGTGCTAATGGTCATTTCATATGAATAAGTACTGCAGAAGTGTAAATGAAACCTGCCCTCAAAATGTCTTCAGGGAGGTAAAGGCCAAAACGTTTCAAAATGTGACACATACTTTAAGAGAACACTTTGAAGAACTAAGGGGTAATCACAGCTTGAAAAATAAAAAGGACATGCCTTAAAGCTCAATTTCAACGGATTATGAGGCACATGCGAATTCAACCACAAAGAGGTATCAGCTCACACTTGTCAGAATAACCATCAGCAAGAAAACTACAAACAATAAATGCTGAAGGTGTTGTGGAGAAATGCATACCCTCAACTGCAAGTGGGACATAAGTTGGAAAGGGCCACAAACTAGAACAGAATGGGGGTGCCTTAAAAACGTAAACATTGAGCTACCATATGATCCAGCAGGCCCACTCCTCCACCTATAATCTAAGAAGAGAGAATTGGAAAGACACCGACAGGCAAATCTGCATTGCACAGTATTACAATAGCCAAGATATGGAAGTAACCAAAAAGTCCACCAACAGATGGGTGGACAAAGAAGTACTCCTCCATGTACAGATGGAATATTCGCTAGTGAAAAAAATGAAACAATGCCATTTGCAGCGCCATAGATGAGTCTAGACGTAATCACGCCACGTGTAGTCAGTGAGAAAGCAAAATACATATATCCTATGATATCACTTTCAGGAGTTACTTAAAAATTGATACCAATGAAGATATTTCCACAGAGAAAGGCAATCACAGATTCATTAAAAAACTTATGGTTCACCAAATAGAAAGGGATGAGGATTGGATACATTACCATATTGGGGTTAACAGAGATATACAAACCATGTGAAATATATAATCACCAAAGACGTACGGAAGACCAGGAGAAGACTACTCAACCTTGTGTCATAACCTACATGGGAAAAGGATGCTAGGAAGAATAGATACATGTATATGTGTGAAAGAACCACATCTTGCACACCTAGAACAAACAAACCATTGTAATCAAATTTGCTGGGATAAAAAATAAAAAGTAAATTACAAATATGAACAAGAAGTAATGAGACATAAACTTAAAGGGCTTTTTTCCTGGCACGTTCCATTCTAATATACAACCTAGAATACCACTTCCATTAAGGCTCTGTTTCCCTAGTAACCAAATTTGGCAAAGGAGAAATGCTGCCACCTTGTGGCCGTTTCCTGCAAGAGCAGCTTTAAAGTCCCAGCTAATGGTCACTTAACATTCACAAGGACTCAGGGCTGTAAAAGACACTTGCCCTAAAAATTTGTGCTGAAGTAGGGCATGGACAAAAAATTCACAACAGGCAAATGTTTCAAGAAGAGATTATGAAGAGTTAAGTTTTACTCACACTCTTTTTAAAAAAAAGAAAAATGGATAAAAGCTCAACCTCAGGGAGTGTTACACGCGTGCAATCTAATCTACGAAAAGTTTCAACTTACACCAGTCGACTGACCATCAGCAAAAAGTCTACAAACAATAAATGCTGAAGGGGATTTAGAGAACTGTGTACCCTCTACCTTCTGGTGAGACATAAAAGCCAATAATGAGAAAAGAAAGGAGCTGTGTTTAAAAGTAAAAATGGAGGTACCATTGAATCCAGCAGGTGCACCAATGGACCTCTCACCTGAGAAGACAAGAATCGAGAAGACACAGGCCGCAAAAGCTGCAGTGCAGCCTTATTCACAATAGCCAAGACAGTGAAGCAATCAAAATATCCAACAAGAGGTGAATGGATAAAGAAGAAGTGGTCCATGTACACAGTGGAATATTAACCATGGAAAACAACGAACCATTGCTCTCTGAGGCACCACAAAGGAGTCTGGAGATAGTCACGAAACATGAGGTAAGTCGGAAAGCAAAAGACCTATATTCTATGATATCACTTATAGGCGTTATCTAATAACTGACACAAATGAACATATATCCACAGAGAAAGACACTCACAGACTTAGAAAATAAAACTATGCTCAACTAAAAGGAAAGGTGGGGGGAATGGATAAATTAAGATTAGTGTTACTATATGTATACAAACACATATTATATACATATCTCAAAAATACCGACCATATAGCAAGGGAGGTCTGCGGAACCCTCTGTAACATTTTACATGGGAAGAGGATCTGTACTTGAATAGACATATATAATGTCCAAATGAACCAGAGTGTGTTCACCTAGGACAAACAATATTCTAACCTTTAGCCCAATTAAAACACCTTTAAAAACCAAGAAGAAATAATGAGACATAAACTTATGGGGGTTTCTCCACGCACATTCTAATGTAATTTACAACCTAGGAACACGACTTCCAGAAAGGCTCTGCTGCCCTACCACCCAGATTTGGGAATGGAGAAATGCTGCCTCCTTGAGGCCACTTCCCACAACAGCAGCTTTAAACCCATTGCTCTAGGTCACTAAATATTCACAAAACTTGAAGTTCGGGAAATGAGACCTGCTCTCTAAAAAAACTCTTGGGTGGAAAATCGCCCAAAAAATTCAAAAGAGGGCAACCTTCCAAGAAGACAGTTTCAAGAGTTATACTGTACTCCCAATTGTTTCCTTTTTTTAACAGAAAAGAAAACAGCGGAGAAAAATGATGAGTTTTACGAATTTTCAACGACTTACAAACCCAAATTACAAAAACCTATGAGCTCACAGCGGCCAGAAGGGCCATTAGCATAAATGCTGCAAACAGTAAATGATGAAGCGATTGTGGAGAAATGCGTACCCTCGATTCTAAGGGGGACGTGGTAAGAGCCACTAATGAAAACACAAAGAAGGTGCTTTGAAAAGGGAAACACGGTGCTACCAGTCAGTGAATCACACCCACTGCTGGGCCTATCACCTGAGAAAATGAGAATCAAAAAGTCACAGGCTGGCAATCCTGCACTCCAACAATATTTACCATAGCCAACACTTGGAAGCAATGAAAATGTCCATCAACCGAGGAATGCACAAAGAAGAACTGGTCCACGTACACAGTGGAAAATTACTCCAATAAAAAATAAAAATTAAATTTAAAAATTCAACACAACTAAGGAGACATCAGCTTGTGTGGGTTGGTCCGGGCACACTCCACTCTAATTTATAACCGAGAAACACCACAGGCCGCAAGGGCTTTTCCCTAGTTACCAGGGTGGGGAACATTGAAAGGCTGCCGCCCTCTGGCAGTTACCTGCAAAAGCAGTTTTAAAGCCTGTGCTAATGGTCATTTCATATGAATAAGTACTGCAGAAGTGTAAATGAAACCTGCCCTCAAAATGTCTTCAGGGAGGTAAAGGCCAAAACGTTTCAAAATGTGACACATACTTTAAGAGAACACTTTGAAGAACTAAGGGGTAATCACAGCTTGAAAAATAAAAAGGACATGCCTTAAAGCTCAATTTCAACGGATTATGAGGCACATGCGAATTCAACCACAAAGAGGTATCAGCTCACACTTGTCAGAATAACCATCAGCAAGAAAACTACAAACAATAAATGCTGAAGGTGTTGTGGAGAAATGCATACCCTCAACTGCAAGTGGGACATAAGTTGGAAAGGGCCACAAACTAGAACAGAATGGGGGTGCCTTAAAAACGTAAACATTGAGCTACCATATGATCCAGCAGGCCCACTCCTCCACCTATAATCTAAGAAGAGAGAATTGGAAAGACACCGACAGGCAAATCTGCATTGCACAGTATTACAATAGCCAAGATATGGAAGTAACCAAAAAGTCCACCAACAGATGGGTGGACAAAGAAGTACTCCTCCATGTACAGATGGAATATTCGCTAGTGAAAAAAATGAAACAATGCCATTTGCAGCGCCATAGATGAGTCTAGACGTAATCACGCCACGTGTAGTCAGTGAGAAAGCAAAATACATATATCCTATGATATCACTTTCAGGAGTTACTTAAAAATTGATACCAATGAAGATATTTCCACAGAGAAAGGCAATCACAGATTCATTAAAAAACTTATGGTTCACCAAATAGAAAGGGATGAGGATTGGATACATTACCATATTGGGGTTAACAGAGATATACAAACCATGTGAAATATATAATCACCAAAGACGTACGGAAGACCAGGAGAAGACTACTCAACCTTGTGTCATAACCTACATGGGAAAAGGATGCTAGGAAGAATAGATACATGTATATGTGTGAAAGAACCACATCTTGCACACCTAGAACAAACAAACCATTGTAATCAAATTTGCTGGGATAAAAAATAAAAAGTAAATTACAAATATGAACAAGAAGTAATGAGACATAAACTTAAAGGGCTTTTTTCCTGGCACGTTCCATTCTAATATACAACCTAGAATACCACTTCCATTAAGGCTCTGTTTCCCTAGTAACCAAATTTGGCAAAGGAGAAATGCTGCCACCTTGTGGCCGTTTCCTGCAAGAGCAGCTTTAAAGTCCCAGCTAATGGTCACTTAACATTCACAAGGACTCAGGGCTGTAAAAGACACTTGCCCTAAAAATTTGTGCTGAAGTAGGGAATGGACAAAAAATTCACAACAGGCAAATGTTTCAAGAAGAGATTATGAAGAGTTAAGTTTTACTCACACTCTTTTTAAAAAAAAGAAAAATGGATAAAAGCTCAACCTCAGGGAGTGTTACACGCGTGCAATCTAATCTACGAAAAGTTTCAACTTACACCAGTCGACTGACCATCAGCAAAAAGTCTACAAACAATAAATGCTGAAGGGGATTTAGAGAACTGTGTACCCTCTACCTTCTGGTGAGACATAAAAGCCAATAATGAGAAAAGAAAGGAGCTGTGTTTAAAAGTAAAAATGGAGGTACCATTGAATCCAGCAGGTGCACCAATGGACCTCTCACCTGAGAAGACAAGAATCGAGAAGACACAGGCCGCAAAAGCTGCAGTGCAGCCTTATTCACAATAGCCAAGACAGTGAAGCAATCAAAATATCCAACAAGAGGTGAATGGATAAAGAAGAAGTGGTCCATGTACACAGTGGAATATTAACCATGGAAAACAACGAACCATTGCTCTCTGAGGCACCACAAAGGAGTCTGGAGATAGTCACGAAACATGAGGTAAGTCGGAAAGCAAAAGACCTATATTCTATGATATCACTTATAGGCGTTATCTAATAACTGACACAAATGAACATATATCCACAGAGAAAGACACTCACAGACTTAGAAAATAAAACTATGCTCAACTAAAAGGAAAGGTGGGGGGAATGGATAAATTAAGATTAGTGTTACTATATGTATACAAACACATATTATATACATATCTCAAAAATACCGACCATATAGCAAGGGAGGTCTGCGGAACCCTCTGTAACATTTTACATGGGAAGAGGATCTGTACTTGAATAGACATATATAATGTACAAATGAACCAGAGTGTGTTCACCTAGGACAAACAATATTCTAACCTTTAACCCAATTAAAACACCTTTAAAAACCAAGAAGAAATAATGAGACATAAACTTATGGGGGTTTCTCCACGCACATTCTAATGTAATTTACAACCTAGGAACACGACTTCCAGAAAGGCTCTGCTGCCCTACCACCCAGATTTGGGAATGGAGAAATGCTGCCTCCTTGAGGCCACTTCCCACAACAGCAGCTTTAAACCCATTGCTCTAGGTCACTAAATATTCACAAAACTTGAAGTTCGGGAAATGAGACCTGCTCTCTAAAAAAACTCTTGGGTGGAAAATCGCCCAAAAAATTCAAAAGAGGGCAACCTTCCAAGAAGACAGTTTCAAGAGTTATACTGTACTCCCAATTGTTTCCTTTTTTTAACAGAAAAGAAAACAGCGGAGAAAAATGATGAGTTTTACGAATTTTCAACGACTTACAAACCCAAATTACAAAAACCTATGAGCTCACAGCGGCCAGAAGGGCCATTAGCATAAATGCTGCAAACAGTAAATGATGAAGCGATTGTGGAGAAATGCGTACCCTCGATTCTAAGGGGGACGTGGTAAGAGCCACTAATGAAAACACAAAGAAGGTGCTTTGAAAAGGGAAACACGGTGCTACCAGTCAGTGAATCACACCCACTGCTGGGCCTATCACCTGAGAAAATGAGAATCAAAAAGTCACAGGCTGGCAATCCTGCACTCCAACAATATTTACCATAGCCAACACTTGGAAGCAATGAAAATGTCCATCAACCGAGGAATGCCCAAAGAAGAAGTGGTCCACGTACACAGTGGAAAATTACTCCAATAAAAAATAAAAATTAAATTTAAAAATTCAACACAACTAAGGAGACATCAGCTTGTGTGGGTTGGTCCGGGCACACTCCACTCTAATTTATAACCGAGAAACACCACAGGCCGCAAGGGCTTTTCCCTAGTTACCAGGGTGGGGAACATTGAAAGGCTGCCGCCCTCTGGCAGTTACCTGCAAAAGCAGTTTTAAAGCCTGTGCTAATGGTCATTTCATATGAATAAGTACTGCAGAAGTGTAAATGAAACCTGCCCTCAAAATGTCTTCAGGGAGGTAAAGGCCAAAACGTTTCAAAATGTGACACATACTTTAAGAGAACACTTTGAAGAACTAAGGGGTAATCACAGCTTGAAAAATAAAAAGGACATGCCTTAAAGCTCAATTTCAACGGATTATGAGGCACATGCGAATTCAACCACAAAGAGGTATCAGCTCACACTTGTCAGAATAACCATCAGCAAGAAAACTACAAACAATAAATGCTGAAGGTGTTGTGGAGAAATGCATACCCTCAACTGCAAGTGGGACCTAAGTTGGAAAGGGCCACAAACTAGAACAGAATGGGGGTGCCTTAAAAACGTAAACATTGAGCTACCATATGATCCAGCAGGCCCACTCCTCCACCTATAATCTAAGAAGAGAGAATTGGAAAGACACCGACAGGCAAATCTGCATTGCACAGTATTACAATAGCCAAGATATGGAAGTAACCAAAAAGTCCACCAACAGACGGGTGGACAAAGAAGTACTCCTCCATGTACAGATGGAATATTCGCTAGTGAAAAAAATGAAACAATGCCATTTGCAGCGCCATAGATGAGTCTAGACGTAATCACGCCACGTGTAGTCAGTGAGAAAGCAAAATACATATATCCTATGATATCACTTTCAGGAGTTACTTAAAAATTGATACCAATGAAGATATTTCCACAGAGAAAGGCAATCACAGATTCATTAAAAAACTTATGGTTCACCAAATAGAAAGGGATGAGGATTGGATACATTACCATATTGGGGTTAACAGAGATATACAAACCATGTGAAATATATAATCACCAAAGACGTACGGAAGACCAGGAGAAGACTACTCAACCTTGTGTCATAACCTACATGGGAAAAGGATGCTAGGAAGAATAGATACATGTATATGTGTGAAAGAACCACATCTTGCACACCTAGAACAAACAAACCATTGTAATCAAATTTGCTGGGATAAAAAATAAAAAGTAAATTACAAATATGAACAAGAAGTAATGAGACATAAACTTAAAGGGCTTTTTTCCTGGCACGTTCCATTCTAATATACAACCTAGAATACCACTTCCATTAAGGCTCTGTTTCCCTAGTAACCAAATTTGGCAAAGGAGAAATGCTGCCACCTTGTGGCCGTTTCCTGCAAGAGCAGCTTTAAAGTCCCAGCTAATGGTCACTTAACATTCACAAGCACTCAGGGCTGTAAAAGACACTTGCCCTAAAAATTTGTGCTGAAGTAGGGAATGGACAAAAAATTCACAACAGGCAAATGTTTCAAGAAGAGATTATGAAGAGTTAAGTTTTACTCACACTCTTTTTAAAAAAAAGAAAAACGGATAAAAGCTCAACCTCAGGGAGTGTTACACGCGTGCAATCTAATCTACGAAAAGTTTCAACTTACACCAGTCGACTGACCATCAGCAAAAAGTCTACAAACAATAAATGCTGAAGGGGATTTAGAGAACTGTGTACCCTCTACCTTCTGGTGAGACATAAAAGCCAATAATGAGAAAAGAAAGGAGCTGTGTTTAAAAGTAAAAATGGAGGTACCATTGAATCCAGCAGGTGCACCAATGGACCTCTCACCTGAGAAGACAAGAATCGAGAAGACACAGGCCGCAAAAGCTGCAGTGCAGCCTTATTCACAATAGCCAAGACAGTGAAGCAATCAAAATATCCAACAAGAGGTGAATGGATAAAGAAGAAGTGGTCCATGTACACAGTGGAATATTAACCATGGAAAACAACGAACCATTGCTCTCTGAGGCACCACAAAGGAGTCTGGAGATAGTCACGAAACATGAGGTAAGTCGGAAAGCAAAAGACCTATATTCTATGATATCACTTATAGGCGTTATCTAATAACTGACACAAATGAACATATATCCACAGAGAAAGACACTCACAGACTTAGAAAATAAAACTATGCTCAACTAAAAGGAAAGGTGGGGGGAATGGATAAATTAAGATTAGTGTTACTATATGTATACAAACACATATTATATACATATCTCAAAAATACCGACCATATAGCAAGGGAGGTCTGCGGAACCCTCTGTAACATTTTACATGGGAAGAGGATCTGTACTTGAATAGACATATATAATGTACAAATGAACCAGAGTGTGTTCACCTAGGACAAACAATATTCTAACCTTTAGCCCAATTAAAACACCTTTAAAAACCAAGAAGAAATAATGAGACATAAACTTATGGGGGTTTCTCCACGCACATTCTAATGTAATTTACAACCTAGGAACACGACTTCCAGAAAGGCTCTGCTGCCCTACCACCCAGATTTGGGAATGGAGAAATGCTGCCTCCTTGAGGCCACTTCCCACAACAGCAGCTTTAAACCCATTGCTCTAGGTCACTAAATATTCACAAAACTTGAAGTTCGGGAAATGAGACCTGCTCTCTAAAAAAACTCTTGGGTGGAAAATCGCCCAAAAAATTCAAAAGAGGGCAACCTTCCAAGAAGACAGTTTCAAGAGTTATACTGTACTCCCAATTGTTTCCTTTTTTTAACAGAAAAGAAAACAGCGGAGAAAAATGATGAGTTTTACGAATTTTCAACGACTTACAAACCCAAATTACAAAAACCTATGAGCTCACAGCGGCCAGAAGGGCCATTAGCATAAATGCTGCAAACAATAAATGTTGAAGCGATTGTGGAGAAATGCGTACCCTCGATTCTAAGGGGGACGTGGTAAGAGCCACTAATGAAAACACAAAGGAGGTGCTTTGAAAAGGGAAACACGGTGCTACCAGTCAGTGAATCACACCCACTGCTGGGCCTATCACCTGAGAAAATGAGAATCAAAAAGTCACAGGCTGGCAATCCTGCACTCCAACAATATTTACCATAGCCAACACTTGGAAGCAATGAAAATGTCCATCAACCGAGGAATGCACAAAGAAGAACTGGTCCACGTACACAGTGGAAAATTACTCCAATAAAAAATAAAAATTAAATTTAAAAATCCAACACAACTAAGGAGACATCAGCTTGTGTGGGTTGGTCCGGGCACACTCCACTCTAATTTATAACCGAGAAACACCACAGGCCGCAAGGGCTTTTCCCTAGTTACCAGGGTGGGGAACATAGAAAGGCTGCCGCCCTCTGGCAGTTACCTGCAAAAGCAGTTTTAAAGCCTGTGTTAATGGTCATTTCATATGAATAAGTACTGCAGAAGTGTAAATGAAACCTGCCCTCAAAATGTCTTCAGGGAGGTATAGGCCAAAACGTTTCAAAATGTGACACATACTTTAAGAGAACACTTTGAAGAACTAAGGGGTAATCACAGCTTGAAAAATAAAAAGGACATGCCTTAAAGCTCAATTTCAACGGATTATGAGGCACATGCGAATTCAACCACAAAGAGGTATCAGCTCACACTTGTCAGAATAACCATCAGCAAGAAAACTACAAACAATAAATGCTGAAGGTGTTGTGGAGAAATGCATACCCTCAACTGCAAGTGGGACCTAAGTTGGAAAGGGCCACAAACTAGAACAGAATGGGGGTGCCTTAAAAAAGTAAACATTGAGCTACCATATGATCCAGCAGGCCCACTCCTCCACCTATAATCTAAGAAGAGAGCATTGGAAAGACACAGGCAGGCAAATCTGCATTGCACAGTATTACAATAGCCAAGATATGGAAGTAACCAAAAAGTCCACCAACAGATGGGTGGACAAAGAAGTACTCCGCCATGTACAGATGGAATATTCGCTAGTGAAGAAAATGAAACAATGCCATTTGCAGCGCCATAGATGAGTCTAGACGTAATCACGCCACGTGTAGTCAGTGAGAAAGCAAAATACATATATCCTATGATATCACTTTCAGGAGTTACTTAAAAATTGATACCAATGAAGATATTTCCACAGAGAAAGGCAATCACAGATTCATTAAAAAACTTATGGTTCACCAAATAGAAAGGGATGAGGATTGGATACATTACCATATTGGGGTTAACAGAGATATACAAACCATGTGAAATATATAACCACCAAAGACGTACGGAAGACCAGGAAGAGACTACTCAACATTCTGTCATAACCTACATGGGAAAAGGATGCGAGGAAGAAAAGATACACGTATATGTGTGAAATACCCACATCTTGCACACCTATAACAAAGAAACCAATGTAATCAAATCTGCCTGGGTAAAAAATAAAAAGTAAATTACAAATATGAACAAGAAGTAATGAGACATAAACTTAAAGGGCTTTTTCCTGGCACGTTCCATTCTAATATACAACCTAGAATACCACTTCCATTAAGGCTCTGTTTCCCTAGTAACCAAATTTGGCAAAGGAGAAATGCTGCCACCTTGTGGCCGTTTCCTGCAAGAGCAGCTTTAAAGTCCCAGCTAATGGTCACTTAACATTCACTAGGATTCAGGGCTGTAAAAGACACTTGCCCTAAAAATTTGTGCTGAAGTAGGGAATGGACAAAAAATTCACAACAGGCAAATGTTTCAAGAAGAGATTACGAAGAGTTAAGTTTTACTCACACTCTTTTTAAAAAAAAGAAAAATGGATAAAAGCTCAACCTCAGGGAGTGTTAGACGCATGCAATCTAATCTACGAAAAGTTTCAACTTACACCAGTCGACTGACCATCAGCAAAAAGTCTACAAACAATAAATGCTGAAGGGGATTTAGAGAACTGTGTACCCTCTACCTTCTGGTGAGACATAAAAGCCAATAATGAGAAAAGAAAGGAGCTGTGTTTAAAAGTAAAAATGGAGGTACCATTCAATCCAGCAGGTGCACCAATGGACCTCTCACCTGAGAAGACAAGAATCGAGAAGACACAGGCCGCAAAAGCTGCAGTGCAGCCTTATTCACAATAGCCAAGACAGTGAAGCAATCAAAATATCCAACAAGAGGTGAATGGATAAAGAAGAAGTGGTCCATGTATACAGTGGAATATTAACCATGGAAAACAACGAACCATTGCTCTCTGAGGCACCCCAAAGAGTCTGGAGATAGTCACGAAACATGAGGTAAGTCGGAAAGCAAAAGACCTATATTCTATGATATCACTTATAGGCGTTATCTAATACCTGACACAAAGGAACATATATCCACAGAGAAAGACACTCACAGACTTAGAAAATAAAACTATGCTCAACTAAAAGGAAAGGTGGGGGGAATGGATAAATTAAGATTAGTGTTACTATATGTATAAAAACACATATTATATACATATCTCAAAAATACCGACCATATAGCAAGGGAGGTCTGCGGAACCCTCTGTAACATTTTACATGGGAAGAGGATCTGTACTTGAATAGACATATATAATGTACAAATGAACCAGAGTGTGTTCACCTAGGACAAACAATATTCTAACCTTTAGCCCAATTAAAACACCTTTAAAAACCAAGAAGAAATAATGAGACATAAACTTATGGGGGTTTCTCCACGCACATTCTAATGTAATTTACAACCTAGGAACACGACTTCCAGAAAGGCTCTGCTGCCCTACCACCCAGATTTGGGAATGGAGAAATGCTGCCTCCTTGAGGCCACTTCCCACAACAGCAGCTTTAATCCCATTGCTCTAGGTCACTAAATATTCACAAAACTTGAAGTTCGGGAAATGAGACCTGCTCTCTAAAAAAACTCTTGGGTGGAAAATCGCCCAAAAAATTCAAAAGAGGGCAACCTTCCAAGAAGACAGTTTCAAGAGTTATACTGTACTCCCAATTGTTTCCTTTTTTTAACAGAAAAGAAAACAGCGGAGAAAAATGATGAGTTTTACGAATTTTCAACGACTTACAAACCCAAATTACAAAAACCTATGAGCTCACAGCAGCCAGAAGGGCCATTAGCATAAATGCTGCAAACAGTAAATGATGAAGCGATTGTGGAGAAATGCGTACCCTCGATTCTAAGGGGGACGTGGTAAGAGCCACTAATGAAAACACAAAGAAGGTGCTTTGAAAAGGGAAACACGGTGCTACCAGTCAGTGAATCACACCCACTGCTGGGCCTATCACCTGAGAAAATGAGAATCAAAAAGTCACAGGCTGGCAATCCTGCACTCCAACAATATTTACCATAGCCAACACTTGGAAGCAATGAAAATGTCCATCAACCGAGGAATGCCCAAAGAAGAAGTGGTCCACGTACACAGTGGAAAATTACTCCAATAAAAAATAAAAATTAAATTTAAAAATCCAACACAACTAAGGAGACATCAGCTTGTGTGGGTTGGTCCGGGCACACTCCACTCTAATTTATAACCGAGAAACACCACAGGCCGCAAGGGCTTTTCCCTAGTTACCAGGGTGGGGAACATAGAAAGGCTGCCGCCCTCTGGCAGTTACCTGCAAAAGCAGCTTTAAAGCCTGTGCTAATGATCATTTCATATGAATAAGTACTGCAGAAGTGTAAATGAAACCTGCCCTCAAAATGTCTTCAGGGAGGTAAAGGCCAAAACGTTTCAAAATGTGACACATACTTTAAGAGAACACTTTGTAGAACTAAGGGGTAGTCACAGCTTGAAAAATAAAAAGGACATGCCTTAAAGCTCAATTTCAACGGATTATGAGGCAAATGCAAATTCAACCACAAAGAGGTATCAGCTCACACTTGTCAGAATAACCATCAGCAAGAAAACTACAAACAATAAATGCTGAAGGTGTTGTGGAGAAATGCATACCCTCAACTGCAAGTGGGACATAAGTTGGAAAGGGCCACAAACTCGAACAGAATGGGGGTGCCTTAAAAACGTAAACATTGAGCTACCATATGATCCAGCAGGCCCACTCCTCAACCTATAATCTAAGAAGAGAGAATTGGAAAGACACAGGCAGGCAAATCTGCATTGCACATTATTACAATAGCCAAGATATGGAAGTAACCAAAAAGTCCACCAACAGATGGGTGGACAAAGAAGTACTCCTCCATGTACAGATGCAATATTCGCTAGTGAAGAAAATGAAACAATGCCATTTGCAGCACCATAGATGAGTCTAGACGTAATCACGCCACGTGTAGTCAGTGAGAAAGCAAAATACATATATCCTATGATATCACTTTCAGGAGTTACTTAAAAATTGATACCAATGAAGATATTTCCACAGAGAAAGGCAATCACAGATTCATTAAAAAACTTATGGTTCGCCAAATAGAAAGGGATGAGGATTGGATACATTACCATATTGGGGTTAACAGAGATATACAAACCATGTGAAATATATAACCACCAAAGACGTACGGAAGACCAGGAAGAGACTACTCAACATTGTGTCATAACCTACATGGGAAAAGGATGCGAGGAAGAAAAGATACACGTATATGTGTGAAAGACCCACATCTTGCACACCTATAGCAAACAAACCAATGTAATCAAATCTGCCTGGGTAAAAAATAAAAAGTAAATTACAAATATGAACAAGAAGTAATGAGACATAAACTTAAAGGGCTTTTTCCTGGCACGTTCCATTTTAATATACAACCTACAATACCACTTCCATTAAGGCTCTGTTTCCCTAGTAACCAAATTTGGCAAAGGAGAAATGCTGCCACCTTGTGGCCGTTTCCTGCAAGAGCAGCTTTAAAGTCCCAGCTAATGGTCACTTAACATTCACAAGGACTCAGGGCTGTAAAAGACACTTGCCCTAAAAATTTGTGCTGAAGTAGGGAATGGACAAAAAATTCACAACAGGCAAATGTTTCAAGAAGAGATTATGAAGATTTAAGTTTTACTCACACTCTTTTTAAAAAAAAGAAAAATGGATAAAAGCTCAACCTCAGGGAGTGTTACACGCGTGCAATCTAATCTACGAAAAGTTTCAACTTACACCAGTCGACTGACCATCAGCAAAAAGTCTACAAACAATAAATGCTGAAGGGGATTTAGAGAACTGTGTACCCTCTACCTTCTGGTGAGACATAAAAGCCAATAATGAGAAAAGAAAGGAGCTGTGTTTAAAAGTAAAAATGGAGGTACCATTGAATCCAGCAGGTGCACCAATGGACCTCTCACCTGAGAAGACAAGAATCGAGAAGACACAGGCCGCAAAAGCTGCAGTGCAGCCTTATTCACAATAGCCAAGACAGTGAAGCAATCAAAATATCCAACAAGAGGTGAATGGATAAAGAAGAAGGGGTCCATGTACACAGTGGAATATTAACCATGGAAAACAACGAACCATTGCTCTCTGAGGCACCACAAAGGAGTCTGGAGATAGTCACGAAACATGAGGTAAGTCGGAAAGCAAAAGACCTATATTCTATGATATCACTTATAGGCGTTATCTAATAACTGACACAAATGAACATATATCCACAGAGAAAGACACTCACAGACTTAGAAAATAAAACTATGCTCAACTAAAAGGAAAGGTGGGGGGAATGGATAAATTAAGATTAGTGTTACTATATGTATACAAACACATATTATATACATATCTCAAAAATACCGACCATATAGCAAGGGAGGTCTGCGGAACCCTCTGTAACATTTTACATGGGAAGAGGATCTGTACTTGAATAGACATATATAATGTACAAATGAACCAGAGTGTGTTCACCTAGGACAAACAATATTCTAACCTTTAGCCCAATTAAAACACCTTTAAAAACCAAGAAGAAATAATGAGACATAAACTTATGGGGGTTTCTCCACGCACATTCTAATGTAATTTACAACCTAGGAACACGACTTCCAGAAAGGCTCTGCTGCCCTACCACCCAGATTTGGGAATGGAGAAATGCTGCCTCCTTGAGGCCACTTCCCACAACAGCAGCTTTAAACCCATTGCTCTAGGTCACTAAATATTCACAAAACTTGAAGTTCGGGAAATGAGACCTGCTCTCTAAAAAAACTCTTGGGTGGAAAATCGCCCAAAAAATTCAAAAGAGGGCAACCTTCCAAGAAGACAGTTTCAAGAGTTATACTGTACTCCCAATTGTTTCCTTTTTTTAACAGAAAAGAAAACAGCGGAGAAAAATGATGAGTTTTACGAATTTTCAACGACTTACAAACCCAAATTACAAAAACCTATGAGCTCACAGCGGCCAGAAGGGCCATTAGCATAAATGCTGCAAACAGTAAATGATGAAGCGATTGTGGAGAAATGCGTACCCTCGATTCTAAGGGGGACGTGGTAAGAGCCACTAATGAAAACACAAAGAAGGTGCTTTGAAAAGGGAAACACGGTGCTACCAGTCAGTGAATCACACCCACTGCTGGGCCTATCACCTGAGAAAATGAGAATCAAAAAGTCACAGGCTGGCAATCCTGCACTCCAACAATATTTACCATAGCCAACACTTGGAAGCAATGAAAATGTCCATCAACCGAGGAATGCCCAAAGAAGAAGTGGTCCACGTACACAGTGGAAAATTACTCCAATAAAAAATAAAAATTAAATTTAAAAATTCAACACAACTAAGGAGACATCAGCTTGTGTGGGTTGGTCCGGGCACACTCCACTCTAATTTATAACCGAGAAACACCACAGGCCGCAAGGGCTTTTCCCTAGTTACCAGGGTGGGGAACATTGAAAGGCTGCCGCCCTCTGGCAGTTACCTGCAAAAGCAGTTTTAAAGCCTGTGCTAATGGTCATTTCATATGAATAAGTACTGCAGAAGTGTAAATGAAACCTGCCCTCAAAATGTCTTCAGGGAGGTAAAGGCCAAAACGTTTCAAAATGTGACACATACTTTAAGAGAACACTTTGAAGAACTAAGGGGTAATCACAGCTTGAAAAATAAAAAGGACATGCCTTAAAGCTCAATTTCAACGGATTATGAGGCACATGCGAATTCAACCACAAAGAGGTATCAGCTCACACTTGTCAGAATAACCATCAGCAAGAAAACTACAAACAATAAATGCTGAAGGTGTTGTGGAGAAATGCATACCCTCAACTGCAAGTGGGACCTAAGTTGGAAAGGGCCACAAACTAGAACAGAATGGGGGTGCCTTAAAAACGTAAACATTGAGCTACCATATGATCCAGCAGGCCCACTCCACCACCTATAATCTAAGAAGAGAGAATTGGAAAGACACCGACAGGCAAATCTGCATTGCACAGTATTACAATAGCCAAGATATGGAAGTAACCAAAAAGTCCACCAACAGATGGGTGGACAAAGAAGTACTCCTCCATGTACAGATGGAATATTCGCTAGTGAAGAAAATGAAACAATGCCATTTGCAGCGCCATAGATGAGTCTAGACGTAATCACGCCACGTGTAGTCAGTGAGAAAGCAAAATACATATATCCTATGATATCACTTTCAGGAGTTACTTAAAAATTGATACCAATGAAGATATTTCCACAGAGAAAGGCAATCACAGATTCATTAAAAAACTTATGGTTCACCAAATAGAAAGGGATGAGGATTGGATACATTACCATATTGGGGTTAACAGAGATATACAAACCATGTGAAATATATAATCACCAAAGACGTACGGAAGACCAGGAGAAGACTACTCAACCTTGTGTCATAACCTACATGGGAAAAGGATGCTAGGAAGAATAGATACATGTATATGTGTGAAAGAACCACATCTTGCACACCTAGAACAAACAAACCATTGTAATCAAATCTGCTGGGATAAAAAATAAAAAGTAAATTACAAATATGAACAAAAAGTAATGAGACATAAACTTAAAGGGCTTTTTTCCTGGCACGTTCCATTCTAATATACAACCTAGAATACCACTTCCATTAAGGCTCTGTTTCCCTAGTAACCAAATTTGGCAAAGGAGAAATGCTGCCACCTTGTGGCCGTTTCCTGCAAGAGCAGCTTTAAAGTCCCAGCTAATGGTCACTTAACATTCACAAGGACTCAGGGCTGTAAAAGACACTTGCCCTAAAAATTTGTGCTGAAGTAGGGCATGGACAAAAAATTCACAACAGGCAAATGTTTCAAGAAGAGATTATGAAGAGTTAAGATTTACTCACACTCTTTTTAAAAAAAAGAAAAATGGATAAAAGCTCAACCTCAGGGAGTGTTAGACGCGTGCAATCTAATCTACGAAAAGTTTCAACTTACACCAGTCGACTGACCATCAGCAAAAAGTCTACAAACAATAAATGCTGAAGGGGATTTAGAGAACTGTGTACCCTCTACCTTCTGGTGAGACATAAAAGCCAATAATGAGAAAAGAAAGGAGCTGTGTTTAAAAGTAAAAATGGAGGTACCATTGAATCCAGCAGGTGCACCAATGGACCTCTCACCTGAGAAGACAAGAATCGAGAAGACACAGGCCGCAAAAGCTGCAGTGCAGCCTTATTCACAATAGCCAAGACAGTGAAGCAATCAAAATATCCAACAAGAGGTGAATGGATAAAGAAGAAGGGGTCCATGTACACAGTGGAATATTAACCATGGAAAACAACGAACCATTGCTCTCTGAGGCACCACAAAGGAGTCTGGAGATAGTCACGAAACATGAGGTAAGTCGGAAAGCAAAAGACCTATATTCTATGATATCACTTATAGGCGTTATCTAATAACTGACACAAATGAACATATATCCACAGAGAAAGACACTCACAGACTTAGAAAATAAAACTATGCTCAACTAAAAGGAAAGGTGGGGGGAATGGATAAATTAAGATTAGTGTTACTATATGTATACAAACACATATTATATACATATCTCAAAAATACCGACCATATAGCAAGGGAGGTCTGCGGAACCCTCTGTAACATTTTACATGGGAAGAGGATCTGTACTTGAATAGACATATATAATGTACAAATGAACCAGAGTGTGTTCACCTAGGACAAACAATATTCTAACCTTTAGCCCAATTAAAACACCTTTAAAAACCAAGAAGAAATAATGAGACATAAACTTATGGGGGTTTCTCCACGCACATTCTAATGTAATTTACAACCTAGGAACACGACTTCCAGAAAGGCTCTGCTGCCCTACCACCCAGATTTGGGAATGGAGAAATGCTGCCTCCTTGAGGCCACTTCCCACAACAGCAGCTTTAAACCCATTGCTCTAGGTCACTAAATATTCACAAAACTTGAAGTTCGGGAAATGAGACCTGCTCTCTAAAAAAACTCTTGGGTGGAAAATCGCCCAAAAAATTCAAAAGAGGGCAACCTTCCAAGAAGACAGTTTCAAGAGTTATACTGTACTCCCAATTGTTTCCTTTTTTTAACAGAAAAGAAAACAGCGGAGAAAAATGATGAGTTTTACGAATTTTCAACGACTTACAAACCCAAATTACAAAAACCTATGAGCTCACAGCGGCCAGAAGGGCCATTAGCATAAATGCTGCAAACAGTAAATGATGAAGCGATTGTGGAGAAATGCGTACCCTCGATTCTAAGGGGGACGTGGTAAGAGCCACTAATGAAAACACAAAGAAGGTGCTTTGAAAAGGGAAACACGGTGCTACCAGTCAGTGAATCACACCCACTGCTGGGCCTATCACCTGAGAAAATGAGAATCAAAAAGTCACAGGCTGGCAATCCTGCACTCCAACAATATTTACCATAGCCAACACTTGGAAGCAATGAAAATGTCCATCAACCGAGGAATGCCCAAAGAAGAAGTGGTCCACGTACACAGTGGAAAATTACTCCAATAAAAAATAAAAATTAAATTTAAAAATTCAACACAACTAAGGAGACATCAGCTTGTGTGGGTTGGTCCGGGCACACTCCACTCTAATTTATAACCGAGAAACACCACAGGCCGCAAGGGCTTTTCCCTAGTTACCAGGGTGGGGAACATTGAAAGGCTGCCGCCCTCTGGCAGTTACCTGCAAAAGCAGTTTTAAAGCCTGTGCTAATGGTCATTTCATATGAATAAGTACTGCAGAAGTGTAAATGAAACCTGCCCTCAAAATGTCTTCAGGGAGGTAAAGGCCAAAACGTTTCAAAATGTGACACATACTTTAAGAGAACACTTTGAAGAACTAAGGGGTAATCACAGCTTGAAAAATAAAAAGGACATGCCTTAAAGCTCAATTTCAACGGATTATGAGGCACATGCGAATTCAACCACAAAGAGGTATCAGCTCACACTTGTCAGAATAACCATCAGCAAGAAAACTACAAACAATAAATGCTGAAGGTGTTGTGGAGAAATGCATACCCTCAACTGCAAGTGGGACCTAAGTTGGAAAGGGCCACAAACTAGAACAGAATGGGGGTGCCTTAAAAACGTAAACATTGAGCTACCATATGATCCAGCAGGCCCACTCCACCACCTATAATCTAAGAAGAGAGAATTGGAAAGACACCGACAGGCAAATCTGCATTGCACAGTATTACAATAGCCAAGATATGGAAGTAACCAAAAAGTCCACCAACAGATGGGTGGACAAAGAAGTACTCCTCCATGTACAGATGGAATATTCGCTAGTGAAGAAAATGAAACAATGCCATTTGCAGCGCCATAGATGAGTCTAGACGTAATCACGCCACGTGTAGTCAGTGAGAAAGCAAAATACATATATCCTATGATATCACTTTCAGGAGTTACTTAAAAATTGATACCAATGAAGATATTTCCACAGAGAAAGGCAATCACAGATTCATTAAAAAACTTATGGTTCACCAAATAGAAAGGGATGAGGATTGGATACATTACCATATTGGGGTTAACAGAGATATACAAACCATGTGAAATATATAATCACCAAAGACGTACGGAAGACCAGGAGAAGACTACTCAACCTTGTGTCATAACCTACATGGGAAAAGGATGCTAGGAAGAATAGATACATGTATATGTGTGAAAGAACCACATCTTGCACACCTAGAACAAACAAACCATTGTAATCAAATCTGCTGGGATAAAAAATAAAAAGTAAATTACAAATATGAACAAAAAGTAATGAGACATAAACTTAAAGGGCTTTTTTCCTGGCACGTTCCATTCTAATATACAACCTAGAATACCACTTCCATTAAGGCTCTGTTTCCCTAGTAACCAAATTTGGCAAAGGAGAAATGCTGCCACCTTGTGGCCGTTTCCTGCAAGAGCAGCTTTAAAGTCCCAGCTAATGGTCACTTAACATTCACAAGGACTCAGGGCTGTAAAAGACACTTGCCCTAAAAATTTGTGCTGAAGTAGGGCATGGACAAAAAATTCACAACAGGCAAATGTTTCAAGAAGAGATTATGAAGAGTTAAGATTTACTCACACTCTTTTTAAAAAAAAGAAAAATGGATAAAAGCTCAACCTCAGGGAGTGTTAGACGCGTGCAATCTAATCTACGAAAAGTTTCAACTTACACCAGTCGACTGACCATCAGCAAAAAGTCTACAAACAATAAATGCTGAAGGGGATTTAGAGAACTGTGTACCCTCTACCTTCTGGTGAGACATAAAAGCCAATAATGAGAAAAGAAAGGAGCTGTGTTTAAAAGTAAAAATGGAGGTACCATTGAATCCAGCAGGTGCACCAATGGACCTCTCACCTGAGAAGACAAGAATCGAGAAGACACAGGCCGCAAAAGCTGCAGTGCAGCCTTATTCACAATAGCCAAGACAGTGAAGCAATCAAAATATCCAACAAGAGGTGAATGGATAAAGAAGAAGGGGTCCATGTACACAGTGGAATATTAACCATGGAAAACAACGAACCATTGCTCTCTGAGGCACCACAAAGGAGTCTGGAGATAGTCACGAAACATGAGGTAAGTCGGAAAGCAAAAGACCTATATTCTATGATATCACTTATAGGCGTTATCTAATAACTGACACAAATGAACATATATCCACAGAGAAAGACACTCACAGACTTAGAAAATAAAACTATGCTCAACTAAAAGGAAAGGTGGGGGGAATGGATAAATTAAGATTAGTGTTACTATATGTATACAAACACATATTATATACATATCTCAAAAATACCGACCATATAGCAAGGGAGGTCTGCGGAACCCTCTGTAACATTTTACATGGGAAGAGGATCTGTACTTGAATAGACATATATAATGTACAAATGAACCAGAGTGTGTTCACCTAGGACAAACAATATTCTAACCTTTAGCCCAATTAAAACACCTTTAAAAACCAAGAAGAAATAATGAGACATAAACTTATGGGGGTTTCTCCACGCACATTCTAATGTAATTTACAACCTAGGAACACGACTTCCAGAAAGGCTCTGCTGCCCTACCACCCAGATTTGGGAATGGAGAAATGCTGCCTCCTTGAGGCCACTTCCCACAACAGCAGCTTTAAACCCATTGCTCTAGGTCACTAAATATTCACAAAACTTGAAGTTCGGGAAATGAGACCTGCTCTCTAAAAAAACTCTTGGGTGGAAAATCGCCCAAAAAATTCAAAAGAGGGCAACCTTCCAAGAAGACAGTTTCAAGAGTTATACTGTACTCCCAATTGTGTCCTTTTTTTAACAGAAAAGAAAACAGCGGAGAAAAATGATGAGTTTTACGAATTTTCAACGACTTACAAACCCAAATTACAAAAACCTATGAGCTCACAGCGGCCAGAAGGGCCATTAGCATAAATGCTGCAAACAGTAAATGATGAAGCGATTGTGGAGAAATGCGTACCCTCGATTCTAAGGGGGACGTGGTAAGAGCCACTAATGAAAACACAAAGAAGGTGCTTTGAAAAGGGAAACACGGTGCTACCAGTCAGTGAATCACACCCACTGCTGGGCCTATCACCTGAGAAAATGAGAATCAAAAAGTCACAGGCTGGCAATCCTGCACTCCAACAATATTTACCATAGCCAACACTTGGAAGCAATGAAAATGTCCATCAACCGAGGAATGCCCAAAGAAGAAGTGGTCCACGTACACAGTGGAAAATTACTCCAATAAAAAATAAAAATTAAATTTAAAAATTCAACACAACTAAGGAGACATCAGCTTGTGTGGGTTGGTCCGGGCACACTCCACTCTAATTTATAACCGAGAAACACCACAGGCCGCAAGGGCTTTTCCCTAGTTACCAGGGTGGGGAACATTGAAAGGCTGCCGCCCTCTGGCAGTTACCTGCAAAAGCAGTTTTAAAGCCTGTGCTAATGGTCATTTCATATGAATAAGTACTGCAGAAGTGTAAATGAAACCTGCCCTCAAAATGTCTTCAGGGAGGTAAAGGCCAAAACGTTTCAAAATGTGACACATACTTTAAGAGAACACTTTGAAGAACTAAGGGGTAATCACAGCTTGAAAAATAAAAAGGACATGCCTTAAAGCTCAATTTCAACGGATTATGAGGCACATGCGAATTCAACCACAAAGAGGTATCAGCTCACACTTGTCAGAATAACCATCAGCAAGAAAACTACAAACAATAAATGCTGAAGGTGTTGTGGAGAAATGCATACCCTCAACTGCAAGTGGGACATAAGTTGGAAAGGGCCACAAACTAGAACAGAATGGGGGTGCCTTAAAAACGTAAACATTGAGCTACCATATGATCCAGCAGGCCCACTCCTCCACCTATAATCTAAGAAGAGAGAATTGGAAAGACACCGACAGGCAAATCTGCATTGCACAGTATTACAATAGCCAAGATATGGAAGTAACCAAAAAGTCCACCAACAGATGGGTGGACAAAGAAGTACTCCTCCATGTACAGATGGAATATTCGCTAGTGAAAAAAATGAAACAATGCCATTTGCAGCGCCATAGATGAGTCTAGACGTAATCACGCCACGTGTAGTCAGTGAGAAAGCAAAATACATATATCCTATGATATCACTTTCAGGAGTTACTTAAAAATTGATACCAATGAAGATATTTCCACAGAGAAAGGCAATCACAGATTCATTAAAAAACTTATGGTTCACCAAATAGAAAGGGATGAGGATTGGATACATTACCATATTGGGGTTAACAGAGATATACAAACCATGTGAAATATATAATCACCAAAGACGTACGGAAGACCAGGAGAAGACTACTCAACCTTGTGTCATAACCTACATGGGAAAAGGATGCTAGGAAGAATAGATACATGTATATGTGTGAAAGAACCACATCTTGCACACCTAGAACAAACAAACCATTGTAATCAAATTTGCTGGGATAAAAAATAAAAAGTAAATTACAAATATGAACAAGAAGTAATGAGACATAAACTTAAAGGGCTTTTTTCCTGGCACGTTCCATTCTAATATACAACCTAGAATACCACTTCCATTAAGGCTCTGTTTCCCTAGTAACCAAATTTGGCAAAGGAGAAATGCTGCCACCTTGTGGCCGTTTCCTGCAAGAGCAGCTTTAAAGTCCCAGCTAATGGTCACTTAACATTCACAAGGACTCAGGGCTGTAAAAGACACTTGCCCTAAAAATTTGTGCTGAAGTAGGGCATGGACAAAAAATTCACAACAGGCAAATGTTTCAAGAAGAGATTATGAAGAGTTAAGTTTTACTCACACTCTTTTTAAAAAAAAGAAAAATGGATAAAAGCTCAACCTCAGGGAGTGTTACACGCGTGCAATCTAATCTACGAAAAGTTTCAACTTACACCAGTCGACTGACCATCAGCAAAAAGTCTACAAACAATAAATGCTGAAGGGGATTTAGAGAACTGTGTACCCTCTACCTTCTGGTGAGACATAAAAGCCAATAATGAGAAAAGAAAGGAGCTGTGTTTAAAAGTAAAAATGGAGGTACCATTGAATCCAGCAGGTGCACCAATGGACCTCTCACCTGAGAAGACAAGAATCGAGAAGACACAGGCCGCAAAAGCTGCAGTGCAGCCTTATTCACAATAGCCAAGACAGTGAAGCAATCAAAATATCCAACAAGAGGTGAATGGATAAAGAAGAAGTGGTCCATGTACACAGTGGAATATTAACCATGGAAAACAACGAACCATTGCTCTCTGAGGCACCACAAAGGAGTCTGGAGATAGTCACGAAACATGAGGTAAGTCGGAAAGCAAAAGACCTATATTCTATGATATCACTTATAGGCGTTATCTAATAACTGACACAAATGAACATATATCCACAGAGAAAGACACTCACAGACTTAGAAAATAAAACTATGCTCAACTAAAAGGAAAGGTGGGGGGAATGGATAAATTAAGATTAGTGTTACTATATGTATACAAACACATATTATATACATATCTCAAAAATACCGACCATATAGCAAGGGAGGTCTGCGGAACCCTCTGTAACATTTTACATGGGAAGAGGATCTGTACTTGAATAGACATATATAATGTCCAAATGAACCAGAGTGTGTTCACCTAGGACAAACAATATTCTAACCTTTAGCCCAATTAAAACACCTTTAAAAACCAAGAAGAAATAATGAGACATAAACTTATGGGGGTTTCTCCACGCACATTCTAATGTAATTTACAACCTAGGAACACGACTTCCAGAAAGGCTCTGCTGCCCTACCACCCAGATTTGGGAATGGAGAAATGCTGCCTCCTTGAGGCCACTTCCCACAACAGCAGCTTTAAACCCATTGCTCTAGGTCACTAAATATTCACAAAACTTGAAGTTCGGGAAATGAGACCTGCTCTCTAAAAAAACTCTTGGGTGGAAAATCGCCCAAAAAATTCAAAAGAGGGCAACCTTCCAAGAAGACAGTTTCAAGAGTTATACTGTACTCCCAATTGTTTCCTTTTTTTAACAGAAAAGAAAACAGCGGAGAAAAATGATGAGTTTTACGAATTTTCAACGACTTACAAACCCAAATTACAAAAACCTATGAGCTCACAGCGGCCAGAAGGGCCATTAGCATAAATGCTGCAAACAGTAAATGATGAAGCGATTGTGGAGAAATGCGTACCCTCGATTCTAAGGGGGACGTGGTAAGAGCCACTAATGAAAACACAAAGAAGGTGCTTTGAAAAGGGAAACACGGTGCTACCAGTCAGTGAATCACACCCACTGCTGGGCCTATCACCTGAGAAAATGAGAATCAAAAAGTCACAGGCTGGCAATCCTGCACTCCAACAATATTTACCATAGCCAACACTTGGAAGCAATGAAAATGTCCATCAACCGAGGAATGCCCAAAGAAGAAGTGGTCCACGTACACAGTGGAAAATTACTCCAATAAAAAATAAAAATTAAATTTAAAAATTCAACACAACTAAGGAGACATCAGCTTGTGTGGGTTGGTCCGGGCACACTCCACTCTAATTTATAACCGAGAAACACCACAGGCCGCAAGGGCTTTTCCCTAGTTACCAGGGTGGGGAACATTGAAAGGCTGCCGCCCTCTGGCAGTTACCTGCAAAAGCAGTTTTAAAGCCTGTGCTAATGGTCATTTCATATGAATAAGTACTGCAGAAGTGTAAATGAAACCTGCCCTCAAAATGTCTTCAGGGAGGTAAAGGCCAAAACGTTTCAAAATGTGACACATACTTTAAGAGAACACTTTGAAGAACTAAGGGGTAATCACAGCTTGAAAAATAAAAAGGACATGCCTTAAAGCTCAATTTCAACGGATTATGAGGCACATGCGAATTCAACCACAAAGAGGTATCAGCTCACACTTGTCAGAATAACCATCAGCAAGAAAACTACAAACAATAAATGCTGAAGGTGTTGTGGAGAAATGCATACCCTCAACTGCAAGTGGGACATAAGTTGGAAAGGGCCACAAACTAGAACAGAATGGGGGTGCCTTAAAAACGTAAACATTGAGCTACCATATGATCCAGCAGGCCCACTCCTCCACCTATAATCTAAGAAGAGAGAATTGGAAAGACACCGACAGGCAAATCTGCATTGCACAGTATTACAATAGCCAAGATATGGAAGTAACCAAAAAGTCCACCAACAGATGGGTGGACAAAGAAGTACTCCTCCATGTACAGATGGAATATTCGCTAGTGAAAAAAATGAAACAATGCCATTTGCAGCGCCATAGATGAGTCTAGACGTAATCACGCCACGTGTAGTCAGTGAGAAAGCAAAATACATATATCCTATGATATCACTTTCAGGAGTTACTTAAAAATTGATACCAATGAAGATATTTCCACAGAGAAAGGCAATCACAGATTCATTAAAAAACTTATGGTTCACCAAATAGAAAGGGATGAGGATTGGATACATTACCATATTGGGGTTAACAGAGATATACAAACCATGTGAAATATATAATCACCAAAGACGTACGGAAGACCAGGAGAAGACTACTCAACCTTGTGTCATAACCTACATGGGAAAAGGATGCTAGGAAGAATAGATACATGTATATGTGTGAAAGAACCACATCTTGCACACCTAGAACAAACAAACCATTGTAATCAAATTTGCTGGGATAAAAAATAAAAAGTAAATTACAAATATGAACAAGAAGTAATGAGACATAAACTTAAAGGGCTTTTTTCCTGGCACGTTCCATTCTAATATACAACCTAGAATACCACTTCCATTAAGGCTCTGTTTCCCTAGTAACCAAATTTGGCAAAGGAGAAATGCTGCCACCTTGTGGCCGTTTCCTGCAAGAGCAGCTTTAAAGTCCCAGCTAATGGTCACTTAACATTCACAAGGACTCAGGGCTGTAAAAGACACTTGCCCTAAAAATTTGTGCTGAAGTAGGGCATGGACAAAAAATTCACAACAGGCAAATGTTTCAAGAAGAGATTATGAAGAGTTAAGTTTTACTCACACTCTTTTTAAAAAAAAGAAAAATGGATAAAAGCTCAACCTCAGGGAGTGTTACACGCGTGCAATCTAATCTACGAAAAGTTTCAACTTACACCAGTCGACTGACCATCAGCAAAAAGTCTACAAACAATAAATGCTGAAGGGGATTTAGAGAACTGTGTACCCTCTACCTTCTGGTGAGACATAAAAGCCAATAATGAGAAAAGAAAGGAGCTGTGTTTAAAAGTAAAAATGGAGGTACCATTGAATCCAGCAGGTGCACCAATGGACCTCTCACCTGAGAAGACAAGAATCGAGAAGACACAGGCCGCAAAAGCTGCAGTGCAGCCTTATTCACAATAGCCAAGACAGTGAAGCAATCAAAATATCCAACAAGAGGTGAATGGATAAAGAAGAAGTGGTCCATGTACACAGTGGAATATTAACCATGGAAAACAACGAACCATTGCTCTCTGAGGCACCACAAAGGAGTCTGGAGATAGTCACGAAACATGAGGTAAGTCGGAAAGCAAAAGACCTATATTCTATGATATCACTTATAGGCGTTATCTAATAACTGACACAAATGAACATATATCCACAGAGAAAGACACTCACAGACTTAGAAAATAAAACTATGCTCAACTAAAAGGAAAGGTGGGGGGAATGGATAAATTAAGATTAGTGTTACTATATGTATACAAACACATATTATATACATATCTCAAAAATACCGACCATATAGCAAGGGAGGTCTGCGGAACCCTCTGTAACATTTTACATGGGAAGAGGATCTGTACTTGAATAGACATATATAATGTCCAAATGAACCAGAGTGTGTTCACCTAGGACAAACAATATTCTAACCTTTAGCCCAATTAAAACACCTTTAAAAACCAAGAAGAAATAATGAGACATAAACTTATGGGGGTTTCTCCACGCACATTCTAATGTAATTTACAACCTAGGAACACGACTTCCAGAAAGGCTCTGCTGCCCTACCACCCAGATTTGGGAATGGAGAAATGCTGCCTCCTTGAGGCCACTTCCCACAACAGCAGCTTTAAACCCATTGCTCTAGGTCACTAAATATTCACAAAACTTGAAGTTCGGGAAATGAGACCTGCTCTCTAAAAAAACTCTTGGGTGGAAAATCGCCCAAAAAATTCAAAAGAGGGCAACCTTCCAAGAAGACAGTTTCAAGAGTTATACTGTACTCCCAATTGTTTCCTTTTTTTAACAGAAAAGAAAACAGCGGAGAAAAATGATGAGTTTTACGAATTTTCAACGACTTACAAACCCAAATTACAAAAACCTATGAGCTCACAGCGGCCAGAAGGGCCATTAGCATAAATGCTGCAAACAGTAAATGATGAAGCGATTGTGGAGAAATGCGTACCCTCGATTCTAAGGGGGACGTGGTAAGAGCCACTAATGAAAACACAAAGAAGGTGCTTTGAAAAGGGAAACACGGTGCTACCAGTCAGTGAATCACACCCACTGCTGGGCCTATCACCTGAGAAAATGAGAATCAAAAAGTCACAGGCTGGCAATCCTGCACTCCAACAATATTTACCATAGCCAACACTTGGAAGCAATGAAAATGTCCATCAACCGAGGAATGCCCAAAGAAGAAGTGGTCCACGTACACAGTGGAAAATTACTCCAATAAAAAATAAAAATTAAATTTAAAAATTCAACACAACTAAGGAGACATCAGCTTGTGTGGGTTGGTCCGGGCACACTCCACTCTAATTTATAACCGAGAAACACCACAGGCCGCAAGGGCTTTTCCCTAGTTACCAGGGTGGGGAACATTGAAAGGCTGCCGCCCTCTGGCAGTTACCTGCAAAAGCAGTTTTAAAGCCTGTGCTAATGGTCATTTCATATGAATAAGTACTGCAGAAGTGTAAATGAAACCTGCCCTCAAAATGTCTTCAGGGAGGTAAAGGCCAAAACGTTTCAAAATGTGACACATACTTTAAGAGAACACTTTGAAGAACTAAGGGGTAATCACAGCTTGAAAAATAAAAAGGACATGCCTTAAAGCTCAATTTCAACGGATTATGAGGCACATGCGAATTCAACCACAAAGAGGTATCAGCTCACACTTGTCAGAATAACCATCAGCAAGAAAACTACAAACAATAAATGCTGAAGGTGTTGTGGAGAAATGCATACCCTCAACTGCAAGTGGGACATAAGTTGGAAAGGGCCACAAACTAGAACAGAATGGGGGTGCCTTAAAAACGTAAACATTGAGCTACCATATGATCCAGCAGGCCCACTCCTCCACCTATAATCTAAGAAGAGAGAATTGGAAAGACACCGACAGGCAAATCTGCATTGCACAGTATTACAATAGCCAAGATATGGAAGTAACCAAAAAGTCCACCAACAGATGGGTGGACAAAGAAGTACTCCTCCATGTACAGATGGAATATTCGCTAGTGAAAAAAATGAAACAATGCCATTTGCAGCGCCATAGATGAGTCTAGACGTAATCACGCCACGTGTAGTCAGTGAGAAAGCAAAATACATATATCCTATGATATCACTTTCAGGAGTTACTTAAAAATTGATACCAATGAAGATATTTCCACAGAGAAAGGCAATCACAGATTCATTAAAAAACTTATGGTTCACCAAATAGAAAGGGATGAGGATTGGATACATTACCATATTGGGGTTAACAGAGATATACAAACCATGTGAAATATATAATCACCAAAGACGTACGGAAGACCAGGAGAAGACTACTCAACCTTGTGTCATAACCTACATGGGAAAAGGATGCTAGGAAGAATAGATACATGTATATGTGTGAAAGAACCACATCTTGCACACCTAGAACAAACAAACCATTGTAATCAAATTTGCTGGGATAAAAAATAAAAAGTAAATTACAAATATGAACAAGAAGTAATGAGACATAAACTTAAAGGGCTTTTTTCCTGGCACGTTCCATTCTAATATACAACCTAGAATACCACTTCCATTAAGGCTCTGTTTCCCTAGTAACCAAATTTGGCAAAGGAGAAATGCTGCCACCTTGTGGCCGTTTCCTGCAAGAGCAGCTTTAAAGTCCCAGCTAATGGTCACTTAACATTCACAAGGACTCAGGGCTGTAAAAGACACTTGCCCTAAAAATTTGTGCTGAAGTAGGGCATGGACAAAAAATTCACAACAGGCAAATGTTTCAAGAAGAGATTATGAAGAGTTAAGTTTTACTCACACTCTTTTTAAAAAAAAGAAAAATGGATAAAAGCTCAACCTCAGGGAGTGTTACACGCGTGCAATCTAATCTACGAAAAGTTTCAACTTACACCAGTCGACTGACCATCAGCAAAAAGTCTACAAACAATAAATGCTGAAGGGGATTTAGAGAACTGTGTACCCTCTACCTTCTGGTGAGACATAAAAGCCAATAATGAGAAAAGAAAGGAGCTGTGTTTAAAAGTAAAAATGGAGGTACCATTGAATCCAGCAGGTGCACCAATGGACCTCTCACCTGAGAAGACAAGAATCGAGAAGACACAGGCCGCAAAAGCTGCAGTGCAGCCTTATTCACAATAGCCAAGACAGTGAAGCAATCAAAATATCCAACAAGAGGTGAATGGATAAAGAAGAAGTGGTCCATGTACACAGTGGAATATTAACCATGGAAAACAACGAACCATTGCTCTCTGAGGCACCACAAAGGAGTCTGGAGATAGTCACGAAACATGAGGTAAGTCGGAAAGCAAAAGACCTATATTCTATGATATCACTTATAGGCGTTATCTAATAACTGACACAAATGAACATATATCCACAGAGAAAGACACTCACAGACTTAGAAAATAAAACTATGCTCAACTAAAAGGAAAGGTGGGGGGAATGGATAAATTAAGATTAGTGTTACTATATGTATACAAACACATATTATATACATATCTCAAAAATACCGACCATATAGCAAGGGAGGTCTGCGGAACCCTCTGTAACATTTTACATGGGAAGAGGATCTGTACTTGAATAGACATATATAATGTCCAAATGAACCAGAGTGTGTTCACCTAGGACAAACAATATTCTAACCTTTAGCCCAATTAAAACACCTTTAAAAACCAAGAAGAAATAATGAGACATAAACTTATGGGGGTTTCTCCACGCACATTCTAATGTAATTTACAACCTAGGAACACGACTTCCAGAAAGGCTCTGCTGCCCTACCACCCAGATTTGGGAATGGAGAAATGCTGCCTCCTTGAGGCCACTTCCCACAACAGCAGCTTTAAACCCATTGCTCTAGGTCACTAAATATTCACAAAACTTGAAGTTCGGGAAATGAGACCTGCTCTCTAAAAAAACTCTTGGGTGGAAAATCGCCCAAAAAATTCAAAAGAGGGCAACCTTCCAAGAAGACAGTTTCAAGAGTTATACTGTACTCCCAATTGTTTCCTTTTTTTAACAGAAAAGAAAACAGCGGAGAAAAATGATGAGTTTTACGAATTTTCAACGACTTACAAACCCAAATTACAAAAACCTATGAGCTCACAGCGGCCAGAAGGGCCATTAGCATAAATGCTGCAAACAGTAAATGATGAAGCGATTGTGGAGAAATGCGTACCCTCGATTCTAAGGGGGACGTGGTAAGAGCCACTAATGAAAACACAAAGAAGGTGCTTTGAAAAGGGAAACACGGTGCTACCAGTCAGTGAATCACACCCACTGCTGGGCCTATCACCTGAGAAAATGAGAATCAAAAAGTCACAGGCTGGCAATCCTGCACTCCAACAATATTTACCATAGCCAACACTTGGAAGCAATGAAAATGTCCATCAACCGAGGAATGCCCAAAGAAGAAGTGGTCCACGTACACAGTGGAAAATTACTCCAATAAAAAATAAAAATTAAATTTAAAAATTCAACACAACTAAGGAGACATCAGCTTGTGTGGGTTGGTCCGGGCACACTCCACTCTAATTTATAACCGAGAAACACCACAGGCCGCAAGGGCTTTTCCCTAGTTACCAGGGTGGGGAACATTGAAAGGCTGCCGCCCTCTGGCAGTTACCTGCAAAAGCAGTTTTAAAGCCTGTGCTAATGGTCATTTCATATGAATAAGTACTGCAGAAGTGTAAATGAAACCTGCCCTCAAAATGTCTTCAGGGAGGTAAAGGCCAAAACGTTTCAAAATGTGACACATACTTTAAGAGAACACTTTGAAGAACTAAGGGGTAATCACAGCTTGAAAAATAAAAAGGACATGCCTTAAAGCTCAATTTCAACGGATTATGAGGCACATGCGAATTCAACCACAAAGAGGTATCAGCTCACACTTGTCAGAATAACCATCAGCAAGAAAACTACAAACAATAAATGCTGAAGGTGTTGTGGAGAAATGCATACCCTCAACTGCAAGTGGGACATAAGTTGGAAAGGGCCACAAACTAGAACAGAATGGGGGTGCCTTAAAAACGTAAACATTGAGCTACCATATGATCCAGCAGGCCCACTCCTCCACCTATAATCTAAGAAGAGAGAATTGGAAAGACACCGACAGGCAAATCTGCATTGCACAGTATTACAATAGCCAAGATATGGAAGTAACCAAAAAGTCCACCAACAGATGGGTGGACAAAGAAGTACTCCTCCATGTACAGATGGAATATTCGCTAGTGAAAAAAATGAAACAATGCCATTTGCAGCGCCATAGATGAGTCTAGACGTAATCACGCCACGTGTAGTCAGTGAGAAAGCAAAATACATATATCCTATGATATCACTTTCAGGAGTTACTTAAAAATTGATACCAATGAAGATATTTCCACAGAGAAAGGCAATCACAGATTCATTAAAAAACTTATGGTTCACCAAATAGAAAGGGATGAGGATTGGATACATTACCATATTGGGGTTAACAGAGATATACAAACCATGTGAAATATATAATCACCAAAGACGTACGGAAGACCAGGAGAAGACTACTCAACCTTGTGTCATAACCTACATGGGAAAAGGATGCTAGGAAGAATAGATACATGTATATGTGTGAAAGAACCACATCTTGCACACCTAGAACAAACAAACCATTGTAATCAAATTTGCTGGGATAAAAAATAAAAAGTAAATTACAAATATGAACAAGAAGTAATGAGACATAAACTTAAAGGGCTTTTTTCCTGGCACGTTCCATTCTAATATACAACCTAGAATACCACTTCCATTAAGGCTCTGTTTCCCTAGTAACCAAATTTGGCAAAGGAGAAATGCTGCCACCTTGTGGCCGTTTCCTGCAAGAGCAGCTTTAAAGTCCCAGCTAATGGTCACTTAACATTCACAAGGACTCAGGGCTGTAAAAGACACTTGCCCTAAAAATTTGTGCTGAAGTAGGGCATGGACAAAAAATTCACAACAGGCAAATGTTTCAAGAAGAGATTATGAAGAGTTAAGTTTTACTCACACTCTTTTTAAAAAAAAGAAAAATGGATAAAAGCTCAACCTCAGGGAGTGTTACACGCGTGCAATCTAATCTACGAAAAGTTTCAACTTACACCAGTCGACTGACCATCAGCAAAAAGTCTACAAACAATAAATGCTGAAGGGGATTTAGAGAACTGTGTACCCTCTACCTTCTGGTGAGACATAAAAGCCAATAATGAGAAAAGAAAGGAGCTGTGTTTAAAAGTAAAAATGGAGGTACCATTGAATCCAGCAGGTGCACCAATGGACCTCTCACCTGAGAAGACAAGAATCGAGAAGACACAGGCCGCAAAAGCTGCAGTGCAGCCTTATTCACAATAGCCAAGACAGTGAAGCAATCAAAATATCCAACAAGAGGTGAATGGATAAAGAAGAAGTGGTCCATGTACACAGTGGAATATTAACCATGGAAAACAACGAACCATTGCTCTCTGAGGCACCACAAAGGAGTCTGGAGATAGTCACGAAACATGAGGTAAGTCGGAAAGCAAAAGACCTATATTCTATGATATCACTTATAGGCGTTATCTAATAACTGACACAAATGAACATATATCCACAGAGAAAGACACTCACAGACTTAGAAAATAAAACTATGCTCAACTAAAAGGAAAGGTGGGGGGAATGGATAAATTAAGATTAGTGTTACTATATGTATACAAACACATATTATATACATATCTCAAAAATACCGACCATATAGCAAGGGAGGTCTGCGGAACCCTCTGTAACATTTTACATGGGAAGAGGATCTGTACTTGAATAGACATATATAATGTCCAAATGAACCAGAGTGTGTTCACCTAGGACAAACAATATTCTAACCTTTAGCCCAATTAAAACACCTTTAAAAACCAAGAAGAAATAATGAGACATAAACTTATGGGGGTTTCTCCACGCACATTCTAATGTAATTTACAACCTAGGAACACGACTTCCAGAAAGGCTCTGCTGCCCTACCACCCAGATTTGGGAATGGAGAAATGCTGCCTCCTTGAGGCCACTTCCCACAACAGCAGCTTTAAACCCATTGCTCTAGGTCACTAAATATTCACAAAACTTGAAGTTCGGGAAATGAGACCTGCTCTCTAAAAAAACTCTTGGGTGGAAAATCGCCCAAAAAATTCAAAAGAGGGCAACCTTCCAAGAAGACAGTTTCAAGAGTTATACTGTACTCCCAATTGTTTCCTTTTTTTAACAGAAAAGAAAACAGCGGAGAAAAATGATGAGTTTTACGAATTTTCAACGACTTACAAACCCAAATTACAAAAACCTATGAGCTCACAGCGGCCAGAAGGGCCATTAGCATAAATGCTGCAAACAGTAAATGATGAAGCGATTGTGGAGAAATGCGTACCCTCGATTCTAAGGGGGACGTGGTAAGAGCCACTAATGAAAACACAAAGAAGGTGCTTTGAAAAGGGAAACACGGTGCTACCAGTCAGTGAATCACACCCACTGCTGGGCCTATCACCTGAGAAAATGAGAATCAAAAAGTCACAGGCTGGCAATCCTGCACTCCAACAATATTTACCATAGCCAACACTTGGAAGCAATGAAAATGTCCATCAACCGAGGAATGCCCAAAGAAGAAGTGGTCCACGTACACAGTGGAAAATTACTCCAATAAAAAATAAAAATTAAATTTAAAAATTCAACACAACTAAGGAGACATCAGCTTGTGTGGGTTGGTCCGGGCACACTCCACTCTAATTTATAACCGAGAAACACCACAGGCCGCAAGGGCTTTTCCCTAGTTACCAGGGTGGGGAACATTGAAAGGCTGCCGCCCTCTGGCAGTTACCTGCAAAAGCAGTTTTAAAGCCTGTGCTAATGGTCATTTCATATGAATAAGTACTGCAGAAGTGTAAATGAAACCTGCCCTCAAAATGTCTTCAGGGAGGTAAAGGCCAAAACGTTTCAAAATGTGACACATACTTTAAGAGAACACTTTGAAGAACTAAGGGGTAATCACAGCTTGAAAAATAAAAAGGACATGCCTTAAAGCTCAATTTCAACGGATTATGAGGCACATGCGAATTCAACCACAAAGAGGTATCAGCTCACACTTGTCAGAATAACCATCAGCAAGAAAACTACAAACAATAAATGCTGAAGGTGTTGTGGAGAAATGCATACCCTCAACTGCAAGTGGGACATAAGTTGGAAAGGGCCACAAACTAGAACAGAATGGGGGTGCCTTAAAAACGTAAACATTGAGCTACCATATGATCCAGCAGGCCCACTCCTCCACCTATAATCTAAGAAGAGAGAATTGGAAAGACACCGACAGGCAAATCTGCATTGCACAGTATTACAATAGCCAAGATATGGAAGTAACCAAAAAGTCCACCAACAGATGGGTGGACAAAGAAGTACTCCTCCATGTACAGATGGAATATTCGCTAGTGAAAAAAATGAAACAATGCCATTTGCAGCGCCATAGATGAGTCTAGACGTAATCACGCCACGTGTAGTCAGTGAGAAAGCAAAATACATATATCCTATGATATCACTTTCAGGAGTTACTTAAAAATTGATACCAATGAAGATATTTCCACAGAGAAAGGCAATCACAGATTCATTAAAAAACTTATGGTTCACCAAATAGAAAGGGATGAGGATTGGATACATTACCATATTGGGGTTAACAGAGATATACAAACCATGTGAAATATATAATCACCAAAGACGTACGGAAGACCAGGAGAAGACTACTCAACCTTGTGTCATAACCTACATGGGAAAAGGATGCTAGGAAGAATAGATACATGTATATGTGTGAAAGAACCACATCTTGCACACCTAGAACAAACAAACCATTGTAATCAAATTTGCTGGGATAAAAAATAAAAAGTAAATTACAAATATGAACAAGAAGTAATGAGACATAAACTTAAAGGGCTTTTTTCCTGGCACGTTCCATTCTAATATACAACCTAGAATACCACTTCCATTAAGGCTCTGTTTCCCTAGTAACCAAATTTGGCAAAGGAGAAATGCTGCCACCTTGTGGCCGTTTCCTGCAAGAGCAGCTTTAAAGTCCCAGCTAATGGTCACTTAACATTCACAAGGACTCAGGGCTGTAAAAGACACTTGCCCTAAAAATTTGTGCTGAAGTAGGGAATGGACAAAAAATTCACAACAGGCAAATGTTTCAAGAAGAGATTATGAAGAGTTAAGTTTTACTCACACTCTTTTTAAAAAAAAGAAAAATGGATAAAAGCTCAACCTCAGGGAGTGTTACACGCGTGCAATCTAATCTACGAAAAGTTTCAACTTACACCAGTCGACTGACCATCAGCAAAAAGTCTACAAACAATAAATGCTGAAGGGGATTTAGAGAACTGTGTACCCTCTACCTTCTGGTGAGACATAAAAGCCAATAATGAGAAAAGAAAGGAGCTGTGTTTAAAAGTAAAAATGGAGGTACCATTGAATCCAGCAGGTGCACCAATGGACCTCTCACCTGAGAAGACAAGAATCGAGAAGACACAGGCCGCAAAAGCTGCAGTGCAGCCTTATTCACAATAGCCAAGACAGTGAAGCAATCAAAATATCCAACAAGAGGTGAATGGATAAAGAAGAAGTGGTCCATGTACACAGTGGAATATTAACCATGGAAAACAACGAACCATTGCTCTCTGAGGCACCACAAAGGAGTCTGGAGATAGTCACGAAACATGAGGTAAGTCGGAAAGCAAAAGACCTATATTCTATGATATCACTTATAGGCGTTATCTAATAACTGACACAAATGAACATATATCCACAGAGAAAGACACTCACAGACTTAGAAAATAAAACTATGCTCAACTAAAAGGAAAGGTGGGGGGAATGGATAAATTAAGATTAGTGTTACTATATGTATACAAACACATATTATATACATATCTCAAAAATACCGACCATATAGCAAGGGAGGTCTGCGGAACCCTCTGTAACATTTTACATGGGAAGAGGATCTGTACTTGAATAGACATATATAATGTACAAATGAACCAGAGTGTGTTCACCTAGGACAAACAATATTCTAACCTTTAGCCCAATTAAAACACCTTTAAAAACCAAGAAGAAATAATGAGACATAAACTTATGGGGGTTTCTCCACGCACATTCTAATGTAATTTACAACCTAGGAACACGACTTCCAGAAAGGCTCTGCTGCCCTACCACCCAGATTTGGGAATGGAGAAATGCTGCCTCCTTGAGGCCACTTCCCACAACAGCAGCTTTAAACCCATTGCTCTAGGTCACTAAATATTCACAAAACTTGAAGTTCGGGAAATGAGACCTGCTCTCTAAAAAAACTCTTGGGTGGAAAATCGCCCAAAAAATTCAAAAGAGGGCAACCTTCCAAGAAGACAGTTTCAAGAGTTATACTGTACTCCCAATTGTTTCCTTTTTTTAACAGAAAAGAAAACAGCGGAGAAAAATGATGAGTTTTACGAATTTTCAACGACTTACAAACCCAAATTACAAAAACCTATGAGCTCACAGCGGCCAGAAGGGCCATTAGCATAAATGCTGCAAACAATAAATGTTGAAGCGATTGTGGAGAAATGCGTACCCTCGATTCTAAGGGGGACGTGGTAAGAGCCACTAATGAAAACACAAAGGAGGTGCTTTGAAAAGGGAAACACGGTGCTACCAGTCAGTGAATCACACCCACTGCTGGGCCTATCACCTGAGAAAATGAGAATCAAAAAGTCACAGGCTGGCAATCCTGCACTCCAACAATATTTACCATAGCCAACACTTGGAAGCAATGAAAATGTCCATCAACCGAGGAATGCACAAAGAAGAAGTGGTCCACGTACACAGTGGAAAATTACTCCAATAAAAAATAAAAATTAAATTTAAAAATCCAACACAACTAAGGAGACATCAGCTTGTGTGGGTTGGTCCGGGCACACTCCACTCTAATTTATAACCGAGAAACACCACAGGCCGCAAGGGCTTTTCCCTAGTTACCAGGGTGGGGAACATAGAAAGGCTGCCGTCCTCTGGCAGTTACCTGCAAAAGCAGCTTTAAAGCCTGTGCTAATGATCATTTCATATGAATAAGTACTGCAGAAGTGTAAATGAAACCTGCCCTCAAAATGTCTTCAGGGAGGTAAAGGCCAAAACGTTTCAAAATGTGACACATACTTTAAGAGAACACTTTGTAGAACTAAGGGGTAGTCACAGCTTGAAAAATAAAAAGGACATGCCTTAAAGCTCAATTTCAACGGATTATGAGGCACATGCAAATTCAACCACAAAGAGGTATCAGCTCACACTTGTCAGAATAACCATCAGCAAGAAAACTACAAACAATAAATGCTGAAGGTGTTGTGGAGAAATGCATACCCTCAACTGCAAGTGGGACATAAGTTGGAAAGGGCCACAAACTCGAACAGAATGGGGGTGCCTTAAAAACGTAAACATTGAGCTACCATATGATCCAGCAGGCCCACTCCTCCACCTATAATCTAAGAAGAGAGAATTGGAAAGACACAGGCAGGCAAATCTGCATTGCACAGTATTACAATAGCCAAGATATGGAAGTAACCAAAAAGTCCACCAACAGATGGGTGGACAAAGAAGTACTCCTCCATGTACAGATGGAATATTCGCTAGTGAAGAAAATGAAACAATGCCATTTGCAGCGCCATAGATGAGTCTAGACGTAATCACGCCACGTGTAGTCAGTGAGAAAGCAAAATACATATATCCTATGATATCACTTTCAGGAGTTACTTAAAAATTGATACCAATGAAGATATTTCCACAGAGAAAGGCAATCACAGATTCATTAAAAAACTTATGGTTCACCAAATAGAAAGGGATGAGGATTGGATACATTACCATATTGGGGTTAACAGAGATATACAAACCATGTGAAATATATAACCACCAAAGACGTACGGAAGACCAGGAAGAGACTACTCAACATTGTGTCATAACCTACATGGGAAAAGGATGCGAGGAAGAAAAGATACACGTATATGTGTGAAAGACCCACATCTTGCACACCTATAGCAAACAAACCAATGTAATCAAATCTGCCTGGGTAAAAAATAAAAAGTAAATTACAAATATGAACAAGAAGTAATGAGACACAAACTTAAAGGGCTTTTTCCTGGCACGTTCCATTCTAATATACAACCTGGAATACCACTTCCATTAAGGCTCTGTTTCCCTAGTAACCAAATTTGGCAAAGGAGAAATGCTGCCACCTTGTGGCCGTTTCCTGCAAGAGCAGCTTTAAAGTCCCAGCTAATGGTCACTTAACATTCACAAGGACTCAGGGCTGTAAAAGACACTTGCCCTAAAAATTTGTGCTGAAGTAGGGAATGGACAAAAAATTCACAACAGGCAAATGTTTCAAGAAGAGATTATGAAGAGTTAAGTTTTACTCACACTCTTTTTAAAAAAAAGAAAAATGGATAAAAGCTCAACCTCAGGGAGTGTTAGACGCATGCAATCTAATCTACGAAAAGTTTCAACTTACACCAGTCGACTGACCATCAGCAAAAAGTCTACAAACAATAAATGCTGAAGGGGATTTAGAGAACTGTGTACCCTCTACCTTCTGGTGAGACATAAAAGCCAATAATGAGAAAAGAAAGGAGCTGTGTTTAAAAGTAAAAATGGAGGTACCATTCAATCCAGCAGGTGCACCAATGGACCTCTCACCTGAGAAGACAAGAATCGAGAAGACACAGGCCGCAAAAGCTGCAGTGCAGCCTTATTCACAATAGCCAAGACAGTGAAGCAATCAAAATATCCAACAAGAGGTGAATGGATAAAGAAGAAGTGGTCCATGTACAGAGTGGAATATTAACCATGGAAAACAACGAACCATTGCTCTCTGAGGCACCGCAAAGGAGGCTGGAGATAGTCACGAAACATGAGGTAAGTCGGAAAGCAAAAGACCTATATTCTATGATATCACTTATAGGCGTTATCTAATAACTGACACAAAGGAACATATATCCACAGAGAAAGACACTCACAGACTTAGAAAATAAAACTATGCTCAACTAAAAGGAAAGGTGGGGGGAATGGATAAATTAAGATTAGTGTTACTATATGTATACAAACACATATTATATACATATCTCAAAAATACCGACCATATAGCAAGGGAGGTCTGCGGAACACTCTGTAACATTTTACATGGGAAGAGGATCTGTACTTGAATAGACATATATAATGTCCAAATGAACCAGAGTGTGTTCACCTAGGACAAACAATATTCTAACCTTTAGCCCAATTAAAACACCTTTAAAAACCAAGAAGAAATAATGAGACATAAACTTATGGGGGTTTCTCCACGCACATTTTAATGTAATTTACAACCTAGGAACACGACTTCCAGAAAGGCTCTGCTGCCCTACCACCCAGATTTGGGAATGGAGAAATGCTGCCTCCTTGAGGCCACTTCCCACAACAGCAGCTTTAATCCCATTGCTCTAGGTCACTAAATATTCACAAAACTTGAAGTTCGGGAAATGAGACCTGCTCTCTAAAAAAACTCTTGGGTGGAAAATCGCCCAAAAAATTCAAAAGAGGGCAACCTTCCAAGAAGACAGTTTCAAGAGTTATACTGTACTCCCAATTGTTTCCTTTTTTTAACAGAAAAGAAAACAGCGGAGAAAAATGATGAGTTTTACGAATTTTCAACGACTTACAAACCCAAATTACAAAAACCTATGAGCTCACAGCGGCCAGAAGGGCCATTAGCATAAATGCTGCAAACAGTAAATGATGAAGCGATTGTGGAGAAATGCGTACCCTCGATTCTAAGGGGGACGTGGTAACAGCCACTAATGAAAACACAAAGAAGGTGCTTTGAAAAGGGAAACACGGTGCTACCAGTCAGTGAATCACACCCACTGCTGGGCCTATCACCTGAGAAAATGAGAATCAAAAAGTCACAGGCTGGCAATCCTGCACTCCAACAATATTTACCATAGCCAACACTTGGAAGCAATGAAAATGTCCATCAACCGAGGAATGCACAAAGAAGAAGTGGTCCACGTACACAGTGGAAAATTACTCCAATAAAAAATAAAAATTAAATTTAAAAATCCAACACAACTAAGGAGACATCAGCTTGTGTGGGTTGGTCCGGGCACACTCCACTCTAATTTATAACGGAGAAACACCACAGGCCGCAAGGGCTTTTCCCTAGTTACCAGGGTGGGGAACATAGAAAGGCTGCCGTCCTCTGGCAGTTACCTGCAAAAGCAGCTTTAAAGCCTGTGCTAATGATCATTTCATATGAATAAGTACTGCAGAAGTGTAAATGAAACCTGCCCTCAAAATGTCTTCAGGGAGGTAAAGGCCAAAACGTTTCAAAATGTGACACATACTTTAAGAGAACACTTTGTAGAACTAAGGGGTAGTCACAGCTTGAAAAATAAAAAGGACATGCCTTAAAGCTCAATTTCAACGGATTATGAGGCACATGCAAATTCAACCACAAAGAGGTATCAGCTCACACTTGTCAGAATAACCATCAGCAAGAAAACTACAAACAATAAATGCTGAAGGTGTTGTGGAGAAATGCATACCCTCAACTGCAAGTGGGACATAAGTTGGAAAGGGCCACAAACTCGAACAGAATGGGGGTGCCTTAAAAACGTAAACATTGAGCTACCATATGATCCAGCAGGCCCACTCCTCCACCTATAATCTAAGAAGAGAGAATTGGAAAGACACAGGCAGGCAAATCTGCATTGCACAGTATTACAATAGCCAAGATATGGAAGTAACCAAAAAGTCCACCAACAGATGGGTGGACAAAGAAGTACTCCTCCATGTACAGATGGAATATTCGCTAGTGAAGAAAATGAAACAATGCCATTTGCAGCGCCATAGATGAGTCTAGACGTAATCACGCCACGTGTAGTCAGTGAGAAAGCAAAATACATATATCCTATGATATCACTTTCAGGAGTTACTTAAAAATTGATACCAATGAAGATATTTCCACAGAGAAAGGCAATCACAGATTCATTAAAAAACTTATGGTTCACCAAATAGAAAGGGATGAGGATTGGATACATTACCATATTGGGGTTAACAGAGATATACAAACCATGTGAAATATATAACCACCAAAGACGTACGGAAGACCAAGAAGAGACTACTCAACATTGTGTCATAACCTACATGGGAAAAGGATGCGAGGAAGAAAAGATACACGTATATGTGTGAAAGACCCACATCTTGCACACCTATAGCAAACAAACCAATGTAATCAAATCTGCCTGGGTAAAAAATAAAAAGTAAATTACAAATATGAACAAGAAGTAATGAGACATAAACTTAAAGGGCTTTTTCCTGGCACGTTCCATTCTAATATACAACCTAGAATACCACTTCCATTAAGGCTCTGTTTCCCTAGTAACCAAATTTGGCAAAGGAGAAATGCTGCCATCTTGTGGCCGTTTCCTGCAAGAGCAGCTTTAAAGTCCCAGCTAATGGTCACTTAACATTCACAAGGACTCAGGGCTGTAAAAGACACTTGCCCTAAAAATTTGTGCTGAAGTAGGGAATGGACAAAAAATTCACAACAGGCAAATGTTTCAAGAAGAGATTATGAAGAGTTAAGTTTTACTCACACTCTTTTTAAAAAAAAGAAAAATGGATAAAAGCTCAACCTCAGGGAGTGTTAGACGCATGCAATCTAATCTACGAAAAGTTTCAACTTACACCAGTCGACTGACCATCAGCAAAAAGTCTACAAACAATAAATGCTGAAGGGGATTTAGAGAACTGTGTACCCTCTACCTTCTGGTGAGACATAAAAGCCAATAATGAGAAAAGAAAGGAGCTGTGTTTAAAAGTAAAAATGGAGGTACCATTCAATCCAGCAGGTGCACCAATGGACCTCTCACCTGAGAAGACAAGAATCGAGAAGACACAGGCCGCAAAAGCTGCAGTGCAGCCTTATTCACAATAGCCAAGACAGTGAAGCAATCAAAATATCCAACAAGAGGTGAATGGATAAAGAAGAAGTGGTCCATGTACACAGTGGAATATTAACCATGGAAAACAACGAACCATTGCTCTCTGAGGCACCGCAAAGGAGGCTGGAGATAGTCACGAAACATGAGGTAAGTCGGAAAGCAAAAGACCTATATTCTATGATATCACTTATAGGCGTTATCTAATAACTGACACAAAGGAACATATATCCACAGAGAAAGACACTCACAGACTTAGAAAATAAAACTATGCTCAACTAAAAGGAAAGGTGGGGGGAATGGATAAATTAAGATTAGTGTTACTATATGTATACAAACACATATTATATACATATCTCAAAAATACCGACCATATAGCAAGGGAGGTCTGCGGAACCCTCTGTAACATTTTACATGGGAAGAGGATCTGTACTTGAATAGACATATATAATGTCCAAATGAACCAGAGTGTGTTCACCTAGGACAAACAATATTCTAACCTTTAGCCCAATTAAAACACCTTTAAAAACCAAGAAGAAATAATGAGACATAAACTTATGGGGGTTTCTCCACGCACATTCTAATGTAATTTACAACCTAGGAACACGACTTCCAGAAAGGCTCTGCTGCCCTACCACCCAGATTTGGGAATGGAGAAATGCTGCCTCCTTGAGGCCACTTCCCACAACAGCAGCTTTAATCCCATTGCTCTAGGTCACTAAATATTCACAAAACTTGAAGTTCGGGAAATGAGACCTGCTCTCTAAAAAAACTCTTGGGTGGAAAATCGCCCAAAAAATTCAAAAGAGGGCAACCTTCCAAGAAGACAGTTTCAAGAGTTATACTGTACTCCCAATTGTTTCCTTTTTTTAACAGAAAAGAAAACAGCGGAGAAAAATGATGAGTTTTACGAATTTTCAACGACTTACAAACCCAAATTACAAAAACCTATGAGCTCACAGCAGCCAGAAGGGCCATTAGCATAAATGCTGCAAACAGTAAATGATGAAGCGATTGTGGAGAAATGCGTACCCTCGATTCTAAGGGGGACGTGGTAAGAGCCACTAATGAAAACACAAAGAAGGTGCTTTGAAAAGGGAAACACGGTGCTACCAGTCAGTGAATCACACCCACTGCAGGGCCTATCACCTGAGAAAATGAGAATCAAAAAGTCACAGGCTGGCAATCCTGCACTCCAACAATATTTACCATAGCCAACACTTGGAAGCAATGAAAATGTCCATCAACCGAGGAATGCACAAAGAAGAAGTGGTCCACGTACACAGTGGAAAATTACTCCAATAAAAAATAAAAATTAAATTTAAAAATCCAACACAACTAAGGAGACATCAGCTTGTGTGGGTTGGTCCGGGCACACTCCACTCTAATTTATAACCGAGAAACACCACAGGCCGCAAGGGCTTTTCCCTAGTTACCAGGGTGGGGAACATAGAAAGGCTGCCGTCCTCTGGCAGTTACCTGCAAAAGCAGCTTTAAAGCCTGTGCTAATGATCATTTCATATGAATAAGTACTGCAGAAGTGTAAATGAAACCTGCCCTCAAAATGTCTTCAGGGAGGTAAAGGCCAAAACGTTTCAAAATGTGACACATACTTTAAGAGAACACTTTGTAGAACTAAGGGGTAGTCACAGCTTGAAAAATAAAAAGGACATGCCTTAAAGCTCAATTTCAACGGATTATGAGGCACATGCAAATTCAACCACAAAGAGGTATCAGCTCACACTTGTCAGAATAACCATCAGCAAGAAAACTACAAACAATAAATGCTGAAGGTGTTGTGGAGAAATGCATACCCTCAACTGCAAGTGGGACATAAGTTGGAAAGGGCCACAAACTCGAACAGAATGGGGGTGCCTTAAAAACGTAAACATTGAGCTACCATATGATCCAGCAGGCCCACTCCTCCACCTATAATCTAAGAAGAGAGAATTGGAAAGACACAGGCAGGCAAATCTGCATTGCACAGTATTACAATAGCCAAGATATGGAAGTAACCAAAAAGTCCACCAACAGATGGGTGGACAAAGAAGTACTCCTCCATGTACAGATGGAATATTCGCTAGTGAAGAATATGAAACAATGCCATTTGCAGCGCCATAGATGAGTCTAGACGTAATCACGCCACGTGTAGTCAGTGAGAAAGCAAAATACATATATCCTATGATATCACTTTCAGGAGTTACTTAAAAATTGATACCAATGAAGATATTTCCACAGAGAAAGGCAATCACAGATTCATTAAAAAACTTATGGTTCACCAAATAGAAAGGGATGAGGATTGGATACATTACCATATTGGGGTTAACAGAGATATACAAACCATGTGAAATATATAACCACCAAAGACGTACGGAAGACCAGGAAGAGACTACTCAACATTGTGTCATAACCTACATGGGAAAAGGATGCGAGGAAGAAAAGATACACGTATATGTGTGAAAGACCCACATCTTGCACACCTATAGCAAACAAACCAATGTAATCAAATCTGCCTGGGTAAAAAATAAAAAGTAAATTACAAATATGAACAAGAAGTAATGAGACACAAACTTAAAGGGCTTTTTCCTGGCACGTTCCATTCTAATATACAACCTGGAATACCACTTCCATTAAGGCTCTGTTTCCCTAGTAACCAAATTTGGCAAAGGAGAAATGCTGCCACCTTGTGGCCGTTTCCTGCAAGAGCAGCTTTAAAGTCCCAGCTAATGGTCACTTAACATTCACAAGGACTCAGGGCTGTAAAAGACACTTGCCCTAAAAATTTGTGCTGAAGTAGGGAATGGACAAAAAATTCACAACAGGCAAATGTTTCAAGAAGAGATTATGAAGAGTTAAGTTTTACTCACACTCTTTTTAAAAAAAAGAAAAATGGATAAAAGCTCAACCTCAGGGAGTGTTAGACGCATGCAATCTAATCTACGAAAAGTTTCAAGTTACACCAGTCGACTGACCATCAGCAAAAAGTCTACAAACAATAAATGCTGAAGGGGATTTAGAGAACTGTGTACCCTCTACCTTCTGGTGAGACATAAAAGCCAATAATGAGAAAAGAAAGGAGCTGTGTTTAAAAGTAAAAATGGAGGTACCATTCAATCCAGCAGGTGCACCAATGGACCTCTCACCTGAGAAGACAAGAATCGAGAAGACACAGGCCGCAAAAGCTGCAGTGCAGCCTTATTCACAATAGCCAAGACAGTGAAGCAATCAAAATATCCAACAAGAGGTGAATGGATAAAGAAGAAGTGGTCCATGTACAGAGTGGAATATTAACCATGGAAAACAACGAACCATTGCTCTCTGAGGCACCGCAAAGGAGGCTGGAGATAGTCACGAAACATGAGGTAAGTCGGAAAGCAAAAGACCTATATTCTATGATATCACTTATAGGCGTTATCTAATAACTGACACAAAGGAACATATATCCACAGAGAAAGACACTCACAGACTTAGAAAATAAAACTATGCTCAACTAAAAGGAAAGGTGGGGGGAATGGATAAATTAAGATTAGTGTTACTATATGTATACAAACACATATTATATACATATCTCAAAAATACCGACCATATAGCAAGGGAGGTCTGCGGAACACTCTGTAACATTTTACATGGGAAGAGGATCTGTACTTGAATAGACATATATAATGTCCAAATGAACCAGAGTGTGTTCACCTAGGACAAACAATATTCTAACCTTTAGCCCAATTAAAACACCTTTAAAAACCAAGAAGAAATAATGAGACATAAACTTATGGGGGTTTCTCCACGCACATTTTAATGTAATTTACAACCTAGGAACACGACTTCCAGAAAGGCTCTGCTGCCCTACCACCCAGATTTGGGAATGGAGAAATGCTGCCTCCTTGAGGCCACTTCCCACAACAGCAGCTTTAATCCCATTGCTCTAGGTCACTAAATATTCACAAAACTTGAAGTTCGGGAAATGAGACCTGCTCTCTAAAAAAACTCTTGGGTGGAAAATCGCCCAAAAAATTCAAAAGAGGGCAACCTTCCAAGAAGACAGTTTCAAGAGTTATACTGTACTCCCAATTGTTTCCTTTTTTTAACAGAAAAGAAAACAGCGGAGAAAAATGATGAGTTTTACGAATTTTCAACGACTTACAAACCCAAATTACAAAAACCTATGAGCTCACAGCAGCCAGAAGGGCCATTAGCATAAATGCTGCAAACAGTAAATGATGAAGCGATTGTGGAGAAATGCGTACCCTCGATTCTAAGGGGGACGTGGTAACAGCCACTAATGAAAACACAAAGAAGGTGCTTTGAAAAGGGAAACACGGTGCTACCAGTCAGTGAATCACACCCACTGCTGGGCCTATCACCTGAGAAAATGAGAATCAAAAAGTCACAGGCTGGCAATCCTGCACTCCAACAATATTTACCATAGCCAACACTTGGAAGCAATGAAAATGTCCATCAACCGAGGAATGCACAAAGAAGAAGTGGTCCACGTACACAGTGGAAAATTACTCCAATAAAAAATAAAAATTAAATTTAAAAATCCAACACAACTAAGGAGACATCAGCTTGTGTGGGTTGGTCCGGGCACACTCCACTCTAATTTATAACCGAGAAACACCACAGGCCGCAAGGGCTTTTCCCTAGTTACCAGGGTGGGGAACATAGAAAGGCTGCCGTCCTCTGGCAGTTACCTGCAAAAGCAGCTTTAAAGCCTGTGCTAATGATCATTTCATATGAATAAGTACTGCAGAAGTGTAAATGAAACCTGCCCTCAAAATGTCTTCAGGGAGGTAAAGGCCAAAACGTTTCAAAATGTGACACATACTTTAAGAGAACACTTTGTAGAACTAAGGGGTAGTCACAGCTTGAAAAATAAAAAGGACATGCCTTAAAGCTCAATTTCAACGGATTATGAGGCACATGCAAATTCAACCACAAAGAGGTATCAGCTCACACTTGTCAGAATAACCATCAGCAAGAAAACTACAAACAATAAATGCTGAAGGTGTTGTGGAGAAATGCATACCCTCAACTGCAAGTGGGACATAAGTTGGAAAGGGCCACAAACTCGAACAGAATGGGGGTGCCTTAAAAACGTAAACATTGAGCTACCATATGATCCAGCAGGCCCACTCCTCCACCTATAATCTAAGAAGAGAGAATTGGAAAGACACAGGCAGGCAAATCTGCATTGCACAGTATTACAATAGCCAAGATATGGAAGTAACCAAAAAGTCCACCAACAGATGGGTGGACAAAGAAGTACTCCTCCATGTACAGATGGAATATTCGCTAGTGAAGAAAATGAAACAATGCCATTTGCAGCGCCATAGATGAGTCTAGACGTAATCACGCCACGTGTAGTCAGTGAGAAAGCAAAATACATATATCCTATGATATCACTTTCAGGAGTTACTTAAAAATTGATACCAATGAAGATACTTCCACAGAGAAAGGCAATCACAGATTCATTAAAAAACTTATGGTTCACCAAATAGAAAGGGATGAGGATTGGATACATTACCATATTGGGGTTAACAGAGATATACAAACCATGTGAAATATATAACCACCAAAGACGTACGGAAGACCAGGAAGAGACTACTCAACATTGTGTCATAACCTACATGGGAAAAGGATGCGAGGAAGAAAAGATACACGTATATGTGTGAAAGACCCACATCTTGCACACCTATAGCAAAGAAACCAATGTAATCAAATCTGCCTGGGTAAAAAATAAAAAGTAAATTACAAATATGAACAAGAAGTAATGAGACACAAACTTAAAGGGCTTTTTCCTGGCACGTTCCATTCTAATATACAACCTGGAATACCACTTCCATTAAGGCTCTGTTTCCCTAGTAACCAAATTTGGCAAAGGAGAAATGCTGCCACCTTGTGGCCGTTTCCTGCAAGAGCAGCTTTAAAGTCCCAGCTAATGGTCACTTAACATTCACAAGGACTCAGGGCTGTAAAAGACACTTGCCCTAAAAATTTGTGCTGAAGTAGGGAATGGACAAAAAATTCACAACAGGCAAATGTTTCAAGAAGAGATTATGAAGAGTTAAGTTTTACTCACACTCTTTTTAAAAAAAAGAAAAATGGATAAAAGCTCAACCTCAGGGAGTGTTAGACGCATGCAATCTAATCTACGAAAAGTTTCAACTTACACCAGTCGACTGACCATCAGCAAAAAGTCTACAAACAATAAATGCTGAAGGGGATTTAGAGAACTGTGTACCCTCTACCTTCTGGTGAGACATAAAAGCCAATAATGAGAAAAGAAAGGAGCTGTGTTTAAAAGTAAAAATGGAGGTACCATTCAATCCAGCAGGTGCACCAATGGACCTCTCACCTGAGAAGACAAGAATCGAGAAGACACAGGCCGCAAAAGCTGCAGTGCAGCCTTATTCACAATAGCCAAGACAGTGAAGCAATCAAAATATACAACAAGAGGTGAATGGATAAAGAAGAAGTGGTCCATGTACACAGTGGAATATTAACCATGGAAAACAACGAACCATTGCTCTCTGAGGCACCACAAAGGAGTCTGGAGATAGTCACGAAACATGAGGTAAGTCGGAAAGCAAAAGACCTATATTCTATGATATCACTTATAGGCGTTATCTAATAACTGACACAAATGAACATATATCCACAGAGAAAGACACTCACAGACTTAGAAAATAAAACTATGCTCAACTAAAAGGAAAGGTGGGGGGAATGGATAAATTAAGATTAGTGTTACTATATGTATACAAACACATATTATATACATATCTCAAAAATACCGACCATATAGCAAGGGAGGTCTGCGGAACACTCTGTAACATTTCACATGGGAAGAGGATCTGTACTTGAATAGACATATACAATGTACAAATGAACCAGAGTGTGTTCACCTAGGACAAACAATATTCTAACCTTTAGCCCAATTAAAACACCTTTAAAAACCAAGAAGAAATAATGAGACATAAACTTATGGGGGTTTCTCCACGCACATTCTAATGTAATTTACAACCTAGGAACACGACTTAAAGAAAGGCTCTGCTGCCCTACCACCCAGATTTGGGAATGGAGAAATGCTGCCTCTTTGAGGCCACTTCCCACAACAGCAGCTTTAAACCCATTGCTCTAGGTGATTAAATATTCACAAAACTTGAAGTTCGGGAAATGAGACCTGCTCTCTAAAAAAACTCTTGGGTGGAAAATCGCCCAAAAAATTCAAAAGAGGGCAACCTTCCAAGAAGACAGTTTCAAGAGTTATACTGTACTCCCAATTGTTTCCTTTTTTTAACAGAAAAGAAAACAGCGGAGAAAAATGATGAGTTTTACGAATTTTCAACGACTTACAAACCCAAATTACAAAAACCTATGAGCTCACAGCAGCCAGAAGGGCCATTAGCATAAATGCTGCAAACAGTAAATGATGAAGCGATTGTGGAGAAATGCGTACCCTCGATTCTAAGGGGGACGTGGTAAGAGCCACTAATGAAAACACAAAGAAGGTGCTTTGAAAAGGGAAACACGGTGCTACCAGTCAGTGAATCACACCCACTGCAGGGCCTATCACCTGAGAAAATGAGAATCAAAAAGTCACAGGCTGGCAATCCTGCACTCCAACAATATTTACCATAGCCAACACTTGGAAGCAATGAAAATGTCCATCAACCGAGGAATGCACAAAGAAGAAGTGGTCCACGTACACAGTGGAAAATTACTCCAATAAAAAATAAAAATTAAATTTAAAAATCCAACACAACTAAGGAGACATCAGCTTGTGTGGGTTTCTCCGGGCACACTCCACTCTAATTTATAACCGAGAAACACCACAGGCCGCAAGGGCTTTTCCCTAGTTACCAGGGTGGGGAACATAGAAAGGCTGCCGCCCTCTGGCAGTTACCTGCAAAAGCAGTTTTAAAGCCTGTGCTAATGGTCATTTCATATGAATAAGTACTGCAGAAGTGTAAATGAAACCTGCCCTCAAAATGTCTTCAGGGAGGTAAAGGCTAAAACGTTTCAAAATGTGACACATACTTTAAGAGAACACTTTGAAGAACTAAGGGGTAATCACAGCTTGAAAAATAAAAAGGACATGCCTTAAAGCTCAATTTCAACGGATTATGAGGCACATGCGAATTCAACCACAAAGAGGTATCAGCTCACACTTGTCAGAATAACCATCAGCAAGAAAACTACAAACAATAAATGCTGAAGGTGTTGTGGAGAAATGCATACCCTCAACTGCAAGTGGGACATAAGTTGGAAAGGGCCACAAACTCGAACAGAATGGGGGTGCCTTAAAAACGTAAACATTGAGCTACCATATGATCCAGCAGGCCCACTCCTCCACCTATAATCTAAGAAGAGAGAATTGGAAAGACACAGGCAGGCAAATCTGCATTGCACAGTATTACAATAGCCAAGATATGGAACTAACCAAAAAGTCCACCAACAGATGGGTGGACAAAGAAGTACTCCTCCATGTACAGATGGAATATTCGCTAGTGAAGAAAATGAAACAATGCCATTTGCAGCGCCATAGATGAGTCTAGACGTAATCACGCCACGTGTAGTCAGTGAGAAAGCAAAATACATATATCCTATGATATCACTTTCAGGAGTTACTTAAAAATTGATACCAATGAAGATATTTCCACAGAGAAAGGCAATCACAGATTCATTAAAAAACTTATGGTTCACCAAATAGAAAGGGATGAGGATTGGATACATTACCATATTGGGGTTAACAGAGATATACAAACCATGTGAAATATATAACCACCAAAGACGTACGGAAGACCAGGAAGAGACTACTCAACATTGTGTCATAACCTACATGGGAAAAGGATGCGAGGAAGAAAAGATACACGTATATGTGTGAAAGACCCACATCTTGCACACCTAGAGCAAACAAACCAATGTAATCAAATCTGCCTGGGTAAAAAATAAAAAGTAAATTACAAATATGAACAAGAAGTAATGAGACATAAACTTAAAGGGCTTTTTCCTGGCACGTTCCATTCTAATATACAACCTAGAATACCACTTCCATTAAGGCTCTGTTTCCCTAGTAACCAAATTTGGCAAAGGAGAAATGCTGCCACCTTGTGGCCGTTTCCTGCAAGAGCAGCTTTAAAGTCCCAGCTAATGGTCACTTAACATTCACAAGGACTCAGGGCTGTAAAAGACACTTGCCCTAAAAATTTGTGCTGAAGTAGGGAATGGACAAAAAATTCACAACAGGCAAATGTTTCAAGAAGAGATTATGAAGAGTTAAGTTTTACTCACACTCTTTTTAAAAAAAAGAAAAATGGATAAAAGCTCAACCTCAGGGAGTGTTAGACGCATGCAATCTAATCTACGAAAAGTTTCAACTTACACCAGTCGACTGACCATCAGCAAAAAGTCTACAAACAATAAATGCTGAAGGGGATTTAGAGAACTGTGTACCCTCTACCTTCTGGTGAGACATAAAAGCCAATAATGAGAAAAGAAAGGAGCTGTGTTTAAAAGTAAAAATGGAGGTACCATTCAATCCAGCAGGTGCACCAATGGACCTCTCACCTGAGAAGACAAGAATCGAGAAGACACAGGCCGCAAAAGCTGCAGTGCAGCCTTATTCACAATAGCCAAGACAGTGAAGCAATCAAAATATACAACAAGAGGTGAATGGATAAAGAAGAAGTGGTCCATGTACACAGTGGAATATTAACCATGGAAAACAACGAACCATTGCTCTCTGAGGCACCGCAAAGGAGGCTGGAGATAGTCACGAAACATGAGGTAAGTCGGAAAGCAAAAGACCTATATTCTATGATATCACTTATAGGCGTTATCTAATAACTGACACAAAGGAACATATATCCACAGAGAAAGACACTCACAGACTTAGAAAATAAAACTATGCTCAACTAAAAGGAAAGGTGGGGGGAATGGATAAATTAAGATTAGTGTTACTATATGTATACAAACACATATTATATACATATCTCAAAAATACCGACCATATAGCAAGGGAGGTCTGCGGAACCCGCTGTAACATTTTACATGGGAAGAGGATCTGTACTTGAATAGACATATATAATGTACAAATGAACCAGAGTGTGTTCACCTAGGACAAACAATATTCTAACCTTTAGCCCAATTAAAACACCTTTAAAAACCAAGAAGAAATAATGAGACATAAACTTATGGGGGTTTCTCCACGCACATTCTAATGTAATTTACAACCTAGGAACACGACTTCCAGAAAGGCTCTGCTGCCCTACCACCCAGATTTGGGAATGGAGAAATGCTGCCTCCTTGAGGCCACTTCCCACAACAGCAGCTTTAATCCCATTGCTCTAGGTCACTAAATATTCACAAAACTTGAAGTTCGGGAAATGAGACCTGCTCTCTAAAAAAACTCTTGGGTGGAAAATCGCCCAAAAAATTCAAAAGAGGGCAACCTTCCAAGAAGACAGTTTCAAGAGTTATACTGTACTCCCAATTGTTTCCTTTTTTTAACAGAAAAGAAAACAGCGGAGAAAAATGATGAGTTTTACGAATTTTCAACGACTTACAAACCCAAATTACAAAAACCTATGAGCTCACAGCAGCCAGAAGGGCCATTAGCATAAATGCTGCAAACAGTAAATGATGAAGCGATTGTGGAGAAATGCGTACCCTCGATTCTAAGGGGGACGTGGTAACAGCCACTAATGAAAACACAAAGAAGGTGCTTTGAAAAGGGAAACACGGTGCTACCAGTCAGTGAATCACACCCACTGCTGGGCCTATCACCTGAGAAAATGAGAATCAAAAAGTCACAGGCTGGCAATCCTGCACTCCAACAATATTTACCATAGCCAACACTTGGAAGCAATGAAAATGTCCATCAACCGAGGAATGCACAAAGAAGAAGTGGTCCACGTACACAGTGGAAAATTACTCCAATAAAAAATAAAAATTAAATTTAAAAATCCAACAAAACTAAGGAGACATCAGCTTGTGTGGGTTGGTCCGGGCACACTCCACTCTAATTTATAACCGAGAAACACCACAGGCCGCAAGGGCTTTTCCCTAGTTACCAGGGTGGGGAACATAGAAAGGCTGCCGCCCTCTGGCAGTTACCTGCAAAAGCAGCTTTAAAGCCTGTGCTAATGATCATTTCATATGAATAAGTACTGCAGAAGTGTAAATGAAACCTGCCCTCAAAATGTCTTCAGGGAGGTAAAGGCCAAAACGTTTCAAAATGTGACACATACTTTAAGAGAACACTTTGTAGAACTAAGGGGTAGTCACAGCTTGAAAAATAAAAAGGACATGCCTTAAAGCTCAATTTCAACGGATTATGAGGCAAATGCAAATTCAACCACAAAGAGGTATCAGCTCACACTTGTCAGAATAACCATCAGCAAGAAAACTACAAACAATAAATGCTGAAGGTGTTGTGGAGAAATGCATACCCTCAACTGCAAGTGGGACATAAGTTGGAAAGGGCCACAAACTCGAACAGAATGGGGGTGCCTTAAAAACGTAAACATTGAGCTACCATATGATCCAGCAGGCCCACTCCTCAACCTATAATCTAAGAAGAGAGAATTGGAAAGACACAGGCAGGCAAATCTGCATTGCACATTATTACAATAGCCAAGATATGGAAGTAACCAAAAAGTCCACCAACAGATGGGTGGACAAAGAAGTACTCCTCCATGTACAGATGCAATATTCGCTAGTGAAGAAAATGAAACAATGCCATTTGCAGCACCATAGATGAGTCTAGACGTAATCACGCCACGTGTAGTCAGTGAGAAAGCAAAATACATATATCCTATGATATCACTTTCAGGAGTTACTTAAAAATTGATACCAATGAAGATATTTCCACAGAGAAAGGCAATCACAGATTCATTAAAAAACTTATGGTTCGCCAAATAGAAAGGGATGAGGATTGGATACATTACCATATTGGGGTTAACAGAGATATACAAACCATGTGAAATATATAACCACCAAAGACGTACGGAAGACCAGGAAGAGACTACTCAACATTGTGTCATAACCTACATGGGAAAAGGATGCGAGGAAGAAAAGATACACGTATATGTGTGAAAGACCCACATCTTGCACACCTATAGCAAACAAACCAATGTAATCAAATCTGCCTGGGTAAAAAATAAAAAGTAAATTACAAATATGAACAAGAAGTAATGAGACATAAACTTAAAGGGCTTTTTCCTGGCACGTTCCATTTTAATATACAACCTACAATACCACTTCCATTAAGGCTCTGTTTCCCTAGTAACCAAATTTGGCAAAGGAGAAATGCTGCCACCTTGTGGCCGTTTCCTGCAAGAGCAGCTTTAAAGTCCCAGCTAATGGTCACTTAACATTCACAAGGACTCAGGGCTGTAAAAGACACTTGCCCTAAAAATTTGTGCTGAAGTAGGGAATGGACAAAAAATTCACAACAGGCAAATGTTTCAAGAAGAGATTATGAAGATTTAAGTTTTACTCACACTCTTTTTAAAAAAAAGAAAAATGGATAAAAGCTCAACCTCAGGGAGTGTTAGACGCATGCAATCTAATCTACGAAAAGTTTCAACTTACACCAGTCGACTGACCATCAGCAAAAAGTCTACAAACAATAAATGCTGAAGGGGATTTAGAGAACTGTGTACCCTCTACCTTCTGGTGAGACATAAAAGCCAATAATGAGAAAAGAAAGGAGCTGTGTTTAAAAGTAAAAATGGAGGTACCATTCAATCCAGCAGGTGCACCAATGGACCTCTCACCTGAGAAGACAAGAATCGAGAAGACACAGGCCGCAAAAGCTGCAGTGCAGCCTTATTCACAATAGCCAAGACAGTGAAGCAATCAAAATATACAACAAGAGGTGAATGGATAAAGAAGAAGTGGTCCATGTACACAGTGGAATATTAACCATGGAAAACAACGAACCATTGCTCTCTGAGGCACCGCAAAGGAGGCTGGAGATAGTCACGAAACATGAGGTAAGTCGGAAAGCAAAAGACCTATATTCTATGATATCATTTATAGGCGTTATCTAATAACTGACACAAAGGAACATATATCCACAGAGAAAGACACTCACAGACTTAGAAAATAAAACTATGCTCAACTAAAAGGAAAGGTGGGGGGAATGGATAAATTAAGATTAGTGTTACTATATGTATACAAACACATATTATATACATATCTCAAAAATACCGACCATATAGCAAGGGAGGTCTGCGGAACCCTCTGTAACATTTTACATGGGAAGAGGATCTGTACTTGAATAGACATATATAATGTACAAATGAATCAGAGTGTGTTCACCTAGGACAAACAATATTCTAACCTTTAGCCCAATTAAAACACCTTTAAAAACCAAGAAGAAATAATGAGACATAAACTTATGGGGGTTTCTCCACGCACATTCTAATGTAATTTACAACCTAGGAACACGACTTCCAGAAAGGCTCTGCTGCCCTACCACCCAGATTTGGGAATGGAGAAATGCTGCCTCCTTGAGGCCACTTCCCACAACAGCAGCTTTAATCCCATTGCTCTAGGTCACTAAATATTCACAAAACTTGAAGTTCGGGAAATGAGACCTGCTCTCTAAAAAAACTCTTGGGTGGAAAATCGCCCAAAAATTCAAAAGAGGGCAACCTTCCAAGAAGACAGTTTCAAGAGTTATACTGTACTCCCAATTGTTTCCTTTTTTTAACAGAAAAGAAAACAGCGGAGAAAAATGATGAGTTTTACGAATTTTCAACGACTTACAAACCCAAATTACAAAAACCTATGAGCTCACAGCAGCCAGAAGGGCCATTAGCATAAATGCTGCAAACAGTAAATGATGAAGCGATTGTGGAGAAATGCGTACCCTCGATTCTAAGGGGGACGTGGTAACAGCCACTAATGAAAACACAAAGAAGGTGCTTTGAAAAGGGAAACACGGTGCTACCAGTCAGTGAATCACACCCACTGCTGGGCCTATCACCTGAGAAAATGAGAATCAAAAAGTCACAGGCTGGCAATCCTGCACTCCAACAATATTTACCATAGCCAACACTTGGAAGCAATGAAAATGTCCATCAACCGAGGAATGCACAAAGAAGAAGTGGTCCACGTACACAGTGGAAAATTACTCCAATAAAAAATAAAAATTAAATTTAAAAATCCAACAAAACTAAGGAGACATCAGCTTGTGTGGGTTGGTCCGGGCACACTCCACTCTAATTTATAACCGAGAAACACCACAGGCCGCAAGGGCTTTTCCCTAGTTACCAGGGTGGGGAACATAGAAAGGCTGCCGCCCTCTGGCAGTTACCTGCAAAAGCAGCTTTAAAGCCTGTGCTAATGATCATTTCATATGAATAAGTACTGCAGAAGTGTAAATGAAACCTGCCCTCAAAATGTCTTCAGGGAGGTAAAGGCCAAAACGTTTCAAAATGTGACACATACTTTAAGAGAACACTTTGTAGAACTAAGGGGTAGTCACAGCTTGAAAAATAAAAAGGACATGCCTTAAAGCTCAATTTCAACGGATTATGAGGCAAATGCAAATTCAACCACAAAGAGGTATCAGCTCACACTTGTCAGAATAACCATCAGCAAGAAAACTACAAACAATAAATGCTGAAGGTGTTGTGGAGAAATGCATACCCTCAACTGCAAGTGGGACATAAGTTGGAAAGGGCCACAAACTCGAACAGAATGGGGGTGCCTTAAAAACGTAAACATTGAGCTACCATATGATCCAGCAGGCCCACTCCTCAACCTATAATCTAAGAAGAGAGAATTGGAAAGACACAGGCAGGCAAATCTGCATTGCACATTATTACAATAGCCAAGATATGGAAGTAACCAAAAAGTCCACCAACAGATGGGTGGACAAAGAAGTACTCCTCCATGTACAGATGCAATATTCGCTAGTGAAGAAAATGAAACAATGCCATTTGCAGCACCATAGATGAGTCTAGACGTAATCACGCCACGTGTAGTCAGTGAGAAAGCAAAATACATATATCCTATGATATCACTTTCAGGAGTTACTTAAAAATTGATACCAATGAAGATATTTCCACAGAGAAAGGCAATCACAGATTCATTAAAAAACTTATGGTTCGCCAAATAGAAAGGGATGAGGATTGGATACATTACCATATTGGGGTTAACAGAGATATACAAACCATGTGAAATATATAACCACCAAAGACGTACGGAAGACCAGGAAGAGACTACTCAACATTGTGTCATAACCTACATGGGAAAAGGATGCGAGGAAGAAAAGATACACGTATATGTGTGAAAGACCCACATCTTGCACACCTATAGCAAACAAACCAATGTAATCAAATCTGCCTGGGTAAAAAATAAAAAGTAAATTACAAATATGAACAAGAAGTAATGAGACATAAACTTAAAGGGCTTTTTCCTGGCACGTTCCATTCTAATATACAACCTAGAATACCACTTCCATTAAGGCTCTGTTTCCCTAGTAACCAAATTTGGCAAAGGAGAAATGCTGCCACCTTGTGGCCGTTTCCTGCAAGAGCAGCTTTAAAGTCCCAGCTAATGGTCACTTAACATTCACAAGGACTCAGGGCTGTAAAAGACACTTGCCCTAAAAATTTGTGCTGAAGTAGGGAATGGACAAAAAATTCACAACAGGCAAATGTTTCAAGAAGAGATTATGAAGATTTAAGTTTTACTCACACTCTTTTTAAAAAAAAGAAAAATGGATAAAAGCTCAACCTCAGGGAGTGTTAGACGCATGCAATCTAATCTACGAAAAGTTTCAACTTACACCAGTCGACTGACCATCAGCAAAAAGTCTACAAACAATAAATGCTGAAGGGGATTTAGAGAACTGTGTACCCTCTACCTTCTGGTGAGACATAAAAGCCAATAATGAGAAAAGAAAGGAGCTGTGTTTAAAAGTAAAAATGGAGGTACCATTCAATCCAGCAGGTGCACCAATGGACCTCTCACCTGAGAAGACAAGAATCGAGAAGACACAGGCCGCAAAAGCTGCAGTGCAGCCTTATTCACAATAGCCAAGACAGTGAAGCAATCAAAATATACAACAAGAGGTGAATGGATAAAGAAGAAGTGGTCCATGTACACAGTGGAATATTAACCATGGAAAACAACGAACCATTGCTCTCTGAGGCACCGCAAAGGAGGCTGGAGATAGTCACGAAACATGAGGTAAGTCGGAAAGCAAAAGACCTATATTCTATGATATCATTTATAGGCGTTATCTAATAACTGACACAAAGGAACATATATCCACAGAGAAAGACACTCACAGACTTAGAAAATAAAACTATGCTCAACTAAAAGGAAAGGTGGGGGGAATGGATAAATTAAGATTAGTGTTACTATATGTATACAAACACATATTATATACATATCTCAAAAATACCGACCATATAGCAAGGGAGGTCTGCGGAACCCTCTGTAACATTTTACATGGGAAGAGGATCTGTACTTGAATAGACATATATAATGTACAAATGAATCAGAGTGTGTTCACCTAGGACAAACAATATTCTAACCTTTAGCCCAATTAAAACACCTTTAAAAACCAAGAAGAAATAATGAGACATAAACTTATGGGGGTTTCTCCACGCACATTCTAATGTAATTTACAACCTAGGAACACGACTTCCAGAAAGGCTCTGCTGCCCTACCACCCAGATTTGGGAATGGAGAAATGCTGCCTCCTTGAGGCCACTTCCCACAACAGCAGCTTTAATCCCATTGCTCTAGGTCACTAAATATTCACAAAACTTGAAGTTCGGGAAATGAGACCTGCTCTCTAAAAAAACTCTTGGGTGGAAAATCGCCCAAAAAATTCAAAAGAGGGCAACCTTCCAAGAAGACAGTTTCAAGAGTTATACTGTACTCCCAATTGTTTCCTTTTTTTAACAGAAAAGAAAACAGCGGAGAAAAATGATGAGTTTTACGAATTTTCAACGACTTACAAACCCAAATTACAAAAACCTATGAGCTCACAGCAGCCAGAAGGGCCATTAGCATAAATGCTGCAAACAGTAAATGATGAAGCGATTGTGGAGAAATGCGTACCCTCGATTCTAAGGGGGACGTGGTAAGAGCCACTAATGAAAACACAAAGAAGGTGCTTGGAAAAGGGAAACACGGTGCTACCAGTCAGTGAATCACACCCACTGCAGGGCCTATCACCTGAGAAAATGAGAATCAAAAAGTCACAGGCTGGCAATCCTGCACTCCAACAATATTTACCATAGCCAACACTTGGAAGCAATGAAAATGTCCATCAACCGAGGAATGCACAAAGAAGAAGTGGTCCACGTACACAGTGGAAAATTACTCCAATAAAAAATAAAAATTAAATTTAAAAATCCAACAAAACTAAGGAGACATCAGCTTGTGTGGGTTGGTCCGGGCACACTCCACTCTAATTTATAACCGAGAAACACCACAGGCCGCAAGGGCTTTTCCCTAGTTACCAGGGTGGGGAACATAGAAAGGCTGCCGCCCTCTGGCAGTTACCTGCAAAAGCAGCTTTAAAGCCTGTGCTAATGATCATTTCATATGAATAAGTACTGCAGAAGTGTAAATGAAACCTGCCCTCAAAATGTCTTCAGGGAGGTAAAGGCCAAAACGTTTCAAAATGTGACACATACTTTAAGAGAACACTTTGTAGAACTAAGGGGTAGTCACAGCTTGAAAAATAAAAAGGACATGCCTTAAAGCTCAATTTCAACGGGTTATGAGGCAAATGCAAATTCAACCACAAAGAGGTATCAGCTCACACTTGTCAGAATAACCATCAGCAAGAAAACTACAAACAATAAATGCTGAAGGTGTTGTGGAGAAATGCATACCCTCAACTGCAAGTGGGACATAAGTTGGAAAGGGCCACAAACTCGAACAGAATGGGGGTGCCTTAAAAACGTAAACATTGAGCTACCATATGATCCAGCAGGCCCACTCCTCCACCTATAATCTAAGAAGAGAGAATTGGAAAGACACAGGCAGGCAAATCTGCATTGCACATTATTACAATAGCCAAGATATGGAAGTAACCAAAAAGTCCACCAACAGATGGGTGGACAAAGAAGTACTCCTCCATGTACAGATGCAATATTCGCTAGTGAAGAAAATGAAACAATGCCATTTGCAGCACCATAGATGAGTCTAGACGTAATCACGCCACGTGTAGTCAGTGAGAAAGCAAAATACATATATCCTATGATATCACTTTCAGGAGTTACTTAAAAATTGATACCAATGAAGATATTTCCACAGAGAAAGGCAATCACAGATTCATTAAAAAACTTATGGTTCACCAAATAGAAAGGGATGAGGATTGGATACATTACCATATTGGGGTTAACAGAGATATACAAACCATGTGAAATATATAACCACCAAAGACGTACGGAAGACCAGGAAGAGACTACTCAACATTGTGTCATAACCTACATGGGAAAAGGATGCGAGGAAGAAAAGATACACGTATATGTGTGAAAGACCCACATCTTGCACACCTATAGCAAACAAACCAATGTAATCAAATCTGCCTGGGTAAAAAATAAAAAGTAAATTACAAATATGAACAAGAAGTAATGAGACATAAACTTAAAGGGCTTTTTCCTGGCACGTTCCATTCTAATATACAACCTAGAATACCACTTCCATTAAGGCTCTGTTTCCCTAGTAACCAAATTTGGCAAAGGAGAAATGCTGCCACCTTGTGGCCGTTTCCTGCAAGAGCAGCTTTAAAGTCCCAGCTAATGGTCACTTAACATTCACAAGGACTCAGGGCTGTAAAAGACACTTGCCCTAAAAATTTGTGCTGAAGTAGGGAATGGACAAAAAATTCACAACAGGCAAATGTTTCAAGAAGAGATTATGAAGAGTTAAGTTTTACTCACACTCTTTTTAAAAAAAAGAAAAATGGATAAAAGCTCAACCTCAGGGAGTGTTAGACGCATGCAATCTAATCTACGAAAAGTTTCAACTTACACCAGTCGACTGACCATCAGCAAAAAGTCTACAAACAATAAATGCTGAAGGGGATTTAGAGAACTGTGTACCCTCTACCTTCTGGTGAGACATAAAAGCCAATAATGAGAAAAGAAAGGAGCTGTGTTTAAAAGTAAAAATGGAGGTACCATTCAATCCAGCAGGTGCACCAATGGACCTCTCACCTGAGAAGACAAGAATCGAGAAGACACAGGCCGCAAAAGCTGCAGTGCAGCCTTATTCACAATAGCCAAGACAGTGAAGCAATCAAAATATCCAACAAGAGGTGAATGGATAAAGAAGAAGTGGTCCATGTACACAGTGGAATATTAACCATGGAAAACAACGAACCATTGCTCTCTGAGGCACCGCAAAGGAGGCTGGAGATAGTCACGAAACATGAGGTAAGTCGGAAAGCAAAAGACCTATATTCTATGATATCACTTATAGGCGTTATCTAATAACTGACACAAATGAACATATATCCACAGAGAAAGACACTCACAGACTTAGAAAATAAAACTATGCTCAACTAAAAGGAAAGGTGGGGGGAATGGATAAATTAAGATTAGTGTTACTATATGTATACAAACACATATTATATACATATCTCAAAAATACCGACCATATAGCAAGGGAGGTCTGCGGAACCCTCTGTAACATTTTACATGGGAAGAGGATCTGTACTTGAATAGACATATATAATGTCCAAATGAACCAGAGTGTGTTCACCTAGGACAAACAATATTCTAACCTTTAGCCCAATTAAAACACCTTTAAAAACCAAGAAGAAATAATGAGACATAAACTTATGGGGGTTTCTCCACGCACATTCTAATGTAATTTACAACCTAGGAACACGACTTCCAGAAAGGCTCTGCTGCCCTACCACCCAGATTTGGGAATGGAGAAATGCTGCCTCCTTGAGGCCACTTCCCACAACAGCAGCTTTAATCCCATTGCTCTAGGTCACTAAATATTCACAAAACTTGAAGTTCGGGAAATGAGACCTGCTCTCTAAAAAAACTCTTGGGTGGAAAATCGCCCAAAAAATTCAAAAGAGGGCAACCTTCCAAGAAGACAGTTTCAAGAGTTATACTGTACTCCCAATTGTTTCCTTTTTTTAACAGAAAAGAAAACAGCGGAGAAAAATGATGAGTTTTACGAATTTTCAACGACTTACAAACCCAAATTACAAAAACCTATGAGCTCACAGCAGCCAGAAGGGCCATTAGCATAAATGCTGCAAACAATAAATGATGAAGCGATTGTGGAGAAATGCGTACCCTCGATTCTAAGGGGGACGTGGTAAGAGCCACTAATGAAAACACAAAGAAGGTGCTTTGAAAAGGGAAACACGGTGCTACCAGTCAGTGAATCACACCCACTGCAGGGCCTATCACCTGAGAAAATGAGAATCAAAAAGTCACAGGCTGGCAATCCTGCACTCCAACAATATTTACCATAGCCAACACTTGGAAGCAATGAAAATGTCCATCAACCGAGGAATGCACAAAGAAGAAGTGGTCCACGTACACAGTGGAAAATTACTCCAATAAAAAATAAAAATTAAATTTAAAAATCCAACACAACTAAGGAGACATCAGCTTGTGTGGGTTGGTCCGGGCACACTCCACTCTAATTTATAACCGAGAAACACCACAGGCCGCAAGGGCTTTTCCCTAGTTACCAGGGTGGGGAACATAGAAAGGCTGCCGCCCTCTGGCAGTTACCTGCAAAAGCAGTTTTAAAGCCTGTGCTAATGGTCATTTCATATGAATAAGTACTGCAGAAGTGTAAATGAAACCTGCCCTCAAAATGTCTTCAGGGAGGTAAAGGCCAAAACGTTTCAAAATGTGACACATACTTTAAGAGAACACTTTGTAGAACTAAGGGGTAGTCACAGCTTGAAAAATAAAAAGGACATGCCTTAAAGCTCAATTTCAACGGATTATGAGGCACATGCGAATTCAACCACAAAGAGATATCAGCTCACACTTGTCAGAATAACCATCAGCAAGAAAACTACAAACAATAAATGCTGAAGGTGTTGTGGAGAAATGCATACCCTCAACTGCAAGTGGGACATAAGTTGGAAAGGGCCACAAACTCGAACAGAATGGGGGTGCCTTAAAAACGTAAACATTGAGCTACCATATGATCCAGCAGGCCCACTCCTCCACCTATAATCTAAGAAGAGAGAATTGGAAAGACACAGGCAGGCAAATCTGCATTGCACATTATTACAATAGCCAAGATATGGAAGTAACCAAAAAGTCCACCAACAGATGGGTGGACAAAGAAGTACTCCTCCATGTACAGATGGAATATTCGCTAGTGAAGAAAATGAAACAATGCCATTTGCAGCGCCATAGATGAGTCTAGACGTAATCACGCCACGTGTAGTCAGTGAGAAAGCAAAATACATATATCCTATGATATCACTTTCAGGAGTTACTTAAAAATTGATACCAATGAAGATATTTCCACAGAGAAAGGCAATCACAGATTCATTAAAAAACTTATGGTTCACCAAATAGAAAGGGATGAGGATTGGATACATTACCATATTGGGGTTAACAGAGATATACAAACCATGTGAAATATATAACCACCAAAGACGTACGGAAGACCAGGAAGAGACTACTCAACATTGTGTCATAACCTACATGGGAAAAGGATGCGAGGAAGAAAAGATACACGTATATGTGTGAAAGACCCACATCTTGCACACCTATAGCAAAGAAACCAATGTAATCAAATCTGCCTGGGTAAAAAATAAAAAGTAAATTACAAATATGAACAAGAAGTAATGAGACACAAACTTAAAGGGCTTTTTCCTGGCACGTTCCATTCTAATATACAACCTGGAATACCACTTCCATTAAGGCTCTGTTTCCCTAGTAACCAAATTTGGCAAAGGAGAAATGCTGCCACCTTGTGGCCGTTTCCTGCAAGAGCAGCTTTAAAGTCCCAGCTAATGGTCACTTAACATTCACAAGGACTCAGGGCTGTAAAAGACACTTGCCCTAAAAATTTGTGCTGAAGTAGGGAATGGACAAAAAATTCACAACAGGCAAATGTTTCAAGAAGAGATTATGAAGAGTTAAGTTTTACTCACACTCTTTTTAAAAAAAAGAAAAATGGATAAAAGCTCAACCTCAGGGAGTGTTAGACGCATGCAATCTAATCTACGAAAAGTTTCAACTTACACCAGTCGACTGACCATCAGCAAAAAGTCTACAAACAATAAATGCCGAAGGGGATTTAGAGAACTGTGTACCCTCTACCTTCTGGTGAGACATAAAAGCCAATAATGAGAAAAGAAAGGAGCTGTGTTTAAAAGTAAAAATGGAGGTACCATTCAATCCAGCAGGTGCACCAATGGACCTCTCACCTGAGAAGACAAGAATCGAGAAGACACAGGCCGCAAAAGCTGCAGTGCAGCCTTATTCACAATAGCCAAGACAGTGAAGCAATCAAAATATCCAACAAGAGGTGAATGGATAAAGAAGAAGTGGTCCATGTACAGAGTGGAATATTAACCATGGAAAACAACGAACCATTGCTCTCTGAGGCACCGCAAAGGAGGCTGGAGATAGTCACGAAACATGAGGTAAGTCGGAAAGCAAAAGACCTATATTCTATGATATCACTTATAGGCGTTATCTAATAACTGACACAAAGGAACATATATCCACAGAGAAAGACACTCACAGACTTAGAAAATAAAACTATGCTCAACTAAAAGGAAAGGTGGGGGGAATGGATAAATTAAGATTAGTGTTACTATATGTATACAAACACATATTATATACATATCTCAAAAATACCGACCATATAGCAAGGGAGGTCTGCGGAACCCTCTGTAACATTTTACATGGGAAGAGGATCTGTACTTGAATAGACATATATAATGTCCAAATGAACCAGAGTGTGTTCACCTAGGACAAACAATATTCTAACCTTTAGCCCAATTAAAACACCTTTAAAAACCAAGAAGAAATAATGAGACATAAACTTATGGGGGTTTCTCCACGCACATTTTAATGTAATTTACAACCTAGGAACACGACTTCCAGAAAGGCTCTGCTGCCCTACCACCCAGATTTGGGAATGGAGAAATGCTGCCTCCTTGAGGCCACTTCCCACAACAGCAGCTTTAATCCCATTGCTCTAGGTCACTAAATATTCACAAAACTTGAAGTTCGGGAAATGAGACCTGCTCTCTAAAAAAACTCTTGGGTGGAAAATCGCCCAAAAAATTCAAAAGAGGGCAACCTTCCAAGAAGACAGTTTCAAGAGTTATACTGTACTCCCAATTGTTTCCTTTTTTTAACAGAAAAGAAAACAGCGGAGAAAAATGATGAGTTTTACGAATTTTCAACGACTTACAAACCCAAATTACAAAAACCTATGAGCTCACAGCAGCCAGAAGGGCCATTAGCATAAATGCTGCAAACAGTAAATGATGAAGCGATTGTGGAGAAATGCGTACCCTCGATTCTAAGGGGGACGTGGTAACAGCCACTAATGAAAACACAAAGAAGGTGCTTTGAAAAGGGAAACACGGTGCTACCAGTCAGTGAATCACACCCACTGCTGGGCCTATCATCTGAGAAAATGAGAATCAAAAAGTCACAGGCTGGCAATCCTGCACTCCAACAATATTTACCATAGCCAACACTTGGAAGCAATGAAAATGTCCATCAACCGAGGAATGCACAAAGAAGAAGTGGTCCACGTACACAGTGGAAAATTACTCCAATAAAAAATAAAAATTAAATTTAAAAATCCAACACAACTAAGGAGACATCAGCTTGTGTGGGTTGGTCCGGGCACACTCCACTCTAATTTATAACCGAGAAACACCACAGGCCGCAAGGGCTTTTCCCTAGTTACCAGGGTGGGGAACATAGAAAGGCTGCCGTCCTCTGGCAGTTACCTGCAAAAGCAGCTTTAAAGCCTGTGCTAATGATCATTTCATATGAATAAGTACTGCAGAAGTGTAAATGAAACCTGCCCTCAAAATGTCTTCAGGGAGGTAAAGGCCAAAACGTTTCAAAATGTGACACATACTTTAAGAGAACACTTTGTAGAACTAAGGGGTAGTCACAGCTTGAAAAATAAAAAGGACATGCCTTAAAGCTCAATTTCAACGGATTATGAGGCACATGCGAATTCAACCACAAAGAGGTATCAGCTCACACTTGTCAGAATAACCATCAGCAAGAAAACTACAAACAATAAATGCTGAAGGTGTTGTGGAGAAATGCATACCCTCAACTGCAAGTGGGACATAAGTTGGAAAGGGCCACAAACTCGAACAGAATGGGGGTGCCTTAAAAACGTAAACATTGAGCTACCATATGATCCAGCAGGCCCACTCCTCCACCTATAATCTAAGAAGAGAGAATTGGAAAGACACAGGCAGGCAAATCTGCATTGCACAGTATTACAATAGCCAAGATATGGAAGTAACCAAAAAGTCCACCAACAGATGGGTGGACAAAGAAGTACTCCTCCATGTACAGATGGAATATTCGCTAGTGAAGAATATGAAACAATGCCATTTGCAGCGCCATAGATGAGTCTAGACGTAATCACGCCACGTGTAGTCAGTGAGAAAGCAAAATACATATATCCTATGATATCACTTTCAGGAGTTACTTAAAAATTGATACCAATGAAGATATTTCCACAGAGAAAGGCAATCACAGATTCATTAAAAAACTTATGGTTCACCAAATAGAAAGGGATGAGGATTGGATACATTACCATATTGGGGTTAACAGAGATATACAAACCATGTGAAATATATAACCACCAAAGACGTACGGAAGACCAGGAAGAGACTACTCAACATTGTGTCATAACCTACATGGGAAAAGGATGCGAGGAAGAAAAGATACACGTATATGTGTGAAAGACCCACATCTTGCACACCTATAGCAAACAAACCAATGTAATCAAATCTGCCTGGGTAAAAAATAAAAAGTAAATTACAAATATGAAGAAGAAGTAATGAGACACAAACTTAAAGGGCTTTTTCCTGGCACGTTCCATTCTAATATACAACCTGGAATACCACTTCCATTAAGGCTCTGTTTCCCTAGTAACCAAATTTGGCAAAGGAGAAATGCTGCCACCTTGTGGCCGTTTCCTGCAAGAGCAGCTTTAAAGTCCCAGCTAATGGTCACTTAACATTCACAAGGACTCAGGGCTGTAAAAGACACTTGCCCTAAAAATTTGTGCTGAAGTAGGGAATGGACAAAAAATTCACAACAGGCAAATGTTTCAAGAAGAGATTATGAAGAGTTAAGTTTTACTCACACTCTTTTTAAAAAAAAGAAAAATGGATAAAAGCTCAACCTCAGGGAGTGTTAGACGCATGCAATCTAATCTACGAAAAGTTTCAACTTACACCAGTCGACTGACCATCAGCAAAAAGTCTACAAACAATAAATGCTGAAGGGGATTTAGAGAACTGTGTACCCTCTACCTTCTGGTGAGACATAAAAGCCAATAATGAGAAAAGAAAGGAGCTGTGTTTAAAAGTAAAAATGGAGGTACCATTCAATCCAGCAGGTGCACCAATGGACCTCTCACCTGAGAAGACAAGAATCGAGAAGACACAGGCCGCAAAAGCTGCAGTGCAGCCTTATTCACAATAGCCAAGACAGTGAAGCAATCAAAATATCCAACAAGAGGTGAATGGATGAAGAAGAAGTGGTCCATGTACAGAGTGGAATATTAACCATGGAAAACAACGAACCATTGCTCTCTGAGGCACCGCAAAGGAGGCTGGAGATAGTCACGAAACATGAGGTAAGTCGGAAAGCAAAAGACCTATATTCTATGATATCACTTATAGGCGTTATCTAATAACTGACACAAAGGAACATATATCCACAGAGAAAGACACTCACAGACTTAGAAAATAAAACTATGCTCAACTAAAAGGAAAGGTGGGGGGAATGGATAAATTAAGATTAGTGTTACTATATGTATACAAACACATATTATATACATATCTCAAAAATACCGACCATATAGCAAGGGAGGTCTGCGGAACCCTCTGTAACATTTTACATGGGAAGAGGATCTGTACTTGAATAGACATATATAATGTCCAAATGAACCAGAGTGTGTTCACCTAGGACAAACAATATTCTAACCTTTAGCCCAATTAAAACACCTTTAAAAACCAAGAAGAAATAATGAGACATAAACTTATGGGGGTTTCTCCACGCACATTTTAATGTAATTTACAACCTAGGAACACGACTTCCAGAAAGGCTCTGCTGCCCTACCACCCAGATTTGGGAATGGAGAAATGCTGCCTCCTTGAGGCCACTTCCCACAACAGCAGCTTTAATCCCATTGCTCTAGGTCACTAAATATTCACAAAACTTGAAGTTCGGGAAATGAGACCTGCTCTCTAAAAAAACTCTTGGGTGGAAAATCGCCCAAAAAATTCAAAAGAGGGCAACCTTCCAAGAAGACAGTTTCAAGAGTTATACTGTACTCCCAATTGTTTCCTTTTTTTAACAGAAAAGAAAACAGCGGAGAAAAATGATGAGTTTTACGAATTTTCAACGACTTACAAACCCAAATTACAAAAACCTATGAGCTCACAGCAGCCAGAAGGGCCATTAGCATAAATGCTGCAAACAGTAAATGATGAAGCGATTGTGGAGAAATGCGTACCCTCGATTCTAAGGGGGACGTGGTAACAGCCACTAATGAAAACACAAAGAAGGTGCTTTGAAAAGGGAAACACGGTGCTACCAGTCAGTGAATCACACCCACTGCTGGGCCTATCATCTGAGAAAATGAGAATCAAAAAGTCACAGGCTGGCAATCCTGCACTCCAACAATATTTACCATAGCCAACACTTGGAAGCAATGAAAATGTCCATCAACCGAGGAATGCACAAAGAAGAAGTGGTCCACGTACACAGTGGAAAATTACTCCAATAAAAAATAAAAATTAAATTTAAAAATCCAACACAACTAAGGAGACATCAGCTTGTGTGGGTTGGTCCGGGCACACTCCACTCTAATTTATAACCGAGAAACACCACAGGCCGCAAGGGCTTTTCCCTAGTTACCAGGGTGGGGAACATAGAAAGGCTGCCGTCCTCTGGCAGTTACCTGCAAAAGCAGCTTTAAAGCCTGTGCTAATGATCATTTCATATGAATAAGTACTGCAGAAGTGTAAATGAAACCTGCCCTCAAAATGTCTTCAGGGAGGTAAAGGCCAAAACGTTTCAAAATGTGACACATACTTTAAGAGAACACTTTGTAGAACTAAGGGGTAGTCACAGCTTGAAAAATAAAAAGGACATGCCTTAAAGCTCAATTTCAACGGATTATGAGGCACATGCGAATTCAACCACAAAGAGGTATCAGCTCACACTTGTCAGAATAACCATCAGCAAGAAAACTACAAACAATAAATGCTGAAGGTGTTGTGGAGAAATGCATACCCTCAACTGCAAGTGGGACATAAGTTGGAAAGGGCCACAAACTCGAACAGAATGGGGGTGCCTTAAAAACGTAAACATTGAGCTACCATATGATCCAGCAGGCCCACTCCTCCACCTATAATCTAAGAAGAGAGAATTGGAAAGACACAGGCAGGCAAATCTGCATTGCACAGTATTACAATAGCCAAGATATGGAAGTAACCAAAAAGTCCACCAACAGATGGGTGGACAAAGAAGTACTCCTCCATGTACAGATGGAATATTCGCTAGTGAAGAATATGAAACAATGCCATTTGCAGCGCCATAGATGAGTCTAGACGTAATCACGCCACGTGTAGTCAGTGAGAAAGCAAAATACATATATCCTATGATATCACTTTCAGGAGTTACTTAAAAATTGATACCAATGAAGATATTTCCACAGAGAAAGGCAATCACAGATTCATTAAAAAACTTATGGTTCACCAAATAGAAAGGGATGAGGATTGGATACATTACCATATTGGGGTTAACAGAGATATACAAACCATGTGAAATATATAACCACCAAAGACGTACGGAAGACCAGGAAGAGACTACTCAACATTGTGTCATAACCTACATGGGAAAAGGATGCGAGGAAGAAAAGATACACGTATATGTGTGAAAGACCCACATCTTGCACACCTATAGCAAACAAACCAATGTAATCAAATCTGCCTGGGTAAAAAATAAAAAGTAAATTACAAATATGAACAAGAAGTAATGAGACACAAACTTAAAGGGCTTTTTCCTGGCACGTTCCATTCTAATATACAACCTGGAATACCACTTCCATTAAGGCTCTGTTTCCCTAGTAACCAAATTTGGCAAAGGAGAAATGCTGCCACCTTGTGGCCGTTTCCTGCAAGAGCAGCTTTAAAGTCCCAGCTAATGGTCACTTAACATTCACAAGGACTCAGGGCTGTAAAAGACACTTGCCCTAAAAATTTGTGCTGAAGTAGGGAATGGACAAAAAATTCACAACAGGCAAATGTTTCAAGAAGAGATTATGAAGAGTTAAGTTTTACTCACACTCTTTTTAAAAAAAAGAAAAATGGATAAAAGCTCAACCTCAGGGAGTGTTAGACGCATGCAATCTAATCTACGAAAAGTTTCAACTTACACCAGTCGACTGACCATCAGCAAAAAGTCTACAAACAATAAATGCTGAAGGGGATTTAGAGAACTGTGTACCCTCTACCTTCTGGTGAGACATAAAAGCCAATAATGAGAAAAGAAAGGAGCTGTGTTTAAAAGTAAAAATGGAGGTACCATTCAATCCAGCAGGTGCACCAATGGACCTCTCACCTGAGAAGACAAGAATCGAGAAGACACAGGCCGCAAAAGCTGCAGTGCAGCCTTATTCACAATAGCCAAGACAGTGAAGCAATCAAAATATCCAACAAGAGGTGAATGGATAAAGAAGAAGTGGTCCATGTACAGAGTGGAATATTAACCATGGAAAACAACGAACCATTGCTCTCTGAGGCACCGCAAAGGAGGCTGGAGATAGTCACGAAACATGAGGTAAGTCGGAAAGCAAAAGACCTATATTCTATGATATCACTTATAGGCGTTATCTAATAACTGACACAAAGGAACATATATCCACAGAGAAAGACACTCACAGACTTAGAAAATAAAACTATGCTCAACTAAAAGGAAAGGTGGGGGGAATGGATAAATTAAGATTAGTGTTACTATATGTATACAAACACATATTATATACATATCTCAAAAATACCGACCATATAGCAAGGGAGGTCTGCGGAACACTCTGTAACATTTTACATGGGAAGAGGATCTGTACTTGAATAGACATATATAATGTCCAAATGAACCAGAGTGTGTTCACCTAGGACAAACAATATTCTAACCTTTAGCCCAATTAAAACACCTTTAAAAACCAAGAAGAAATAATGAGACATAAACTTATGGGGGTTTCTCCACGCACATTTTAATGTAATTTACAACCTAGGAACACGACTTCCAGAAAGGCTCTGCTGCCCTACCACCCAGATTTGGGAATGGAGAAATGCTGCCTCCTTGAGGCCACTTCCCACAACAGCAGCTTTAATCCCATTGCTCTAGGTCACTAAATATTCACAAAACTTGAAGTTCGGGAAATGAGACCTGCTCTCTAAAAAAACTCTTGGGTGGAAAATCGCCCAAAAAATTCAAAAGAGGGCAACCTTCCAAGAAGACAGTTTCAAGAGTTATACTGTACTCCCAATTGTTTCCTTTTTTTAACAGAAAAGAAAACAGCGGAGAAAAATGATGAGTTTTACGAATTTTCAACGACTTACAAACCCAAATTACAAAAACCTATGAGCTCACAGCAGCCAGAAGGGCCATTAGCATAAATGCTGCAAACAGTAAATGATGAAGCGATTGTGGAGAAATGCGTACCCTCGATTCTAAGGGGGACGTGGTAACAGCCACTAATGAAAACACAAAGAAGGTGCTTTGAAAAGGGAAACACGGTGCTACCAGTCAGTGAATCACACCCACTGCTGGGCCTATCATCTGAGAAAATGAGAATCAAAAAGTCACAGGCTGGCAATCCTGCACTCCAACAATATTTACCATAGCCAACACTTGGAAGCAATGAAAATGTCCATCAACCGAGGAATGCACAAAGAAGAAGTGGTCCACGTACACAGTGGAAAATTACTCCAATAAAAAATAAAAATTAAATTTAAAAATCCAACACAACTAAGGAGACATCAGCTTGTGTGGGTTGGTCCGGGCACACTCCACTCTAATTTATAACCGAGAAACACCACAGGCCGCAAGGGCTTTTCCCTAGTTACCAGGGTGGGGAACATAGAAAGGCTGCCGTCCTCTGGCAGTTACCTGCAAAAGCAGCTTTAAAGCCTGTGCTAATGATCATTTCATATGAATAAGTACTGCAGAAGTGTAAATGAAACCTGCCCTCAAAATGTCTTCAGGGAGGTAAAGGCCAAAACGTTTCAAAATGTGACACATACTTTAAGAGAACACTTTGTAGAACTAAGGGGTAGTCACAGCTTGAAAAATAAAAAGGACATGCCTTAAAGCTCAATTTCAACGGATTATGAGGCACATGCGAATTCAACCACAAAGAGGTATCAGCTCACACTTGTCAGAATAACCATCAGCAAGAAAACTACAAACAATAAATGCTGAAGGTGTTGTGGAGAAATGCATACCCTCAACTGCAAGTGGGACATAAGTTGGAAAGGGCCACAAACTCGAACAGAATGGGGGTGCCTTAAAAACGTAAACATTGAGCTACCATATGATCCAGCAGGCCCACTCCTCCACCTATAATCTAAGAAGAGAGAATTGGAAAGACACAGGCAGGCAAATCTGCATTGCACAGTATTACAATAGCCAAGATATGGAAGTAACCAAAAAGTCCACCAACAGATGGGTGGACAAAGAAGTACTCCTCCATGTACAGATGGAATATTCGCTAGTGAAGAATATGAAACAATGCCATTTGCAGCGCCATAGATGAGTCTAGACGTAATCACGCCACGTGTAGTCAGTGAGAAAGCAAAATACATATATCCTATGATATCACTTTCAGGAGTTACTTAAAAATTGATACCAATGAAGATATTTCCACAGAGAAAGGCAATCACAGATTCATTAAAAAACTTATGGTTCACCAAATAGAAAGGGATGAGGATTGGATACATTACCATATTGGGGTTAACAGAGATATACAAACCATGTGAAATATATAACCACCAAAGACGTACGGAAGACCAGGAAGAGACTACTCAACATTGTGTCATAACCTACATGGGAAAAGGATGCGAGGAAGAAAAGATACACGTATATGTGTGAAAGACCCACATCTTGCACACCTATAGCAAACAAACCAATGTAATCAAATCTGCCTGGGTAAAAAATAAAAAGTAAATTACAAATATGAACAAGAAGTAATGAGACATAAACTTAAAGGGCTTTTTCCTGGCACGTTCCATTCTAATATACAACCTAGAATACCACTTCCATTAAGGCTCTGTTTCCCTAGTAACCAAATTTGGCAAAGGAGAAATGCTGCCACCTTGTGGCCGTTTCCTGCAAGAGCAGCTTTAAAGTCCCAGCTAATGGTCACTTAACATTCACAAGGACTCAGGGCTGTAAAAGACACTTGCCCTAAAAATTTGTGCTGAAGTAGGGAATGGACAAAAAATTCACAACAGGCAAATGTTTCAAGAAGAGATTATGAAGAGTTAAGTTTTACTCACACTCTTTTTTAAAAAAAGAAAAATGGATAAAAGCTCAACCTCTGGGAGTGTTAGACGCATGCAATCTAATCTACGAAAAGTTTCAACTTACACCAGTCGACTGACCATCAGCAAAAAGTCTACAAACAATAAATGCTGAAGGGGATTTAGAGAACTGTGTACCCTCTACCTTCTGGTGAGACATAAAAGCCAATAATGAGAAAAGAAAGGAGCTGTGTTTAAAAGTAAAAATGGAGGTACCATTCAATCCAGCAGGTGCACCAATGGACCTCTCACCTGAGAAGACAAGAATCGAGAAGACACAGGCCGCAAAAGCTGCAGTGCAGCCTTATTCACAATAGCCAAGACAGTGAAGCAATCAAAATATCCAACAAGAGGTGAATGGATAAAGAAGAAGTGGTCCATGTACACAGTGGAATATTAACCATGGAAAACAACGAACCATTGCTCTCTGAGGCACCGCAAAGGAGGCTGGAGATAGTCACGAAACATGAGGTAAGTCGGAAAGCAAAAGACCTATATTCTATGATATCACTTATAGGCGTTATCTAATAACTGACACAAAGGAACATATATCCACAGAGAAAGACACTCACAGACTTAGAAAATAAAACTATGCTCAACTAAAAGGAAAGGTGGGGGGAATGGATAAATTAAGATTAGTGTTACTATATGTATACAAACACATATTATATACATATCTCAAAAATACCGACCATATAGCAAGGGAGGTCTGCGGAACCCTCTGTAACATTTTACATGGGAAGAGGATCTGTACTTGAATAGACATATATAATGTCCAAATGAACCAGAGTGTGTTCACCTAGGACAAACAATATTCTAACCTTTAGCCCAATTAAAACACCTTTAAAAACCAAGAAGAAATAATGAGACATAAACTTATGGGGGTTTCTCCACGCACATTCTAATGTAATTTACAACCTAGGAACACGACTTCCAGAAAGGCTCTGCTGCCCTACCACCCAGATTTGGGAATGGAGAAATGCTGCCTCCTTGAGGCCACTTCCCACAACAGCAGCTTTAATCCCATTGCTCTAGGTCACTAAATATTCACAAAACTTGAAGTTCGGGAAATGAGACCTGCTCTCTAAAAAAACTCTTGGGTGGAAAATCGCCCAAAAAATTCAAAAGAGGGCAACCTTCCAAGAAGACAGTTTCAAGAGTTATACTGTACTCCCAATTGTTTCCTTTTTTTAACAGAAAAGAAAACAGCGGAGAAAAATGATGAGTTTTACGAATTTTCAACGACTTACAAACCCAAATTACAAAAACCTATGAGCTCACAGCAGCCAGAAGGGCCATTAGCATAAATGCTGCAAACAATAAATGATGAAGCGATTGTGGAGAAATGCGTACCCTCGATTCTAAGGGGGACGTGGTAAGAGCCACTAATGAAAACACAAAGAAGGTGCTTTGAAAAGGGAAACACGGTGCTACCAGTCAGTGAATCACACCCACTGCAGGGCCTATCACCTGAGAAAATGAGAATCAAAAAGTCACAGGCTGGCAATCCTGCACTCCAACAATATTTACCATAGCCAACACTTGGAAGCAATGAAAATGTCCATCAACCGAGGAATGCACAAAGAAGAAGTGGTCCACGTACACAGTGGAAAATTACTCCAATAAAAAATAAAAATTAAATTTAAAAATCCAACACAACTAAGGAGACATCAGCTTGTGTGGGTTGGTCCGGGCACACTCCACTCTAATTTATAACCGAGAAACACCACAGGCCGCAAGGGCTTTTCCCTAGTTACCAGGGTGGGGAACATAGAAAGGCTGCCGCCCTCTGGCAGTTACCTGCAAAAGCAGCTTTAAAGCCTGTGCTAATGATCATTTCATATGAATAAGTACTGCAGAAGTGTAAATGAAACCTGCCCTCAAAATGTCTTCAGGGAGGTAAAGGCCAAAACGTTTCAAAATGTGACACATACTTTAAGAGAACACTTTGTAGAACTAAGGGGTAGTCACAGCTTGAAAAATAAAAAGGACATGCTTTAAAGCTCAATTTCAACGGATTATGAGGCACATGCGAATTCAACCACAAAGAGGTATCAGCTCACACTTGTCAGAATAACCATCAGCAAGAAAACTACAAACAATAAATGCTGAAGGTGTTGTGGAGAAATGCATACCCTCAACTGCAAGTGGGACATAAGTTGGAAAGGGCCACAAACTCGAACAGAATGGGGGTGCCTTAAAAACGTAAACATTGAGCTACCATATGATCCAGCAGGCCCACTCCTCCACCTATAATCTAAGAAGAGAGAATTGGAAAGACACAGGCAGGCAAATCTGCATTGCACATTATTACAATAGCCAAGATATGGAAGTAACCAAAAAGTCCACCAACAGATGGGTGGACAAAGAAGTACTCCTCCATGTACAGATGGAATATTCGCTAGTGAAGAAAATGAAACAATGCCATTTGCAGCGCCATAGATGAGTCTAGACGTAATCACGCCACGTGTAGTCAGTGAGAAAGCAAAATACATATATCCTATGATATCACTTTCAGGAGTTACTTAAAAATTGATACCAATGAAGATATTTCCACAGAGAAAGGCAATCACAGATTCATTAAAAAACTTATGGTTCACCAAATAGAAAGGGATGAGGATTGGATACATTACCATATTGGGGTTAACAGAGATATACAAACCATGTGAAATATATAACCACCAAAGACGTACGGAAGACCAGGAAGAGACTACTCAACATTGTGTCATAACCTACATGGGAAAAGGATGCGAGGAAGAAAAGATACACGTATATGTGTGAAAGACCCACATCTTGCACACCTATAGCAAAGAAACCAATGTAATCAAATCTGCCTGGGTAAAAAATAAAAAGTAAATTACAAATATGAACAAGAAGTAATGAGACACAAACTTAAAGGGCTTTTTCCTGGCACGTTCCATTCTAATATACAACCTGGAATACCACTTCCATTAAGGCTCTGTTTCCCTAGTAACCAAATTTGGCAAAGGAGAAATGCTGCCACCTTGTGGCCGTTTCCTGCAAGAGCAGCTTTAAAGTCCCAGCTAATGGTCACTTAACATTCACAAGGACTCAGGGCTGTAAAAGACACTTGCCCTAAAAATTTGTGCTGAAGTAGGGAATGGACAAAAAATTCACAACAGGCAAATGTTTCAAGAAGAGATTATGAAGAGTTAAGTTTTACTCACACTCTTTTTAAAAAAAAGAAAAATGGATAAAAGCTCAACCTCAGGGAGTGTTAGACGCATGCAATCTAATCTACAAAAAGTTTCAACTTACACCAGTCGACTGACCATCAGCAAAAAGTCTACAAACAATAAATGCTGAAGGGGATTTAGAGAACTGTGTACCCTCTACCTTCTGGTGAGACATAAAAGCCAATAATGAGAAAAGAAAGGAGCTGTGTTTAAAAGTAAAAATGGAGGTACCATTCAATCCAGCAGGTGCACCAATGGACCTCTCACCTGAGAAGACAAGAATCGAGAAGACACAGGCCGCAAAAGCTGCAGTGCAGCCTTATTCACAATAGCCAAGACAGTGAAGCAATCAAAATATACAACAAGAGGTGAATGGATAAAGAAGAAGTGGTCCATGTACACAGTGGAATATTAACCATGGAAAACAACGAACCATTGCTCTCTGAGGCACCACAAAGGAGTCTGGAGATAGTCACGAAACATGAGGTAAGTCAGAAAGCAAAAGACCTATATTCTATGATATCACTTATAGGCGTTATCTAATAACTGACACAAATGAACATATATCCACAGAGAAAGACACTCACAGACTTAGAAAATAAAACTATGCTCAACTAAAAGGAAAGGTGGGGGGAATGGATAAATTAAGATTAGTGTTACTATATGTATACAAACACATATTATATACATATCTCAAAAATACCGACCATATAGCAAGGGAGGTCTGCGGAACACTCTGTAACATTTCACATGGGAAGAGGATCTGTACTTGAATAGACATATACAATGTACAAATGAACCAGAGTGTGTTCACCTAGGACAAACAATATTCTAACCTTTAGCCCAATTAAAACACCTTTAAAAACCAAGAAGAAATAATGAGACATAAACTTATGGGGGTTTCTCCACGCACATTCTAATGTAATTTACAACCTAGGAACACGACTTCCAGAAAGGCTCTGCTGCCCTACCACCCAGATTTGGGAATGGAGAAATGCTGCCTCTTTGAGGCCACTTCCCACAACAGCAGCTTTAAACCCATTGCTCTAGGTCATTAAATATTCACAAAACTTGAAGTTCGGGAAATGAGACCTGCTCTCTAAAAAAACTCTTGGGTGGAAAATCGCCCAAAAAATTCAAAAGAGGGCAACCTTCCAAGAAGACAGTTTCAAGAGTTATACTGTACTCCCAATTGTTTCCTTTTTTTAACAGAAAAGAAAACAGCGGAGAAAAATGATGAGTTTTACGAATTTTCAACGACTTACAAACCCAAATTACAAAAACCTATGAGCTCACAGCAGCCAGAAGGGCCATTAGCATAAATGCTGCAAACAGTAAATGATGAAGCGATTGTGGAGAAATGCGTACCCTCGATTCTAAGGGGGACGTGGTAACAGCCACTAATGAAAACACAAAGAAGGTGCTTTGAAAAGGGAAACACGGTGCTACCAGTCAGTGAATCACACCCACTGCAGGGCCTATCACCTGAGAAAATGAGAATCAAAAAGTCACAGGCTGGCAATCCTGCACTCCAACAATATTTACCATAGCCAACACTTGGAAGCAATGAAAATGTCCATCAACCGAGGAATGCACAAAGAAGAAGTGGTCCACGTACACAGTGGAAAATTACTCCAATAAAAAATAAAAATTAAATTTAAAAATCCAACACAACTAAGGAGACATCAGCTTGTGTGGGTTTCTCCGGGCACACTCCACTCTAATTTATAACCGAGAAACACCACAGGCCGCAAGGGCTTTTCCCTAGTTACCAGGGTGGGGAACATAGAAAGGCTGCCGCCCTCTGGCAGTTACCTGCAAAAGCAGTTTTAAAGCCTGTGCTAATGGTCATTTCATATGAATAAGTACTGCAGAAGTGTAAATGAAACCTGCCCTCAAAATGTCTTCAGGGAGGTAAAGGCTAAAACGTTTCAAAATGTGACACATACTTTAAGAGAACACTTTGAAGAACTAAGGGGTAATCACAGCTTGAAAAATAAAAAGGACATGCCTTAAAGCTCAATTTCAACGGATTATGAGGCACATGCGAATTCAACCACAAAGAGGTATCAGCTCACACTTGTCAGAATAACCATCAGCAAGAAAACTACAAACAATAAATGCTGAAGGTGTTGTGGAGAAATGCATACCCTCAACTGCAAGTGGGACATAAGTTGGAAAGGGCCACAAACTCGAACAGAATGGGGGTGCCTTAAAAACGTAAACATTGAGCTACCATATGATCCAGCAGGCCCACTCCTCCACCTATAATCTAAGAAGAGAGAATTGGAAAGACACAGGCAGGCAAATCTGCATTGCACAGTATTACAATAGCCAAGATATGGAACTAACCAAAAAGTCCACCAACAGATGGGTGGACAAAGAAGTACTCCTCCATGTACAGATGGAATATTCGCTAGTGAAGAAAATGAAACAATGCCATTTGCAGCGCCATAGATGAGTCTAGACGTAATCACGCCACGTGTAGTCAGTGAGAAAGCAAAATACATATATCCTATGATATCACTTTCAGGAGTTACTTAAAAATTGATACCAATGAAGATATTTCCACAGAGAAAGGCAATCACAGATTCATTAAAAAACTTATGGCTCACCAAATAGAAAGGGATGAGGATTGGATACATTACCATATTGGGGTTAACAGAGATATACAAACCATGTGAAATATATAACCACCAAAGACGTACGGAAGACCAGGAAGAGACTACTCAACATTGTGTCATAACCTACATGGGAAAAGGATGCGAGGAAGAAAAGATACACGTATATGTGTGAAAGACCCACATCTTGCACACCTATAGCAAACAAACCAATGTAATCAAATCTGCCTGGGTAAAAAATAAAAAGTAAATTACAAATATGAACAAGAAGTAATGAGACATAAACTTAAAGGGCTTTTTCCTGGCACGTTCCATTCTAATATACAACCTAGAATACCACTTCCATTAAGGCTCTGTTTCCCTAGTAACCAAATTTGGCAAAGGAGAAATGCTGCCACCTTGTGGCCGTTTCCTGCAAGAGCAGCTTTAAAGTCCCAGCTAATGGTCACTTAACATTCACAAGGACTCAGGGCTGTAAAAGACACTTGCCCTAAAAATTTGTGCTGAAGTAGGGAATGGACAAAAAATTCACAACAGGCAAATGTTTCAAGAAGAGATTATGAAGAGTTAAGTTTTACTCACACTCTTTTTAAAAAAAAGAAAAATGGATAAAAGCTCAACCTCAGGGAGTGTTAGACGCATGCAATCTAATCTACGAAAAGTTTCAACTTACACCAGTCGACTGACCATCAGCAAAAAGTCTACAAACAATAAATGCTGAAGGGGATTTAGAGAACTGTGTACCCTCTACCTTCTGGTGAGACATAAAAGCCAATAATGAGAAAAGAAAGGAGCTGTGTTTAAAAGTAAAAATGGAGGTACCATTCAATCCAGCAGGTGCACCAATGGACCTCTCACCTGAGAAGACAAGAATCGAGAAGACACAGGCCGCAAAAGCTGCAGTGCAGCCTTATTCACAATAGCCAAGACAGTGAAGCAATCAAAATATCCAACAAGAGGTGAATGGATAAAGAAGAAGTGGTCCATGTACACAGTGGAATATTAACCATGGAAAACAACGAACCATTGCTCTCTGAGGCACCGCAAAGGAGGCTGGAGATAGTCACGAAACATGAGGTAAGTCGGAAAGCAAAAGACCTATATTCTATGATATCACTTATAGGCGTTATCTAATAACTGACACAAATGAACATATATCCACAGAGAAAGACACTCACAGACTTAGAAAATAAAACTATGCTCAACTAAAAGGAAAGGTGGGGGGAATGGATAAATTAAGATTAGTGTTACTATATGTATACAAACACATATTATATACATATCTCAAAAATACCGACCATATAGCAAGGGAGGTCTGCGGAACACTCTGTAACATTTTACATGGGAAGAGGATCTGTACTTGAATAGACATATACAATGTACAAATGAACCAGAGTGTGTTCACCTAGGACAAACAATATTCTAACCTTTAGCCCAATTAAAACACCTTTAAAAACCAAGAAAAAATAATGAGACATAAACTTATGGGGGTTTCTCCACGCACATTCTAATGTAATTTACAACCTAGGAACACGACTTCCAGAAAGGCTCTGCTGCCCTACCACCCAGATTTGGGAATGGAGAAATGCTGCCTCCTTGAGGCCACTTCCCACAACAGCAGCTTTAAACCCATTGCTCTAGGTCACTAAATATTCACAAAACTTGAAGTTCGGGAAATGAGACCTGCTCTCTAAAAAAACTCTTGGGTGGAAAATCGCCCAAAAAATTCAAAAGAGGGCAACCTTCCAAGAAGACAGTTTCAAGATTTATACTGTACTCCCAATTGTTTCCTTTTTTTAACAGAAAAGAAAACAGCGGAGAAAAATGATGAGTTTTACGAATTTTCAACGACTTACAAACCCAAATTACAAAAACCTATGAGCTCACAGCAGCCAGAAGGGCCATTAGCATAAATGCTGCAAACAATAAATGATGAAGCGATTGTGGAGAAATGCGTACCCTCGATTCTAAGGGGGACGTGGTAAGAGCCACTAATGAAAACACAAAGAAGGTGCTTTGAAAAGGGAAACACGGTGCTACCAGTCAGTGAATCACACCCACTGCAGGGCCTATCACCTGAGAAAATGAGAATCAAAAAGTCACAGGCTGGCAATCCTGCACTCCAACAATATTTACCATAGCCAACACTTGGAAGCAATGAAAATGTCCATCAACCGAGGAATGCACAAAGAAGAAGTGGTCCACGTACACAGTGGAAAATTACTCCAATAAAAAATAAAAATTAAATTTAAAAATCCAACACAACTAAGGAGACATCAGCTTGTGTGGGTTTCTCCGGGCACACTCCACTCTAATTTATAACCGAGAAACACCACAGGCCGCAAGGGCTTTTCCCTAGTTACCAGGGTGGGGAACATAGAAAGGCTGCCGCCCTCTGGCAGTTACCTGCAAAAGCAGTTTTAAAGCCTGTGCTAATGGTCATTTCATATGAATAAGTACTGCAGAAGTGTAAATGAAACCTGCCCTCAAAATGTCTTCAGGGAGGTAAAGGCCAAAACGTTTCAAAATGTGACACATACTTTAAGAGAACACTTTGAAGAACTAAGGGGTAATCACAGCTTGAAAAATAAAAAGGACATGCCTTAAAGCTCAATTTCAACGGATTATGAGGCACATGCGAATTCAACCACAAAGAGGTATCAGCTCACACTTGTCAGAATAACCATCAGCAAGAAAATTACAAACAATAAATGCTGAAGGTGTTGTGGAGAAATGCATACCCTCAACTGCAAGTGGGACATAAGTTGGAAAGGGCCACAAACTCGAACAGAATGGGGGTGCCTTAAAAACGTAAACATTGAGCTACCATATGATCCAGCAGGCCCACTCCTCCACCTATAATCTAAGAAGAGAGAATTGGAAAGACACAGGCAGGCAAATCTGCATTGCACAGTATTACAATAGCCAAGATATGGAAGTAACCAAAAAGTCCACCAACAGATGGGTGGACAAAGAAGTACTCCTCCATGTACAGATGGAATATTCACTAGTGAAGAAAATGAAACAATGCCATTTGCAGCGCCATAGATGAGTCTAGACGTAATCACGCCACGTGTAGTCAGTGAGAAAGCAAAATACATATATCCTATGATATCACTTTCAGGAGTTACTTAAAAATTGATATCAATGAAGATATTTCCACAGAGAAAGGCAATCACAGATTCATTAAAAAACTTATGGTTCACCAAATAGAAAGGGATGAGGATTGGATACATTACCATATTGGGGTTAACAGAGATATACAAACCATGTGAAATATATAACCACCAAAGACGTACGGAAGACCAGGAAGAGACTACTCAACATTGTGTCATAACCTACATGGGAAAAGGATGCGAGGAAGAAAAGATACACGTATATGTGTGAAAGACCCACATCTTGCACACCTATAGCAAACAAACCAATGTAATCAAATCTGCCTGGGTAAAAAATAAAAAGTAAATTACAAATATGAACAAGAAGTAATGAGACATAAACTTAAAGGGCTTTTTCCTGGCACGTTCCATTCTAATATACAACCTAGAATACCACTTCCATTAAGGCTCTGTTTCCCTAGTAACCAAATTTGGCAAAGGAGAAATGCTGCCACCTTGTGGCCGTTTCCTGCAAGAGCAGCTTTAAAGTCCCAGCTAATGGTCACTTAACATTCACAAGGACTCAGGGCTGTAAAAGACACTTGCCCTAAAAATTTGTGCTGAAGTAGGGAATGCACAAAAAATTCACAACAGGCAAATGTTTCAAGAAGAGATTATGAAGAGTTAAGTTTTACTCACACTCTTTTTAAAAAAAAGAAAAATGGATAAAAGCTCAACCTCAGGGAGTGTTAGACGCATGCAATCTAATCTACGAAAAGTTTCAACTTACACCAGTCGACTGACCATCAGCAAAAAGTCTACAAACAATAAATGCTGAAGGGGATTTAGAGAACTGTGTACCCTCTACCTTCTGGTGAGACATAAAAGCCAATAATGAGAAAAGAAAGGAGCTGTGTTTAAAAGTAAAAATGGAGGTACCATTCAATCCAGCAGGTGCACCAATGGACCTCTCACCTGAGAAGACAAGAATCGAGAAGACACAGGCCGCAAAAGCTGCAGTGCAGCCTTATTCACAATAGCCAAGACAGTGAAGCAATCAAAATATACAACAAGAGGTGAATGGATAAAGAAGAAGTGGTCCATGTACACAGTGGAATATTAACCATGGAAAACAACGAACCATTGCTCTCTGAGGCACCGCAAAGGAGGCTGGAGATAGTCACGAAACATGAGGTAAGTCGGAAAGCAAAAGACCTATATTCTATGATATCACTTATAGGCGTTATCTAATAACTGACACAAAGGAACATATATCCACAGAGAAAGACACTCACAGACTTAGAAAATAAAACTATGCTCAACTAAAAGGAAAGGTGGGGGGAATGGATAAATTAAGATTAGTGTTACTATATGTATACAAACACATATTATATACATATCTCAAAAATACCGACCATATAGCAAGGGAGGTCTGCGGAACCCGCTGTAACATTTTACATGGGAAGAGGATCTGTACTTGAATAGACATATATAATGTCCAAATGAACCAGAGTGTGTTCACCTAGGACAAACAATATTCTAACCTTTAGCCCAATTAAAACACCTTTAAAAACCAAGAAGAAATAATGAGACATAAACTTATGGGGGTTTCTCCACGCACATTTTAATGTAATTTACAACCTAGGAACACGACTTCCAGAAAGGCTCTGCTGCCCTACCACCCAGATTTGGGAATGGAGAAATGCTGCCTCCTTGAGGCCACTTCCCACAACAGCAGCTTTAATCCCATTGCTCTAGGTCACTAAATATTCACAAAACTTGAAGTTCGGGAAATGAGACCTGCTCTCTAAAAAAACTCTTGGGTGGAAAATCGCCCAAAAAATTCAAAAGAGGGCAACCTTCCAAGAAGACAGTTTCAAGAGTTATACTGTACTCCCAATTGTTTCCTTTTTTTAACAGAAAAGAAAACAGCGGAGAAAAATGATGAGTTTTACGAATTTTCAACGACTTACAAACCCAAATTACAAAAACCTATGAGCTCACAGCAGCCAGAAGGGCCATTAGCATAAATGCTGCAAACAGTAAATGATGAAGCGATTGTGGAGAAATGCGTACCCTCGATTCTAAGGGGGACGTGGTAACAGCCACTAATGAAAACACAAAGAAGGTGCTTTGAAAAGGGAAACACGGTGCTACCAGTCAGTGAATCACACCCACTGCTGGGCCTATCACCTGAGAAAATGAGAATCAAAAAGTCACAGGCTGGCAATCCTGCACTCCAACAATATTTACCATAGCCAACACTTGGAAGCAATGAAAATGTCCATCAACCGAGGAATGCACAAAGAAGAAGTGGTCCACGTACAGAGTGGAAAATTACTCCAATAAAAAATAAAAATTAAATTTAAAAATCCAACAAAACTAAGGAGACATCAGCTTGTGTGGGTTGGTCCGGGCACACTCCACTCTAATTTATAACCGAGAAACACCACAGGCCGCAAGGGCTTTTCCCTAGTTACCAGGGTGGGGAACATAGAAAGGCTGCCGCCCTCTGGCAGTTACCTGCAAAAGCAGCTTTAAAGCCTGTGCTAATGATCATTTCATATGAATAAGTACTGCAGAAGTGTAAATGAAACCTGCCCTCAAAATGTCTTCAGGGAGGTAAAGGCCAAAACGTTTCAAAATGTGACACATACTTTAAGAGAACACTTTGTAGAACTAAGGGGTAGTCACAGCTTGAAAAATAAAAAGGACATGCCTTAAAGCTCAATTTCAACGGATTATGAGGCAAATGCAAATTCAACCACAAAGAGGTATCAGCTCACACTTGTCAGAATAACCATCAGCAAGAAAACTACAAACAATAAATGCTGAAGGTGTTGTGGAGAAATGCATACCCTCAACTGCAAGTGGGACATAAGTTGGAAAGGGCCACAAACTCGAACAGAATGGGGGTGCCTTAAAAACGTAAACATTGAGCTACCATATGATCCAGCAGGCCCACTCCTCAACCTATAATCTAAGAAGAGAGAATTGGAAAGACACAGGCAGGCAAATCTGCATTGCACATTATTACAATAGCCAAGATATGGAAGTAACCAAAAAGTCCACCAACAGATGGGTGGACAAAGAAGTACTCCTCCATGTACAGATGCAATATTCGCTAGTGAAGAAAATGAAACAATGCCATTTGCAGCACCATAGATGAGTCTAGACGTAATCACGCCACGTGTAGTCAGTGAGAAAGCAAAATACATATATCCTATGATATCACTTTCAGGAGTTACTTAAAAATTGATACCAATGAAGATATTTCCACAGAGAAAGGCAATCACAGATTCATTAAAAAACTTATGGTTCGCCAAATAGAAAGGGATGAGGATTGGATACATTACCATATTGGGGTTAACAGAGATATACAAACCATGTGAAATATATAACCACCAAAGACGTACGGAAGACCAGGAAGAGACTACTCAACATTGTGTCATAACCTACATGGGAAAAGGATGCGAGGAAGAAAAGATACACGTATATGTGTGAAAGACCCACATCTTGCACACCTATAGCAAACAAACCAATGTAATCAAATCTGCCTGGGTAAAAAATAAAAAGTAAATTACAAATATGAACAAGAAGTAATGAGACATAAACTTAAAGGGCTTTTTCCTGGCACGTTCCATTCTAATATACAACCTAGAATACCACTTCCATTAAGGCTCTGTTTCCCTAGTAACCAAATTTGGCAAAGGAGAAATGCTGCCACCTTGTGGCCGTTTCCTGCAAGAGCAGCTTTAAAGTCCCAGCTAATGGTCACTTAACATTCACAAGGACTCAGGGCTGTAAAAGACACTTGCCCTAAAAATTTGTGCTGAAGTAGGGAATGGACAAAAAATTCACAACAGGCAAATGTTTCAAGAAGAGATTATGAAGATTTAAGTTTTACTCACACTCTTTTTAAAAAAAAGAAAAATGGATAAAAGCTCAACCTCAGGGAGTGTTAGACGCATGCAATCTAATCTACGAAAAGTTTCAACTTACACCAGTCGACTGACCATCAGCAAAAAGTCTACAAACAATAAATGCTGAAGGGGATTTAGAGAACTGTGTACCCTCTACCTTCTGGTGAGACATAAAAGCCAATAATGAGAAAAGAAAGGAGCTGTGTTTAAAAGTAAAAATGGAGGTACCATTCAATCCAGCAGGTGCACCAATGGACCTCTCACCTGAGAAGACAAGAATCGAGAAGACACAGGCCGCAAAAGCTGCAGTGCAGCCTTATTCACAATAGCCAAGACAGTGAAGCAATCAAAATATACAACAAGAGGTGAATGGATAAAGAAGAAGTGGTCCATGTACACAGTGGAATATTAACCATGGAAAACAACGAACCATTGCTCTCTGAGGCACCGCAAAGGAGGCTGGAGATAGTCACGAAACATGAGGTAAGTCGGAAAGCAAAAGACCTATATTCTATGATATCACTTATAGGCGTTATCTAATAACTGACACAAAGGAACATATATCCACAGAGAAAGACACTCACAGACTTAGAAAATAAAACTATGCTCAACTAAAAGGAAAGGTGGGGGGAATGGATAAATTAAGATTAGTGTTACTATATGTATACAAACACATATTATATACATATCTCAAAAATACCGACCATATAGCAAGGGAGGTCTGCGGAACCCTCTGTAACATTTTACATGGGAAGAGGATCTGTACTTGAATAGACATATATAATGTACAAATGAACCAGAGTGTGTTCACCTAGGACAAACAATATTCTAACCTTTAGCCCAATTAAAACACCTTTAAAAACCAAGAAGAAATAATGAGACATAAACTTATGGGGGTTTCTCCACGCACATTCTAATGTAATTTACAACCTAGGAACACGACTTCCAGAAAGGCTCTGCTGCCCTACCACCCAGATTTGGGAATGGAGAAATGCTGCCTCCTTGAGGCCACTTCCCACAACAGCAGCTTTAATCCCATTGCTCTAGGTCACTAAATATTCACAAAACTTGAAGTTCGGGAAATGAGACCTGCTCTCTAAAAAAACTCTTGGGTGGAAAATCGCCCAAAAAATTCAAAAGAGGGCAACCTTCCAAGAAGACAGTTTCAAGAGTTATACTGTACTCCCAATTGTTTCCTTTTTTTAACAGAAAAGAAAACAGCGGAGAAAAATGATGAGTTTTACGAATTTTCAACGACTTACAAACCCAAATTACAAAAACCTATGAGCTCACAGCAGCCAGAAGGGCCATTAGCATAAATGCTGCAAACAGTAAATGATGAAGCGATTGTGGAGAAATGCGTACCCTCGATTCTAAGGGGGACGTGGTAACAGCCACTAATGAAAACACAAAGAAGGTGCTTTGAAAAGGGAAACACGGTGCTACCAGTCAGTGAATCACACCCACTGCTGGGCCTATCACCTGAGAAAATGAGAATCAAAAAGTCACAGGCTGGCAATCCTGCACTCCAACAATATTTACCATAGCCAACACTTGGAAGCAATGAAAATGTCCATCAACCGAGGAATGCACAAAGAAGAAGTGGTCCACGTACAGAGTGGAAAATTACTCCAATAAAAAATAAAAATTAAATTTAAAAATCCAACAAAACTAAGGAGACATCAGCTTGTGTGGGTTGGTCCGGGCACACTCCACTCTAATTTATAACCGAGAAACACCACAGGCCGCAAGGGCTTTTCCCTAGTTACCAGGGTGGGGAACATAGAAAGGCTGCCGCCCTCTGGCAGTTACCTGCAAAAGCAGCTTTAAAGCCTGTGCTAATGATCATTTCATATGAATAAGTACTGCAGAAGTGTAAATGAAACCTGCCCTCAAAATGTCTTCAGGGAGGTAAAGGCCAAAACGTTTCAAAATGTGACACATACTTTAAGAGAACACTTTGTAGAACTAAGGGGTAGTCACAGCTTGAAAAATAAAAAGGACATGCCTTAAAGCTCAATTTCAACGGATTATGAGGCAAATGCAAATTCAACCACAAAGAGGTATCAGCTCACACTTGTCAGAATAACCATCAGCAAGAAAACTACAAACAATAAATGCTGAAGGTGTTGTGGAGAAATGCATACCCTCAACTGCAAGTGGGACATAAGTTGGAAAGGGCCACAAACTCGAACAGAATGGGGGTGCCTTAAAAACGTAAACATTGAGCTACCATATGATCCAGCAGGCCCACTCCTCAACCTATAATCTAAGAAGAGAGAATTGGAAAGACACAGGCAGGCAAATCTGCATTGCACATTATTACAATAGCCAAGATATGGAAGTAACCAAAAAGTCCACCAACAGATGGGTGGACAAAGAAGTACTCCTCCATGTACAGATGCAATATTCGCTAGTGAAGAAAATGAAACAATGCCATTTGCAGCACCATAGATGAGTCTAGACGTAATCACGCCACGTGTAGTCAGTGAGAAAGCAAAATACATATATCCTATGATATCACTTTCAGGAGTTACTTAAAAATTGATACCAATGAAGATATTTCCACAGAGAAAGGCAATCACAGATTCATTAAAAAACTTATGGTTCGCCAAATAGAAAGGGATGAGGATTGGATACATTACCATATTGGGGTTAACAGAGATATACAAACTATGTGAAATATATAACCACCAAAGACGTACGGAAGACCAGGAAGAGACTACTCAACATTGTGTCATAACCTACATGGGAAAAGGATGCGAGGAAGAAAAGATACACGTATATGTGTGAAAGACCCACATCTTGCACACCTATAGCAAACAAACCAATGTAATCAAATCTGCCTGGGTAAAAAATAAAAAGTAAATTACAAATATGAACAAGAAGTAATGAGACATAAACTTAAAGGGCTTTTTCCTGGCACGTTCCATTCTAATATACAACCTAGAATACCACTTCCATTAAGGCTCTGTTTCCCTAGTAACCAAATTTGGCAAAGGAGAAATGCTGCCACCTTGTGGCCGTTTCCTGCAAGAGCAGCTTTAAAGTCCCAGCTAATGGTCACTTAACATTCACAAGGACTCAGGGCTGTAAAAGACACTTGCCCTAAAAATTTGTGCTGAAGTAGGGAATGGACAAAAAATTCACAACAGGCAAATGTTTCAAGAAGAGATTATGAAGATTTAAGTTTTACTCACACTCTTTTTAAAAAAAAGAAAAATGGATAAAAGCTCAACCTCAGGGAGTGTTAGACGCATGCAATCTAATCTACGAAAAGTTTCAACTTACACCAGTCGACTGACCATCAGCAAAAAGTCTACAAACAATAAATGCTGAAGGGGATTTAGAGAACTGTGTACCCTCTACCTTCTGGTGAGACATAAAAGCCAATAATGAGAAAAGAAAGGAGCTGTGTTTAAAAGTAAAAATGGAGGTACCATTCAATCCAGCAGGTGCACCAATGGACCTCTCACCTGAGAAGACAAGAATCGAGAAGACACAGGCCGCAAAAGCTGCAGTGCAGCCTTATTCACAATAGCCAAGACAGTGAAGCAATCAAAATATACAACAAGAGGTGAATGGATAAAGAAGAAGTGGTCCATGTACACAGTGGAATATTAACCATGGAAAACAACGAACCATTGCTCTCTGAGGCACCGCAAAGGAGGCTGGAGATAGTCACGAAACATGAGGTAAGTCGGAAAGCAAAAGACCTATATTCTATGATATCACTTATAGGCGTTATCTAATAACTGACACAAAGGAACATATATCCACAGAGAAAGACACTCACAGACTTAGAAAATAAAACTATGCTCAACTAAAAGGAAAGGTGGGGGGAATGGATAAATTAAGATTAGTGTTACTATATGTATACAAACACATATTATATACATATCTCAAAAATACCGACCATATAGCAAGGGAGGTCTGCGGAACCCTCTGTAACATTTTACATGGGAAGAGGATCTGTACTTGAATAGACATATATAATGTACAAATGAACCAGAGTGTGTTCACCTAGGACAAACAATATTCTAACCTTTAGCCCAATTAAAACACCTTTAAAAACCAAGAAGAAATAATGAGACATAAACTTATGGGGGTTTCTCCACGCACATTCTAATGTAATTTACAACCTAGGAACACGACTTCCAGAAAGGCTCTGCTGCCCTACCACCCAGATTTGGGAATGGAGAAATGCTGCCTCCTTGAGGCCACTTCCCACAACAGCAGCTTTAATCCCATTGCTCTAGGTCACTAAATATTCACAAAACTTGAAGTTCGGGAAATGAGACCTGCTCTCTAAAAAAACTCTTGGGTGGAAAATCGCCCAAAAAATTCAAAAGAGGGCAACCTTCCAAGAAGACAGTTTCAAGAGTTATACTGTACTCCCAATTGTTTCCTTTTTTTAACAGAAAAGAAAACAGCGGAGAAAAATGATGAGTTTTACGAATTTTCAACGACTTACAAACCCAAATTACAAAAACCTATGAGCTCACAGCAGCCAGAAGGGCCATTAGCATAAATGCTGCAAACAGTAAATGATGAAGCGATTGTGGAGAAATGCGTACCCTCGATTCTAAGGGGGACGTGGTAACAGCCACTAATGAAAACACAAAGAAGGTGCTTTGAAAAGGGAAACACGGTGCTACCAGTCAGTGAATCACACCCACTGCTGGGCCTATCACCTGAGAAAATGAGAATCAAAAAGTCACAGGCTGGCAATCCTGCACTCCAACAATATTTACCATAGCCAACACTTGGAAGCAATGAAAATGTCCATCAACCGAGGAATGCACAAAGAAGAAGTGGTCCACGTACAGAGTGGAAAATTACTCCAATAAAAAATAAAAATTAAATTTAAAAATCCAACAAAACTAAGGAGACATCAGCTTGTGTGGGTTGGTCCGGGCACACTCCACTCTAATTTATAACCGAGAAACACCACAGGCCGCAAGGGCTTTTCCCTAGTTACCAGGGTGGGGAACATAGAAAGGCTGCCGCCCTCTGGCAGTTACCTGCAAAAGCAGCTTTAAAGCCTGTGCTAATGATCATTTCATATGAATAAGTACTGCAGAAGTGTAAATGAAACCTGCCCTCAAAATGTCTTCAGGGAGGTAAAGGCCAAAACGTTTCAAAATGTGACACATACTTTAAGAGAACACTTTGTAGAACTAAGGGGTAGTCACAGCTTGAAAAATAAAAAGGACATGCCTTAAAGCTCAATTTCAACGGATTATGAGGCAAATGCAAATTCAACCACAAAGAGGTATCAGCTCACACTTGTCAGAATAACCATCAGCAAGAAAACTACAAACAATAAATGCTGAAGGTGTTGTGGAGAAATGCATACCCTCAACTGCAAGTGGGACATAAGTTGGAAAGGGCCACAAACTCGAACAGAATGGGGGTGCCTTAAAAACGTAAACATTGAGCTACCATATGATCCAGCAGGCCCACTCCTCAACCTATAATCTAAGAAGAGAGAATTGGAAAGACACAGGCAGGCAAATCTGCTTTGCACATTATTACAATAGCCAAGATATGGAAGTAACCAAAAAGTCCACCAACAGATGGGTGGACAAAGAAGTACTCCTCCATGTACAGATGCAATATTCGCTAGTGAAGAAAATGAAACAATGCCATTTGCAGCACCATAGATGAGTCTAGACGTAATCACGCCACGTGTAGTCAGTGAGAAAGCAAAATACATATATCCTATGATATCACTTTCAGGAGTTACTTAAAAATTGATACCAATGAAGATATTTCCACAGAGAAAGGCAATCACAGATTCATTAAAAAACTTATGGTTCGCCAAATAGAAAGGGATGAGGATTGGATACATTACCATATTGGGGTTAACAGAGATATACAAACCATGTGAAATATATAACCACCAAAGACGTACGGAAGACCAGGAAGAGACTACTCAACATTGTGTCATAACCTACATGGGAAAAGGATGCGAGGAAGAAAAGATACACGTATATGTGTGAAAGACCCACATCTTGCACACCTATAGCAAACAAACCAATGTAATCAAATCTGCCTGGGTAAAAAATAAAAAGTAAATTACAAATATGAACAAGAAGTAATGAGACATAAACTTAAAGGGCTTTTTCCTGGCACGTTCCATTCTAATATACAACCTAGAATACCACTTCCATTAAGGCTCTGTTTCCCTAGTAACCAAATTTGGCAAAGGAGAAATGCTGCCACCTTGTGGCCGTTTCCTGCAAGAGCAGCTTTAAAGTCCCAGCTAATGGTCACTTAACATTCACAAGGACTCAGGGCTGTAAAAGACACTTGCCCTAAAAATTTGTGCTGAAGTAGGGAATGGACAAAAAATTCACAACAGGCAAATGTTTCAAGAAGAGATTATGAAGATTTAAGTTTTACTCACACTCTTTTTAAAAAAAAGAAAAATGGATAAAAGCTCAACCTCAGGGAGTGTTAGACGCATGCAATCTAATCTACGAAAAGTTTCAACTTACACCAGTCGACTGACCATCAGCAAAAAGTCTACAAACAATAAATGCTGAAGGGGATTTAGAGAACTGTGTACCCTCTACCTTCTGGTGAGACATAAAAGCCAATAATGAGAAAAGAAAGGAGCTGTGTTTAAAAGTAAAAATGGAGGTACCATTCAATCCAGCAGGTGCACCAATGGACCTCTCACCTGAGAAGACAAGAATCGAGAAGACACAGGCCGCAAAAGCTGCAGTGCAGCCTTATTCACAATAGCCAAGACAGTGAAGCAATCAAAATATACAACAAGAGGTGAATGGATAAAGAAGAAGTGGTCCATGTACACAGTGGAATATTAACCATGGAAAACAACGAACCATTGCTCTCTGAGGCACCGCAAAGGAGGCTGGAGATAGTCACGAAACATGAGGTAAGTCGGAAAGCAAAAGACCTATATTCTATGATATCACTTATAGGCGTTATCTAATAACTGACACAAAGGAACATATATCCACAGAGAAAGACACTCACAGACTTAGAAAATAAAACTATGCTCAACTAAAAGGAAAGGTGGGGGGAATGGATAAATTAAGATTAGTGTTACTATATGTATACAAACACATATTATATACATATCTCAAAAATACCGACCATATAGCAAGGGAGGTCTGCGGAACCCTCTGTAACATTTTACATGGGAAGAGGATCTGTACTTGAATAGACATATATAATGTACAAATGAACCAGAGTGTGTTCACCTAGGACAAACAATATTCTAACCTTTAGCCCAATTAAAACACCTTTAAAAACCAAGAAGAAATAATGAGACATAAACTTATGGGGGTTTCTCCACGCACATTCTAATGTAATTTACAACCTAGGAACACGACTTCCAGAAAGGCTCTGCTGCCCTACCACCCAGATTTGGGAATGGAGAAATGCTGCCTCCTTGAGGCCACTTCCCACAACAGCAGCTTTAATCCCATTGCTCTAGGTCACTAAATATTCACAAAACTTGAAGTTCGGGAAATGAGACCTGCTCTCTAAAAAAACTCTTGGGTGGAAAATCGCCCAAAAAATTCAAAAGAGGGCAACCTTCCAAGAAGACAGTTTCAAGAGTTATACTGTACTCCCAATTGTTTCCTTTTTTTAACAGAAAAGAAAACAGCGGAGAAAAATGATGAGTTTTACGAATTTTCAACGACTTACAAACCCAAATTACAAAAACCTATGAGCTCACAGCAGCCAGAAGGGCCATTAGCATAAATGCTGCAAACAGTAAATGATGAAGCGATTGTGGAGAAATGCGTACCCTCGATTCTAAGGGGGACGTGGTAACAGCCACTAATGAAAACACAAAGAAGGTGCTTTGAAAAGGGAAACACGGTGCTACCAGTCAGTGAATCACACCCACTGCTGGGCCTATCACCTGAGAAAATGAGAATCAAAAAGTCACAGGCTGGCAATCCTGCACTCCAACAATATTTACCATAGCCAACACTTGGAAGCAATGAAAATGTCCATCAACCGAGGAATGCACAAAGAAGAAGTGGTCCACGTACAGAGTGGAAAATTACTCCAATAAAAAATAAAAATTAAATTTAAAAATCCAACAAAACTAAGGAGACATCAGCTTGTGTGGGTTGGTCCGGGCACACTCCACTCTAATTTATAACCGAGAAACACCACAGGCCGCAAGGGCTTTTCCCTAGTTACCAGGGTGGGGAACATAGAAAGGCTGCCGCCCTCTGGCAGTTACCTGCAAAAGCAGCTTTAAAGCCTGTGCTAATGATCATTTCATATGAATAAGTACTGCAGAAGTGTAAATGAAACCTGCCCTCAAAATGTCTTCAGGGAGGTAAAGGCCAAAACGTTTCAAAATGTGACACATACTTTAAGAGAACACTTTGTAGAACTAAGGGGTAGTCACAGCTTGAAAAATAAAAAGGACATGCCTTAAAGCTCAATTTCAACGGATTATGAGGCAAATGCAAATTCAACCACAAAGAGGTATCAGCTCACACTTGTCAGAATAACCATCAGCAAGAAAACTACAAACAATAAATGCTGAAGGTGTTGTGGAGAAATGCATACCCTCAACTGCAAGTGGGACATAAGTTGGAAAGGGCCACAAACTCGAACAGAATGGGGGTGCCTTAAAAACGTAAACATTGAGCTACCATATGATCCAGCAGGCCCACTCCTCAACCTATAATCTAAGAAGAGAGAATTGGAAAGACACAGGCAGGCAAATCTGCATTGCACATTATTACAATAGCCAAGATATGGAAGTAACCAAAAAGTCCACCAACAGATGGGTGGACAAAGAAGTACTCCTCCATGTACAGATGCAATATTCGCTAGTGAAGAAAATGAAACAATGCCATTTGCAGCACCATAGATGAGTCTAGACGTAATCACGCCACGTGTAGTCAGTGAGAAAGCAAAATACATATATCCTATGATATCACTTTCAGGAGTTACTTAAAAATTGATACCAATGAAGATATTTCCACAGAGAAAGGCAATCACAGATTCATTAAAAAACTTATGGTTCGCCAAATAGAAAGGGATGAGGATTGGATACATTACCATATTGGGGTTAACAGAGATATACAAACCATGTGAAATATATAACCACCAAAGACGTACGGAAGACCAGGAAGAGACTACTCAACATTGTGTCATAACCTACATGGGAAAAGGATGCGAGGAAGAAAAGATACACGTATATGTGTGAAAGACCCACATCTTGCACACCTATAGCAAACAAACCAATGTAATCAAATCTGCCTGGGTAAAAAATAAAAAGTAAATTACAAATATGAACAAGAAGTAATGAGACATAAACTTAAAGGGCTTTTTCCTGGCACGTTCCATTCTAATATACAACCTAGAATACCACTTCCATTAAGGCTCTGTTTCCCTAGTAACCAAATTTGGCAAAGGAGAAATGCTGCCACCTTGTGGCCGTTTCCTGCAAGAGCAGCTTTAAAGTCCCAGCTAATGGTCACTTAACATTCACAAGGACTCAGGGCTGTAAAAGACACTTGCCCTAAAAATTTGTGCTGAAGTAGGGAATGGACAAAAAATTCACAACAGGCAAATGTTTCAAGAAGAGATTATGAAGATTTAAGTTTTACTCACACTCTTTTTAAAAAAAAGAAAAATGGATAAAAGCTCAACCTCAGGGAGTGTTAGACGCATGCAATCTAATCTACGAAAAGTTTCAACTTACACCAGTCGACTGACCATCAGCAAAAAGTCTACAAACAATAAATGCTGAAGGGGATTTAGAGAACTGTGTACCCTCTACCTTCTGGTGAGACATAAAAGCCAATAATGAGAAAAGAAAGGAGCTGTGTTTAAAAGTAAAAATGGAGGTACCATTCAATCCAGCAGGTGCACCAATGGACCTCTCACCTGAGAAGACAAGAATCGAGAAGACACAGGCCGCAAAAGCTGCAGTGCAGCCTTATTCACAATAGCCAAGACAGTGAAGCAATCAAAATATACAACAAGAGGTGAATGGATAAAGAAGAAGTGGTCCATGTACACAGTGGAATATTAACCATGGAAAACAACGAACCATTGCTCTCTGAGGCACCGCAAAGGAGGCTGGAGATAGTCACGAAACATGAGGTAAGTCGGAAAGCAAAAGACCTATATTCTATGATATCACTTATAGGCGTTATCTAATAACTGACACAAAGGAACATATATCCACAGAGAAAGACACTCACAGACTTAGAAAATAAAACTATGCTCAACTAAAAGGAAAGGTGGGGGGAATGGATAAATTAAGATTAGTGTTACTATATGTATACAAACACATATTATATACATATCTCAAAAATACCGACCATATAGCAAGGGAGGTCTGCGGAACCCTCTGTAACATTTTACATGGGAAGAGGATCTGTACTTGAATAGACATATATAATGTACAAATGAACCAGAGTGTGTTCACCTAGGACAAACAATATTCTAACCTTTAGCCCAATTAAAACACCTTTAAAAACCAAGAAGAAATAATGAGACATAAACTTATGGGGGTTTCTCCACGCACATTCTAATGTAATTTACAACCTAGGAACACGACTTCCAGAAAGGCTCTGCTGCCCTACCACCCAGATTTGGGAATGGAGAAATGCTGCCTCCTTGAGGCCACTTCCCACAACAGCAGCTTTAATCCCATTGCTCTAGGTCACTAAATATTCACAAAACTTGAAGTTCGGGAAATGAGACCTGCTCTCTAAAAAAACTCTTGGGTGGAAAATCGCCCAAAAAATTCAAAAGAGGGCAACCTTCCAAGAAGACAGTTTCAAGAGTTATACTGTACTCCCAATTGTTTCCTTTTTTTAACAGAAAAGAAAACAGCGGAGAAAAATGATGAGTTTTACGAATTTTCAACGACTTACAAACCCAAATTACAAAAACCTATGAGCTCACAGCAGCCAGAAGGGCCATTAGCATAAATGCTGCAAACAGTAAATGATGAAGCGATTGTGCAGAAATGCGTACCCTCGATTCTAAGGGGGACGTGGTAACAGCCACTAATGAAAACACAAAGAAGGTGCTTTGAAAAGGGAAACACGGTGCTACCAGTCAGTGAATCACACCCACTGCTGGGCCTATCACCTGAGAAAATGAGAATCAAAAAGTCACAGGCTGGCAATCCTGCACTCCAACAATATTTACCATAGCCAACACTTGGAAGCAATGAAAATGTCCATCAACCGAGGAATGCACAAAGAAGAAGTGGTCCACGTACAGAGTGGAAAATTACTCCAATAAAAAATAAAAATTAAATTTAAAAATCCAACAAAACTAAGGAGACATCAGCTTGTGTGGGTTGGTCCGGGCACACTCCACTCTAATTTATAACCGAGAAACACCACAGGCCGCAAGGGCTTTTCCCTAGTTACCAGGGTGGGGAACATAGAAAGGCTGCCGCCCTCTGGCAGTTACCTGCAAAAGCAGCTTTAAAGCCTGTGCTAATGATCATTTCATATGAATAAGTACTGCAGAAGTGTAAATGAAACCTGCCCTCAAAATGTCTTCAGGGAGGTAAAGGCCAAAACGTTTCAAAATGTGACACATACTTTAAGAGAACACTTTGTAGAACTAAGGGGTAGTCACAGCTTGAAAAATAAAAAGGACATGCCTTAAAGCTCAATTTCAACGGATTATGAGGCAAATGCAAATTCAACCACAAAGAGGTATCAGCTCACACTTGTCAGAATAACCATCAGCAAGAAAACTACAAACAATAAATGCTGAAGGTGTTGTGGAGAAATGCATACCCTCAACTGCAAGTGGGACATAAGTTGGAAAGGGCCACAAACTCGAACAGAATGGGGGTGCCTTAAAAACGTAAACATTGAGCTACCATATGATCCAGCAGGCCCACTCCTCAACCTATAATCTAAGAAGAGAGAATTGGAAAGACACAGGCAGGCAAATCTGCATTGCACATTATTACAATAGCCAAGATATGGAAGTAACCAAAAAGTCCACCAACAGATGGGTGGACAAAGAAGTACTCCTCCATGTACAGATGCAATATTCGCTAGTGAAGAAAATGAAACAATGCCATTTGCAGCACCATAGATGAGTCTAGACGTAATCACGCCACGTGTAGTCAGTGAGAAAGCAAAATACATATATCCTATGATATCACTTTCAGGAGTTACTTAAAAATTGATACCAATGAAGATATTTCCACAGAGAAAGGCAATCACAGATTCATTAAAAAACTTATGGTTCGCCAAATAGAAAGGGATGAGGATTGGATACATTACCATATTGGGGTTAACAGAGATATACAAACTATGTGAAATATATAACCACCAAAGACGTACGGAAGACCAGGAAGAGACTACTCAACATTGTGTCATAACCTACATGGGAAAAGGATGCGAGGAAGAAAAGATACACGTATATGTGTGAAAGACCCACATCTTGCACACCTATAGCAAACAAACCAATGTAATCAAATCTGCCTGGGTAAAAAATAAAAAGTAAATTACAAATATGAACAAGAAGTAATGAGACATAAACTTAAAGGGCTTTTTCCTGGCACGTTCCATTCTAATATACAACCTAGAATACCACTTCCATTAAGGCTCTGTTTCCCTAGTAACCAAATTTGGCAAAGGAGAAATGCTGCCACCTTGTGGCCGTTTCCTGCAAGAGCAGCTTTAAAGTCCCAGCTAATGGTCACTTAACATTCACAAGGACTCAGGGCTGTAAAAGACACTTGCCCTAAAAATTTGTGCTGAAGTAGGGAATGGACAAAAAATTCACAACAGGCAAATGTTTCAAGAAGAGATTATGAAGATTTAAGTTTTACTCACACTCTTTTTAAAAAAAAGAAAAATGGATAAAAGCTCAACCTCAGGGAGTGTTAGACGCATGCAATCTAATCTACGAAAAGTTTCAACTTACACCAGTCGACTGACCATCAGCAAAAAGTCTACAAACAATAAATGCTGAAGGGGATTTAGAGAACTGTGTACCCTCTACCTTCTGGTGAGACATAAAAGCCAATAATGAGAAAAGAAAGGAGCTGTGTTTAAAAGTAAAAATGGAGGTACCATTCAATCCAGCAGGTGCACCAATGGACCTCTCACCTGAGAAGACAAGAATCGAGAAGACACAGGCCGCAAAAGCTGCAGTGCAGCCTTATTCACAATAGCCAAGACAGTGAAGCAATCAAAATATACAACAAGAGGTGAATGGATAAAGAAGAAGTGGTCCATGTACACAGTGGAATATTAACCATGGAAAACAACGAACCATTGCTCTCTGAGGCACCGCAAAGGAGGCTGGAGATAGTCACGAAACATGAGGTAAGTCGGAAAGCAAAAGACCTATATTCTATGATATCACTTATAGGCGTTATCTAATAACTGACACAAAGGAACATATATCCACAGAGAAAGACACTCACAGACTTAGAAAATAAAACTATGCTCAACTAAAAGGAAAGGTGGGGGGAATGGATAAATTAAGATTAGTGTTACTATATGTATACAAACACATATTATATACATATCTCAAAAATACCGACCATATAGCAAGGGAGGTCTGCGGAACCCTCTGTAACATTTTACATGGGAAGAGGATCTGTACTTGAATAGACATATATAATGTACAAATGAACCAGAGTGTGTTCACCTAGGACAAACAATATTCTAACCTTTAGCCCAATTAAAACACCTTTAAAAACCAAGAAGAAATAATGAGACATAAACTTATGGGGGTTTCTCCACGCACATTCTAATGTAATTTACAACCTAGGAACACGACTTCCAGAAAGGCTCTGCTGCCCTACCACCCAGATTTGGGAATGGAGAAATGCTGCCTCCTTGAGGCCACTTCCCACAACAGCAGCTTTAATCCCATTGCTCTAGGTCACTAAATATTCACAAAACTTGAAGTTCGGGAAATGAGACCTGCTCTCTAAAAAAACTCTTGGGTGGAAAATCGCCCAAAAAATTCAAAAGAGGGCAACCTTCCAAGAAGACAGTTTCAAGAGTTATACTGTACTCCCAATTGTTTCCTTTTTTTAACAGAAAAGAAAACAGCGGAGAAAAATGATGAGTTTTACGAATTTTCAACGACTTACAAACCCAAATTACAAAAACCTATGAGCTCACAGCAGCCAGAAGGGCCATTAGCATAAATGCTGCAAACAGTAAATGATGAAGCGATTGTGCAGAAATGCGTACCCTCGATTCTAAGGGGGACGTGGTAACAGCCACTAATGAAAACACAAAGAAGGTGCTTTGAAAAGGGAAACACGATGCTACCAGTCAGTGAATCACACCCACTGCTGGGCCTATCACCTGAGAAAATGAGAATCAAAAAGTCACAGGCTGGCAATCCTGCACAACAACAATATTTACCATAGCCAACACTTGGAAGCAATGAAAATGTCCATCAACCGAGGAATGCACAAAGAAGAAGTGGTCCACGTACACAGTGGAAAATTACTCCAATAAAAAATAAAAATTAAATTTAAAAATCCAACAAAACTAAGGAGACATCAGCTTGTGTGGGTTGGTCCGGGCACACTCCACTCTAATTTATAACCGAGAAACACCACAGGCCGCAATGGCTTTTCCCTAGTTACCAGGGTGGGGAACATAGAAAGGCTGCCGCCCTCTGGCAGTTACCTGCAAAAGCAGCTTTAAAGCCTGTGCTAATGATCATTTCATATGAATAAGTACTGCAGAAGTGTAAATGAAACCTGCCCTCAAAATATCTTCAGGGAGGTAAAGGCCAAAACGTTTCAAAATGTGACACATACTTTAAGAGAACACTTTGTAGAACTAAGGGGTAGTCACAGCTTGAAAAATAAAAAGGACATGCCTTAAAGCTCAATTTCAACGGATTATGAGGCAAATGCAAATTCAACCACAAAGAGGTATCAGCTCACACTTGTCAGAATAACCATCAGCAAGAAAACTACAAACAATAAATGCTGAAGGTGTTGTGGAGAAATGCATACCCTCAACTGCAAGTGGGACATAAGTTGGAAAGGGCCACAAACTCGAACAGAATGGGGGTGCCTTAAAAACGTAAACATTGAGCTACCATATGATCCAGCAGGCCCACTCCTCCACCTATAATCTAAGAAGAGAGAATTGGAAAGACACAGGCAGGCAAATCTGCATTGCACATTATTACAATAGCCAAGATATGGAAGTAACCAAAAAGTCCACCAACAGATGGGTGGACAAAGAAGTACTCCTCCATGTACAGATGCAATATTCGCTAGTGAAGAAAATGAAACAATGCCATTTGCAGCACCATAGATGAGTCTAGACGTAATCACGCCACGTGTAGTCAGTGAGAAAGCAAAATACATATATCCTATGATATCACTTTCAGGAGTTACTTAAAAATTGATACCAATGAAGATATTTCCACAGAGAAAGGCAATCACAGATTCATTAAAAAACTTATGGTTCACCAAATAGAAAGGGATGAGGATTGGATACATTACCATATTGGGGTTAACAGAGATATACAAACCATGTGAAATATATAACCACCAAAGACGTACGGAAGACCAGGAAGAGACTACTCAACATTGTGTCATAACCTACATGGGAAAAGGATGCGAGGAAGAAAAGATACACGTATATGTGTGAAAGACCCACATCTTGCACACCTATAGCAAACAAACCAATGTAATCAAATCTGCCTGGGTAAAAAATAAAAAGTAAATTACAAATATGAACAAGAAGTAATGAGACATAAACTTAAAGGGCTTTTTCCTGGCACGTTCCATTCTAATATACAACCTAGAATACCACTTCCATTAAGGCTCTGTTTCCCTAGTAACCAAATTTGGCAAAGGAGAAATGCTGCCACCTTGTGGCCGTTTCCTGCAAGAGCAGCTTTAAAGTCCCAGCTAATGGTCACTTAACATTCACAAGGACTCAGGGCTGTAAAAGACACTTGCCCTAAAAATTTGTGCTGAAGTAGGGAATGCACAAAAAATTCACAACAGGCAAATGTTTCAAGAAGAGATTATGAAGAGTTAAGTTTTACTCACACTCTTTTTAAAAAAAAGAAAAATGGATAAAAGCTCAACCTCAGGGAGTGTTAGACGCATGCAATCTAATCTACGAAAAGTTTCAACTTACACCAGTCGACTGACCATCAGCAAAAAGTCTACAAACAATAAATGCTGAAGGGGATTTAGAGAACTGTGTACCCTCTACCTTCTGGTGAGACATAAAAGCCAATAATGAGAAAAGAAAGGAGCTGTGTTTAAAAGTAAAAATGGAGGTACCATTCAATCCAGCAGGTGCACCAATGGACCTCTCACCTGAGAAGACAAGAATCGAGAAGACACAGGCCGCAAAAGCTGCAGTGCAGCCTTATTCACAATAGCCAAGACAGTGAAGCAAACAAAATATACAACAAGAGGTGAATGGATAAAGAAGAAGTGGTCCATGTACACAGTGGAATATTAACCATGGAAAACAACGAACCATTGCTCTCTGAGGCACCGCAAAGGAGGCTGGAGATAGTCACGAAACATGAGGTAAGTCGGAAAGCAAAAGACCTATATTCTATGATATCACTTATAGGCGTTATCTAATAACTGATACAAAGGAACATATATCCACAGAGAAAGACACTCACAGACTTAGAAAATAAAACTATGCTCAACTAAAAGGAAAGGTGGGGGGAATGGATAAATTAAGATTAGTGTTACTATATGTATACAAACACATATTATATACATATCTCAAAAATACCGACCATATAGCAAGGGAGGTCTGCGGAACCCTCTGTAACATTTTACATGGGAAGAGGATCTGTACTTGAATAGACATATATAATGTACAAATGAACCAGAGTGTGTTCACCTAGGACAAACAATATTCTAACCTTTAGCCCAATTAAAACACCTTTAAAAACCAAGAAAAAATAATGAGACATAAACTTATGGGGGTTTCTCCACGCACATTCTAATGTAATTTACAACCTAGGAACACGACTTCCAGAAAGGCTCTGCTGCCCTACCACCCAGATTTGGGAATGGAGAAATGCTGCCTCCTTGAGGCCACTTCCCACAACAGCAGCTTTAATCCCATTGCTCTAGGTCACTAAATATTCACAAAACTTGAAGTTCGGGAAATGAGACCTGCTCTCTAAAAAAACTCTTGGGTGGAAAATCGCCCAAAAAATTCAAAAGAGGGCAACCTTCCAAGAAGACAGTTTCAAGAGTTATACTGTACTCCCAATTGTTTCCTTTTTTTAACAGAAAAGAAAACAGCGGAGAAAAATGATGAGTTTTACGAATTTTCAACGACTTACAAACCCAAATTACAAAAACCTATGAGCTCACAGCAGCCAGAAGGGCCATTAGCATAAATGCTGCAAACAGTAAATGATGAAGCGATTGTGGAGAAATGCGTACCCTCGATTCTAAGGGGGACGTGGTAACAGCCACTAATGAAAACACAAAGAAGGTGCTTTGAAAAGGGAAACACGGTGCTACCAGTCAGTGAATCACACCCACTGCTGGGCCTATCACCTGAGAAAATGAGAATCAAAAAGTCACAGGCTGGCAATCCTGCACTCCAACAATATTTACCATAGCCAACACTTGGAAGCAATGAAAATGTCCATCAACCGAGGAATGCACAAAGAAGAAGTGGTCCACGTACACAGTGGAAAATTACTCCAATAAAAAATAAAAATTAAATTTAAAAATCCAACAAAACTAAGGAGACATCAGCTTGTGTGGGTTGGTCCGGGCACACTCCACTCTAATTTATAACCGAGAAACACCACAGGCCGCAAGGGCTTTTCCCTAGTTACCAGGGTGGGGAACATAGAAAGGCTGCTGCCCTCTGGCAGTTACCTGCAAAAGCAGCTTTAAAGCCTGTGCTAATGATCATTTCATATGAATAAGTACTGCAGAAGTGTAAATGAAACCTGCCCTCAAAATGTCTTCAGGGAGGTAAAGGCCAAAACGTTTCAAAATGTGACACATACTTTAAGAGAACACTTTGTAGAACTAAGGGGTAGTCACAGCTTGAAAAATAAAAAGGACATGCTTTAAAGCTCAATTTCAACGGATTATGAGGCACATGCGAATTCAACCACAAAGAGGTATCAGCTCACACTTGTCAGAATAACCATCAGCAAGAAAACTACAAACAATAAATGCTGAAGGTGTTGTGGAGAAATGCATACCCTCAACTGCAAGTGGGACATAAGTTGGAAAGGGCCACAAACTCGAACAGAATGGGGGTGCCTTAAAAACGTAAACATTGAGCTACCATATGATCCAGCAGGCCCACTCCTCCACCTATAATCTAAGAAGAGAGAATTGGAAAGACACAGGCAGGCAAATCTGCATTGCACATTATTACAATAGCCAAGATATGGAAGTAACCAAAAAGTCCACCAACAGATGGGTGGACAAAGAAGTACTCCTCCATGTACAGATGCAATATTCGCTAGTGAAGAAAATGAAACAATGCCATTTGCAGCGCCATAGATGAGTCTAGACGTAATCACGCCACGTGTAGTCAGTGAGAAAGCAAAATACATATATCCTATGATATCACTTTCAGGAGTTACTTAAAAATTGATACCAATGAAGATATTTCCACAGAGAAAGGCAATCACAGATTCATTAAAAAACTTATGGTTCACCAAACAGAAAGGGATGAGGATTGGATACATTACCATATTGGGGTTAACAGAGATATACAAACCATGTGAAATATATAACCACCAAAGACGTACGGAAGACCAGGAAGAGACTACTCAACATTGTGTCATAACCTACATGGGAAAAGGATGCGAGGAAGAAAAGATACACGTATATGTGTGAAAGACCCACATCTTGCACACCTATAGCAAACAAACCAATGTAATCAAATCTGCCTGGGTAAAAAATAAAAAGTAAATTACAAATATGAACAAGAAGTAATGAGACATAAACTTAAAGGGCTTTTTCCTGGCACGTTCCATTCTAATATACAACCTGGAATACCACTTCCATTAAGGCTCTGTTTCCCTAGTAACCAAATTTGGCAAAGGAGAAATGCTGCCACCTTGTGGCCGTTTCCTGCAAGAGCAGCTTTAAAGTCCCAGCTAATGGTCACTTAACATTCACAAGGACTCAGGGCTGTAAAAGACACTTGCCCTAAAAATTTGTGCTGAAGTAGGGAATGGACAAAAAATTCACAACAGGCAAATGTTTCAAGAAGAGATTATGAAGAGTTAAGTTTTACTCACACTCTTTTTAAAAAAAAGAAAAATGGATAAAAGCTCAACCTCAGGGAGTGTTAGACGCATGCAATCTAATCTACGAAAAGTTTCAACTTACACCAGTCGACTGACCATCAGCAAAAAGTCTACAAACAATAAATGCTGAAGGGGATTTAGAGAACTGTGTACCCTCTACCTTCTGGTGAGACATAAAAGCCAATAATGAGAAAAGAAAGGAGCTGTGTTTAAAAGTAAAAATGGAGGTACCATTCAATCCAGCAGGTGCACCAATGGACCTCTCACCTGAGAAGACAAGAATCGAGAAGACACAGGCCGCAAAAGCTGCAGTGCAGCCTTATTCACAATAGCCAAGACAGTGAAGCAATCAAAATATCCAACAAGAGGTGAATGGATAAAGAAGAAGTGGTCCATGTACACAGTGGAATATTAACCATGGAAAACAACGAACCATTGCTCTCTGAGGCACCGCAAAGGAGGCTGGAGATAGTCACGAAACATGAGGTAAGTCGGAAAGCAAAAGACCTATATTCTATGATATCACTTATAGGCGTTATCTAATAACTGACACAAAGGAACATATATCCACAGAGAAAGACACTCACAGACTTAGAAAATAAAACTATGCTCAACTAAAAGGAAAGGTGGGGGGAATGGATAAATTAAGATTAGTGTTACTATATGTATACAAACACATATTATATACATATCTCAAAAATACCGACCATATAGCAAGGGAGGTCTGCGGAACCCTCTGTAACATTTTACATGGGAAGAGGATCTGTACTTGAATAGACATATATAATGTCCAAATGAACCAGAGTGTGTTCACCTAGGACAAACAATATTCTAACCTTTAGCCCAATTAAAACACCTTTAAAAACCAAGAAGAAATAATGAGACATAAACTTATGGGGGTTTCTCCACGCACATTCTAATGTAATTTACAACCTAGGAACACGACTTCCAGAAAGGCTCTGCTGCCCTACCACCCAGATTTGGGAATGGAGAAATGCTGCCTCCTTGAGGCCACTTCCCACAACAGCAGCTTTAAACCCATTGCTCTAGGTCACTAAATATTCACAAAACTTGAAGTTCGGGAAATGAGACCTGCTCTCTAAAAAAACTCTTGGGTGGAAAATCGCCCAAAAAATTCAAAAGAGGGCAACCTTCCAAGAAGACAGTTTCAAGAGTTATACTGTACTCCCAATTGTTTCCTTTTTTTAACAGAAAAGAAAACAGCGGAGAAAAATGATGAGTTTTACGAATTTTCAACGACTTACAAACCCAAATTACAAAAACCTATGAGCTCACAGCAGCCAGAAGGGCCATTAGCATAAATGCTGCAAACAATAAATGATGAAGCGATTGTGGAGAAATGCGTACCCTCGATTCTAAGGGGGACGTGGTAAGAGCCACTAATGAAAACACAAAGGAGGTGCTTTGAAAAGGGAAACACGGTGCTACCAGTCAGTGAATCACACCCACTGCTGGGCCTATCACCTGAGAAAATGAGAATCAAAAAGTCACAGGCTGGCAATCCTGCACTCCAACAATATTTACCATAGCCAACACTTGGAAGCAATGAAAATGTCCATCAACCGAGGAATGCACAAAGAAGAAGTGGTCCACGTACACAGTGGAAAATTACTCCAATAAAAAATAAAAATTAAATTTAAAAATCCAACTCAACTAAGGAGACATCAGCTTGTGTGGGTTGGTCCGGGCACACTGCACTCTAATTTATAACCGAGAAACACCACAGGCCGCAAGGGCTTTTCCCTAGTTACCAGGGTGGGGAACATAGAAAGGCTGCCGCCCTCTGGCAGTTACCTGCAAAAGCAGCTTTAAAGCCTGTGCTAATGATCATTTCATATGAATAAGTACTGCAGAAGTGTAAATGAAACCTGCCCTCAAAATGTCTTCAGGGAGGTAAAGGCCAAAACGTTTCAAAATGTGACACATACTTTAAGAGAACACTTTGTAGAACTAAGGGGTAGTCACAGCTTGAAAAATAAAAAGGACATGCCTTAAAGCTCAATTTCAACGGATTATGAGGCACATGCAAATTCAACCACAAAGAGGTATCAGCTCACACTTGTCAGAATAACCATCAGCAAGAAAACTACAAACAATAAATGCTGAAGGTGTTGTGGAGAAATGCATACCCTCAACTGCAAGTGGGACATAAGTTGGAAAGGGCCACAAACTCGAACAGAATGGGGGTGCCTTAAAAACGTAAACATTGAGCTACCATATGATCCAGCAGGCCCACTCCTCCACCTATAATCTAAGAAGAGAGAATTGGAAAGACACAGGCAGGCAAATCTGCATTGCACATTATTACAATAGCCAAGATATGGAAGTAACCAAAAAGTCCACCAACAGATGGGTGGACAAAGAAGTACTCCTCCATGTACAGATGGAATATTCGCTAGTGAAGAAAATGAAACAATGCCATTTGCAGCGCCATAGATGAGTCTAGACGTAATCACGCCACGTGTAGTCAGTGAGAAAGCAAAATACATATATCCTATGATATCACTTTCAGGAGTTACTTAAAAATTGATACCAATGAAGATATTTCCAGAGAAAGGCAATCACAGATTCATTAAAAAACTTATGGTTCACCAAATAGAAAGGGATGAGGATTGGATACATTACCATATTGGGGTTAACAGAGATATACAAACCATGTGAAATATATAACCACCAAAGACGTACGGAAGACCAGGAAGAGACTACTCAACATTGTGTCATAACCTACATGGGAAAAGGATGCGAGGAAGAAAAGATACACGTATATGTGTGAAAGACCCACATCTTGCACACCTATAGCAAACAAACCAATGTAATCAAATCTGCCTGGGTAAAAAATAAAAAGTAAATTACAAATATGAACAAGAAGTAATGAGACATAAACTTAAAGGGCTTTTTCCTGGCACGTTCCATTCTAATATACAACCTAGAATACCACTTCCATTAAGGCTCTGTTTCCCTAGTAACCAAATTTGGCAAAGGAGAAATGCTGCCACCTTGTGGCCGTTTCCTGCAAGAGCAGCTTTAAAGTCCCAGCTAATGGTCACTTAACATTCACAAGGACTCAGGGCTGTAAAAGACACTTGCCCTAAAAATTTGTGCTGAAGTAGGGAATGGACAAAAAATTCACAACAGGCAAATGTTTCAAGAAGAGATTATGAAGAGTTAAGTTTTACTCACACTCTTTTTAAAAAAAAGAAAAATGGATAAAAGCTCAACCTCAGGGAGTGTTAGACGCATGCAATCTAATCTACGAAAAGTTTCAACTTACACCAGTCGACTGACCATCAGCAAAAAGTCTACAAACAATAAATGCTGAAGGGGATTTAGAGAACTGTGTACCCTCTACCTTCTGGTGAGACATAAAAGCCAATAATGAGAAAAGAAAGGAGCTGTGTTTAAAAGTAAAAATGGAGGTACCATTCAATCCAGCAGGTGCACCAATGGACCTCTCACCTGAGAAGACAAGAATCGAGAAGACACAGGCCGCAAAAGCTGCAGTGCAGCCTTATTCACAATAGCCAAGACAGTGAAGCAATCAAAATATACAACAAGAGGTGAATGGATAAAGAAGAAGTGGTCCATGTACACAGTGGAATATTAACCATGGAAAACAACGAACCACTGCTCTCTGAGGCACCACAAAGGAGTCTGGAGATAGTCACGAAACATGAGGTAAGTCGGAAAGCAAAAGACCTATATTCTATGATATCACTTATAGGCGTTATCTAATAACTGACACAAATGAACATATATCCACAGAGAAAGACACTCACAGACTTAGAAAATAAAACTATGCTCAACTAAAAGGAAAGGTGGGGGGAATGGATAAATTAAGATTAGTGTTACTATATGTATACAAACACATATTATATACATATCTCAAAAATACCGACCATATAGCAAGGGAGGTCTGCGGAACCCTCTGTAACATTTTACATGGGAAGAGGATCTGTACTTGAATAGACATATATAATGTACAAATGAACCAGAGTGTGTTCACCTAGGACAAACAATATTCTAACCTTTAGCCCAATTAAAACACCTTTAAAAACCAAGAAGAAATAATGAGACATAAACTTATGGGGGTTTCTCCACGCACATTCTAATGTAATTTACAACCTAGGAACACGACTTCCAGAAAGGCTCTGCTGCCCTACCACCCAGATTTGGGAATGGAGAAATGCTGCCTCCTTGAGGCCACTTCCCACAACAGCAGCTTTAAACCCATTGCTCTAGGTCACTAAATATTCACAAAACTTGAAGTTCGGGAAATGAGACCTGCTCTCTAAAAAAACTCTTGGGTGGAAAATCGCCCAAAAAATTCAAAAGAGGGCAACCTTCCAAGAAGACAGTTTCAAGAGTTATACTGTACTCCCAATTGTTTCCTTTTTTTAACAGAAAAGAAAACAGAGGAGAAAAATGATGAGTTTTACGAATTTTCAACGACTTACAAACCCAAATTACAAAAACCTATGAGCTCACAGCAGCCAGAAGTGCCATTAGCATAAATGCTGCAAACAATAAATGATGAAGCGATTGTGGAGAAATGCGTACCCTCGATTCTAAGGGGGACGTGGTAAGAGCCACTAATGAAAACACAAAGGAGGTGCTTTGAAAAGGGAAACACGGTGCTACCAGTCAGTGAATCACACCCACTGCTGGGCCTATCACCTGAGAAAATTAGAATCAAAAAGTCACAGGCTGGCAATCCTGCACTCCAACAATATTTACCATAGCCAACACTTGGAAGCAATGAAAATGTCCATCCACTGAGGAATGCACAAAGAAGAACTGGTCCACGTACACAGTGGAAAATTACTCCAATAAAAAATAAAAATTAAATTTAAAAATCCAACACAACTAAGGAGACATCAGCTTGTGTGGGTTGGTCCGGGCACACTCCACTCTAATTTATAACCGAGAAACACCACAGGCCGCAAGGGCTTTTCCCTAGTTACCAGGGTGGGGAACATAGAAAGGCTGCCGCCCTCTGGCAGTTACCTGCAAAAGCAGTTTTAAAGCCTGTGCTAATGGTCATTTCATATGAATAAGTACTGCAGAAGTGTAAATGAAACCTGCCCTCAAAATGTCTTCAGGGAGGTAAAGGCCAAAACGTTTCAAAATGTGACACATACTTTAAGAGAACACTTTGAAGAACTAAGGGGTAATCACAGCTTGAAAAATAAAAAGGACATGCCTTAAAGCTCAATTTCAACGGATTATGAGGCACATGCGAATTCAACCACAAAGAGGTATCAGCTCACACTTGTCAGAATAACCATCAGCAAGAAAACTACAAACAATAAATGCTGAAGGTGTTGTGGAGAAATGCATACCCTCAACTGCAAGTGGGACATAAGTTGGAAAGGGCCACAAACTCGAACAGAATGGGGGTGCCTTAAAAACGTAAACATTGAGCTACCATATGATCCAGCAGGCCCACTCCTCCACCTATAATCTAAGAAGAGAGAATTGGAAAGACACAGGCAGGCAAATCTGCATTGCACAGTATTACAATAGCCAAGATATGGAACTAACCAAAAAGTCCACCAACAGATGGGTGGACAAAGAAGTACTCCTCCATGTACAGATGGAATATTCGCTAGTGAAGAAAATGAAACAATGCCATTTGCAGCGCCATAGATGAGTCTAGACGTAATCACGCCACGTGTAGTCAGTGAGAAAGCAAAATACATATATCCTATGATATCACTTTCAGGAGTTACTTAAAAATTGATACCAATGAAGATATTTCCACAGAGAAAGGCAATCACAGATTCATTAAAAAACTTATGGTTCACCAAATAGAAAGGGATGAGGATTGGATACATTACCATATTGGGGTTAACAGAGATATACAAACCATGTGAAATATATAACCACCAAAGACGTACGGAAGACCAGGAAGAGACTACTCAACATTGTGTCATAACCTACATGGGAAAAGGATGCGAGGAAGAAAAGATACACGTATATGTGTGAAAGACCCACATCTTGCACACCTATAGCAAACAAACCAATGTAATCAAATCTGCCTGGGTAAAAAATAAAAAGTAAATTACAAATATGAACAAGAAGTAATGAGACATAAACTTAAAGGGCTTTTTCCTGGCACGTTCCATTCTAATATACAACCTAGAATACCACTTCCATTAAGGCTCTGTTTCCCTAGTAACCAAATTTGGCAAAGGAGAAATGCTGCCACCTTGTGGCCGTTTCCTGCAAGAGCAGCTTTAAAGTCCCAGCTAATTGTCACTAAACATTCACAAGGACTCAGGGCTGTAAAAGACACTTGCCCTAAAAATTTGTGCTGAAGTAGGGAATGGACAAAAAATTCACAACAGGCAAATGTTTCAAGAAGAGATTATGAAGAGTTAAGTTTTACTCACACTCTTTTTAAAAAAAAGAAAAATGGATAAAAGCTCAACCTCAGGGAGTGTTAGACGCATGCAATCTAATCTACGAAAAGTTTCAACTTACACCAGTCGACTGACCATCAGCAAAAAGTCTACAAACAATAAATGCTGAAGGGGATTTAGAGAACTGTGTATACCCTCTACCTTCTGGTGAGACATAAAAGCCAATAATGAGAAAAGAAAGGAGCTGTGTTTAAAAGTAAAAATGGAGGTACCATTCAATCCAGCAGGTGCACCAATGGACCTCTCACCTGAGAAGACAAGAATCGAGAAGACACAGGCCGCAAAAGCTGCAGTGCAGCCTTATTCACAATAGCCAAGACAGTGAAGCAATCAAAATATCCAACAAGAGGTGAATGGATAAAGAAGAAGTGGTCCATGTACAGAGTGGAATATTAACCATGGAAAACAACGAACCATTGCTCTCTGAGGCACCACAAAGGAGTCTGGAGATAGTCACGAAACATGAGGTAAGTCAGAAAGCAAAAGACCTATATTCTATGATATCACTTATAGGCGTTATCTAATAACTGACACAAATGAACATATATCCACAGAGAAAGACACTCACAGACTTAGAAAATAAAACTATGCTCAACTAAAAGGAAAGGTGGGGGGAATGGATAAATTAAGATTAGTGTTACTATATGTATACAAACACATATTATATACATATCTCAAAAATACCGACCATATAGCAAGGGAGGTCTGCGGAACCCTCTGTAACATTTTACATGGGAAGAGGATCTGTACTTGAATAGACATATATAATGTACAAATGAACCAGAGTGTGTTCACCTAGGACAAACAATATTCTAACCTTTAGCCCAATTAAAACACCTTTAAAAACCAAGAAGAAATAATGAGACATAAACTTATGGGGGTTTCTCCACGCACATTCTAATGTAATTTACAACCTAGGAACACGACTTCCAGAAAGGCTCTGCTGCCCTACCACCCAGATTTGGGAATGGAGAAATGCTGCCTCCTTGAGGCCACTTCCCACAACAGCAGCTTTAAACCCATTGCTCTAGGTCACTAAATATTCACAAAACTTGAAGTTCGGGAAATGAGACCTGCTCTCTAAAAAAACTCTTGGGTGGAAAATCGCCCAAAAAATTCAAAAGAGGGCAACCTTCCAAGAAGACAGTTTCAAGAGTTATACTGTACTCCCAATTGTTTCCTTTTTTTAACAGAAAAGAAAACAGAGGAGAAAAATGATGAGTTTTACGAATTTTCAACGACTTACAAACCCAAATTACAAAAACCTATGAGCTCACAGCAGCCAGAAGTGCCATTAGCATAAATGCTGCAAACAATAAATGATGAAGCGATTGTGGAGAAATGCGTACCCTCGATTCTAAGGGGGACGTGGTAAGAGCCACTAATGAAAACACAAAGGAGGTGCTTTGAAAAGGGAAACACGGTGCTACCAGTCAGTGAATCACACCCACTGCTGGGCCTATCACCTGAGAAAATTAGAATCAAAAAGTCACAGGCTGGCAATCCTGCACTCCAACAATATTTACCATAGCCAACACTTGGAAGCAATGAAAATGTCCATCCACTGAGGAATGCACAAAGAAGAACTGGTCCACGTACACAGTGGAAAATTACTCCAATAAAAAATAAAAATTAAATTTAAAAATCCAACACAACTAAGGAGACATCAGCTTGTGTGGGTTGGTCCGGGCACACTCCACTCTAATTTATAACCGAGAAACACCACAGGCCGCAAGGGCTTTTCCCTAGTTACCAGGGTGGGGAACATAGAAAGGCTGCCGCCCTCTGGCAGTTACCTGCAAAAGCAGTTTTAAAGCCTGTGCTAATGGTCATTTCATATGAATAAGTACTGCAGAAGTGTAAATGAAACCTGCCCTCAAAATGTCTTCAGGGAGGTAAAGGCCAAAACGTTTCAAAATGTGACACATACTTTAAGAGAACACTTTGAAGAACTAAGGGGTAATCACAGCTTGAAAAATAAAAAGGACATGCCTTAAAGCTCAATTTCAACGGATTATGAGGCACATGCGAATTCAACCACAAAGAGGTATCAGCTCACACTTGTCAGAATAACCATCAGCAAGAAAACTACAAACAATAAATGCTGAAGGTGTTGTGGAGAAATGCATACCCTCAACTGCAAGTGGGACATAAGTTGGAAAGGGCCACAAACTCGAACAGAATGGGGGTGCCTTAAAAACGTAAACATTGAGCTACCATATGATCCAGCAGGCCCACTCCTCCACCTATAATCTAAGAAGAGAGAATTGGAAAGACACAGGCAGGCAAATCTGCATTGCACAGTATTACAATAGCCAAGATATGGAAGTAACCAAAAAGTCCACCAACAGATGGGTGGACAAAGAAGTACTCCTCCATGTACAGATGGAATATTCGCTAGTGAAGAAAATGAAACAATGCCATTTGCAGCGCCATAGATGAGTCTAGACGTAATCACGCCACGTGTAGTCAGTGAGAAAGCAAAATACATATATCCTATGATATCACTTTCAGGAGTTACTTAAAAATTGATACCAATGAAGATATTTCCACAGAGAAAGGCAATCACAGATTCATTAAAAAACTTATGGTTCACCAAATAGAAAGGGATGAGGATTGGATACATTACCATATTGGGGTTAACAGAGATATACAAACCATGTGAAATATATAACCACCAAAGACGTACGGAAGACCAGGAAGAGACTACTCAACATTGTGTCATAACCTACATGGGAAAAGGATGCGAGGAAGAAAAGATACACGTATATGTGTGAAAGACCCACATCTTGCACACCTATAGCAAACAAACCAATGTAATCAAATCTGCCTGGGTAAAAAATAAAAAGTAAATTACAAATATGAACAAGAAGTAATGAGACATAAACTTAAAGGGCTTTTTCCTGGCACGTTCCATTCTAATATACAACCTAGAATACCACTTCCATTAAGGCTCTGTTTCCCTAGTAACCAAATTTGGCAAAGGAGAAATGCTGCCACCTTGTGGCCGTTTCCTGCAAGAGCAGCTTTAAAGTCCCAGCTAATTGTCACTAAACATTCACAAGGACTCAGGGCTGTAAAAGACACTTGCCCTAAAAATTTGTGCTGAAGTAGGGAATGGACAAAAAATTCACAACAGGCAAATGTTTCAAGAAGAGATTATGAAGAGTTAAGTTTTACTCACACTCTTTTTAAAAAAAAGAAAAATGGATAAAAGCTCAACCTCAGGGAGTGTTAGACGCATGCAATCTAATCTACGAAAAGTTTCAACTTACACCAGTCGACTGACCATCAGCAAAAAGTCTACAAACAATAAATGCTGAAGGGGATTTAGAGAACTGTGTATACCCTCTACCTTCTGGTGAGACATAAAAGCCAATAATGAGAAAAGAAAGGAGCTGTGTTTAAAAGTAAAAATGGAGGTACCATTCAATCCAGCAGGTGCACCAATGGACCTCTCACCTGAGAAGACAAGAATCGAGAAGACACAGGCCGCAAAAGCTGCAGTGCAGCCTTATTCACAATAGCCAAGACAGTGAAGCAATCAAAATATCCAACAAGAGGTGAATGGATAAAGAAGAAGTGGTCCATGTACAGAGTGGAATATTAACCATGGAAAACAACGAACCATTGCTCTCTGAGGCACCACAAAGGAGTCTGGAGATAGTCACGAAACATGAGGTAAGTCAGAAAGCAAAAGACCTATATTCTATGATATCACTTATAGGCGTTATCTAATAACTGACACAAATGAACATATATCCACAGAGAAAGACACTCACAGACTTAGAAAATAAAACTATGCTCAACTAAAAGGAAAGGTGGGGGGAATGGATAAATTAAGATTAGTGTTACTATATGTATACAAACACATATTATATACATATCTCAAAAATACCGACCATATAGCAAGGGAGGTCTGCGGAACCCTCTGTAACATTTTACATGGGAAGAGGATCTGTACTTGAATAGACATATATAATGTACAAATGAACCAGAGTGTGTTCACCTAGGACAAACAATATTCTAACCTTTAGCCCAATTAAAACACCTTTAAAAACCAAGAAGAAATAATGAGACATAAACTTATGGGGGTTTCTCCACGCACATTCTAATGTAATTTACAACCTAGGAACACGACTTCCAGAAAGGCTCTGCTGCCCTACCACCCAGATTTGGGAATGGAGAAATGCTGCCTCCTTGAGGCCACTTCCCACAACAGCAGCTTTAAACCCATTGCTCTAGGTCACTAAATATTCACAAAACTTGAAGTTCGGGAAATGAGACCTGCTCTCTAAAAAAACTCTTGGGTGGAAAATCGCCCAAAAAATTCAAAAGAGGGCAACCTTCCAAGAAGACAGTTTCAAGAGTTATACTGTACTCCCAAATGTTTCCTTTTTTTAACAGAAAAGAAAACAGCGGAGAAAAATGATGAGTTTTACGAATTTTCAACGACTTACAAACCCAAATTACAAAAACCTATGAGCTCACAGCAGCCAGAAGTGCCATTAGCATAAATGCTGCAAACAATAAATGATGATGCGATTGTGGAGAAATGCGTACCCTCGATTCTAAGGGGGACGTGGTAAGAGCCACTAATGAAAACACAAAGAAGGTGCTTTGAAAAGGGAAACACGGTGCTATCAGTCAGTGAATCACACCCACTGCTGGGCCTATCACCTGAGAAAATGAGAATCAAAAAGTCACAGGCTGGCAATCCTGCACTCCAACAATATTTACCATAGCCAACACTTGGAAGCAATGAAAATGTCCATCAACCGAGGAATGCACAAAGAAGAACTGGTCCACGTACACAGTGGAAAATTACTCCAATAAAAAATAAAAATTAAAGTTAAAAATCCAACACAACTAAGGAGACATCAGCTTGTGTGGGTTGGTCCGGGCACACTCCACTCTAATTTATAACCGAGAAACACCACAGGCCGCAAGGGCTTTTCCCTAGTTACCAGGGTGGGGAACATAGAAAGGCTGCCGCCCTCTGGCAGTTACCTGCAAAAGCAGCTTTAAAGCCTGTGCTAATGATCATTTCATATGAATAAGTACTGCAGAAGTGTAAATGAAACCTGCCCTCAAAATGTCTTCAGGGAGGTAAAGGCCAAAACGTTTCAAAATGTGACACATACTTTACGAGAACACTTTGTAGAACTAAGGGGTAGTCACAGCTTGAAAAATAAAAAGGACATGCCTTAAAGCTCAATTTCAACGGATTATGAGGCACATGCAAATTCAACCACAAAGAGGTATCAGCTCACACTTGTCAGAATAACCATCAGCAAGAAAACTACAAACAATAAATGCTGAAGGTGTTGTGGAGAAATGCATACCCTCAACTGCAAGTGGGACATAAGTTGGAAAGGGCCACAAACTAGAACAGAATGGGGGTGCCTTAAAAACGTAAACATTGAGCTACCATATGATCCAGCAGGCCCACTCCTCCACCTATAATCTAAGAAGAGAGAATTGGAAAGACACAGGCAGGCAAATCTGCATTGCACAGTATTACAATAGCCAAGATATGGAAGTAACCAAAAAGTCCACCAACAGATGGGTGGACAAAGAAGTACTCCTCCATGTACAGATGGAATATTCGCTAGTGAAGAAAATGAAACAATGCCATTTGCAGCGCCATAGATGAGTCTAGACGTAATCACGCCACGTGTAGTCAGTGAGAAAGCAAAATACATATATCCTATGATATCACTTTCAGGAGTTACTTAAAAATTGATACCAATGAAGATATTTCCACAGAGAAAGGCAATCACAGATTCATTAAAAAACTTATGGTTCACCAAATAGAAAGGGATGAGGATTGGATACATTACCATATTGGGGTTAACAGAGATATACAAACCATGTGAAATATATAACCACCAAAGACGTACGGAAGACCAGGAAGAGACTACTCAACATTGTGTCATAACCTACATGGGAAAAGGATGCGAGGAAGAAAAGATACACGTATATGTGTGAAAGACCCACATCTTGCACACCTATAGCAAACAAACCAATGTAATCAAATCTGCCTGGGTAAAAAATAAAAAGTAAATTACAAATATGAACAAGAAGTAATGAGACATAAACTTAAAGGGCTTTTTCCTGGCACGTTCCATTCTAATATACAACCTAGAATACCACTTCCATTAAGGCTCTGTTTCCCTAGTAACCAAATTTGGCAAAGGAGAAATGCTGCCACCTTGTGGCCGTTTCCTGCAAGAGCAGCTTTAAAGTCCCAGCTAATGGTCACTTAAGATTCACAAGGACTCAGGGCTGTAAAAGACACTTGCCCTAAAAATTTGTGCTGAAGTAGGGAATGGACAAAAAATTCACAACAGGCAAATGTTTCAAGAAGAGATTATGAAGAGTTAAGTTTTACTCACACTCTTTTTAAAAAACAGAAAAATGGATAAAAGCTCAACCTCAGGGAGTGTTAGACGCATGCAATCTAATCTACGAAAAGTTTCAACTTACACCAGTCGACTGACCATCAGCAAAAAGTCTACAAACAATAAATGCTGAAGGGGATTTAGAGAACTGTGTACCCTCTACCTTCTGGTGAGACATAAAAGCCAATAATGAGAAAAGAAAGGAGCTGTGTTTAAAAGTAAAAATGGAGGTACCATTCAATCCAGCAGGTGCACCAATGGACCTCTCACCTGAGAAGACAAGAATCGAGAAGACACAGGCCGCAAAAGCTGCAGTGCAGCCTTATTCACAATAGCCAAGACAGTGAAGCAATCAAAATATACAACAAGAGGTGAATGGATAAAGAAGAAGTGGTCCATGTACACAGTGGAATATTAACCATGGAAAACAACGAACCATTGCTCTCTGAGGCACCACAAAGGAGTCTGGAGATAGTCACGAAACATGAGATAAGTCGGAAAGCAAAAGACCTATATTCTATGATATCACTTATAGGCGTTATCTAATAACTGACACAAATGAACATATATCCACAGAGAAAGACACTCACAGACTTAGAAAATAAAACTATGCTCAACTAAAAGGAAAGGTGGGGGGAATGGATAAATTAAGATTAGTGTTACTATATGTATACAAACACATATTATATACATATCTCAAAAATACCGACCATATAGCAAGGGAGGTCTGCGGAACCCTCTGTAACATTTTACATGGGAAGAGGATCTGTACTTGAATAGACATATATAATGTACAAATGAACCAGAGTGTGTTCACCTAGGACAAACAATATTCTAACCTTTAGCCCAATTAAAACACCTTTAAAAACCAAGAAGAAATAATGAGACATAAACTTATGGGGGTTTCTCCACGCACATTCTAATGTAATTTACAACCTAGGAACACGACTTCCAGAAAGGCTCTGCTGCCCTACCACCCAGATTTGGGAATGGAGAAATGCTGCCTCCTTGAGGCCACTTCCCACAACAGCAGCTTTAAACCCATTGCTCTAGGTCACTAAATATTCACAAAACTTGAAGTTCGGGAAATGAGACCTGCTCTCTAAAAAAACTCTTGGGTGGAAAATCGCCCAAAAAATTCAAAAGAGGGCAACCTTCCAAGAAGACAGTTTCAAGAGTTATACTGTACTCCCAATTGTTTCCTTTTTTTAACAGAAAAGAAAACAGCGGAGAAAAATGATGAGTTTTACGAATTTTCAACGACTTACAAACCCAAATTACAAAAACCTATGAGCTCACAGCAGCCAGAAGGGCCATTAGCATAAATGCTGCAAACAATAAATGATGAAGCGATTGTGGAGAAATGCGTACCCTCGATTCTAAGGGGGACGTGGTAAGAGCCACTAATGAAAACACAAAGGAGGTGCTTTGAAAAGGGAAACACGGTGCTACCAGTCAGTGAATCACACCCACTGCTGGGCCTATCACCTGAGAAAATGAGAATCAAAAAGTCACAGGCTGGCAATCCTGCACTCCAACAATATTTACCATAGCCAACACTTGGAAGCAATGAAAATGTCCATCAACCGAGGAATGCACAAAGAAGAAGTGGTCCACGTACACAGTGGAAAATTACTCCAATAAAAAATAAAAATTAAATTTAAAAATCCAAAACAACTAAGGAGACATCAGCTTGTGTGGGTTGGTCCGGGCACACTCCACTCTAATTTATAACCGAGAAACACCACAGGCCGCAAGGGCTTTTCCCTAGTTACCAGGGTGGGGAACATAGAAAGGCTGCTGCCCTCTGGCAGTTACCTGCAAAAGCAGTTTTAAAGCCTGTGCTAATGGTCATTTCATATGAATAAGTACTGCAGAAGTGTAAATGAAACCTGCCCTCAAAATGTCTTCAGGGAGGTAAAGGCCAAAACGTTTCAAAATGTGACACATACTTTAAGAGAACACTTTGAAGAACTAAGGGGTAGTCACAGCTTGAAAAATAAAAAGGACATGCCTTAAAGCTCAATTTCAACGGATTATGAGGCACATGCGAATTCAACCACAAAGAGGTATCAGCTCACACTTGTCAGAATAACCATCAGCAAGAAAACTACAAACAATAAATGCTGAAGGTGTTGTGGAGAAATGCATACCCTCAACTGCAAGTGGGACATAAGTTGGAAAGGGCCACAAACTCGAACAGAATGGGGGTGCCTTAAAAACGTAAACATTGAGCTACCATATGATCCAGCAGGCCCACTCCTCCACCTATAATCTAAGAAGAGAGCATTGGAAAGACACAGGCAGGCAAATCTGCATTGCACAGTATTACAATAGCCAAGATATGGAAGTAACCAAAAAGTCCACCAACAGATGGGTGGACAAAGAAGTACTCCTCCATGTACAGATGGAATATTCGCTAGTGAAGAAAATGAAACAATGCCATTTGCAGCGCCATAGATGAGTCTAGACGTAATCACGCCACGTGTAGTCAGTGAGAAAGCAAAATACATATATCCTATGATATCACTTTCAGGAGTTACTTAAAAATTGATACCAATGAAGATATTTCCACAGAGAAAGGCAATCACAGATTCATTAAAAAACTTATGGTTCACCAAATAGAAAGGGATGAGGATTGGATACATTACCATATTGGGGTTAACAGAGATATACAAACCATGTGAAATATATAACCACCAAAGACGTACGGAAGACCAGGAAGAGACTACTCAACATTGTGTCATAACCTACATGGGAAAAGGATGCGAGGAAGAAAAGATACACGTATATGTGTGAAAGACCCACATCTTGCACACCTATAGCAAACAAACCAATGTAATCAAATCTGCCTGGGTAAAAAATAAAAAGTAAATTACAAATATGAACAAGAAGTAATGAGACATAAACTTAAAGGGCTTTTTCCTGGCACGTTCCATTCTAATATACAACCTAGAATACCACTTCCATTAAGGCTCTGTTTCCCTAGTAACCAAATTTGGCAAAGGAGAAATGCTGCCACCTTGTGGCCGTTTCCTGCAAGAGCAGCTTTAAAGTCCCAGCTAATGGTCACTTAACATTCACAAGGACTCAGGGCTGTAAAAGACACTTGCCCTAAAAATTTGTGCTGAAGTAGGGAATGGAAAAAAAATTCACAACAGGCAAATGTTTCAAGAAGAGATTATGAAGAGTTAAGTTTTACTCACACTCTTTTTAAAAAACAGAAAAATGGATAAAAGCTCAACCTCAGGGAGTGTTAGACGCATGCAATCTAATCTACGAAAAGTTTCAACTTACACCAGTCGACTGACCATCAGCAAAAAGTCTACAAACAATAAATGCTGAAGGGGATTTAGAGAACTGTGTACCCTCTACCTTCTGGTGAGACATAAAAGCCAATAATGAGAAAAGAAAGGAGCTGTGTTTAAAAGTAAAAATGGAGGTACCATTCAATCCAGCAGGTGCACCAATGGACCTCTCACCTGAGAAGACAAGAATCGAGAAGACACAGGCCGCAAAAGCTGCAGTGCAGCCTTATTCACAATAGCCAAGACAGTGAAGCAATCAAAATATCCAACAAGAGGTGAATGGATAAAGAAGAAGTGTTCCATGTACACAGTGGAATATTAACCATGGAAAACAACGAACCACTGCTCTCTGAGGCACCACAAAGGAGTCTGGAGATAGTCACGAAACATGAGGTAAGTCGGAAAGCAAAAGACCTATATTCTATGATATCACTTATAGGCGTTATCTAATAACTGACACAAATGAACATATATCCACAGAGAAAGACACTCACAGACTTAGAAAATAAAACTATGCTCAACTAAAAGGAAAGGTGGGGGGAATGGATAAATTAAGATTAGTGTTACTATATGTATACAAACACATATTATATACATATCTCAAAAATACCGACCATATAGCAAGGGAGGTCTGCGGAACCCTCTGTAACATTTTACATGGGAAGAGGATCTGTACTTGAATAGACATATATAATGTACAAATGAACCAGAGTGTGTTCACCTAGGACAAACAATATTCTAACCTTTAGCCCAATTAAAACACCTTTAAAAACCAAGAAGAAATAATGAGACATAAACTTATGGGGGTTTCTCCACGCACATTCTAATGTAATTTACAACCTAGGAACACGACTTCCAGAAAGGCTCTGCTGCCCTACCACCCAGATTTGGGAATGGAGAAATGCTGCCTCCTTGAGGCCACTTCCCAGAACAGCAGCTTTAAACCCATTGCTCTAGGTCACTAAATATTCACAAAACTTGAAGTTCGGGAAATGAGACCTGCTCTCTAAAAAAACTCTTGGGTGGAAAATCGCCCAAAAAATTCAAAAGAGGGCAACCTTCCAAGAAGACAGTTTCAAGAGTTATACTGTACTCCCAATTGTTTCCTTTTTTTAACAGAAAAGAAAACAGAGGAGAAAAATGATGAGTTTTACGAATTTTCAACGACTTACAAACCCAAATTACAAAAACCTATGAGCTCACAGCAGCCAGAAGTGCCATTAGCATAAATGCTGCAAACAATAAATGATGAAGCGATTGTGGAGAAATGCGTACCCTCGATTCTAAGGGGGACGTGGTAAGAGCCACTAATGAAAACACAAAGGAGGTGCTTTGAAAAGGGAAACACGGTGCTACCAGTCAGTGAATCACACCCACTGCTGGGCCTATCACCTGAGAAAATTAGAATCAAAAAGTCACAGGCTGGCAATCCTGCACTCCAACAATATTTACCATAGCCAACACTTGGAAGCAATGAAAATGTCCATCCACCGAGGAATGCACAAAGAAGAACTGGTCCACGTACACAGTGGAAAATTACTCCAATAAAAAATAAAAATTAAATTTAAAAATCCAACACAACTAAGGAGACATCAGCTTGTGTGTGTTGGTCCGGGCACACTCCACTCTAATTTATAACCGAGAAACACCACAGGCCGCAAGGGCTTTTCCCTAGTTACCAGGGTGGGGAACATAGAAAGGCTGTCGCCCTCTGGCAGTTACCTGCAAAAGCAGTTTTAAAGCCTGTGCTAATGGTCATTTCATATGAATAAGTACTGCAGAAGTGTAAATGAAACCTGCCCTCAAAATGTCTTCAGGGAGGTAAAGGCCAAAACGTTTCAAAATGTGACACATACTTTAAGAGAACACTTTGAAGAACTAAGGGGTAATCACAGCTTGAAAAATAAAAAGGACATGCCTTAAAGCTCAATTTCAACGGATTATGAGGCACATGCGAATTCAACCACAAAGAGGTATCAGCTCACACTTGTCAGAATAACCATCAGCAAGAAAACTACAAACAATAAATGCTGAAGGTGTTGTGGAGAAATGCATACCCTCAACTGCAAGTGGGACATAAGTTGGAAAGGGCCACAAACTAGAACAGAATGGGGGTGCCTTAAAAACGTAAACATTGAGCTACCATATGATCCAGCAGGCCCACTCCTCCACCTATAATCTAAGAAGAGAGAATTGGAAAGACACAGGCAGGCAAATCTGCATTGCACAGTATTACAATAGCCAAGATATGGAACTAACCAAAAAGTCCACCAACAGATGGGTGGACAAAGAAGTACTCCTCCATGTACAGATGGAATATTCGCTAGTGAAGAAAATGAAACAATGCCATTTGCAGCGCCATAGATGAGTCTAGACGTAATCACGCCACGTGTAGTCAGTGAGAAAGCAAAATACATATATCCTATGATATCACTTTCAGGAGTTACTTAAAAATTGATACCAATGAAGATATTTCCACAGAGAAAGGCAATCACAGATTCATTAAAAAACTTATGGTTCACCAAATAGAAAGGGATGAGGATTGGATACATTACCATATTGGGGTTAACAGAGATATACAAACCATGTGAAATATATAACCACCAAAGACGTACGGAAGACCAGGAAGAGACTACTCAACATTGTGTCATAACCTACATGGGAAAAGGATGCGAGGAAGAAAAGATACACGTATATGTGTGAAAGACCCACATCTTGCACACCTATAGCAAACAAACCAATGTAATCAAATCTGCCTGGGTAAAAAATAAAAAGTAAATTACAAATATGAACAAGAAGTAATGAGACATAAACTTAAAGGGCTTTTTCCTGGCACGTTCCATTCTAATATACAACCTAGAATACCACTTCCATTAAGGCTCTGTTTCCCTAGTAACCAAATTTGGCAAAGGAGAAATGCTGCCACCTTGTGGCCGTTTCCTGCAAGAGCAGCTTTAAAGTCCCAGCTAATTGTCACTAAACATTCACAAGGACTCAGGGCTGTAAAAGACACTTGCCCTAAAAATTTGTGCTGAAGTAGGGAATGGACAAAAAATTCACAACAGGCAAATGTTTCAAGAAGAGATTATGAAGAGTTAAGTTTTACTCACACTCTTTTTAAAAAAAAGAAAAATGGATAAAAGCTCAACCTCAGGGAGTGTTAGACGCATGCAATCTAATCTACGAAAAGTTTCAACTTACACCAGTCGACTGACCATCAGCAAAAAGTCTACAAACAATAAATGCTGAAGGGGATTTAGAGAACTGTGTATACCCTCTACCTTCTGGTGAGACATAAAAGCCAATAATGAGAAAAGAAAGGAGCTGTGTTTAAAAGTAAAAATGGAGGTACCATTCAATACAGCAGGTGCACCAATGGACCTCTCACCTGAGAAGACAAGAATCGAGAAGACACAGGCCGCAAAAGCTGCAGTGCAGCCTTATTCACAATAGCCAAGACAGTGAAGCAATCAAAATATACAACAAGAGGTGAATGGATAAAGAAGAAGTGGTCCATGTACAGAGTGGAATATTAACCATGGAAAACAACGAACCATTGCTCTCTGAGGCACCACAAAGGAGTCTGGAGATAGTCACGAAACATGAGGTAAGTCAGAAAGCAAAAGACCTATATTCTATGATATCACTTATAGGCGTTATCTAATAACTGACACAAATGAACATATATCCACAGAGAAAGACACTCACAGACTTAGAAAATAAAACTATGCTCAACTAAAAGGAAAGGTGGGGGGAATGGATAAATTAAGATTAGTGTTACTATATGTATACAAACACATATTATATACATATCTCAAAAATACCGACCATATAGCAAGGGAGGTCTGCGGAACCCTCTGTAACATTTTACATGGGAAGAGGATCTGTACTTGAATAGACATATATAATGTACAAATGAACCAGAGTGTGTTCACCTAGGACAAACAATATTCTAACCTTTAGCCCAATTAAAACACCTTTAAAAACCAAGAAGAAATAATGAGACATAAACTTATGGGGGTTTCTCCACGCACATTCTAATGTAATTTACAACCTAGGAACACGACTTCCAGAAAGGCTCTGCTGCCCTACCACCCAGATTTGGGAATGGAGAAATGCTGCCTCCTTGAGGCCACTTCCCACAACAGCAGCTTTAAACCCATTGCTCTAGGTCACTAAATATTCACAAAACTTGAAGTTCGGGAAATGAGACCTGCTCTCTAAAAAAACTCTTGGGTGGAAAATCGCCCAAAAAATTCAAAAGAGGGCAACCTTCCAAGAAGACAGTTTCAAGAGTTATACTGTACTCCCAAATGTTTCCTTTTTTTAACAGAAAAGAAAACAGCGGAGAAAAATGATGAGTTTTACGAATTTTCAACGACTTACAAACCCAAATTACAAAAACCTATGAGCTCACAGCAGCCAGAAGTGCCATTAGCATAAATGCTGCAAACAATAAATGATGAAGCGATTGTGGAGAAATGCGTACCCTCGATTCTAAGGGGGACGTGGTAAGAGCCACTAATGAAAACACAAAGAAGGTGCTTTGAAAAGGGAAACACGGTGCTACCAGTCAGTGAATCACACCCACTGCTGGGCCTATCACCTGAGAAAATGAGAATCAAAAAGTCACAGGCTGGCAATCCTGCACTCCAACAATATTTACCATAGCCAACACTTGGAAGCAATGAAAATGTCCATCAACCGAGGAATGCACAAAGAAGAACTGGTCCACGTACACAGTGGAAAATTACTCCAATAAAAAATAAAAATTAAAGTTAAAAATCCAACACAACTAAGGAGACATCAGCTTGTGTGGGTTGGTCCGGGCACACTCCACTCTAATTTATAACCGAGAAACACCACAGGCCGCAAGGGCTTTTCCCTAGTTACCAGGGTGGGGAACATAGAAAGGCTGCCGCCCTCTGGCAGTTACCTGCAAAAGCAGCTTTAAAGCCTGTGCTAATGATCATTTCATATGAATAAGTACTGCAGAAGTGTAAATGAAACCTGCCCTCAAAATGTCTTCAGGGAGGTAAAGGCCAAAACGTTTCAAAATGTGACACATACTTTACGAGAACACTTTGTAGAACTAAGGGGTAGTCACAGCTTGAAAAATAAAAAGGACATGCCTTAAAGCTCAATTTCAACGGATTATGAGGCACATGCAAATTCAACCACAAAGAGGTATCAGCTCACACTTGTCAGAATAACCATCAGCAAGAAAACTACAAACAATAAATGCTGAAGGTGTTGTGGAGAAATGCATACCCTCAACTGCAAGTGGGACATAAGTTGGAAAGGGCCACAAACTAGAACAGAATGGGGGTGCCTTAAAAACGTAAACATTGAGCTACCATATGATCCAGCAGGCCCACTCCTCCACCTATAATCTAAGAAGAGAGAATTGGAAAGACACAGGCAGGCAAATCTGCATTGCACATTATTACAATAGCCAAGATATGGAAGTAACCAAAAAGTCCACCAACAGATGGGTGGACAAAGAAGTACTCCTCCATGTACAGATGGAATATTCGCTAGTGAAGAAAATGAAACAATGCCATTTGCAGCGCCATAGATGAGTCTAGACGTAATCACGCCACGTGTAGTCAGTGAGAAAGCAAAATACATATATCCTATGATATCACTTTCAGGAGTTACTTAAAAATTGATACCAATGAAGATATTTCCACAGAGAAAGGCAATCACAGATTCATTAAAAAACTTATGGTTCACCAAATAGAAAGGGATGAGGATTGGATACATTACCATATTGGGGTTAACAGAGATATACAAACCATGTGAAATATATAACCACCAAAGACGTACGGAAGACCAGGAAGAGACTACTCAACATTGTGTCATAACCTACATGGGAAAAGGATGCGAGGAAGAAAAGATACACGTATATGTGTGAAAGACCCACATCTTGCACACCTATAGCAAACAAACCAATGTAATCAAATCTGCCTGGGTAAAAAATAAAATGTAAATTACAAATATGAAAAAGAAGTAATGAGACATAAACTTAAAGGGCTTTTTCCTGCCACGTTCCATTCTAATATACAACCTAGAATACCACTTCCATTAAGGCTCTGTTTCCCTAGTAACGAAACTTGGCAAAGGAGAAATGCTGCCACCTTGTGGCCGTTTCCTGCAAGAGCAGCTTTAAAGTCCCAGCTAATGGTCACTTAACATTCACAAGGACTCAGGGCTGTAAAAGACACTTGCCCTAAAAATTTGTGCTGAAGTAGGGAATGGACAAAAAATTCACAACAGGCAAATGTTTCAAGAAGAGATTATGAAGAGTTAAGTTTTACTCACACTCTTTTTAAAAAAAAGAAAAATGGATAAAAGCTCAACCTCAGGGAGTGTTAGACGCATGCAATCTAATCTACGAAAAGTTTCAACTTACACCAGTCGACTGACCATCAGCAAAAAGTCGACAAACAATAAATGCTGAAGGGGATTTAGAGAACTGTGTACCCTCTACCTTCTGGTGAGACATAAAAGCCAATAATGAGAAAAGAAAGGAGCTGTGTTTAAAAGTAAAAATGGAGGTACCATTCAATCCAGCAGGTGCACCAATGGACCTCTCACCTCAGAAGACAAGAATCGAGAAGACACAGGCCGCAAAAGCTGCAGTGCAGCCTTATTCACAATAGCCAAGACAGTGAAGCAATCAAAATATCCAACAAGAGGTGAATGGATAAAGAAGAAGTGGTCCATGTACACAGTGGAATATTAACCATGGAAAACAACGAACCATTGCTCTCTGAGGCACCCCAAAGAGTCTGGAGATAGTCACGAAACATGAGGTAAGTCGGAAAGCAAAAGACCTATATTCTATGATATCACTTATAGGCGTTACCTAATAACTGACACAAATGAACATATATCCACAGAGAAAGACACTCACAGACTTAGAAAATAAAACTATGCTCAACTAAAAGGAAAGGTGGGGGGAATGGATAAATTAAGATTAGTGTTACTATATGTATACAAACACATATTATATACATATCTCAAAAATACCGACCATATAGCAAGGGAGGTCTGCGGAACCCTCTGTAACATTTTACATGGGAAGAGGATCTGTACTTGAATAGACATATATAATGTACAAATGAACCAGAGTGTGTTCACCTAGGACAAACAATATTCTAACCTTTAGCCCAATTAAAACACCTTTAAAAACCAAGAAGAAATAATGAGACATAAACTTATGGGGGTTTCTCCACGCACATTCTAATGTAATTTACAACCTAGGAACACGACTTCCAGAAAGGCTCTGCTGCCCTACCACCCAGATTTGGGAATGGAGAAATGCTGCCTCCTTGAGGCCACTTCCCAGAACAGCAGCTTTAAACCCATTGCTCTAGGTCACTAAATATTCACAAAACTTGAAGTTCGGGAAATGAGACCTGCTCTCTAAAAAAACTCTTGGGTGGAAAATCGCCCAAAAAATTCAAAAGAGGGCAACCTTCCAAGAAGACAGTTTCAAGAGTTATACTGTACTCCCAATTGTTTCCTTTTTTTAACAGAAAAGAAAACAGCGGAGAAAAATGATGAGTTTTACGAATTTTCAACGACTTACAAACCCAAATTACAAAAACCTATGAGCTCACAGCAGCCAGAAGGGCCATTAGCATAAATGCTGCAAACAATAAATGATGAAGCGATTGTGGAGAAATGCGTACCCTCGATTCTAAGGGGGACGTGGTAAGAGCCACTAATGAAAACACAAAGAAGGTGCTTTGAAAAGGGAAACACGGTGCTACCAGTCAGTGAATCACACCCACTGCTGGGCCTATCACCTGAGAAAATGAGAATCAAAAAGTCACAGGCTGGCAATCCTGCACTCCAACAATATTTACCATAGCCAACACTTGGAAGCAATGAAAATGTCCATCAACCGAGGAATGCACAAAGAAGAACTGGTCCACGTACACAGTGGAACATTACTCCAATAAAAAATAAAAATTAAAGTTAAAAATCCAACAAAACTAAGGAGACATCAGCTTGTGTGGGTTGGTCCGGGCACACTCCACTCTAATTTATAACCGAGAAACACCACAGGCCGCAAGGGCTTTTCCCTAGTTACCAGGGTGGGGAACATAGAAAGGCTGCCGCCCTCTGGCAGTTACCTGCAAAAGCAGCTTTAAAGCCTGTGCTAATGATCATTTCATATGAATAAGTACTGCAGAAGTGTAAATGAAACCTGCCCTCAAAATGTCTTCAGGGAGGTAAAGGCCAAAACGTTTCAAAATGTGACACATACTTTACGAGAACACTTTGTAGAACTAAGGGGTAGTCACAGCTTGAAAAATAAAAAGGACATGCCTTAAAGCTCAATTTCAACGGATTATGAGGCACATGCGAATTCAACCACAAAGAGGTATCAGCTCACACTTGTCAGAATAACCATCAGCAAGAAAACTACAAACAATAAATGCTGAAGGTGTTGTGGAGAAATGCATACCCTCAACTGCAAGTGGGACATAAGTTGGAAAGGGCCACAAACTCGAACAGAATGGGGGTGCCTTAAAAACGTAAACATTGAGCTACCATATGATCCAGCAGGCCCACTCCTCCACCTATAATCTAAGAAGAGAGAATTGGAAAGACACAGGCAGGCAAATCTGCATTGCACAGTATTACAATAGCCAAGATATGGAAGTAACCAAAAAGTCCACCAACAGATGGGTGGACAAAGAAGTACTCCTCCATGTACAGATGGAATATTCGCTAGTGAAGAAAATGAAACAATGCCATTTGCAGCGCCATAGATGAGTCTAGACGTAATCACGCCACGTGTAGTCAGTGAGAAAGCAAAATACATATATCCTATGATATCACTTTCAGGAGTTACTTAAAAATTGATACCAATGAAGATATTTCCACAGAGAAAGGCAATCACAGATTCATTAAAAAACTTATGGTTCACCAAATAGAAAGGGATGAGGATTGGATACATTACCATATTGGGGTTAACAGAGATATACAAACCATGTGAAATATATAACCACCAAAGACGTACGGAAGACCAGGAAGAGACTACTCAACATTGTGTCATAACCTACATGGGAAAAGGATGCGAGGAAGAAAAGATACACGTATATGTGTGAAAGACCCACATCTTGCACACCTATAGCAAACAAACCAATGTAATCAAATCTGCCTGGGTAAAAAATAAAAAGTAAATTACAAATATGAACAAGAAGTAATGAGACATAAACTTAAAGGGCTTTTTCCTGGCACGTTCCATTCTAATATACAACCTAGAATACCACTTCCATTAAGGCTCTGTTTCCCTAGTAACCAAATTTGGCAAAGGAGAAATGCTGCCACCTTGTGGCCGTTTCCTGCAAGAGCAGCTTTAAAGTCCCAGCTAATGGTCACTTAACATTCACAAGGACTCAGGGCTGTAAAAGACACTTGCCCTAAAAATTTGTGCTGAAGTAGGGAATGGACAAAAAATTCACAACAGGCAAATGTTTCAAGAAGAGATTATGAAGAGTTAAGTTTTACTCACACTCTTTTTAAAAAAAAGAAAAATGGATAAAAGCTCAACCTCAGGGAGTGTTAGACGCATGCAATCTAATCTACGAAAAGTTTCAACTTACACCAGTCGACTGACCATCAGCAAAAAGTCTACAAACAATAAATGCTGAAGGGGATTTAGAGAACTGTGTACCCTCTACCTTCTGGTGAGACATAAAAGCCAATAATGAGAAAAGAAAGGAGCTGTGTTTAAAAGTAAAAATGGAGGTACCATTCAATACAGCAGGTGCACCAATGGACCTCTCACCTGAGAAGACAAGAATCGAGAAGACACAGGCCGCAAAAGCTGCAGTGCAGCCTTATTCACAATAGCCAAGACAGTGAAGCAATCAAAATATACAACAAGAGGTGAATGGATAAAGAAGAAGTGGTCCATGTACACAGTGGAATATTAACCATGGAAAACAACGAACCATTGCTCTCTGAGGCACCACAAAGGAGTCTGGAGATAGTCACGAAACATGAGGTAAGTCGGAAAGCAAAAGACCTATATTCTATGATATCACTTATAGGCGTTACCTAATAACTGACACAAATGAACATATATCCACAGAGAAAGACACTCACAGACTTAGAAAATAAAACTATGCTCAACTAAAAGGAAAGGTGGGGGGAATGGATAAATTAAGATTAGTGTTACTATATGTATACAAACACATATTATATACATATCTCAAAAATACCGACCATATAGCAAGGGAGGTCTGCGGAACACTCTGTAACATTTTACATGGGAAGAGGATCTGTACTTGAATAGACATATACAATGTACAAATGAACCAGAGTGTGTTCACCTAGGACAAACAATATTCCAACCTTTAGCCCAATTAAAACACCTTTAAAAACCAAGAAGAAATAATGAGACATAAACTTATGGGGATTTCTCCACGCACATTCTAATGTAATTTACAAGCTAGGAACACGACTTCCAGAAAGGCTCTGCTGCCCTACCACCCAGATTTGGGAATGGAGAAATGCTGCCTTCTTGAGGCCACTTCCCACAACAGCAGCTTTAAACCCATTGCTCTAGGTCACTAAATATTCACAAAACTTAAAGTTCGGGAAATGAGACCTGCTCTCTAAAAAAACTCTTGGGTGGAAAATCGCCCAAAAAATTCAAAAGAGGGCAACCTTCCAAGAAGACAGTTTCAAGAGTTATACTGTACTCCCAATTGTTTCCTTTTTTTAACAGAAAAGAAAACAGCGGAGAAAAATGATGAGTTTTACGAATTTTCAACGACTTACAAACCCAAATTACAAAAACCTATGAGCTCACAGCAGCCAGAAGTGCCATTAGCATAAATGCTGCAAACAATAAATGATGAAGCGATTGTGGAGAAATGCGTACCCTCGATTCTAAGGGGGACGTGGTAAGAGCCACTAATGAAAACACAAAGAAGGTGCTTTGAAAAGGGAAACACGGTGCTACCAGTCAGTGAATCACACCCACTGCTGGGCCTATCACCTGAGAAAATGAGAATCAAAAAGTCACAGGCTGGCAATCCTGCACTCCAACAATATTTACCATAGCCAACACTTGGAAGCAATGAAAATGTCCATCAACCGAGGAATGCACAAAGAAGAACTGGTCCACGTACACAGTGGAAAATTACTCCAATAAAAAATAAAAATTAAAGTTAAAAATCCAACACAACTAAGGAGACATCAGCTTGTGTGGGTTGGTCCGGGCACACTCCACTCTAATTTATAACCGAGAAACACCACAGGCCGCAAGGGCTTTTCCCTAGTTACCAGGGTGGGGAACATAGAAAGGCTGCCGCCCTCTGGCAGTTACCTGCAAAAGCAGCTTTAAAGCCTGTGCTAATGATCATTTCATATGAATAAGTACTGCAGAAGTGTAAATGAAACCTGCCCTCAAAATGTCTTCAGGGAGGTAAAGGCCAAAACGTTTCAAAATGTGACACATACTTTACGAGAACACTTTGTAGAACTAAGGGGTAGTCACAGCTTGAAAAATAAAAAGGACATGCCTTAAAGCTCAATTTCAACGGATTATGAGGCACATGCAAATTCAACCACAAAGAGGTATCAGCTCACACTTGTCAGAATAACCATCAGCAAGAAAACTACAAACAATAAATGCTGAAGGTGTTGTGGAGAAATGCATACCCTCAACTGCAAGTGGGACATAAGTTGGAAAGGGCCACAAACTAGAACAGAATGGGGGTGCCTTAAAAACGTAAACATTGAGCTACCATATGATCCAGCAGGCCCACTCCTCCACCTATAATCTAAGAAGAGAGAATTGGAAAGACACAGGCAGGCAAATCTGCATTGCACAGTATTACAATAGCCAAGATATGGAAGTAACCAAAAAGTCCACCAACAGATGGGTGGACAAAGAAGTACTCCTCCATGTACAGATGGAATATTCGCTAGTGAAGAAAATGAAACAATGCCATTTGCAGCGCCATAGATGAGTCTAGACGTAATCACGCCACGTGTAGTCAGTGAGAAAGCAAAATACATATATCCTATGATATCACTTTCAGGAGTTACTTAAAAATTGATACCAATGAAGATATTTCCACAGAGAAAGGCAATCACAGATTCATTAAAAAACTTATGGTTCACCAAATAGAAAGGGATGAGGATTGGATACATTACCATATTGGGGTTAACAGAGATATACAAACCATGTGAAATATATAACCACCAAAGACGTACGGAAGACCAGGAAGAGACTACTCAACATTGTGTCATAACCTACATGGGAAAAGGATGCGAGGAAGAAAAGATACACGTATATGTGTGAAAGACCCACATCTTGCACACCTATAGCAAACAAACCAATGTAATCAAATCTGCCTGGGTAAAAAATAAAAAGTAAATTACAAATATGAACAAGAAGTAATGAGACATAAACTTAAAGGGCTTTTTCCTGGCACGTTCCATTCTAATATACAACCTAGAATACCACTTCCATTAAGGCTCTGTTTCCCTAGTAACCAAATTTGGCAAAGGAGAAATGCTGCCACCTTGTGGCCGTTTCCTGCAAGAGCAGCTTTAAAGTCCCAGCTAATGGTCACTTAACATTCACAAGGACTCAGGGCTGTAAAAGACACTTGCCCTAAAAATTTGTGCTGAAGTAGGGAATGGACAAAAAATTCACAACAGGCAAATGTTTCAAGAAGAGATTATGAAGAGTTAAGTTTTACTCACACTCTTTTTAAAAAAAAGAAAAATGGATAAAAGCTCAACCTCAGGGAGTGTTAGACGCATGCAATCTAATCTACGAAAAGTTTCAACTTACACCAGTCGACTGACCATCAGCAAAAAGTCTACAAACAATAAATGCTGAAGGGGATTTAGAGAACTGTGTACCCTCTACCTTCTGGTGAGACATAAAAGCCAATAATGAGAAAAGAAAGGAGCTGTGTTTAAAAGTAAAAATGGAGGTACCATTCAATCCAGCAGGTGCACCAATGGACCTCTCACCTGAGAAGACAAGAATCGAGAAGACACAGGCCGCAAAAGCTGCAGTGCAGCCTTATTCACAATAGCCAAGACAGTGAAGCAATCAAAATATCCAACAAGAGGTGAATGGATAAAGAAGAAGTGGTCCATGTACACAGTGGAATATTAACCATGGAAAACAACGAACCATTGCTCTCTGAGGCACCACAAAGGAGTCTGGAGATAGTCACGAAACATGAGGTAAGTCGGAAAGCAAAAGACCTATATTCTATGATATCACTTATAGGCGTTACCTAATAACTGACACAAATGAACATATATCCACAGAGAAAGACACTCACAGACTTAGAAAATAAAACTATGCTCAACTAAAAGGAAAGGTGGGGGGAATGGATAAATTAAGATTAGTGTTACTATATGTATACAAACACATATTATATACATATCTCAAAAATACCGACCATATAGCAAGGGAGGTCTGCGGAACCCTCTGTAACATTTTACATGGGAAGAGGATCTGTACTTGAATAGACATATATAATGTACAAATGAACCAGAGTGTGTTCACCTAGGACAAACAATATTCTAACCTTTAGCCCAATTAAAACACCTTTAAAAACCAAGAAGAAATAATGAGACATAAACTTATGGGGGTTTCTCCACGCACATTCTAATGTAATTTACAACCTAGGAACACGACTTCCAGAAAGGCTCTGCTGCCCTACCACCCAGATTTGGGAATGGAGAAATGCTGCCTCCTTGAGGCCACTTCCCACAACAGCAGCTTTAAACCCATTGCTCTAGGTCACTAAATATTCACAAAACTTGAAGTTCGGGAAATGAGACCTGCTCTCTAAAAAAACTCTTGGGTGGAAAATCGCCCAAAAAATTCAAAAGAGGGCAACCTTCCAAGAAGACAGTTTCAAGAGTTATACTGTACTCCCAATTGTTTCCTTTTTTTAACAGAAAAGAAAACAGCGGAGAAAAATGATGAGTTTTACGAATTTTCAACGACTTACAAACCCAAATTACAAAAACCTATGAGCTCACAGCAGCCAGAAGGGCCATTAGCATAAATGCTGCAAACAATAAATGATGAAGCGATTGTGGAGAAATGCGTACCCTCGATTCTAAGGGGGACGTGGTAAGAGCCACTAATGAAAACACAAAGAAGGTGCTTTGAAAAGGGAAACACGGTGCTACCAGTCAGTGAATCACACCCACTGCTGGGCCTATCACCTGAGAAAATGAGAATCAAAAACTCACAGGCTGGCAATCCTGCACTCCAACATTATTTACCATAGCCAACACTTGGAAGCAATGAAAATGTCCATCAACCGAGGAATGCACAAAGAAGAAGTGGTCCACGTACACAGTGGAAAATTACTCCAATAAAAAATAAAAATTAAATTTAAAAATCCAACACAACTAAGGAGACATCAGCTTGTGTGGGTTGGTCCGGGCACACTCCACTCTAATTTATAACCGAGAAACACCACAGGCCGCAAGGGCTTTTCCCTAGTTACCAGGGTGGGGAACATAGAAAGGCTGCCGCCCTCTGGCAGTTACCTGCAAAAGCAGCTTTAAAGCCTGTGCTAATGATCATTTCATATGAATAAGTACTGCAGAAGTGTAAATGAAACCTGCCCTCAAAATGTCTTCAGGGAAGTAAAGGCCAAAACGTTTCAAAATGTGACACATACTTTAAGAGAACACTTTGTAGAACTAAGGGGTAGTCACAGCTTGAAAAATAAAAAGGACATGCCTTAAAGCTCAATTTCAACGGATTATTAGGCACATGCAAATTCAACCACAAAGAGGTATCAGCTCACACTTGTCAGAATAACCATCAGCAAGAAAACTACAAACAATAAATGCTGAAGGTGTTGTGGAGAAATGCATACCCTCAACTGCAAGTGGGACATAAGTTGGAAAGGGCCACAAACTCGAACAGAATGGGGGTGCCTTAAAAACGTAAACATTGAGCTACCATATGATCCAGCAGGCCCACTCCTCCACCTATAATCTAAGAAGAGAGAATTGGAAAGACACAGGCAGGCAAATCTGCATTGCACATTATTACAATAGCCAAGATATGGAAGTAACCAAAAAGTCCACCAACAGATGGGTGGACAAAGAAGTACTCCTCCATGTACAGATGGAATATTCGCTAGTGAAGAAAATGAAACAATGCCATTTGCAGCGCCATAGATGAGTCTAGACGTAATCACGCCACGTGTAGTCAGTGAGAAAGCAAAATACATATATCCTATGATATCACTTTCAGGAGTTACTTAAAAATTGATACCAATGAAGATATTTCCACAGAGAAAGGCAATCACAGATTCATTAAAAAACTTATGGTTCACCAAATAGAAAGGGATGAGGATTGGATACATTACCATATTGGGGTTAACAGAGATATACAAACCATGTGAAATATATAACCACCAAAGACGTACGGAAGACCAGGAAGAGACTACTCAACATTGTGTCATAACCTACATGGGAAAAGGATGCGAGGAAGAAAAGATACACGTATATGTGTGAAAGACCCACATCTTGCACACCTATAGCAAACAAACCAATGTAATCAAATCTGCCTGGGTAAAAAATAAAAAGTAAATTACAAATATGAACAAGAAGTAATGAGACATAAACTTAAAGGGCTTTTTCCTGGCACGTTCCATTCTAATATACAACCTGGAATACCACTTCCATTAAGGCTCTGTTTCCCTAGTAACCAAATTTGGCAAAGGAGAAATGCTGCCACCTTGTGGCCGTTTCCTGCAAGAGCAGCTTTAAAGTCCCAGCTAATGGTCACTTAACATTCACAAGGACTCAGGGCTGTAAAAGACACTTGCCCTAAAAATTTGTGCTGAAGTAGGGAATGGACAAAAAATTCACAACAGGCAAATGTTTCAAGAAGAGATTATGAAGAGTTAAGTTTTACTCACACTCTTTTTAAAAAAAAGAAAAATGGATAAAAGCTCAACCTCAGGGAGTGTTAGACGCATGCAATCTAATCTACGAAAAGTTTCAACTTACACCAGTCGACTGACCATCAGCAAAAAGTCTACAAACAATAAATGCTGAAGGGGATTTAGAGAATTGTGTACCCTCTACCTTCTGGTGAGACATAAAAGCCAATAATGAGAAAAGAAAGGAGCTGTGTTTAAAAGTAAAAATGGAGGTACCATTCAATACAGCAGGTGCACCAATGGACCTCTCACCTGAGAAGACAAGAATCGAGAAGACACAGGCCGCAAAAGCTGCAGTGCAGCCTTATTCACAATAGCCAAGACAGTGAAGCAATCAAAATATACAACAAGAGGTGAATGGATAAAGAAGAAGTGGTCCATGTACACAGTGGAATATTAACCATGGAAAACAACGAACCATTGCTCTCTGAGGCACCACAAAGGAGTCTGGAGATAGTCACGAAACATGAGGTAAGTCAGAAAGCAAAAGACCTATATTCTATGATATCACTTATAGGCGTTATCTAATAACTGACACAAATGAACATATATCCACAGAGAAAGACACTCACAGACTTAGAAAATAAAACTATGCTCAACTAAAAGGAAAGGTGGGGGGAATGGATAAATTAAGATTAGTGTTACTATATGTATACAAACACATATTATATACATATCTCAAAAATACCGACCATATAGCAAGGGAGGTCTGCGGAACCCTCTGTAACATTTTACATGGGAAGAGGATCTGTACTTGAATAGACATATACAATGTACAAATGAACCAGAGTGTGTTCACCTAGGACAAACAATATTCTAACCTTTAGCCCAATTAAAACACCTTTAAAAACCAAGAAGAAATAATGAGACATAAACTTATGGGGGTTTCTCCACGCACATTCTAATGTAATTTACAACCTAGGAACACGACTTCCAGAAAGGCTCTGCTGCCCTACCACCCAGATTTGGGAATGGAGAAATGCTGCCTCCTTGAGGCCACTTCCCACAACAGCAGCTTTAAACCCATTGCTCTAGGTCACTAAATATTCACAAAACTTGAAGTTCGGGAAATGAGACCTGCTCTCTAAAAAAACTCTTGGGTGGAAAATCGCCCAAAAAATTCAAAAGAGGGCAACCTTCCAAGAAGACAGTTTCAAGAGTTATACTGTACTCCCAATTGTTTCCTTTTTTTAACAGAAAAGAAAACAGCGGAGAAAAATGATGAGTTTTACGAATTTTCAACGACTTACAAACCCAAATTACAAAAACCTATGAGCTCACAGCAGCCAGAAGGGCCATTAGCATAAATGCTGCAAACAATAAATGATGAAGCGATTGTGGAGAAATGCGTACCCTCGATTCTAAGGGGGACGTGGTAAGAGCCACTAATGAAAACACAAAGAAGGTGCTTTGAAAAGGGAAACACGGTGCTACCAGTCAGTGAATCACACCCACTGCAGGGCCTATCACCTGAGAAAATGAGAATCAAAAAGTCACAGGCTGGCAATCCTGCACTCCAACAATATTTACCATAGCCAACACTTGGAAGCAATGAAAATGTCCATCAACCGAGGAATGCACAAAGAAGAACTGGTCCACGTACACAGTGGAAAATTACTCCAATAAAAAATAAAAATTAAATTTAAAAATCCAACACAACTAAGGAGACATCAGCTTGTGTGGGTTTCTCCGGGCACACTCCACTCTAATTTATAACCGAGAAACACCACAGGCCGCAAGGGCTTTTCCCTAGTTACCAGGGTGGGGAACATAGAAAGGCTGCCGCCCTCTGGCAGTTACCTGCAAAAGCAGTTTTAAAGCCTGTGCTAATGGTCATTTCATATGAATAAGTACTGCAGAAGTGTAAATGAAACCTGCCCTCAAAATGTCTTCAGGGAGGTAAAGGCCAAAACGTTTCAAAATGTGACACATACTTTAAGAGAACACTTTGAAGAACTAAGGGGTAATCACAGCTTGAAAAATAAAAAGGACATGCCTTAAAGCTCAATTTCACGGATTATGAGGCACATGCGAATTCAACCACAAAGAGGTATCAGCTCACACTTGTCAGAATAACCATCAGCAAGAAAACTACAAACAATAAATGCTGAAGGTGTTGTGGAGAAATGCATACCCTCAACTGCAAGTGGGACCTAAGTTGGAAAGGGCCACAAACTCGAACAGAATGGGGGTGCCTTAAAAACGTAAACATTGAGCTACCATATGATCCAGCAGGCCCACTCCTCCACCTATAATCTAAGAAGAGAGAATTGGAAAGACACAGGCAGGCAAATCTGCATTGCACAGTATTACAATAGCCAAGATATGGAACTAACCAAAAAGTCCACCAACAGATGGGTGGACAAAGAAGTACTCCTCCATGTACAGATGGAATATTCGCTAGTGAAGAAAATGAAACAATGCCATTTGCAGCGCCATAGATGAGTCTAGACGTAATCACGCCACGTGTAGTCAGTGAGAAAGCAAAATACATATATCCTATGATATCACTTTCAGGAGTTACTTAAAAATTGATACCAATGAAGATATTTCCACAGAGAAAGGCAATCACAGATTCATTAAAAAACTTATGGTTCACCAAATAGAAAGGGATGAGGATTGGATACATTACCATATTGGGGTTAACAGAGATATACAAACCATGTGAAATATATAACCACCAAAGACGTACGGAAGACCAAGAAGAGACTACTCAACATTTTGTCATAACCTACATGGGAAAAGGATGCGAGGAAGAAAAGATACACGTATATGTGTGAAAGACCCACATCTTGCACACCTATAGCAAACAAACCAATGTAATCAAATCTGCCTGGGTAAAAAATAAAAAGTAAATTACAAATATGAACAAGAAGTAATGAGACATAAACTTAAAGGGCTTTTTCCTGGCACGTTCCATTCTAATATACAACCTAGAATACCACTTCCATTAAGGCTCTGTTTCCCTAGTAACCAAATTTGGCAAAGGAGAAATGCTGCCACCTTGTGGCCGTTTCCTGCAAGAGCAGCTTTAAAGTCCCAGCTAATGGTCACTTAACATTCACAAGGACTCAGGGCTGTAAAAGACACTTGCCCTAAAAATTTGTGCTGAAGTAGGGAATGGACAAAAAATTCACAACAGGCAAATGTTTCAAGAAGAGATTATGAAGAGTTAAGTTTTACTCACACTCTTTTTAAAAAAAAGAAAAATGGATAAAAGCTCAACCTCAGGGAGTGTTAGACGCATGCAATCTAATCTACGAAAAGTTTCAACTTACACCAGTCGACTGACCATCAGCAAAAAGTCTACAAACAATAAATGCTGAAGGGGATTTAGAGAACTGTGTACCCTCTACCTTCTGGTGAGACATAAAAGCCAATAATGAGAAAAGAAAGGAGCTGTGTTTAAAAGTAAAAATGGAGGTACCATTCAATCCAGCAGGTGCACCAATGGACCTCTCACCTGAGAAGACAAGAATCGAGAAGACACAGGCCGCAAAAGCTGCAGTGCAGCCTTATTCACAATAGCCAAGACAGTGAAGCAATCAAAATATACAACAAGAGGTGAATGGATAAAGAAGAAGTGGTCCATGTACACAGTGGAATATTAACCATGGAAAACAACGAACCATTGCTCTCTGAGGCACCACAAAGGAGTCTGGAGATAGTCACGAAACATGAGGTAAGTCAGAAAGCAAAAGACCTATATTCTATGATATCACTTATAGGCGTTATCTAATAACTGACACAAATGAACATATATCCACAGAGAAAGACACTCACAGACTTAGAAAATAAAACTATGCTCAACTAAAAGGAAAGGTGGGGGGAATGGATAAATTAAGATTAGTGTTACTATATGTATACAAACACATATTATATACATATCTCAAAAATACCGACCATATAGCAAGGGAGGTCTGCGGAACCCTCTGTAACATTTTACATGGGAAGAGGATCTGTACTTGAATAGACATATACAATGTACAAATGAACCAGAGTGTGTTCACCTAGGACAAACAATATTCTAACCTTTAGCCCAATTAAAACACCTTTAAAAACCAAGAAGAAATAATGAGACATAAACTTATGGGGGTTTCTCCACGCACATTCTAATGTAATTTACAACCTAGGAACACGACTTCCAGAAAGGCTCTGCTGCCCTACCACCCAGATTTGGGAATGGAGAAATGCTGCCTCCTTGAGGCCACTTCCCACAACAGCAGCTTTAAACCCATTGCTCTAGGTCACTAAATATTCACAAAACTTGAAGTTCGGGAAATGAGACCTGCTCTCTAAAAAAACTCTTGGGTGGAAAATCGCCCAAAAAATTCAAAAGAGGGCAACCTTCCAAGAAGACAGTTTCAAGAGTTATACTGTACTCCCAATTGTTTCCTTTTTTTAACAGAAAAGAAAACAGCGGAGAAAAATGATGAGTTTTACGAATTTTCAACGACTTACAAACCCAAATTACAAAAACCTATGAGCTCACAGCAGCCAGAAGGGCCATTAGCATAAATGCTGCAAACAATAAATGATGAAGCGATTGTGGAGAAATGCGTACCCTCGATTCTAAGGGGGACGTGGTAAGAGCCACTAATGAAAACACAAAGAAGGTGCTTTGAAAAGGGAAACACGGTGCTACCAGTCAGTGAATCACACCCACTGCAGGGCCTATCACCTGAGAAAATGAGAATCAAAAAGTCACAGGCTGGCAATCCTGCACTCCAACAATATTTACCATAGCCAACACTTGGAAGCAATGAAAATGTCCATCAACCGAGGAATGCACAAAGAAGAACTGGTCCACGTACACAGTGGAAAATTACTCCAATAAAAAATAAAAATTAAATTTAAAAATCCAACACAACTAAGGAGACATCAGCTTGTGTGGGTTGGTCCGGGCACACTCCACTCTAATTTATAACCGAGAAACACCACAGGCCGCAAGGGCTTTTCCCTAGTTACCAGGGTGGGGAACATAGAAAGGCTGCCGCCCTCTGGCAGTTACCTGCAAAAGCAGTTTTAAAGCCTGTGCTAATGGTCATTTCATATGAATAAGTACTGCAGAAGTGTAAATGAAACCTGCCCTCAAAATGTCTTCAGGGAGGTAAAGGCCAAAACGTTTCAAAATGTGACACATACTTTAAGAGAACACTTTGAAGAACTAAGGGGTAATCACAGCTTGAAAAATAAAAAGGACATGCCTTAAAGCTCAATTTCACGGATTATGAGGCACATGCGAATTCAACCACAAAGAGGTATCAGCTCACACTTGTCAGAATAACCATCAGCAAGAAAACTACAAACAATAAATGCTGAAGGTGTTGTGGAGAAATGCATACCCTCAACTGCAAGTGGGACCTAAGTTGGAAAGGGCCACAAACTCGAACAGAATGGGGGTGCCTTAAAAACGTAAACATTGAGCTACCATATGATCCAGCAGGCCCACTCCTCCACCTATAATCTAAGAAGAGAGAATTGGAAAGACACAGGCAGGCAAATCTGCATTGCACAGTATTACAATAGCCAAGATATGGAACTAACCAAAAAGTCCACCAACAGATGGGTGGACAAAGAAGTACTCCTCCATGTACAGATGGAATATTCGCTAGTGAAGAAAATGAAACAATGCCATTTGCAGCGCCATAGATGAGTCTAGACGTAATCACGCCACGTGTAGTCAGTGAGAAAGCAAAATACATATATCCTATGATATCACTTTCAGGAGTTACTTAAAAATTGATACCAATGAAGATATTTCCACAGAGAAAGGCAATCACAGATTCATTAAAAAACTTATGGTTCACCAAATAGAAAGGGATGAGGATTGGATACATTACCATATTGGGGTTAACAGAGATATACAAACCATGTGAAATATATAACCACCAAAGACGTACGGAAGACTAGGAAGAGACTACTCAACATTGTGTCATAACCTACATGGGAAAAGGATGCGAGGAAGAAAAGATACACGTATATGTGTGAAAGACCCACATCTTGCACACCTATAGCAAACAAACCAATGTAATCAAATCTGCCTGGGTAAAAAATAAAATGTAAATTACAAATATGAAAAAGAAGTAATGAGACATAAACTTAAAGGGCTTTTTCCTGCCACGTTCCATTCTAATATACAACCTAGAATACCACTTCCATTAAGGCTCTGTTTCCCTAGTAACGAAACTTGGCAAAGGAGAAATGCTGCCACCTTGTGGCCGTTTCCTGCAAGAGCAGCTTTAAAGTCCCAGCTAATGGTCACTTAACATTCACAAGGACTCAGGGCTGTAAAAGACACTTGCCCTAAAAATTTGTGCTGAAGTAGGGAATGGACAAAAAATTCACAACAGGCAAATGTTTCAAGAAGAGATTATGAAGAGTTAAGTTTTACTCACACTCTTTTTAAAAAAAAGAAAAATGGATAAAAGCTCAACCTCAGGGAGTGTTAGACGCATGCAATCTAATCTACGAAAAGTTTCAACTTACACCAGTCGACTGACCATCAGCAAAAAGTCTACAAACAATAAATGCTGAAGGGGATTTAGAGAACTGTGTACCCTCTACCTTCTGGTGAGACATAAAAGCCAATAATGAGAAAAGAAAGGAGCTGTGTTTAAAAGTAAAAATGGAGGTACCATTCAATCCAGCAGGTGCACCAATGGACCTCTCACCTGAGAAGACAAGAATCGAGAAGACACAGGCCGCAAAAGCTGCAGTGCAGCCTTATTCACAATAGCCAAGACAGTGAAGCAATCAAAATATCCAACAAGAGGTGAATGGATAAAGAAGAAGTGGTCCATGTACACAGTGGAATATTAACCATGGAAAACAACGAACCATTGCTCTCTGAGGCACCCCAAAGAGTCTGGAGATAGTCACGAAACATGAGGTAAGTCGGAAAGCAAAAGACCTATATTCTATGATATCACTTATAGGCGTTACCTAATAACTGACACAAATGAACATATATCCACAGAGAAAGACACTCACAGACTTAGAAAATAAAACTATGCTCAACTAAAAGGAAAGGTGGGGGGAATGGATAAATTAAGATTAGTGTTACTATATGTATACAAACACATATTATATACATATCTCAAAAATACCGACCATATAGCAAGGGAGGTCTGCGGAACCCTCTGTAACATTTTACATGGGAAGAGGATCTGTACTTGAATAGACATATATAATGTACAAATGAACCAGAGTGTGTTCACCTAGGACAAACAATATTCTAACCTTTAGCCCAATTAAAACACCTTTAAAAACCAAGAAGAAATAATGAGACATAAACTTATGGGGGTTTCTCCACGCACATTCTAATGTAATTTACAACCTAGGAACACGACTTCCAGAAAGGCTCTGCTGCCCTACCACCCAGATTTGGGAATGGAGAAATGCTGCCTCCTTGAGGCCACTTCCCAGAACAGCAGCTTTAAACCCATTGCTCTAGGTCACTAAATATTCACAAAACTTGAAGTTCGGGAAATGAGACCTGCTCTCTAAAAAAACTCTTGGGTGGAAAATCGCCCAAAAAATTCAAAAGAGGGCAACCTTCCAAGAAGACAGTTTCAAGAGTTATACTGTACTCCCAATTGTTTCCTTTTTTTAACAGAAAAGAAAACAGCGGAGAAAAATGATGAGTTTTACGAATTTTCAACGACTTACAAACCCAAATTACAAAAACCTATGAGCTCACAGCAGCCAGAAGGGCCATTAGCATAAATGCTGCAAACAATAAATGATGAAGCGATTGTGGAGAAATGCGTACCCTCGATTCTAAGGGGGACGTGGTAAGAGCCACTAATGAAAACACAAAGAAGGTGCTTTGAAAAGGGAAACACGGTGCTACCAGTCAGTGAATCACACCCACTGCTGGGCCTATCACCTGAGAAAATGAGAATCAAAAAGTCACAGGCTGGCAATCCTGCACTCCAACAATATTTACCATAGCCAACACTTGGAAGCAATGAAAATGTCCATCAACCGAGGAATGCACAAAGAAGAACTGGTCCACGTACACAGTGGAACATTACTCCAATAAAAAATAAAAATTAAAGTTAAAAATCCAACAAAACTAAGGAGACATCAGCTTGTGTGGGTTGGTCCGGGCACACTCCACTCTAATTTATAACCGAGAAACACCACAGGCCGCAAGGGCTTTTCCCTAGTTACCAGGGTGGGGAACATAGAAAGGCTGCCGCCCTCTGGCAGTTACCTGCAAAAGCAGCTTTAAAGCCTGTGCTAATGATCATTTCATATGAATAAGTACTGCAGAAGTGTAAATGAAACCTGCCCTCAAAATGTCTTCAGGGAGGTAAAGGCCAAAACGTTTCAAAATGTGACACATACTTTACGAGAACACTTTGTAGAACTAAGGGGTAGTCACAGCTTGAAAAATAAAAAGGACATGCCTTAAAGCTCAATTTCAACGGATTATGAGGCACATGCGAATTCAACCACAAAGAGGTATCAGCTCACACTTGTCAGAATAACCATCAGCAAGAAAACTACAAACAATAAATGCTGAAGGTGTTGTGGAGAAATGCATACCCTCAACTGCAAGTGGGACATAAGTTGGAAAGGGCCACAAACTCGAACAGAATGGGGGTGCCTTAAAAACGTAAACATTGAGCTACCATATGATCCAGCAGGCCCACTCCTCCACCTATAATCTAAGAAGAGAGAATTGGAAAGACACAGGCAGGCAAATCTGCATTGCACAGTATTACAATAGCCAAGATATGGAAGTAACCAAAAAGTCCACCAACAGATGGGTGGACAAAGAAGTACTCCTCCATGTACAGATGGAATATTCGCTAGTGAAGAAAATGAAACAATGCCATTTGCAGCGCCATAGATGAGTCTAGACGTAATCACGCCACGTGTAGTCAGTGAGAAAGCAAAATACATATATCCTATGATATCACTTTCAGGAGTTACTTAAAAATTGATACCAATGAAGATATTTCCACAGAGAAAGGCAATCACAGATTCATTAAAAAACTTATGGTTCACCAAATAGAAAGGGATGAGGATTGGATACATTACCATATTGGGGTTAACAGAGATATACAAACCATGTGAAATATATAACCACCAAAGACGTACGGAAGACCAGGAAGAGACTACTCAACATTGTGTCATAACCTACATGGGAAAAGGATGCGAGGAAGAAAAGATACACGTATATGTGTGAAAGACCCACATCTTGCACACCTATAGCAAACAAACCAATGTAATCAAATCTGCCTGGGTAAAAAATAAAAAGTAAATTACAAATATGAACAAGAAGTAATGAGACATAAACTTAAAGGGCTTTTTCCTGGCACGTTCCATTCTAATATACAACCTAGAATACCACTTCCATTAAGGCTCTGTTTCCCTAGTAACCAAATTTGGCAAAGGAGAAATGCTGCCACCTTGTGGCCGTTTCCTGCAAGAGCAGCTTTAAAGTCCCAGCTAATGGTCACTTAACATTCACAAGGACTCAGGGCTGTAAAAGACACTTGCCCTAAAAATTTGTGCTGAAGTAGGGAATGGACAAAAAATTCACAACAGGCAAATGTTTCAAGAAGAGATTATGAAGAGTTAAGTTTTACTCACACTCTTTTTAAAAAAAAGAAAAATGGATAAAAGCTCAACCTCAGGGAGTGTTAGACGCATGCAATCTAATCTACGAAAAGTTTCAACTTACACCAGTCGACTGACCATCAGCAAAAAGTCTACAAACAATAAATGCTGAAGGGGATTTAGAGAACTGTGTACCCTCTACCTTCTGGTGAGACATAAAAGCCAATAATGAGAAAAGAAAGGAGCTGTGTTTAAAAGTAAAAATGGAGGTACCATTCAATACAGCAGGTGCACCAATGGACCTCTCACCTGAGAAGACAAGAATCGAGAAGACACAGGCCGCAAAAGCTGCAGTGCAGCCTTATTCACAATAGCCAAGACAGTGAAGCAATCAAAATATACAACAAGAGGTGAATGGATAAAGAAGAAGTGGTCCATGTACACAGTGGAATATTAACCATGGAAAACAACGAACCATTGCTCTCTGAGGCACCACAAAGGAGTCTGGAGATAGTCACGAAACATGAGGTAAGTCGGAAAGCAAAAGACCTATATTCTATGATATCACTTATAGGCGTTACCTAATAACTGACACAAATGAACATATATCCACAGAGAAAGACACTCACAGACTTAGAAAATAAAACTATGCTCAACTAAAAGGAAAGGTGGGGGGAATGGATAAATTAAGATTAGTGTTACTATATGTATACAAACACATATTATATACATATCTCAAAAATACCGACCATATAGCAAGGGAGGTCTGCGGAACACTCTGTAACATTTTACATGGGAAGAGGATCTGTACTTGAATAGACATATACAATGTACAAATGAACCAGAGTGTGTTCACCTAGGACAAACAATATTCCAACCTTTAGCCCAATTAAAACACCTTTAAAAACCAAGAAGAAATAATGAGACATAAACTTATGGGGATTTCTCCACGCACATTCTAATGTAATTTACAAGCTAGGAACACGACTTCCAGAAAGGCTCTGCTGCCCTACCACCCAGATTTGGGAATGGAGAAATGCTGCCTTCTTGAGGCCACTTCCCACAACAGCAGCTTTAAACCCATTGCTCTAGGTCACTAAATATTCACAAAACTTAAAGTTCGGGAAATGAGACCTGCTCTCTAAAAAAACTCTTGGGTGGAAAATCGCCCAAAAAATTCAAAAGAGGGCAACCTTCCAAGAAGACAGTTTCAAGAGTTATACTGTACTCCCAATTGTTTCCTTTTTTTAACAGAAAAGAAAACAGCGGAGAAAAATGATGAGTTTTACGAATTTTCAACGACTTACAAACCCAAATTACAAAAACCTATGAGCTCACAGCAGCCAGAAGGGCCATTAGCATAAATGCTGCAAACAGTAAATGATGAAGCGATTGTGGAGAAATGCGTACCCTCGATTCTAAGGGGGACGTGGTAACAGCCACTAATGAAAACACAAAGAAGGTGCTTTGAAAAGGGAAACACGGTGCTACCAGTCAGTGAATCACACCCACTGCTGGGCCTATCACCTGAGAAAATGAGAATCAAAAAGTCACAGGCTGGCAATCCTGCACTCCAACAATATTTACCATAGCCAACACTTGGAAGCAATGAAAATGTCCATCAACCGAGGAATGCACAAAGAAGAACTGGTCCACGTACACAGTGGAAAATTACTCCAATAAAAAATAAAAATTAAATTTAAAAATCCAACACAACTAAGGAGACATCAGCTTGTGTGGGTTTCTCCGGGCACACTCCACTCTAATTTATAACCGAGAAACACCACAGGCCGCAAGGGCTTTTCCCTAGTTACCAGGGTGGGGAGCATAGAAAGGCTGCCGCCCTCTGGCAGTTACCTGCAAAAGCAGCTTTAAAGCCTGTGCTAATGGTCATTTCATATGAATAAGTACTGCAGAAGTGTAAATGAAACCTGCCCTCAAAATGTCTTCAGGGAGGTAAAGGCCAAAACGTTTCAAAATGTGACACATACTTTAAGAGAACACTTTGAAGAACTAAGGGGTAATCACAGCTTGAAAAATAAAAAGGACATGCCTTAAAGCTCAATTTCAACGGATTATGAGGCACATGCGAATTCAACCACAAAGAGGTATCAGCTCACACTTGTCAGAATAACCATCAGCAAGAAAACTACAAACAATAAATGCTGAAGGTGTTGTGGAGAAATGCATACCCTCAACTGCAAGTGGGACCTAAGTTGGAAAGGGCCACAAACTCGAACAGAATGGGGGTGCCTTAAAAACGTAAACATTGAGCTACCATATGATCCAGCAGGCCCACTCCTCCACCTATAATCTAAGAAGAGAGAATTGGAAAGACACAGGCAGGCAAATCTGCATTGCACAGTATTACAATAGCCAAGATATGGAAGTAACCAAAAAGTCCACCAACAGATGGGTGGACAAAGAAGTACTCCTCCATGTACAGATGGAATATTCGCTAGTGAAGAAAATGAAACAATGCCATTTGCAGCGCCATAGATGAGTCTAGACGTAATCACGCCACGTGTAGTCAGTGAGAAAGCAAAATACATATATCCTATGATATCACTTTCAGGAGTTACTTAAAAATTGATACCAATGAAGATATTTCCACAGAGAAAGGCAATCACAGATTCATTAAAAAACTTATGGTTCACCAAATAGAAAGGGATGAGGATTGGATACATTACCATATTGGGGTTAACAGAGATATACAAACCATGTGAAATATATAACCACCAAAGACGTACGGAAGACCAGGAAGAGACTACTCAACATTGTGTCATAACCTACATGGGAAAAGGATGCGAGGAAGAAAAGATACACGTATATGTGTGAAAGACCCACATCTTGCACACCTATAGCAAACAAACCAATGTAATCAAATCTGCCTGGGTAAAAAATAAAAAGTAAATTACAAATATGAACAAGAAGTAATGAGACATAAACTTAAAGGGCTTTTTCCTGGCACGTTCCATTCTAATATACAACCTAGAATACCACTTCCATTAAGGCTCTGTTTCCCTAGTAACCAAATTTGGCAAAGGAGAAATGCTGCCACCTTGTGGCCGTTTCCTGCAAGAGCAGCTTTAAAGTCCCAGCTAATGGTCACTTAACATTCACAAGGACTCAGGGCTGTAAAAGACACTTGCCCTAAAAATTTGTGCTGAAGTAGGGAATGGACAAAAAATTCACAACAGGCAAATGTTTCAAGAAGAGATTATGAAGAGTTAAGTTTTACTCACACTCTTTTTAAAAAACAGAAAAATGGATAAAAGCTCAACCTCAGGGAGTGTTAGACGCATGCAATCTAATCTACGAAAAGTTTCAACTTACACCAGTCGACTGACCATCAGCAAAAAGTCTACAAACAATAAATGCTGAAGGGGATTTAGAGAACTGTGTACCCTCTACCTTCTGGTGAGACATAAAAGCCAATAATGAGAAAAGAAAGGAGCTGTGTTTAAAAGTAAAAATGGAGGTACCATTCAATCCAGCAGGTGCACCAATGGACCTCTCACCTGAGAAGACAAGAATCGAGAAGACACAGGCCGCAAAAGCTGCAGTGCAGCCTTATTCACAATAGCCAAGACAGTGAAGCAATCAAAATATCCAACAAGAGGTGAATGGATAAAGAAGAAGTGGTCCATGTACACAGTGGAATATTAACCATGGAAAACAACGAACCATTGCTCTCTGAGGCACCACAAAGGAGTCTGGAGATAGTCACGAAACATGAGGTAAGTCGGAAAGCAAAAGACCTATATTCTATGATATCACTTATAGGCGTTACCTAATAACTGACACAAATGAACATATATCCACAGAGAAAGACACTCACAGACTTAGAAAATAAAACTATGCTCAACTAAAAGGAAAGGTGGGGGGAATGGATAAATTAAGATTAGTGTTACTATATGTATACAAACACATATTATATACATATCTCAAAAATACCGACCATATAGCAAGGGAGGTCTGCGGAACCCTCTGTAACATTTTACATGGGAAGAGGATCTGTACTTGAATAGACATATATAATGTACAAATGAACCAGAGTGTGTTCACCTAGGACAAACAATATTCTAACCTTTAGCCCAATTAAAACACCTTTAAAAACCAAGAAGAAATAATGAGACATAAACTTATGGGGGTTTCTCCACGCACATTCTAATGTAATTTACAACCTAGGAACACGACTTCCAGAAAGGCTCTGCTGCCCTACCACCCAGATTTGGGAATGGAGAAATGCTGCCTCCTTGAGGCCACTTCCCACAACAGCAGCTTTAAACCCATTGCTCTAGGTCACTAAATATTCACAAAACTTGAAGTTCGGGAAATGAGACCTGCTCTCTAAAAAAACTCTTGGGTGGAAAATCGCCCAAAAAATTCAAAAGAGGGCAACCTTCCAAGAAGACAGTTTCAAGAGTTATACTGTACTCCCAATTGTTTCCTTTTTTTAACAGAAAAGAAAACAGCGGAGAAAAATGATGAGTTTTACGAATTTTCAACGACTTACAAACCCAAATTACAAAAACCTATGAGCTCACAGCAGCCAGAAGGGCCATTAGCATAAATGCTGCAAACAATAAATGATGAAGCGATTGTGGAGAAATGCGTACCCTCGATTCTAAGGGGGACGTGGTAAGAGCCACTAATGAAAACACAAAGAAGGTGCTTTGAAAAGGGAAACACGGTGCTACCAGTCAGTGAATCACACCCACTGCTGGGCCTATCACCTGAGAAAATGAGAATCAAAAACTCACAGGCTGGCAATCCTGCACTCCAACAATATTTACCATAGCCAACACTTGGAAGCAATGAAAATGTCCATCAACCAAGGAATGCACAAAGAAGAACTGGTCCACGTACACAGTGGAAAATTACTCCAATAAAAAATAAAAATTAAATTTAAAAATCCAACACAACTAAGGAGACATCAGCTTGTGTGGGTTGGTCCGGGCACACTCCACTCTAATTTATAACCGAGAAACACCACAGGCCGCAAGGGCTTTTCCCTAGTTACCAGGGTGGGGAACATAGAAAGGCTGCCGCCCTCTGGCAGTTACCTGCAAAAGCAGCTTTAAAGCCTGTGCTAATGGTCATTTCATATGAATAAGTACTGCAGAAGTGTAAATGAAACCTGCCCTCAAAATGTCTTCAGGGAGGTAAAGGCCAAAACGTTTCAAAATGTGACACATACTTTAAGAGAACACTTTGTAGAACTAAGGGGTAGTCACAGCTTGAAAAATAAAAAGGACATGCCTTAAAGCTCAATTTCAACGGATTATGAGGCACATGCGAATTCAACCACAAAGAGGTATCAGCTCACACTTGTCAGAATAACCATCAGCAAGAAAACTACAAACAATAAATGCTGAAGGTGTTGTGGAGAAATGCATACCCTCAACTGCAAGTGGGACCTAAGTTGGAAAGGGCCACAAACTCGAACAGAATGGGGGTGCCTTAAAAACGTAAACATTGAGCTACCATATGATCCAGCAGGCCCACTCCTCCACCTATAATCTAAGAAGAGAGAATTGGAAAGACACAGGCAGGCAAATCTGCATTGCACAGTATTACAATAGCCAAGATATGGAAGTAACCAAAAAGTCCACCAACAGATGGGTGGACAAAGAAGTACTCCTCCATGTACAGATGGAATATTCGCTAGTGAAGAAAATGAAACAATGCCATTTGCAGCGCCATAGATGAGTCTAGACGTAATCACGCCACGTGTAGTCAGTGAGAAAGCAAAATACATATATCCTATGATATCACTTTCAGGAGTTACTTAAAAATTGATACCAATGAAGATATTTCCACAGAGAAAGGCAATCACAGATTCATTAAAAAACTTATGGTTCACCAAATAGAAAGGGATGAGGATTGGATACATTACCATATTGGGGTTAACAGAGATATACAAACCATGTGAAATATATAACCACCAAAGACGTACGGAAGACCAGGAAGAGACTACTCAACATTGTGTCATAACCTACATGGGAAAAGGATGCGAGGAAGAAAAGATACACGTATATGTGTGAAAGACCCACATCTTGCACACCTATAGCAAACAAACCAATGTAATCAAATCTGCCTGGGTAAAAAATAAAAAGTAAATTACAAATATGAACAAGAAGTAATGAGACATAAACTTAAAGGGCTTTTTCCTGGCACGTTCCATTCTAATATACAACCTAGAATACCACTTCCATTAAGGCTCTGTTTCCCTAGTAACCAAATTTGGCAAAGGAGAAATGCTGCCACCTTGTGGCCGTTTCCTGCAAGAGCAGCTTTAAAGTCCCAGCTAATGGTCACTTAACATTCACAAGGACTCAGGGCTGTAAAAGACACTTGCCCTAAAAATTTGTGCTGAAGTAGGGAATGGACAAAAAATTCACAACAGGCAAATGTTTCAAGAAGAGATTATGAAGAGTTAAGTTTTACTCACACTCTTTTTTAAAAAAAGAAAAATGGATAAAAGCTCAACCTCAGGGAGTGTTAGACGCATGCAATCTAATCTACGAAAAGTTTCAACTTACACCAGTCGACTGACCATCAGCAAAAAGTCTACAAACAATAAATGCTGAAGGGGATTTAGAGAACTGTGTACCCTCTACCTTCTGGTGAGACATAAAAGCCAATAATGAGAAAAGAAAGGAGCTGTGTTTAAAAGTAAAAATGGAGGTACCATTCAATCCAGCAGGTGCACCAATGGACCTCTCACCTGAGAAGACAAGAATCGAGAAGACACAGGCCGCAAAAGCTGCAGTGCAGCCTTATTCACAATAGCCAAGACAGTGAAGCAATCAAAATATCCAACAAGAGGTGAATGGATAAAGAAGAAGTGGTCCATGTACACAGTGGAATATTAACCATGGAAAACAACGAACCATTGCTCTCTGAGGCACCACAAAGGAGTCTGGAGATAGTCACGAAACATGAGGTAAGTCGGAAAGCAAAAGACCTATATTCTATGATATCACTTATAGGCGTTATCTAATAACTGACACAAATGAACATATATCCACAGAGAAAGACACTCACAGACTTAGAAAATAAAACTATGCTCAACTAAAAGGAAAGGTGGGGGGAATGGATAAATTAAGATTAGTGTTACTATATGTATAAAAACACATATTATATACATATCTCAAAAATACCGACCATATAGCAAGGGAGGTCTGCGGAACCCTCTGTAACATTTTACATGGGAAGAGGATCTGTACTTGAATAGACATATATAATGTACAAATGAACCAGAGTGTGTTCACCTAGGACAAACAATATTCTAACCTTTAGCCCAATTAAAACACCTTTAAAAACCAAGAAGAAATAATGAGACATAAACTTATGGGGGTTTCTCCACGCACATTCTAATGTAATTTACAACCTAGGAACACGACTTCCAGAAAGGCTCTGCTGCCCTACCACCCAGATTTGGGAATGGAGAAATGCTGCCTCCTTGAGGCCACTTCCCACAACAGCAGCTTTAAACCCATTGCTCTAGGTCACTAAATATTCACAAAACTTGAAGTTCGGGAAATGAGACCTGCTCTCTAAAAAAACTCTTGGGTGGAAAATCGCCCAAAAAATTCAAAAGAGGGCAACCTTCCAAGAAGACAGTTTCAAGAGTTATACTGTACTCCCAATTGTTTCCTTTTTTTAACAGAAAAGAAAACAGCGGAGAAAAATGATGAGTTTTACGAATTTTCAACGACTTACAAACCCAAATTACAAAAACCTATGAGCTCACAGCAGCCAGAAGGGCCATTAGCATAAATGCTGCAAAGAGTAAATGATGAAGCGATTGTGGAGAAATGCGTACCCTCGATTCTAAGGGGGACGTGGTAACAGCCACTAATGAAAACACAAAGAAGGTGCTTTGAAAAGGGAAACACGGTGCTACCAGTCAGTGAATCACACCCACTGCTGGGCCTATGACCTGAGAAAATGAGAATCAAAAAGTCACAGGCTGGCAATCCTGCACTCCAACAATATTTACCATAGCCAACACTTGGAAGCAATGAAAATGTCCATCAACCGAGGAATGCACAAAGAAGAAGTGGTCCACGTACACAGTGGAAAATTACTCCAATAAAAAATAAAAATTAAATTTAAAAATCCAACACAACTAAGGAGACATCAGCTTGTGTGGGTTGGTCCGGGCACACTCCACTCTAATTTATAACCGAGAAACACCACAGGCCGCAAGGGCTTTTCCCTAGTTACCAGGGTGGGGAACATAGAAAGGCTGCCGCCCTCTGGCAGTTACCTGCAAAAGCAGCTTTAAAGCCTGTGCTAATGATCATTTCATATGAATAAGTACTGCAGAAGTGTAAATGAAACCTGCCCTCAAAATGTCTTCAGGGAGGTAAAGGCCAAAACGTTTCAAAATGTGACACATACTTTAAGAGAACACTTTGTAGAACTAAGGGGTAGTCACAGCTTGAAAAATAAAAAGGACATGCCTTAAAGCTCAATTTCAACGGATTATGAGGCACATGCAAATTCAACCACAAAGAGGTATCAGCTCACACTTGTCAGAATAACCATCAGCAAGAAAACTACAAACAATAAATGCTGAAGGTGTTGTGGAGAAATGCATACCCTCAACTGCAAGTGGGACATAAGTTGGAAAGGGCCACAAACTCGAACAGAATGGGGGTGCCTTAAAAACGTAAACATTGAGCTACCATATGATCCAGCAGGCCCACTCCTCCACCTATAATCTAAGAAGAGAGAATTGGAAAGACACAGGCAGGCAAATCTGCATTGCACAGTATTACAATAGCCAAGATATGGAAGTAACCAAAAAGTCCACCAACAGATGGGTGGACAAAGAAGTACTCCTCCATGTACAGATGGAATATTCGCTAGTGAAGAAAATGAAACAATGCCATTTGCAGCGCCATAGATGAGTCTAGACGTAATCACGCCACGTGTAGTCAGTGAGAAAGCAAAATACATATATCCTATGATATCACTTTCAGGAGTTACTTAAAAATTGATACCAATGAAGATATTTCCACAGAGAAAGGCAATCACAGATTCATTAAAAAACTTATGGTTCACCAAATAGAAAGGGATGAGGATTGGATACATTACCATATTGGGGTTAACAGAGATATACAAACCATGTGAAATATATAATCACCAAAGACGTACGGAAGACCAGGAGAAGACTACTCAACCTTGTGTCATAACCTACATGGGAAAAGGATGCTAGGAAGAATAGATACACGTATATGTGTGAAAGAACCACATCTTGCACACCTATAGCAAAGAAACCAATGTAATCAAATCTGCCTGGGTAAAAAATAAAAAGTAAATTACAAATATGAACAAGAAGTAATGAGACATAAACTTAAAGGGCTTTTTCCTGGCACGTTCCATTCTAATATACAACCTAGAATTCCACTTCCATTAAGGCTCTGTTTCCCTAGTAACCAAATTTGGCAAAGGAGAAATGCTGCCACCTTGTGGCCGTTTCCTGCAAGAGCAGCTTTAAAGTCCCAGCTAATGGTCACTTAACATTCACAAGGACTCAGGGCTGTAAAAGACACTTGCCCTAAAAATTTGTGCTGAAGTAGGGAATGGACAAAAAATTCACAACAGGCAAATGTTTCAAGAAGAGATTATGAAGAGTTAAGTTTTACTCACACTCTTTTTAAAAAAAAGAAAAATGGATAAAAGCTCAACCTCAGGGAGTGTTAGACGCATGCAATCTAATCTACGAAAAGTTTCAACTTACACCAGTCGACTGACCATCAGCAAAAAGTCTACAAACAATAAATGCTGAAGGGGATTTAGAGAACTGTGTACCCTCTACCTTCTGGTGAGACATAAAAGCCAATAATGAGAAAAGAAAGGAGCTGTGTTTAAAAGTAAAAATGGAGGTACCATTCAATCCAGCAGGTGCACCAATGGACCTCTCACCTGAGAAGACAAGAATCGAGAAGACACAGGCCGCAAAAGCTGCAGTGCAGCCTTATTCACAATAGCCAAGACAGTGAAGCAATCAAAATATCCAACAAGAGGTGAATGGATAAAGAAGAAGTGGTCCATGTACACAGTGGAATATTAACCATGGAAAACAACGAACCATTGCTCTCTGAGGCACCGCAAAGGAGGCTGGAGATAGTCACGAAACATGAGGTAAGTCGGAAAGCAAAAGACCTATATTCTATGATATCACTTATAGGCGTTATCTAATAACTGACACAAAGGAACATATATCCACAGAGAAAGACACTCACAGACTTAGAAAATAAAACTATGCTCAACTAAAAGGAAAGGTGGGGGGAATGGATAAATTAAGATTAGTGTTACTATATGTATACAAACACATATTATATACATATCTCAAAAATACCGACCATATAGCAAGGGAGGTCTGCGGAACCCTCTGTAACATTTTACATGGGAAGAGGATCTGTACTTGAATAGACATATATAATGTCCAAATGAACCAGAGTGTGTTCACCTAGGACAAACAATATTCTAACCTTTAGCCCAATTAAAACACCTTTAAAAACCAAGAAGAAATAATGAGACATAAACTTATGGGGGTTTCTCCACGCACAATCTAATGTAATTTACAACCTAGGAACACGACTTCCAGAAAGGCTCTGCTGCCCTACCACCCAGATTTGGGAATGGAGAAATGCTGCCTCCTTGAGGCCACTTCCCACAACAGCAGCTTTAATCCCATTGCTCTAGGTCACTAAATATTCACAAAACTTGAAGTTCGGGAAATGAGACCTGCTCTCTAAAAAAACTCTTGGGTGGAAAATCGCCCAAAAAATTCAAAAGAGGGCAACCTTCCAAGAAGACAGTTTCAAGAGTTATACTGTACTCCCAATTGTTTCCTTTTTTTAACAGAAAAGAAAACAGCGGAGAAAAATGATGAGTTTTACGAATTTTCAACGACTTACAAACCCAAATTACAAAAACCTATGAGCTCACAGCAGCCAGAAGGGCCATTAGCATAAATGCTGCAAACAGTAAATGATGAAGCGATTGTGGAGAAATGCGTACCCTCGATTCTAAGGGGGACGTGGTAACAGCCACTAATGAAAACACAAAGAAGGTGCTTTGAAAAGGGAAACACGGTGCTACCAGTCAGTGAATCACACCCACTGCTGGGCCTATGACCTGAGAAAATGAGAATCAAAAAGTCACAGGCTGGCAATCCTGCACTCCAACAATATTTACCATAGCCAACACTTGGAAGCAATGAAAATGTCCATCAACCGAGGAATGCACAAAGAAGAAGTGGTCCACGTACACAGTGGAAAATTACTCCAATAAAAAATAAAAATTAAATTTAAAAATCCAACACAACTAAGGAGACATCAGCTTGTGTGGGTTGGTCCGGGCACACTCCACTCTAATTTATAACCGAGAAACACCACAGGCCGCAAGGGCTTTTCCCTAGTTACCAGGGTGGGGAACATAGAAAGGCTGCCGCCCTCTGGCAGTTACCTGCAAAAGCAGCTTTAAGCCTGTGCTAATGATCATTTCATATGAATAAGTACTGCAGAAGTGTAAATGAAACCTGCCCTCAAAATGTCTTCAGGGAGGTAAAGGCCAAAACGTTTCAAAATGTGACACATACTTTAAGAGAACACTTTGTAGAACTAAGGGGTAGTCACAGCTTGAAAAATAAAAAGGACATGCCTTAAAGCTCAATTTCAACGGATTATGAGGCACATGCAAATTCAACCACAAAGAGGTATCAGCTCACACTTGTCAGAATAACCATCAGCAAGAAAACTACAAACAATAAATGCTGAAGGTGTTGTGGAGAAATGCATACCCTCAACTGCAAGTGGGACATAAGTTGGAAAGGGCCACAAACTCGAACAGAATGGGGGTGCCTTAAAAACGTAAACATTGAGCTACCATATGATCCAGCAGGCCCACTCCTCCACCTATAATCTAAGAAGAGAGAATTGGAAAGACACAGGCAGGCAAATCTGCATTGCACAGTATTACAATAGCCAAGATATGGAAGTAACCAAAAAGTCCACCAACAGATGGGTGGACAAAGAAGTACTCCTCCATGTACAGATGGAATATTCGCTAGTGAAGAAAATGAAACAATGCCATTTGCAGCGCCATAGATGAGTCTAGACGTAATCACGCCACGTGTAGTCAGTGAGAAAGCAAAATACATATATCCTATGATATCACTTTCAGGAGTTACTTAAAAATTGATACCAATGAAGATATTTCCACAGAGAAAGGCAATCACAGATTCATTAAAAAACTTATGGTTCACCAAATAGAAAGGGATGAGGATTGGATACATTACCATATTGGGGTTAACAGAGATATACAAACCATGTGAAATATATAATCACCAAAGACGTACGGAAGACCAGGAGAAGACTACTCAACCTTGTGTCATAACCTACATGGGAAAAGGATGCTAGGAAGAATAGATACACGTATATGTGTGAAAGAACCACATCTTGCACACCTATAGCAAAGAAACCAATGTAATCAAATCTGCCTGGGTAAAAAATAAAAAGTAAATTACAAATATGAACAAGAAGTAATGAGACATAAACTTAAAGGGCTTTTTCCTGGCACGTTCCATTCTAATATACAACCTAGAATTCCACTTCCATTAAGGCTCTGTTTCCCTAGTAACCAAATTTGGCAAAGGAGAAATGCTGCCACCTTGTGGCCGTTTCCTGCAAGAGCAGCTTTAAAGTCCCAGCTAATGGTCACTTAACATTCACAAGGACTCAGGGCTGTAAAAGACACTTGCCCTAAAAATTTGTGCTGAAGTAGGGAATGGACAAAAAATTCACAACAGGCAAATGTTTCAAGAAGAGATTATGAAGAGTTAAGTTTTACTCACACTCTTTTTAAAAAAAAGAAAAATGGATAAAAGCTCAACCTCAGGGAGTGTTAGACGCATGCAATCTAATCTACGAAAAGTTTCAACTTACACCAGTCGACTGACCATCAGCAAAAAGTCTACAAACAATAAATGCTGAAGGGGATTTAGAGAACTGTGTACCCTCTACCTTCTGGTGAGACATAAAAGCCAATAATGAGAAAAGAAAGGAGCTGTGTTTAAAAGTAAAAATGGAGGTACCATTCAATCCAGCAGGTGCACCAATGGACCTCTCACCTGAGAAGACAAGAATCGAGAAGACACAGGCCGCAAAAGCTGCAGTGCAGCCTTATTCACAATAGCCAAGACAGTGAAGCAATCAAAATATCCAACAAGAGGTGAATGGATAAAGAAGAAGTGGTCCATGTACACAGTGGAATATTAACCATGGAAAACAACGAACCATTGCTCTCTGAGGCACCGCAAAGGAGGCTGGAGATAGTCACGAAACATGAGGTAAGTCGGAAAGCAAAAGACCTATATTCTATGATATCACTTATAGGCGTTATCTAATAACTGACACAAAGGAACATATATCCACAGAGAAAGACACTCACAGACTTAGAAAATAAAACTATGCTCAACTAAAAGGAAAGGTGGGGGGAATGGATAAATTAAGATTAGTGTTACTATATGTATACAAACACATATTATATACATATCTCAAAAATACCGACCATATAGCAAGGGAGGTCTGCGGAACCCTCTGTAACATTTTACATGGGAAGAGGATCTGTACTTGAATAGACATATATAATGTACAAATGAACCAGAGTGTGTTCACCTAGGACAAACAATATTCTAACCTTTAGCCCAATTAAAACACCTTTAAAAACCAAGAAGAAATAATGAGACATAAACTTATGGGGGTTTCTCCACGCACAATCTAATGTAATTTACAACCTAGGAACACGACTTCCAGAAAGGCTCTGCTGCCCTACCACCCAGATTTGGGAATGGAGAAATGCTGCCTCCTTGAGGCCACTTCCCACAACAGCAGCTTTAATCCCATTGCTCTAGGTCACTAAATATTCACAAAACTTGAAGTTCGGGAAATGAGACCTGCTCTCTAAAAAAACTCTTGGGTGGAAAATCGCCCAAAAAATTCAAAAGAGGGCAACCTTCCAAGAAGACAGTTTCAAGAGTTATACTGTACTCCCAATTGTTTCCTTTTTTTAACAGAAAAGAAAACAGCGGAGAAAAATGATGAGTTTTACGAATTTTCAACGACTTACAAACCCAAATTACAAAAACCTATGAGCTCACAGCAGCCAGAAGGGCCATTAGCATAAATGCTGCAAACAGTAAATGATGAAGCGATTGTGGAGAAATGCGTACCCTCGATTCTAAGGGGGACGTGGTAACAGCCACTAATGAAAACACAAAGAAGGTGCTTTGAAAAGGGAAACACGGTGCTACCAGTCAGTGAATCACACCCACTGCTGGGCCTATGACCTGAGAAAATGAGAATCAAAAAGTCACAGGCTGGCAATCCTGCACTCCAACAATATTTACCATAGCCAACACTTGGAAGCAATGAAAATGTCCATCAACCGAGGAATGCACAAAGAAGAAGTGGTCCACGTACACAGTGGAAAATTACTCCAATAAAAAATAAAAATTAAATTTAAAAATCCAACACAACTAAGGAGACATCAGCTTGTGTGGGTTGGTCCGGGCACACTCCACTCTAATTTATAACCGAGAAACACCACAGGCCGCAAGGGCTTTTCCCTAGTTACCAGGGTGGGGAACATAGAAAGGCTGCCGCCCTCTGGCAGTTACCTGCAAAAGCAGCTTTAAGCCTGTGCTAATGATCATTTCATATGAATAAGTACTGCAGAAGTGTAAATGAAACCTGCCCTCAAAATGTCTTCAGGGAGGTAAAGGCCAAAACGTTTCAAAATGTGACACATACTTTAAGAGAACACTTTGTAGAACTAAGGGGTAGTCACAGCTTGAAAAATAAAAAGGACATGCCTTAAAGCTCAATTTCAACGGATTATGAGGCACATGCAAATTCAACCACAAAGAGGTATCAGCTCACACTTGTCAGAATAACCATCAGCAAGAAAACTACAAACAATAAATGCTGAAGGTGTTGTGGAGAAATGCATACCCTCAACTGCAAGTGGGACATAAGTTGGAAAGGGCCACAAACTCGAACAGAATGGGGGTGCCTTAAAAACGTAAACATTGAGCTACCATATGATCCAGCAGGCCCACTCCTCCACCTATAATCTAAGAAGAGAGAATTGGAAAGACACAGGCAGGCAAATCTGCATTGCACAGTATTACAATAGCCAAGATATGGAAGTAACCAAAAAGTCCACCAACAGATGGGTGGACAAAGAAGTACTCCTCCATGTACAGATGGAATATTCGCTAGTGAAGAAAATGAAACAATGCCATTTGCAGCGCCATAGATGAGTCTAGACGTAATCACGCCACGTGTAGTCAGTGAGAAAGCAAAATACATATATCCTATGATATCACTTTCAGGAGTTACTTAAAAATTGATACCAATGAAGATATTTCCACAGAGAAAGGCAATCACAGATTCATTAAAAAACTTATGGTTCACCAAATAGAAAGGGATGAGGATTGGATACATTACCATATTGGGGTTAACAGAGATATACAAACCATGTGAAATATATAAGCACCAAAGACGTACGGAAGACCAGGAAGAGACTACTCAACCTTGTGTCATAACCTACATGGGAAAAGGATGCGAGGAAGAAAAGATACACGTATATGTGTGAAAGACCCACATCTTGCACACCTATAGCAAACAAACCAATGTAATCAAATCTGCCTGGGTAAAAAATAAAAAGTAAATTACAAATATGAACAAGAAGTAATGAGACATAAACTTAAAGGGCTTTTTCCTGGAACGTTCCATTCTAATATACAACCTAGAATACCACTTCCATTAAGGCTCTGTTTCCCTAGTAACCAAATTTGGCAAAGGAGAAATGCTGCCACCTTGTGGCCGTTTCCTGCAAGATCAGCTTTAAAGTCCCAGCTAATGGTCACTTAACATTCACAAGGACTCAGGGCTGTAAAAGACACTTGCCCTAAAAATTTGTGCTGAAGTAGGGAATGGACAAAAAATTCACAACAGGCAAATGTTTCAAGAAGAGATTATGAAGAGTTAAGTTTTACTCACACTCTTTTTAAAAAAAAGAAAAATGGATAAAAGCTCAACCTCAGGGAGTGTTAGACGCATGCAATCTAATCTACAAAAAGTTTCAACTTACACCAGTCGACTGACCATCAGCAAAAAGTCTACAAACAATAAATGCTGAAGGGGATTTAGAGAACTGTGTACCCTCTACCTTCTGGTGAGACATAAAAGCCAATAATGAGAAAAGAAAGGAGCTGTGTTTAAAAGTAAAAATGGAGGTACCATTCAATCCAGCAGGTGCACCAATGGACCTCTCACCTGAGAAGACAAGAATCGAGAAGACACAGGCCGCAAAAGCTGCAGTGCAGCCTTATTCACAATAGCCAAGACAGTGAAGCAATCAAAATATCCAACAAGAGGTGAATGGATAAAGAAGAAGTGGTCCATGTACACAGTGGAATATTAACCATGGAAAACAACGAACCATTGCTCTCTGAGGCACCGCAAAGGAGGCTGGAGATAGTCACGAAACATGAGGTAAGTCGGAAAGCAAAAGACCTATATTCTATGATATCACTTATAGGCGTTACCTAATAACTGACACAAATGAACATATATCCACAGAGAAAGACACTCACAGACTTAGAAAATAAAACTATGCTCAACTAAAAGGAAAGGTGGGGGGAATGGATAAATTAAGATTAGTGTTACTATATGTATACAAACACATATTATATACATATCTCAAAAATACCGACCATATAGCAAGGGAGGTCTGCGGAACCCTCTGTAACATTTTACATGGGAAGAGGATCTGTACTTGAATAGACATATACAATGTACAAATGAACCAGAGTGTGTTCACCTAGGACAAACAATATTCTAACCTTTAGCCCAATTAAAACACCTTTAAAAACCAAGAAGAAATAATGAGACATAAACTTATGGGGGTTTCTCCACGCACATTCTAATGTAATTTACAATCTAGGAACACGACTTCCAGAAAGGCTCTGCTGCCCTACCACCCAGATTTGGGAATGGAGAAATGCTGCCTTCTTGAGGCCACTTCCCACAACAGCAGCTTTAAACCCATTGCTCTAGGTCACTAAATATTCACAAAACTTAAAGTTCGGGAAATGAGACCTGCTCTCTAAAAAAACTCTTGGGTGGAAAATCGCCCAAAAAATTCAAAAGCGGGCAACCTTCCAAGAAGACAGTTTCAAGAGTTATACTGTACTCCCAATTGTTTCCTTTTTTTAACAGAAAAGAAAACAGCGGAGAAAAATGATGAGTTTTACGAATTTTCAACGACTTACAAACCCAAATTACAAAAACCTATGAGCTCACAGCAGCCAGAAGGGCCATTAGCATAAATGCTGCAAACAATAAATGATGAAGCGATTGTGGAGAAATGCGTACCCTCGATTCTAAGGGGGACGTGGTAAGAGCCACTAATGAAAACACAAAGAAGGTGCTTGGAAAAGGGAAACACGGTGCTACCAGTCAGTGAATCACACCCACTGCAGGGCCTATCACCTGAGAAAATGAGAATCAAAAAGTCACAGGCTGGCAATCCTGCACTCCAACAATATTTACCATAGCCAACACTTGGAAGCAATGAAAATGTCCATCAACCGAGGAATGCACAAAGAAGAAGTGGTCCACGTACACAGTGGAAAATTACTCCAATAAAAAATAAAAATTAAATTTAAAAATCCAACACAACTAAGGAGACATCAGCTTGTGTGGGTTTCTCCGGGCACACTCCACTCTAATTTATAACCGAGAAACACCACAGGCCGCAAGGGCTTTTCCCTAGTTACCAGGGTGGGGAACATAGAAAGGCTGCCGCCCTCTGGCAGTTACCTGCAAAAGCAGGTTTAAAGCCTGTGCTAATGGTCATTTCATATGAATAAGTACTGCAGAAGTGTAAATGAAACCTGCCCTCAAAATGTCTTCAGGGAGGTAAAGGCCAAAACGTTTCAAAATGTGACACATACTTTAAGAGAACACTTTGAAGAACTAAGGGGTAATCACAGCTTGAAAAATAAAAAGGACATGCCTTAAAGCTCAATTTCAACGGATTATGAGGCACATGCGAATTCAACCACAAAGAGGTATCAGCTCACACTTGTCAGAATAACCATCAGCAAGAAAACTACAAACAATAAATGCTGAAGGTGTTGTGGAGAAATGCATACCCTCAACTGCAAGTGGGACATAAGTTGGAAAGGGCCACAAACTCGAACAGAATGGGGGTGCCTTAAAAACGTAAACATTGAGCTACCATATGATCCAGCAGGCCCACTCCTCCACCTATAATCTAAGAAGAGAGAATTGGAAAGACACAGGCAGGCAAATCTGCATTGCACAGTATTACAATAGCCAAGATATGGAAGTAACCAAAAAGTCCACCAACAGATGGGTGGACAAAGAAGTACTCCTCCATGTACAGATGGAATATTCGCTAGTGAAGAAAATGAAACAATGCCATTTGCAGCGCCATAGATGAGTCTAGACGTAATCACGCCACGTGTAGTCAGTGAGAAAGCAAAATACATATATCCTATGATATCACTTTCAGGAGTTACTTAAAAATTGATACCAATGAAGATATTTCCACAGAGAAAGGCAATCACAGATTCATTAAAAAACTTATGGTTCACCAAATAGAAAGGGATGAGGATTGGATACATTACCATATTGGGGTTAACAGAGATATACAAACCATGTGAAATATATAATCACCAAAGACGTACGGAAGACCAGGAGAAGACTACTCAACCTTGTGTCATAACCTACATGGGAAAAGGATGCTAGGAAGAATAGATACACGTATATGTGTGAAAGAACCACATCTTGCACACCTATAGCAAAGAAACCAATGTAATCAAATCTGCCTGGGTAAAAAATAAAAAGTAAATTACAAATATGAACAAGAAGTAATGAGACATAAACTTAAAGGGCTTTTTCCTGGCACGTTCCATTCTAATATACAACCTAGAATTCCACTTCCATTAAGGCTCTGTTTCCCTAGTAACCAAATTTGGCAAAGGAGAAATGCTGCCACCTTGTGGCCGTTTCCTGCAAGAGCAGCTTTAAAGTCCCAGCTAATGGTCACTTAACATTCACAAGGACTCAGGGCTGTAAAAGACACTTGCCCTAAAAATTTGTGCTGAAGTAGGGAATGGACAAAAAATTCACAACAGGCAAATGTTTCAAGAAGAGATTATGAAGAGTTAAGTTTTACTCACACTCTTTTTAAAAAAAAGAAAAATGGATAAAAGCTCAACCTCAGGGAGTGTTAGACGCATGCAATCTAATCTACGAAAAGTTTCAACTTACACCAGTCGACTGACCATCAGCAAAAAGTCTACAAACAATAAATGCTGAAGGGGATTTAGAGAACTGTGTACCCTCTACCTTCTGGTGAGACATAAAAGCCAATAATGAGAAAAGAAAGGAGCTGTGTTTAAAAGTAAAAATGGAGGTACCATTCAATCCAGCAGGTGCACCAATGGACCTCTCACCTGAGAAGACAAGAATCGAGAAGACACAGGCCGCAAAAGCTGCAGTGCAGCCTTATTCACAATAGCCAAGACAGTGAAGCAATCAAAATATCCAACAAGAGGTGAATGGATAAAGAAGAAGTGGTCCATGTACACAGTGGAATATTAACCATGGAAAACAACGAACCATTGCTCTCTGAGGCACCGCAAAGGAGGCTGGAGATAGTCACGAAACATGAGGTAAGTCGGAAAGCAAAAGACCTATATTCTATGATATCACTTATAGGCGTTATCTAATAACTGACACAAAGGAACATATATCCACAGAGAAAGACACTCACAGACTTAGAAAATAAAACTATGCTCAACTAAAAGGAAAGGTGGGGGGAATGGATAAATTAAGATTAGTGTTACTATATGTATACAAACACATATTATATACATATCTCAAAAATACCGACCATATAGCAAGGGAGGTCTGCGGAACCCTCTGTAACATTTTACATGGGAAGAGGATCTGTACTTGAATAGACATATACAATGTATAAATGAACCAGAGTGTGTTCACCTAGGACAAACAATATTCTAACCTTTAGCCCAATTAAAACACCTTTAAAAACCAAGAAGAAATAATGAGACATAAACTTATGGGGGTTTCTCCACGCACATTCTAATGTAATTTACAACCTAGGAACACGACTTCCAGAAAGGCTCTGCTGCCCTACCACCCAGATTTGGGAATGGAGAAATGCTGCCTCCTTGAGGCCACTTCCCACAACAGCAGCTTTAATCCCATTGCTCTAGGTCACTAAATATTCACAAAACTTGAAGTTCGGGAAATGAGACCTGCTCTCTAAAAAAACTCTTGGGTGGAAAATCGCCCAAAAAATTCAAAAGAGGGCAACCTTCCAAGAAGACAGTTTCAAGAGTTATACTGTACTCCCAATTGTTTCCTTTTTTTAACAGAAAAGAAAACAGCGGAGAAAAATGATGAGTTTTACGAATTTTCAACGACTTACAAACCCAAATTACAAAAACCTATGAGCTCACAGCAGCCAGAAGGGCCATTAGCATAAATGCTGCAAACAGTAAATGATGAAGCGATTGTGGAGAAATGCGTTCCCTCGATTCTAAGGGGGACGTGGTAAGAGCCACTAATGAAAACACAAAGAAGGTGCTTGGAAAAGGGAAACACGGTGCTACCAGTCAGTGAATCACACCCACTGCTGGGCCTATCACCTGAGAAAATGAGAATCAAAAAGTCACAGGCTGGCAATCCTGCACTCCAACAATATTTACCATAGCCAACACTTGGAAGCAATGAAAATGTCCATCAACCGAGGAATGCACAAAGAAGAAGTGGTCCACGTACACAGTGGAAAATTACTCCAATAAAAAATAAAAATTAAATTTAAAAATCCAACACAACTAAGGAGACATCAGCTTGTGTGGGTTGGTCCGGGCACACTCCACTCTAATTTATAACCGAGAAACACCACAGGCCGCAAGGGCTTTTCCCTAGTTACCAGGGTGGGGAACATAGAAAGGCGGCCGCCCTCTGGCAGTTACCTGCAAAAGCAGCTTTAAAGCCTGTGCTAATGATCATTTCATATGAATAAGTACTGCAGAAGTGTAAATGAAACCTGCCCTCAAAATGTCTTCAGGGAGGTAAAGGCCAAAACGTTTCAAAATGTGACACATACTTTAAGAGAACACTTTGTAGAACTAAGGGGTAGTCACAGCTTGAAAAATAAAAAGGACATGCCTTAAAGCTCAATTTCAACGGATTATGAGGCACATGCAAATTCAACCACAAAGAGGTATCAGCTCACACTTGTCAGAATAACCATCAGCAAGAAAACTACAAACAATAAATGCTGAAGGTGTTGTGGAGAAATGCATACCCTCAACTGCAAGTGGGACATAAGTTGGAAAGGGCCACAAACTCGAACAGAATGGGGGTGCCTTAAAAACGTAAACATTGAGCTACCATATGATCCAGCAGGCCCACTCCTCCACCTATAATCTAAGAAGAGAGAATTGGAAAGACACAGGCAGGCAAATCTGCATTGCACATTATTACAATAGCCAAGATATGGAAGTAACCAAAAAGTCCACCAACAGATGGGTGGACAAAGAAGTACTCCTCCATGTACAGATGGAATATTCGCTAGTGAAGAAAATGAAACAATGCCATTTGCAGCGCCATAGATGAGTCTAGACGTAATCACGCCACGTGTAGTCAGTGAGAAAGCAAAATACATATATCCTATGATATCACTTTCAGGAGTTACTTAAAAATTGATACCAATGAAGATATTTCCACAGAGAAAGGCAATCACAGATTCATTAAAAAACTTATGGTTCACCAAATAGAAAGGGATGAGGATTGGATACATTACCATATTGGGGTTAACAGAGATATACAAACCATGTGAAATATATAATCACCAAAGACGTACGGAAGACCAGGAGAAGACTACTCAACCTTGTGTCATAACCTACATGGGAAAAGGATGCTAGGAAGAATAGATACACGTATATGTGTGAAAGAACCACATCTTGCACACCTATAGCAAAGAAACCAATGTAATCAAATCTGCCTGGGTAAAAAATAAAAAGTAAATTACAAATATGAACAAGAAGTAATGAGACATAAACTTAAAGGGCTTTTTCCTGGCACGTTCCATTCTAATATACAACCTAGAATTCCACTTCCATTAAGGCTCTGTTTCCCTAGTAACCAAATTTGGCAAAGGAGAAATGCTGCCACCTTGTGGCCGTTTCCTGCAAGAGCAGCTTTAAAGTCCCAGCTAATGGTCACTTAACATTCACAAGGACTCAGGGCTGTAAAAGACACTTGCCCTAAAAATTTGTGCTGAAGTAGGGAATGGACAAAAAATTCACAACAGGCAAATGTTTCAAGAAGAGATTATGAAGAGTTAAGTTTTACTCACACTCTTTTTAAAAAAAAGAAAAATGGATAAAAGCTCAACCTCAGGGAGTGTTAGACGCATGCAATCTAATCTACAAAAAGTTTCAACTTACACCAGTCGACTGACCATCAGCAAAAAGTCTACAAACAATAAATGCTGAAGGGGATTTAGAGAACTGTGTACCCTCTACCTTCTGGTGAGACATAAAAGCCAATAATGAGAAAAGAAAGGAGCTGTGTTTAAAAGTAAAAATGGAGGTACCATTCAATCCAGCAGGTGCACCAATGGACCTCTCACCTGAGAAGACAAGAATCGAGAAGACACAGGCCGCAAAAGCTGCAGTGCAGCCTTATTCACAATAGCCAAGACAGTGAAGCAATCAAAATATCCAACAAGAGGTGAATGGATAAAGAAGAAGTGGTCCATGTACACAGTGGAATATTAACCATGGAAAACAACGAACCATTGCTCTCTGAGGCACCGCAAAGGAGGCTGGAGATAGTCACGAAACATGAGGTAAGTCGGAAAGCAAAAGACCTATATTCTATGATATCACTTATAGGCGTTACCTAATAACTGACACAAATGAACATATATCCACAGAGAAAGACACTCACAGACTTAGAAAATAAAACTATGCTCAACTAAAAGGAAAGGTGGGGGGAATGGATAAATTAAGATTAGTGTTACTATATGTATACAAACACATATTATATACATATCTCAAAAATACCGACCATATAGCAAGGGAGGTCTGCGGAACACTCTGTAACATTTTACATGGGAAGAGGATCTGTACTTGAATAGACATATACAATGTACAAATGAACCAGAGTGTGTTCACCTAGGACAAACAATATTCTAACCTTTAGCCCAATTAAAACACCTTTAAAAACCAAGAAGAAATAATGAGACATAAACTTATGGGGGTTTCTCCACGCACATTCTAATGTAATTTACAATCTAGGAACACGACTTCCAGAAAGGCTCTGCTGCCCTACCACCCAGATTTGGGAATGGAGAAATGCTGCCTTCTTGAGGCCACTTCCCACAACAGCAGCTTTAAACCCATTGCTCTAGGTCACTAAATATTCACAAAACTTAAAGTTCGGGAAATGAGACCTGCTCTCTAAAAAAACTCTTGGGTGGAAAATCGCCCAAAAAATTCAAAAGCGGGCAACCTTCCAAGAAGACAGTTTCAAGAGTTATACTGTACTCCCAATTGTTTCCTTTTTTTAACAGAAAAGAAAACAGCGGAGAAAAATGATGAGTTTTACGAATTTTCAACGACTTACAAACCCAAATTACAAAAACCTATGAGCTCACAGCAGCCAGAAGGGCCATTAGCATAAATGCTGCAAACAATAAATGATGAAGCGATTGTGGAGAAATGCGTACCCTCGATTCTAAGGGGGACGTGGTAAGAGCCACTAATGAAAACACAAAGAAGGTGCTTGGAAAAGGGAAACACGGTGCTACCAGTCAGTGAATCACACCCACTGCAGGGCCTATCACCTGAGAAAATGAGAATCAAAAAGTCACAGGCTGGCAATCCTGCACTCCAACAATATTTACCATAGCCAACACTTGGAAGCAATGAAAATGTCCATCAACCGAGGAATGCACAAAGAAGAAGTGGTCCACGTACACAGTGGAAAATTACTCCAATAAAAAATAAAAATTAAATTTAAAAATCCAACACAACTAAGGAGACATCAGCTTGTGTGGGTTTCTCCGGGCACACTCCACTCTAATTTATAACCGAGAAACACCACAGGCCGCAAGGGCTTTTCCCTAGTTACCAGGGTGGGGAACATAGAAAGGCTGCCGCCCTCTGGCAGTTACCTGCAAAAGCAGGTTTAAAGCCTGTGCTAATGGTCATTTCATATGAATAAGTACTGCAGAAGTGTAAATGAAACCTGCCCTCAAAATGTCTTCAGGGAGGTAAAGGCCAAAACGTTTCAAAATGTGACACATACTTTAAGAGAACACTTTGAAGAACTAAGGGGTAATCACAGCTTGAAAAATAAAAAGGACATGCCTTAAAGCTCAATTTCAACGGATTATGAGGCACATGCGAATTCAACCACAAAGAGGTATCAGCTCACACTTGTCAGAATAACCATCAGCAAGAAAACTACAAACAATAAATGCTGAAGGTGTTGTGGAGAAATGCATACCCTCAACTGCAAGTGGGACATAAGTTGGAAAGGGCCACAAACTCGAACAGAATGGGGGTGCCTTAAAAACGTAAACATTGAGCTACCATATGATCCAGCAGGCCCACTCCTCCACCTATAATCTAAGAAGAGAGAATTGGAAAGACACAGGCAGGCAAATCTGCATTGCACAGTATTACAATAGCCAAGATATGGAAGTAACCAAAAAGTCCACCAACAGATGGGTGGACAAAGAAGTACTCCTCCATGTACAGATGGAATATTCGCTAGTGAAGAAAATGAAACAATGCCATTTGCAGCGCCATAGATGAGTCTAGACGTAATCACGCCACGTGTAGTCAGTGAGAAAGCAAAATACATATATCCTATGATATCACTTTCAGGAGTTACTTAAAAATTGATACCAATGAAGATATTTCCACAGAGAAAGGCAATCACAGATTCATTAAAAAACTTATGGTTCACCAAATAGAAAGGGATGAGGATTGGATACATTACCATATTGGGGTTAACAGAGATATACAAACCATGTGAAATATATAATCACCAAAGACGTACGGAAGACCAGGAGAAGACTACTCAACCTTGTGTCATAACCTACATGGGAAAAGGATGCTAGGAAGAATAGATACACGTATATGTGTGAAAGAACCACATCTTGCACACCTATAGCAAAGAAACCAATGTAATCAAATCTGCCTGGGTAAAAAATAAAAAGTAAATTACAAATATGAACAAGAAGTAATGAGACATAAACTTAAAGGGCTTTTTCCTGGCACGTTCCATTCTAATATACAACCTAGAATTCCACTTCCATTAAGGCTCTGTTTCCCTAGTAACCAAATTTGGCAAAGGAGAAATGCTGCCACCTTGTGGCCGTTTCCTGCAAGAGCAGCTTTAAAGTCCCAGCTAATGGTCACTTAACATTCACAAGGACTCAGGGCTGTAAAAGACACTTGCCCTAAAAATTTGTGCTGAAGTAGGGAATGGACAAAAAATTCACAACAGGCAAATGTTTCAAGAAGAGATTATGAAGAGTTAAGTTTTACTCACACTCTTTTTAAAAAAAAGAAAAATGGATAAAAGCTCAACCTCAGGGAGTGTTAGACGCATGCAATCTAATCTACGAAAAGTTTCAACTTACACCAGTCGACTGACCATCAGCAAAAAGTCTACAAACAATAAATGCTGAAGGGGATTTAGAGAACTGTGTACCCTCTACCTTCTGGTGAGACATAAAAGCCAATAATGAGAAAAGAAAGGAGCTGTGTTTAAAAGTAAAAATGGAGGTACCATTCAATCCAGCAGGTGCACCAATGGACCTCTCACCTGAGAAGACAAGAATCGAGAAGACACAGGCCGCAAAAGCTGCAGTGCAGCCTTATTCACAATAGCCAAGACAGTGAAGCAATCAAAATATCCAACAAGAGGTGAATGGATAAAGAAGAAGTGGTCCATGTACACAGTGGAATATTAACCATGGAAAACAACGAACCATTGCTCTCTGAGGCACCGCAAAGGAGGCTGGAGATAGTCACGAAACATGAGGTAAGTCGGAAAGCAAAAGACCTATATTCTATGATATCACTTATAGGCGTTATCTAATAACTGACACAAAGGAACATATATCCACAGAGAAAGACACTCACAGACTTAGAAAATAAAACTATGCTCAACTAAAAGGAAAGGTGGGGGGAATGGATAAATTAAGATTAGTGTTACTATATGTATACAAACACATATTATATACATATCTCAAAAATACCGACCATATAGCAAGGGAGGTCTGCGGAACCCTCTGTAACATTTTACATGGGAAGAGGATCTGTACTTGAATAGACATATATAATGTCCAAATGAACCAGAGTGTGTTCACCTAGGACAAACAATATTCTAACCTTTAGCCCAATTAAAACACCTTTAAAAACCAAGAAGAAATAATGAGACATAAACTTATGGGGGTTTCTCCACGCACATTCTAATGTAATTTACAACCTAGGAACACGACTTCCAGAAAGGCTCTGCTGCCCTACCACCCAGATTTGGGAATGGAGAAATGCTGCCTCCTTGAGGCCACTTCCCACAACAGCAGCTTTAATCCCATTGCTCTAGGTCACTAAATATTCACAAAACTTGAAGTTCGGGAAATGAGACCTGCTCTCTAAAAAAACTCTTGGGTGGAAAATCGCCCAAAAAATTCAAAAGAGGGCAACCTTCCAAGAAGACAGTTTCAAGAGTTATACTGTACTCCCAATTGTTTCCTTTTTTTAACAGAAAAGAAAACAGCGGAGAAAAATGATGAGTTTTACGAATTTTCAACGACTTACAAACCCAAATTACAAAAACCTATGAGCTCACAGCAGCCAGAAGGGCCATTAGCATAAATGCTGCAAACAGTAAATGATGAAGCGATTGTGGAGAAATGCGTTCCCTCGATTCTAAGGGGGACGTGGTAAGAGCCACTAATGAAAACACAAAGAAGGTGCTTGGAAAAGGGAAACACGGTGCTACCAGTCAGTGAATCACACCCACTGCTGGGCCTATCACCTGAGAAAATGAGAATCAAAAAGTCACAGGCTGGCAATCCTGCACTCCAACAATATTTACCATAGCCAACACTTGGAAGCAATGAAAATGTCCATCAACCGAGGAATGCACAAAGAAGAAGTGGTCCACGTACACAGTGGAAAATTACTCCAATAAAAAATAAAAATTAAATTTAAAAATCCAACACAACTAAGGAGACATCAGCTTGTGTGGGTTGGTCCGGGCACACTCCACTCTAATTTATAACCGAGAAACACCACAGGCCGCAAGGGCTTTTCCCTAGTTACCAGGGTGGGGAACATAGAAAGGCGGCCGCCCTCTGGCAGTTACCTGCAAAAGCAGCTTTAAAGCCTGTGCTAATGATCATTTCATATGAATAAGTACTGCAGAAGTGTAAATGAAACCTGCCCTCAAAATGTCTTCAGGGAGGTAAAGGCCAAAACGTTTCAAAATGTGACACATACTTTAAGAGAACACTTTGTAGAACTAAGGGGTAGTCACAGCTTGAAAAATAAAAAGGACATGCCTTAAAGCTCAATTTCAACGGATTATGAGGCACATGCAAATTCAACCACAAAGAGGTATCAGCTCACACTTGTCAGAATAACCATCAGCAAGAAAACTACAAACAATAAATGCTGAAGGTGTTGTGGAGAAATGCATACCCTCAACTGCAAGTGGGACATAAGTTGGAAAGGGCCACAAACTCGAACAGAATGGGGGTGCCTTAAAAACGTAAACATTGAGCTACCATATGATCCAGCAGGCCCACTCCTCCACCTATAATCTAAGAAGAGAGAATTGGAAAGACACAGGCAGGCAAATCTGCATTGCACATTATTACAATAGCCAAGATATGGAAGTAACCAAAAAGTCCACCAACAGATGGGTGGACAAAGAAGTACTCCTCCATGTACAGATGGAATATTCGCTAGTGAAGAAAATGAAACAATGCCATTTGCAGCGCCATAGATGAGTCTAGACGTAATCACGCCACGTGTAGTCAGTGAGAAAGCAAAATACATATATCCTATGATATCACTTTCAGGAGTTACTTAAAAATTGATACCAATGAAGATATTTCCACAGAGAAAGGCAATCACAGATTCATTAAAAAACTTATGGTTCACCAAATAGAAAGGGATGAGGATTGGATACATTACCATATTGGGGTTAACAGAGATATACAAACCATGTGAAATATATAATCACCAAAGACGTACGGAAGACCAGGAGAAGACTACTCAACCTTGTGTCATAACCTACATGGGAAAAGGATGCTAGGAAGAATAGATACACGTATATGTGTGAAAGAACCACATCTTGCACACCTATAGCAAAGAAACCAATGTAATCAAATCTGCCTGGGTAAAAAATAAAAAGTAAATTACAAATATGAACAAGAAGTAATGAGACATAAACTTAAAGGGCTTTTTCCTGGCACGTTCCATTCTAATATACAACCTAGAATTCCACTTCCATTAAGGCTCTGTTTCCCTAGTAACCAAATTTGGCAAAGGAGAAATGCTGCCACCTTGTGGCCGTTTCCTGCAAGAGCAGCTTTAAAGTCCCAGCTAATGGTCACTTAACATTCACAAGGACTCAGGGCTGTAAAAGACACTTGCCCTAAAAATTTGTGCTGAAGTAGGGAATGGACAAAAAATTCACAACAGGCAAATGTTTCAAGAAGAGATTATGAAGAGTTAAGTTTTACTCACACTCTTTTTAAAAAAAAGAAAAATGGATAAAAGCTCAACCTCAGGGAGTGTTAGACGCATGCAATCTAATCTACAAAAAGTTTCAACTTACACCAGTCGACTGACCATCAGCAAAAAGTCTACAAACAATAAATGCTGAAGGGGATTTAGAGAACTGTGTACCCTCTACCTTCTGGTGAGACATAAAAGCCAATAATGAGAAAAGAAAGGAGCTGTGTTTAAAAGTAAAAATGGAGGTACCATTCAATCCAGCAGGTGCACCAATGGACCTCTCACCTGAGAAGACAAGAATCGAGAAGACACAGGCCGCAAAAGCTGCAGTGCAGCCTTATTCACAATAGCCAAGACAGTGAAGCAATCAAAATATCCAACAAGAGGTGAATGGATAAAGAAGAAGTGGTCCATGTACACAGTGGAATATTAACCATGGAAAACAACGAACCATTGCTCTCTGAGGCACCGCAAAGGAGGCTGGAGATAGTCACGAAACATGAGGTAAGTCGGAAAGCAAAAGACCTATATTCTATGATATCACTTATAGGCGTTACCTAATAACTGACACAAATGAACATATATCCACAGAGAAAGACACTCACAGACTTAGAAAATAAAACTATGCTCAACTAAAAGGAAAGGTGGGGGGAATGGATAAATTAAGATTAGTGTTACTATATGTATACAAACACATATTATATACATATCTCAAAAATACCGACCATATAGCAAGGGAGGTCTGCGGAACACTCTGTAACATTTTACATGGGAAGAGGATCTGTACTTGAATAGACATATACAATGTACAAATGAACCAGAGTGTGTTCACCTAGGACAAACAATATTCTAACCTTTAGCCCAATTAAAACACCTTTAAAAACCAAGAAGAAATAATGAGACATAAACTTATGGGGGTTTCTCCACGCACATTCTAATGTAATTTACAATCTAGGAACACGACTTCCAGAAAGGCTCTGCTGCCCTACCACCCAGATTTGGGAATGGAGAAATGCTGCCTTCTTGAGGCCACTTCCCACAACAGCAGCTTTAAACCCATTGCTCTAGGTCACTAAATATTCACAAAACTTAAAGTTCGGGAAATGAGACCTGCTCTCTAAAAAAACTCTTGGGTGGAAAATCGCCCAAAAAATTCAAAAGCGGGCAACCTTCCAAGAAGACAGTTTCAAGAGTTATACTGTACTCCCAATTGTTTCCTTTTTTTAACAGAAAAGAAAACAGCGGAGAAAAATGATGAGTTTTACGAATTTTCAACGACTTACAAACCCAAATTACAAAAACCTATGAGCTCACAGCAGCCAGAAGGGCCATTAGCATAAATGCTGCAAACAATAAATGATGAAGCGATTGTGGAGAAATGCGTACCCTCGATTCTAAGGGGGACGTGGTAAGAGCCACTAATGAAAACACAAAGAAGGTGCTTGGAAAAGGGAAACACGGTGCTACCAGTCAGTGAATCACACCCACTGCAGGGCCTATCACCTGAGAAAATGAGAATCAAAAAGTCACAGGCTGGCAATCCTGCACTCCAACAATATTTACCATAGCCAACACTTGGAAGCAATGAAAATGTCCATCAACCGAGGAATGCACAAAGAAGAAGTGGTCCACGTTCACAGTGGAAAATTACTCCAATAAAAAATAAAAATTAAATTTAAAAATCCAACACAACTAAGGAGACATCAGCTTGTGTGGGTTTCTCCGGGCACACTCCACTCTAATTTATAACCGAGAAACACCACAGGCCGCAAGGGCTTTTCCCTAGTTACCAGGGTGGGGAACATAGAAAGGCTGCCGCCCTCTGGCAGTTACCTGCAAAAGCAGGTTTAAAGCCTGTGCTAATGGTCATTTCATATGAATAAGTACTGCAGAAGTGTAAATGAAACCTGCCCTCAAAATGTCTTCAGGGAGGTAAAGGCCAAAACGTTTCAAAATGTGACACATACTTTAAGAGAACACTTTGAAGAACTAAGGGGTAATCACAGCTTGAAAAATAAAAAGGACATGCCTTAAAGCTCAATTTCAACGGATTATGAGGCACATGCGAATTCAACCACAAAGAGGTATCAGCTCACACTTGTCAGAATAACCATCAGCAAGAAAACTACAAACAATAAATGCTGAAGGTGTTGTGGAGAAATGCATACCCTCAACTGCAAGTGGGACATAAGTTGGAAAGGGCCACAAACTCGAACAGAATGGGGGTGCCTTAAAAACGTAAACATTGAGCTACCATATGATCCAGCAGGCCCACTCCTCCACCTATAATCTAAGAAGAGAGAATTGGAAAGACACAGGCAGGCAAATCTGCATTGCACAGTATTACAATAGCCAAGATATGGAAGTAACCAAAAAGTCCACCAACAGATGGGTGGACAAAGAAGTACTCCTCCATGTACAGATGGAATATTCGCTAGTGAAGAAAATGAAACAATGCCATTTGCAGCGCCATAGATGAGTCTAGACGTAATCACGCCACGTGTAGTCAGTGAGAAAGCAAAATACATATATCCTATGATATCACTTTCAGGAGTTACTTAAAAATTGATACCAATGAAGATATTTCCACAGAGAAAGGCAATCACAGATTCATTAAAAAACTTATGGTTCACCAAATAGAAAGGGATGAGGATTGGATACATTACCATATTGGGGTTAACAGAGATATACAAACCATGTGAAATATATAATCACCAAAGACGTACGGAAGACCAGGAGAAGACTACTCAACCTTGTGTCATAACCTACATGGGAAAAGGATGCTAGGAAGAATAGATACACGTATATGTGTGAAAGAACCACATCTTGCACACCTATAGCAAAGAAACCAATGTAATCAAATCTGCCTGGGTAAAAAATAAAAAGTAAATTACAAATATGAACAAGAAGTAATGAGACATAAACTTAAAGGGCTTTTTCCTGGCACGTTCCATTCTAATATACAACCTAGAATTCCACTTCCATTAAGGCTCTGTTTCCCTAGTAACCAAATTTGGCAAAGGAGAAATGCTGCCACCTTGTGGCCGTTTCCTGCAAGAGCAGCTTTAAAGTCCCAGCTAATGGTCACTTAACATTCACAAGGACTCAGGGCTGTAAAAGACACTTGCCCTAAAAATTTGTGCTGAAGTAGGGAATGGACAAAAAATTCACAACAGGCAAATGTTTCAAGAAGAGATTATGAAGAGTTAAGTTTTACTCACACTCTTTTTAAAAAAAAGAAAAATGGATAAAAGCTCAACCTCAGGGAGTGTTAGACGCATGCAATCTAATCTACGAAAAGTTTCAACTTACACCAGTCGACTGACCATCAGCAAAAAGTCTACAAACAATAAATGCTGAAGGGGATTTAGAGAACTGTGTACCCTCTACCTTCTGGTGAGACATAAAAGCCAATAATGAGAAAAGAAAGGAGCTGTGTTTAAAAGTAAAAATGGAGGTACCATTCAATCCAGCAGGTGCACCAATGGACCTCTCACCTGAGAAGACAAGAATCGAGAAGACACAGGCCGCAAAAGCTGCAGTGCAGCCTTATTCACAATAGCCAAGACAGTGAAGCAATCAAAATATCCAACAAGAGGTGAATGGATAAAGAAGAAGTGGTCCATGTACACAGTGGAATATTAACCATGGAAAACAACGAACCATTGCTCTCTGAGGCACCGCAAAGGAGGCTGGAGATAGTCACGAAACATGAGGTAAGTCGGAAAGCAAAAGACCTATATTCTATGATATCACTTATAGGCGTTATCTAATAACTGACACAAAGGAACATATATCCACAGAGAAAGACACTCACAGACTTAGAAAATAAAACTATGCTCAACTAAAAGGAAAGGTGGGGGGAATGGATAAATTAAGATTAGTGTTACTATATGTATACAAACACATATTATATACATATCTCAAAAATACCGACCATATAGCAAGGGAGGTCTGCGGAACCCTCTGTAACATTTTACATGGGAAGAGGATCTGTACTTGAATAGACATATATAATGTCCAAATGAACCAGAGTGTGTTCACCTAGGACAAACAATATTCTAACCTTTAGCCCAATTAAAACACCTTTAAAAACCAAGAAGAAATAATGAGACATAAACTTATGGGGGTTTCTCCACGCACATTCTAATGTAATTTACAACCTAGGAACACGACTTCCAGAAAGGCTCTGCTGCCCTACCACCCAGATTTGGGAATGGAGAAATGCTGCCTCCTTGAGGCCACTTCCCACAACAGCAGCTTTAATCCCATTGCTCTAGGTCACTAAATATTCACAAAACTTGAAGTTCGGGAAATGAGACCTGCTCTCTAAAAAAACTCTTGGGTGGAAAATCGCCCAAAAAATTCAAAAGAGGGCAACCTTCCAAGAAGACAGTTTCAAGAGTTATACTGTACTCCCAATTGTTTCCTTTTTTTAACAGAAAAGAAAACAGCGGAGAAAAATGATGAGTTTTACGAATTTTCAACGACTTACAAACCCAAATTACAAAAACCTATGAGCTCACAGCAGCCAGAAGGGCCATTAGCATAAATGCTGCAAACAGTAAATGATGAAGCGATTGTGGAGAAATGCGTACCCTCGATTCTAAGGGGGACGTGGTAACAGCCACTAATGAAAACACAAAGAAGGTGCTTGGAAAAGGGAAACACGGTGCTACCAGTCAGTGAATCACACCCACTGCTGGGCCTATCACCTGAGAAAATGAGAATCAAAAAGTCACAGGCTGGCAATCCTGCACTCCAACAATATTTACCATAGCCAACACTTGGAAGCAATGAAAATGTCCATCAACCGAGGAATGCACAAAGAAGAAGTGGTCCACGTACACAGTGGAAAATTACTCCAATAAAAAATAAAAATTAAATTTAAAAATCCAACACAACTAAGGAGACATCAGCTTGTGTGGGTTGGTCCGGGCACACTCCACTCTAATTTATAACCGAGAAACACCACAGGCCGCAAGGGCTTTTCCCTAGTTACCAGGGTGGGGAACATAGAAAGGCGGCCGCCCTCTGGCAGTTACCTGCAAAAGCAGCTTTAAAGCCTGTGCTAATGATCATTTCATATGAATAAGTACTGCAGAAGTGTAAATGAAACCTGCCCTCAAAATGTCTTCAGGGAGGTAAAGGCCAAAACGTTTCAAAATGTGACACATACTTTAAGAGAACACTTTGTAGAACTAAGGGGTAGTCACAGCTTGAAAAATAAAAAGGACATGCCTTAAAGCTCAATTTCAACGGATTATGAGGCACATGCAAATTCAACCACAAAGAGGTATCAGCTCACACTTGTCAGAATAACCATCAGCAAGAAAACTACAAACAATAAATGCTGAAGGTGTTGTGGAGAAATGCATACCCTCAACTGCAAGTGGGACATAAGTTGGAAAGGGCCACAAACTCGAACAGAATGGGGGTGCCTTAAAAACGTAAACATTGAGCTACCATATGATCCAGCAGGCCCACTCCTCCACCTATAATCTAAGAAGAGAGAATTGGAAAGACACAGGCAGGCAAATCTGCATTGCACATTATTACAATAGCCAAGATATGGAAGTAACCAAAAAGTCCACCAACAGATGGGTGGACAAAGAAGTACTCCTCCATGTACAGATGGAATATTCGCTAGTGAAGAAAATGAAACAATGCCATTTGCAGCGCCATAGATGAGTCTAGACGTAATCACGCCACGTGTAGTCAGTGAGAAAGCAAAATACATATATCCTATGATATCACTTTCAGGAGTTACTTAAAAATTGATACCAATGAAGATATTTCCACAGAGAAAGGCAATCACAGATTCATTAAAAAACTTATGGTTCACCAAATAGAAAGGGATGAGGATTGGATACATTACCATATTGGGGTTAACAGAGATATACAAACCATGTGAAATATATAATCACCAAAGACGTACGGAAGACCAGGAGAAGACTACTCAACCTTGTGTCATAACCTACATGGGAAAAGGATGCTAGGAAGAATAGATACACGTATATGTGTGAAAGAACCACATCTTGCACACCTATAGCAAAGAAACCAATGTAATCAAATCTGCCTGGGTAAAAAATAAAAAGTAAATTACAAATATGAACAAGAAGTAATGAGACATAAACTTAAAGGGCTTTTTCCTGGCACGTTCCATTCTAATATACAACCTAGAATTCCACTTCCATTAAGGCTCTGTTTCCCTAGTAACCAAATTTGGCAAAGGAGAAATGCTGCCACCTTGTGGCCGTTTCCTGCAAGAGCAGCTTTAAAGTCCCAGCTAATGGTCACTTAACATTCACAAGGACTCAGGGCTGTAAAAGACACTTGCCCTAAAAATTTGTGCTGAAGTAGGGAATGGACAAAAAATTCACAACAGGCAAATGTTTCAAGAAGAGATTATGAAGAGTTAAGTTTTACTCACACTCTTTTTAAAAAAAAGAAAAATGGATAAAAGCTCAACCTCAGGGAGTGTTAGACGCATGCAATCTAATCTACGAAAAGTTTCAACTTACACCAGTCGACTGACCATCAGCAAAAAGTCTACAAACAATAAATGCTGAAGGGGATTTAGAGAACTGTGTACCCTCTACCTTCTGGTGAGACATAAAAGCCAATAATGAGAAAAGAAAGGAGCTGTGTTTAAAAGTAAAAATGGAGGTACCATTCAATCCAGCAGGTGCACCAATGGACCTCTCACCTGAGAAGACAAGAATCGAGAAGACACAGGCCGCAAAAGCTGCAGTGCAGCCTTATTCACAATAGCCAAGACAGTGAAGCAATCAAAATATCCAACAAGAGGTGAATGGATAAAGAAGAAGTGGTCCATGTACACAGTGGAATATTAACCATGGAAAACAACGAACCATTGCTCTCTGAGGCACCGCAAAGGAGGCTGGAGATAGTCACGAAACATGAGGTAAGTCGGAAAGCAAAAGACCTATATTCTATGATATCACTTATAGGCGTTATCTAATAACTGACACAAAGGAACATATATCCACAGAGAAAGACACTCACAGACTTAGAAAATAAAACTATGCTCAACTAAAAGGAAAGGTGGGGGGAATGGATAAATTAAGATTAGTGTTACTATATGTATACAAACACATATTATATACATATCTCAAAAATACCGACCATATAGCAAGGGAGGTCTGCGGAACCCTCTGTAACATTTTACATGGGAAGAGGATCTGTACTTGAATAGACATATATAATGTCCAAATGAACCAGAGTGTGTTCACCTAGGACAAACAATATTCTAACCTTTAGCCCAATTAAAACACCTTTAAAAACCAAGAAGAAATAATGAGACATAAACTTATGGGGGTTTCTCCACGCACATTCTAATGTAATTTACAACCTAGGAACACGACTTCCAGAAAGGCTCTGCTGCCCTACCACCCAGATTTGGGAATGGAGAAATGCTGCCTCCTTGAGGCCACTTCCCACAACAGCAGCTTTAATCCCATTGCTCTAGGTCACTAAATATTCACAAAACTTGAAGTTCGGGAAATGAGACCTGCTCTCTAAAAAAACTCTTGGGTGGAAAATCGCCCAAAAAATTCAAAAGAGGGCAACCTTCCAAGAAGACAGTTTCAAGAGTTATACTGTACTCCCAATTGTTTCCTTTTTTTAACAGAAAAGAAAACAGCGGAGAAAAATGATGAGTTTTACGAATTTTCAACGACTTACAAACCCAAATTACAAAAACCTATGAGCTCACAGCAGCCAGAAGGGCCATTAGCATAAATGCTGCAAACAGTAAATGATGAAGCGATTGTGGAGAAATGCGTACCCTCGATTCTAAGGGGGACGTGGTAACAGCCACTAATGAAAACACAAAGAAGGTGCTTGGAAAAGGGAAACACGGTGCTACCAGTCAGTGAATCACACCCACTGCTGGGCCTATCACCTGAGAAAATGAGAATCAAAAAGTCACAGGCTGGCAATCCTGCACTCCAACAATATTTACCATAGCCAACACTTGGAAGCAATGAAAATGTCCATCAACCGAGGAATGCACAAAGAAGAAGTGGTCCACGTACACAGTGGAAAATTACTCCAATAAAAAATAAAAATTAAATTTAAAAATCCAACACAACTAAGGAGACATCAGCTTGTGTGGGTTGGTCCGGGCACACTCCACTCTAATTTATAACCGAGAAACACCACAGGCCGCAAGGGCTTTTCCCTAGTTACCAGGGTGGGGAACATAGAAAGGCTGCCGCCCTCTGGCAGTTACCTGCAAAAGCAGCTTTAAAGCCTGTGCTAATGATCATTTCATATGAATAAGTACTGCAGAAGTGTAAATGAAACCTGCCCTCAAAATGTCTTCAGGGAGGTAAAGGCCAAAACGTTTCAAAATGTGACACATACTTTAAGAGAACACTTTGTAGAACTAAGGGGTAGTCACAGCTTGAAAAATAAAAAGGACATGCCTTAAAGCTCAATTTCAACGGATTATGAGGCACATGCAAATTCAACCACAAAGAGGTATCAGCTCACACTTGTCAGAATAACCATCAGCAAGAAAACTACAAACAATAAATGCTGAAGGTGTTGTGGAGAAATGCATACCCTCAACTGCAAGTGGGACATAAGTTGGAAAGGGCCACAAACTCGAACAGAATGGGGGTGCCTTAAAAACGTAAACATTGAGCTACCATATGATCCAGCAGGCCCACTCCTCCACCTATAATCTAAGAAGAGAGAATTGGAAAGACACAGGCAGGCAAATCTGCATTGCACATTATTACAATAGCCAAGATATGGAAGTAACCAAAAAGTCCACCAACAGATGGGTGGACAAAGAAGTACTCCTCCATGTACAGATGGAATATTCGCTAGTGAAGAAAATGAAACAATGCCATTTGCAGCGCCATAGATGAGTCTAGACGTAATCACGCCACGTGTAGTCAGTGAGAAAGCAAAATACATATATCCTATGATATCACTTTCAGGAGTTACTTAAAAATTGATACCAATGAAGATATTTCCACAGAGAAAGGCAATCACAGATTCATTAAAAAACTTATGGTTCACCAAATAGAAAGGGATGAGGATTGGATACATTACCATATTGGGGTTAACAGAGATATACAAACCATGTGAAATATATAATCACCAAAGACGTACGGAAGACCAGGAGAAGACTACTCAACCTTGTGTCATAACCTACATGGGAAAAGGATGCTAGGAAGAATAGATACACGTATATGTGTGAAAGAACCACATCTTGCACACCTATAGCAAAGAAACCAATGTAATCAAATCTGCCTGGGTAAAAAATAAAAAGTAAATTACAAATATGAACAAGAAGTAATGAGACATAAACTTAAAGGGCTTTTTCCTGGCACGTTCCATTCTAATATACAACCTAGAATTCCACTTCCATTAAGGCTCTGTTTCCCTAGTAACCAAATTTGGCAAAGGAGAAATGCTGCCACCTTGTGGCCGTTTCCTGCAAGAGCAGCTTTAAAGTCCCAGCTAATGGTCACTTAACATTCACAAGGACTCAGGGCTGTAAAAGACACTTGCCCTAAAAATTTGTGCTGAAGTAGGGAATGGACAAAAAATTCACAACAGGCAAATGTTTCAAGAAGAGATTATGAAGAGTTAAGTTTTACTCACACTCTTTTTAAAAAAAAGAAAAATGGATAAAAGCTCAACCTCAGGGAGTGTTAGACGCATGCAATCTAATCTACGAAAAGTTTCAACTTACACCAGTCGACTGACCATCAGCAAAAAGTCTACAAACAATAAATGCTGAAGGGGATTTAGAGAACTGTGTACCCTCTACCTTCTGGTGAGACATAAAAGCCAATAATGAGAAAAGAAAGGAGCTGTGTTTAAAAGTAAAAATGGAGGTACCATTCAATCCAGCAGGTGCACCAATGGACCTCTCACCTGAGAAGACAAGAATCGAGAAGACACAGGCCGCAAAAGCTGCAGTGCAGCCTTATTCACAATAGCCAAGACAGTGAAGCAATCAAAATATCCAACAAGAGGTGAATGGATAAAGAAGAAGTGGTCCATGTACACAGTGGAATATTAACCATGGAAAACAACGAACCATTGCTCTCTGAGGCACCGCAAAGGAGGCTGGAGATAGTCACGAAACATGAGGTAAGTCGGAAAGCAAAAGACCTATATTCTATGATATCACTTATAGGCGTTATCTAATAACTGACACAAAGGAACATATATCCACAGAGAAAGACACTCACAGACTTAGAAAATAAAACTATGCTCAACTAAAAGGAAAGGTGGGGGGAATGGATAAATTAAGATTAGTGTTACTATATGTATACAAACACATATTATATACATATCTCAAAAATACCGACCATATAGCAAGGGAGGTCTGCGGAACCCTCTGTAACATTTTACATGGGAAGAGGATCTGTACTTGAATAGACATATATAATGTCCAAATGAACCAGAGTGTGTTCACCTAGGACAAACAATATTCTAACCTTTAGCCCAATTAAAACACCTTTAAAAACCAAGAAGAAATAATGAGACATAAACTTATGGGGGTTTCTCCACGCACATTCTAATGTAATTTACAACCTAGGAACACGACTTCCAGAAAGGCTCTGCTGCCCTACCACCCAGATTTGGGAATGGAGAAATGCTGCCTCCTTGAGGCCACTTCCCACAACAGCAGCTTTAATCCCATTGCTCTAGGTCACTAAATATTCACAAAACTTGAAGTTCGGGAAATGAGACCTGCTCTCTAAAAAAACTCTTGGGTGGAAAATCGCCCAAAAAATTCAAAAGAGGGCAACCTTCCAAGAAGACAGTTTCAAGAGTTATACTGTACTCCCAATTGTTTCCTTTTTTTAACAGAAAAGAAAACAGCGGAGAAAAATGATGAGTTTTACGAATTTTCAACGACTTACAAACCCAAATTACAAAAACCTATGAGCTCACAGCAGCCAGAAGGGCCATTAGCATAAATGCTGCAAACAGTAAATGATGAAGCGATTGTGGAGAAATGCGTACCCTCGATTCTAAGGGGGACGTGGTAACAGCCACTAATGAAAACACAAAGAAGGTGCTTGGAAAAGGGAAACACGGTGCTACCAGTCAGTGAATCACACCCACTGCTGGGCCTATCACCTGAGAAAATGAGAATCAAAAAGTCACAGGCTGGCAATCCTGCACTCCAACAATATTTACCATAGCCAACACTTGGAAGCAATGAAAATGTCCATCAACCGAGGAATGCACAAAGAAGAAGTGGTCCACGTACACAGTGGAAAATTACTCCAATAAAAAATAAAAATTAAATTTAAAAATCCAACACAACTAAGGAGACATCAGCTTGTGTGGGTTGGTCCGGGCACACTCCACTCTAATTTATAACCGAGAAACACCACAGGCTGCAAGGGCTTTTCCCTAGTTACCAGGGTGGGGAACATAGAAAGGCTGCCGCCCTCTGGCAGTTACCTGCAAAAGCAGCTTTAAAGCCTGTGCTAATGGTCATTTCATATGAATAAGTACTGCAGAAGTGTAAATGAAACCTGCCCTCAAAATGTCTTCAGGGAGGTAAAGGCCAAAACGTTTCAAAATGTGACACATACTTTAAGAGAACACTTTGTAGAACTAAGGGGTAGTCACAGCTTGAAAAATAAAAAGGACATGCCTTAAAGCTCAATTTCAACGGATTATGAGGCACATGCAAATTCAACCACAAAGAGGTATCAGCTCACACTTGTCAGAATAACCATCAGCAAGAAAACTACAAACAATAAATGCTGAAGGTGTTGTGGAGAAATGCATACCCTCAACTGCAAGTGGGACATAAATTGGAAAGGGCCACAAACTCGAACAGAATGGGGGTGCCTTAAAAACGTAAACATTGAGCTACCATATGATCCAGCAGGCCCACTCCTCCACCTATAATCTAAGAAGAGAGAATTGGAAAGACACAGGCAGGCAAATCTGCATTGCACATTATTACAATAGCCAAGATATGGAAGTAACCAAAAAGTCCACCAACAGATGGGTGGACAAAGAAGTACTCCTCCATGTACAGATGGAATATTCGCTAGTGAAGAATATGAAACAATGCCATTTGCAGCGCCATAGATGAGTCTAGACGTAATCACGCCACGTGTAGTCAGTGAGAAAGCAAAATACATATATCCTATGATATCACTTTCAGGAGTTACTTAAAAATTGATACCAATGAAGATATTTCCACAGAGAAAGGCAATCACAGATTCATTAAAAAACTTATGGTTCACCAAATAAAAAGGGATGAGGATTGGATACATTACCATATTGGGGTTAACAGAGATATACAAACCATGTGAAATATATAACCACCAAAGGCGTACAGAAGACCAGGAAGAGACTACTCAACCTTGTGTCATAACCTACATGGGAAAAGGATGCGAGGAAGAAAAGATACACGTATATGTGTGAAAGACCCACATCTTGCACACCTATAGCAAACAAACCAATGTAATCAAATCTGCCTGGGTAAAAAATAAAAAGTAAATTACAAATATGAACAAGAAGTAATGAGACATAAACTTAAAGGGCTTTTTCCTGGCACGTTCCATTCTAATATACAACCTAGAACACCACTTCCATTAAGGCTCTGTTTCCCTAGTAACCACATTTGGCAAAGGAGAAATGCTGCCACCTTGTGGCCGTTTCCTGCAAGAGCAGCTTTAAAGTCCCAGCTAATGGTCACTTAACATTCACAAGGACTCAGGGCTGTAAAAGACACTTGCCCTAAAAATTTGTGCTGAAGTAGGGAATGGACAAAAAATTCACAACAGGCAAATGTTTCAAGAAGAGATTATGAAGAGTTAAGTTTTACTCACACTCTTTTTAAAAAAAAGAAAAATGGATAAAAGCTCAACCTCAGGGAGTGTTAGACGCATGCAATCTAATCTACGAAAAGTTTCAACTTACACCAGTCGACTGACCATCAGCAAAAAGTCTACAAACAATAAATGCTGAAGGGGATTTAGAGAACTGTGTACCCTCTACCTTCTGGTGAGACATAAAAGCCAATAATGAGAAAAGAAAGGAGCTGTGTTTAAAAGTAAAAATGGAGGTACCATTCAATCCAGCAGGTGCACCAATGGACCTCTCACCTGAGAAGACAAGAATCGAGAAGACACAGGCCGCAAAAGCTGCAGTGCAGCCTTATTCACAATAGCCAAGACAGTGAAGCAATCAAAATATCCAACAAGAGGTGAATGGATAAAGAAGAAGTGGTCCATGTACACAGTGGAATATTAACCATGGAAAACAACGAACCATTGCTCTCTGAGGCACCACAAAGGAGTCTGGAGATAGTCACGAAACATGAGGTAAGTCGGAAAGCAAAAGACCTATATTCTATGATATCACTTATAGGCGTTATCTAATAACTGACACAAAGGAACATATATCCACAGAGAAAGACACTCACAGACTTAGAAAATAAAACTATGCTCAACTAAAAGGAAAGGTGGGGGGAATGGATAAATTAAGATTAGTGTTACTATATGTATACAAACACATATTATATACATATCTCAAAAATACCGACCATATAGCAAGGGAGGTCTGCGGAACCCTCTGTAACATTTTACATGGGAAGAGGATCTGTACTTGAATAGACATATATAATGTCCAAATGAACCAGAGTGTGTTCACCTAGGACAAACAATATTCTAACCTTTAGCCCAATTAAAACACCTTTAAAAACCAAGAAGAAATAATGAGACATAAACTTATGGGGGTTTCTCCACGCACATTCTAATGTAATTTACAACCTAGGAACACGACTTCCAGAAAGGCTCTGCTGCCCTACCACCCAGATTTGGGAATGGAGAAATGCTGCCTCCTTGAGGCCACTTCCCACAACAGCAGCTTTAAACCCATTGCTCTAGGTCACTAAATATTCACAAAACTTGAAGTTCGGGAAATGAGACCTGCTCTCTAAAAAAACTCTTGGGTGGAAAATCGCCCAAAAAATTCAAAAGAGGGCAACCTTCCAAGAAGACAGTTTCAAGAGTTATACTGTACTCCCAATTGTTTCCTTTTTTTAACAGAAAAGAAAACAGCGGAGAAAAATGATGAGTTTTACGAATTTTCAACGACTTACAAACCCAAATTACAAAAACCTATGAGCTCACAGCAGCCAGAAGGGCCATTAGCATAAATGCTGCAAACAGTAAATGATGAAGCGATTGTGGAGAAATGCGTACCCTCGATTCTAAGGGGGACGTGGTAACAGCCACTAATGAAAACACAAAGAAGGTGCTTTGAAAAGGGAAACACGGTGCTACCAGTCAGTGAATCACACCCACTGCTGGGCCTATCACCTGAGAAAATGAGAATCAAAAAGTCACAGGCTGGCAATCCTGCACTCCAACAATATTTACCATAGCCAACACTTGGAAGCAATGAAAATGTCCATCAACCGAGGAATGCACAAAGAAGAAGTGGTCCACGTACACAGTGGAAAATTACTCCAATAAAAAATAAAAATTAAATTTAAAAATCCAACAAAACTAAAGAGACATCAGCTTGTGTGGGTTGGTCCGGGCACACTGCACTCTAATTTATAACCGAGAAACACCACAGGCCGCAAGGGCTTTTCCCTACTTACCAGGGTGGGGAACATAGAAAGGCTGCCGCCCTCTGGCAGTTACCTGCAAAAGCAGCTTTAAAGCCTGTGCTAATGATCATTTCATATGAATAAGTACTGCAGAAGTGTAAATGAAACCTGCCCTCAAAATGTCTTCAGGGAGGTAAAGGCCAAAACGTTTCAAAATGTGACACATACTTTAAGAGAACACTTTGTAGAACTAAGGGGTAATCACAGCTTGAAAAATAAAAAGGACATGCCTTAAAGCTCAATTTCAACGGATTATGAGGCACATGCAAATTCAACCACAAAGAGGTATCAGCTCACACTTGTCAGAATAACCATCAGCAAGAAAACTACAAACAATAAATGCTGAAGGTGTTGTGGAGAAATGCATACCCTCAACTGCAAGTGGGACATAAGTTGGAAAGGGCCACAAACTCGAACAGAATGGGGGTGCCTTAAAAACGTAAACATTGAGCTACCCTATGATCCAGCAGGCCCACTCCTCCACCTATAATCTAAGAAGAGAGAATTGGAAAGACACAGGCAGGCAAATCTGCATTGCACATTATTACAATAGCCAAGATATGGAAGTAACCAAAAAGTCCACCAACAGATGGGTGGACAAAGAAGTACTCCTCCATGTACAGATGGAATATTCGCTAGTGAAGAAAATGAAACAATGCCATTTGCAGCGCCATAGATGAGTCTAGACGTAATCACGCCACGTGTAGTCAGTGAGAAAGCAAAATACATATATCCTATGATATCACTTTCAGGAGTTACTTAAAAATTGATACCAATGAAGATATTTCCACAGAGAAAGGCAATCACAGATTCATTAAAAAACTTATGGTTCACCAAATAGAAAGGGATGAGGATTGGATACATTACCATATTGGGGTTAACAGAGATATACAAACCATGTGAAATATATAATCACCAAAGACGTACGGAAGACCAGGAGAAGACTACTCAACCTTGTGTCATAACCTACATGGGAAAAGGATGCTAGGAAGAATAGATACACGTATATGTGTGAAAGAACCACATCTTGCACACCTATAGCAAAGAAACCAATGTAATCAAATCTGCCTGGGTAAAAAATAAAAAGTAAATTACAAATATGAACAAGAAGTAATGAGACATAAACTTAAAGGGCTTTTTCCTGGCACGTTCCATTCTAATATACAACCTAGAATTCCACTTCCATTAAGGCTCTGTTTCCCTAGTAACCAAATTTGGCAAAGGAGAAATGCTGCCACCTTGTGGCCGTTTCCTGCAAGAGCAGCTTTAAAGTCCCAGCTAATGGTCACTTAACATTCACAAGGACTCAGGGCTGTAAAAGACACTTGCCCTAAAAATTTGTGCTGAAGTAGGGAATGGACAAAAAATTCACAACAGGCAAATGTTTCAAGAAGAGATTATGAAGAGTTAAGTTTTACTCACACTCTTTTTAAAAAAAAGAAAAATGGATAAAAGCTCAACCTCAGGGAGTGTTAGACGCATGCAATCTAATCTACGAAAAGTTTCAACTTACACCAGTCGACTGACCATCAGCAAAAAGTCTACAAACAATAAATGCTGAAGGGGATTTAGAGAACTGTGTACCCTCTACCTTCTGGTGAGATATAAAAGCCAATAATGAGAAAAGAAAGGAGCTGTGTTTAAAAGTAAAAATGGAGGTACCATTCAATCCAGCAGGTGCACCAATGGACCTCTCACCTGAGAAGACAAGAATCGAGAAGACACAGGCCGCAAAAGCTGCAGTGCAGCCTTATTCACAATAGCCAAGACAGTGAAGCAATCAAAATATCCAACAAGAGGTGAATGGATAAAGAAGAAGTGGTCCATGTACACAGTGGAATATTAACCATGGAAAACAACGAACCATTGCTCTCTGAGGCACCGCAAAGGAGGCTGGAGATAGTCACGAAACATGAGGTAAGTCGGAAAGCAAAAGACCTATATTCTATGATATCACTTATAGGCGTTATCTAATAACTGACACAAAGGAACATATATCCACAGAGAAAGACACTCACAGACTTAGAAAATAAAACTATGATCAACTAAAAGGAAAGGTGGGGGGAATGGATAAATTAAGATTAGTGTTACTATATGTATACAAACACATATTATATACATATCTCAAAAATACCGACCATATAGCAAGGGAGGTCTGCGGAACCCTCTGTAACATTTTACATGGGAAGAGGATCTGTACTTGAATAGACATATATAATGTCCAAATGAACCAGAGTGTGTTCACCTAGGACAAACAATATTCTAACCTTTAGCCCAATTAAAACACCTTTAAAAACCAAGAAGAAATAATGAGACATAAACTTATGGGGGTTTCTCCACGCACATTCTAATGTAATTTACAACCTAGGAACACTACTTCCAGAAAGGCTCTGCTGCCCTACCACCCAGATTTGGGAATGGAGAAATGCTGCCTCCTTGAGGCCACTTCCCACAACAGCAGCTTTAATCCCATTGCTCTAGGTCACTAAATATTCACAAAACTTGAAGTTCGGGAAATGAGACCTGCTCTCTAAACAAACTCTTGGGTGGAAAATCGCCCAAAAAATTCAAAAGAGGGCAACCTTCCAAGAAGACAGTTTCAAGAGTTATACTGTACTCCCAATTGTTTCCTTTTTTTAACAGAAAAGAAAACAGCGGAGAAAAATGATGAGTTTTACGAATTTTCAACGACTTACAAACCCAAATTACAAAAACCTATGAGCTCACAGCAGCCAGAAGGGCCATTAGCATAAATGCTGCAAACAGTAAATGATGAAGCGATTGTGGAGAAATGCGTACCCTCGATTCTAAGGGGGACGTGGTAACAGCCACTAATGAAAACACAAAGAAGGTGCTTGGAAAAGGGAAACACGGTGCTACCAGTCAGTGAATCACACCCACTGCAGGGCCTATCACCTGAGAAAATGAGAATCAAAAAGTCACAGGCTGGCAATCCTGCACTCCAACAATATTTACCATAGCCAACACTTGGAAGCAATGAAAATGTCCATCAACCGAGGAATGCACAAAGAAGAAGTGGTCCACGTACACAGTGGAAAATTACTCCAATAAAAAATAAAAATTAAATTTAAAAATCCAACACAACTAAGGAGACATCAGCTTGTGTGGGTTGGTCCGGGCACACTGCACTCTAATTTATAACCGAGAAACACCACAGGCCGCAAGGGCTTTTCCCTAGTTACCAGGGTGGGGAACATAGAAAGGCTGCCGCCCTCTGGCAGTTACCTGCAAAAGCAGCTTTAAAGCCTGTGCTAATGATCATTTCATATGAATAAGTACTGCAGAAGTGTAAATGAAACCTGCCCTCAAAATGTCTTCAGGGAGGTAAAGGCCAAAACGTTTCAAAATGTGACACATACTTTAAGAGAACACTTTGTAGAACTAAGGGGTAGTCACAGCTTGAAAAATAAAAAGGACATGCCTTAAAGCTCAATTTCAACGGATTATGAGGCACATGCAAATTCAACCACAAAGAGGTATCAGCTCACACTTGTCAGAATAACCATCAGCAAGAAAACTACAAACAATAAATGCTGAAGGTGTTGTGGAGAAATGCATACCCTCAACTGCAAGTGGGACATAAGTTGGAAAGGGCCACAAACTCGAACAGAATGGGGGTGCCTTAAAAACGTAAACATTGAGCTACCCTATGATCCAGCAGGCCCACTCCTCCACCTATAATCTAAGAAGAGAGAATTGGAAAGACACAGGCAGGCAAATCTGCATTGCACAGTATTACAATAGCCAAGATATGGAAGTAACCAAAAAGTCCACCAACAGATGGGTGGACAAAGAAGTACTCCTCCATGTACAGATGGAATATTCGCTAGTGAAGAAAATGAAACAATGCCATTTGCAGCGCCATAGATGAGTCTAGACGTAATCACGCCACGTGTAGTCAGTGAGAAAGCAAAATACATATATCCTATGATATCACTTTCAGGAGTTACTTAAAAATTGATACCAATGAAGATATTTCCACAGAGAAAGGCAATCACAGATTCATTAAAAAACTTATGGTTCACCAAATAGAAAGGGATGAGGATTGGATACATTACCATATTGGGGTTAACAGAGATATACAAACCATGTGAAATATATAACCACCAAAGACGTACGGAAGACCAGGAAGAGACTACTCAACATTGTGTCATAACCTACATGGGAAAAGGATGCGAGGAAGAAAAGATACACGTATATGTGTGAAAGACCCACATCTTGCACACCTATAGCAAACAAACCAATGTAATCAAATCTGCCTGGGTAAAAAATAAAAAGTAAATTACAAATATGAACAAGAAGTAATGAGACATAAACTTAAAGGGCTTTTTCCTGGCACGTTCCATTCTAATATACAACCTAGAATACCACTTCCATTAAGGCTCTGTTTCCCTAGTAACCAAATTTGGCAAAGGAGAAATGCTGCCACCTTGTGGCCGTTTACTGCAAGAGCAGCTTTAAAGTCCCAGCTAATGGTCACTTAACATTCACAAGGACTCAGGGCTGTAAAAGACACTTGCCCTAAAAATTTGTGCTGAAGTAGGGAATGAACAAAAAATTCACAACAGGCAAATGTTTCAAGAAGAGATTATGAAGAGTTAAGTTCTACTCACACTCTTTTTAAAAAAAAGAAAAATGGATAAAAGCTCAACCTCAGGGAGTGTTAGACGCATGCAATCTAATCTACGAAAAGTTTCAACTTACACCAGTCGACTGACCTAGAGCAAAAAGTCTACAAACAATAAATGCTGAAGGGGATTTAGAGAACTGTGTACCCTCTACCTTCTGGTGAGACATAAAAGCCAATAATGAGAAAAGAAAGGAGCTGTGTTTAAAAGTAAAAATGGAGGTACCATTCAATCCAGCAGGTGCACCAATGGACCTCTCACCTGAGAAGACAAGAATCGAGAAGACACAGGCCGCAAAAGCTGCAGTGCAGCCTTATTCACAATAGCCAAGACAGTGAAGCAATCAAAATATACAACAAGAGGTGAATGGATAAAGAAGAAGTGGTCCATGTACACAGTGGAATATTAACCATGGAAAACAACGAACCATTGCTCTCTGAGGCACCACAAAGGAGGCTGGAGATAGTCACGAAACATGAGGTAAGTCAGAAAGCAAAAGACCTATATTCTATGATATCACTTATAGGCGTTATCTAATAACTGACACAAATGAACATATATCCACAGAGAAAGACACTCACAGACTTAGAAAATAAAACTATGCTCAACTAAAAGGAAAGGTGGGGGGAATGGATAAATTAAGATTAGTGTTACTATATGTATACAAACACATATTATATACATATCTCAAAAATACCGACCATATAGCAAGGGAGGTCTGCGGAACACTCTGTAACATTTTACATGGGAAGAGGATCTGTACTTGAATAGACATATACAATGTACAAATGAACCAGAGTGTGTTCACCTAGGACAAACAATATTCTAACCTTTAGCCCAATTAAAACACCTTTAAAAACCAAGAAGAAATAATGAGACATAAACTTATGGGGGTTTCTCCACGCACATTCTAATGTAATTTACAACCTAGGAACACGACTTCCAGAAAGGCTCTGCTGCCCTACCACCCAGATTTGGGAATGGAGAAATGCTGCCTCCTTGAGGCCACTTCCCACAACAGCAGCTTTAAACCCATTGCTCTAGGTCACTAAATATTCACAAAACTTAAAGTTCGGGAAATGAGACCTGCTCTCTAAAAAAACTCTTGGGTGGAAAATCGCCCAAAAAATTCAAAAGCGGGCAACCTTCCAAGAAGACAGTTTCAAGAGTTATACTGTACTCCCAATTGTTTCCTTTTTTTAACAGAAAAGAAAACAGCGGAGAAAAATGATGAGTTTTACGAATTTTCAACGACTTACAAACCCAAATTACAAAAACCTATGAGCTCACAGCAGCCAGAAGGGCCATTAGCATAAATGCTGCAAACAATAAATGATGAAGCGATTGTGGAGAAATGCGTACCCTCGATTCTAAGGGGGACGTGGTAAGAGCCACTAATGAAAACACAAAGAAGGTGCTTGGAAAAGGGAAACACGGTGCTACCAGTCAGTGAATCACACCCACTGCAGGGCCTATCACCTGAGAAAATGAGAATCAAAAAGTCACAGGCTGGCAATCCTGCACTCCAACAATATTTACCATAGCCAACACTTGGAAGCAATGAAAATGTCCATCAACCGAGGAATGCACAAAGAAGAAGTGGTCCACGTACACAGTGGAAAATTACTCCAATAAAAAATAAAAATTAAATTTAAAAATCCAACACAACTAAGGAGACATCAGCTTGTGTGGGTTTCTCCGGGCACACTCCACTCTAATTTATAACCGAGAAACACCACAGGCCGCAAGGGCTTTTCCCTAGTTACCAGGGTGGGGAACATAGAAAGGCTGCCGCCCTCTGGCAGTTACCTGCAAAAGCAGTTTTAAAGCCTGTGCTAATGGTCATTTCATATGAATAAGTACTGCAGAAGTGTAAATGAAACCTGCCCTCAAAATGTCTTCAGGGAGGTAAAGGCCAAAACGTTTCAAAATGTGACTCATACTTTAAGAGAACACTTTGAAGAAATAAGGGGTAATCACAGCTTGAAAAATAAAAAGGACATGCCTTAAAGCTCAATTTCAACGGATTATGAGGCACATGCGAATTCAACCACAAAGAGGTATCAGCTCACACTTGTCAGAATAACCATCAGCAAGAAAACTACAAACAATAAATGCTGAAGGTGTTGTGGAGAAATGCATACCCTCAACTGCAAGTGGGACATAAGTTGGAAAGGGCCACAAACTCGAACAGAATGGGGGTGCCTTAAAAACGTAAACATTGAGCTACCATATGATCCAGCAGGCCCACTCCTCCACCTATAATCTAAGAAGAGAGAATTGGAAAGACACAGGCAGGCAAATCTGCATTGCACAGTATTACAATAGCCAAGATATGGAAGTAACCAAAAAGTCCACCAACAGATGGGTGGACAAAGAAGTACTCCTCCATGTACAGATGGAATATTCGCTAGTGAAGAAAATGAAACAATGCCATTTGCAGCGCCATAGATGAGTCTAGACGTAATCACGCCACGTGTAGTCAGTGAGAAAGCAAAATACATATATCCTATGATATCACTTTCAGGAGTTACTTAAAAATTGATACCAATGAAGATATTTCCACAGAGAAAGGCAATCACAGATTCATTAAAAAACTTATGGTTCACCAAATAGAAAGGGATGAGGATTGGATACATTACCATATTGGGGTTAACAGAGATATACAAACCATGTGAAATATATAACCACCAAAGACGTACGGAAGACCAGGAAGAGACTACTCAACATTGTGTCATAACCTACATGGGAAAAGGATGCGAGGAAGAAAAGATACACGTATATGTGTGAAAGACCCACATCTTGCACACCTATAGCAAACAAACCAATGTAATCAAATCTGCCTGGGTAAAAAATAAAAAGTAAATTACAAATATGAACAAGAAGTAATGAGACATAAACTTAAAGGGCTTTTTCCTGGCACGTTCCATTCTAATATACAACCTGGAATACCACTTCCATTAAGGCTCTGTTTCCCTAGTAACCAAATTTGGCAAAGGAGAAATGCTGCCACCTTGTGGCCGTTTCCTGCAAGAGCAGCTTTAAAGTCCCAGCTAATGGTCACTTAACATTCACAAGGACTCAGGGCTGTAAAAGACACTTGCCCTAAAAATTTGTGCTGAAGTAGGGAATGGACAAAAAATTCACAACAGGCAAATGTTTCAAGAAGAGATTATGAAGAGTTAAGTTTTACTCACACTCTTTTTAAAAAAAAGAAAAATGGATAAAAGCTCAACCTCAGGGAGTGTTAGACGCATGCAATCTAATCTACGAAAAGTTTCAACTTACACCAGTCGACTGACCATCAGCAAAAAGTCTACAAACAATAAATGCTGAAGGGGATTTAGAGAACTGTGTACCCTCTACCTTCTGGTGAGACATAAAAGCCAATAATGAGAAAAGAAAGGAGCTGTGTTTAAAAGTAAAAATGGAGGTACCATTCAATCCAGCAGGTGCACCAATGGACCTCTCACCTGAGAAGACAAGAATCGAGAAGACACAGGCCGCAAAAGCTGCAGTGCAGCCTTATTCACAATAGCCAAGACAGTGAAGCAATCAAAATATCCAACAAGAGGTGAATGGATAAAGAAGAAGTGGTCCATGTACACAGTGGAATATTAACCATGGAAAACAACGAACCATTGCTCTCTGAGGCACCACAAAGGAGTCTGGAGATAGTCACGAAACATGAGGTAAGTCGGAAAGCAAAAGACCTATATTCTATGATATCACTTATAGGCGTTATCTAATAACTGACACAAATGAACATATATCCACAGAGAAAGACACTCACAGACTTAGAAAATAAAACTATGCTCAACTAAAAGGAAAGGTGGGGGGAATGGATAAATTAAGATTAGTGTTACTATATGTATACAAACACATATTATATACATATCTCAAAAATACCGACCATATAGCAAGGGAGGTCTGCGGAACCCTCTGTAACATTTTACATGGGAAGAGGATCTGTACTTGAATAGACATATATAATGTACAAATGAACCAGAGTGTGTTCACCTAGGACAAACAATATTCTAACCTTTAGCCCAATTAAAACACCTTTAAAAACCAAGAAGAAATAATGAGACATAAACTTATGGGGGTTTCTCCACGCACATTCTAATGTAATTTACAACCTAGGAACACGACTTCCAGAAAGGCTCTGCTGCCCTACCACCCAGATTTGGGAATGGAGAAATGCTGCCTCCTTGAGGCCACTTCCCACAACAGCAGCTTTAAACCCATTGCTCTAGGTCACTAAATATTCACAAAACTTGAAGTTCGGGAAATGAGACCTGCTCTCTAAAAAAACTCTTGGGTGGAAAATCGCCCAAAAAATTCAAAAGAGGGCAACCTTCCAAGAAGACAGTTTCAAGAGTTATACTGTACTCCCAATTGTTTCCTTTTTTTAACAGAAAAGAAAACAGCGGAGAAAAATGATGAGTTTTACGAATTTTCAACGACTTACAAACCCAAATTACAAAAACCTATGAGCTCACAGCAGCCAGAAGGGCCATTAGCATAAATGCTGCAAACAATAAATGATGAAGCGATTGTGGAGAAATGCGTACCCTCGATTCTAAGGGGGACGTGGTAAGAGCCACTAATGAAAACACAAAGGAGGTGCTTTGAAAAGGGAAACACGGTGCTACCAGTCAGTGAATCACACCCACTGCTGGGCCTATCGCCTGAGAAAATGAGAATCAAAAAGTCACAGGCTGGCAATCCTGCAGTCCAACAATATTTACCATAGCCAACACTTGGAAGCAATGAAAATGTCCATCAACCGAGGAATGCACAAAGAAGAACTGGTCCACGTACACAGTGGAAAATTACTCCAATAAAAAATAAAAATTAAATTTAAAAATCCAACACAACTAAGGAGACATCAGCTTGTGTGGGTTGGTCCGGGCACACTCCATTCTAATTTATAACCGAGAAACACCACAGGCCGCAAGGGCTTTTCCCTAGTTACCAGGGTGGGGAACATAGAAAGGCTGCCGCCCTCTGGCAGTTACCTGCAAAAGCAGCTTTAAAGCCTGTGCTAATGGTCATTTCATATGAATAAGTACTGCAGAAGTGTAAATGAAACCTGCCCTCAAAATGTCTTCAGGGAGGTAAAGGCCAAAACGTTTCAAAATGTGACACATACTTTAAGAGAACACTTTGTAGAACTAAGGGGTAGTCACAGCTTGAAAAATAAAAAGGACATGCCTTAAAGCTCAATTTCAACGGATTATGAGGCACATGCGAATTCAACCACAAAGAGGTATCAGCTCACACTTGTCAGAATAACCATCAGCAAGAAAACTACAAACAATAAATGCTGAAGGTGTTGTGGAGAAATGCATACCCTCAACTGCAAGTGGGACATAAGTTGGAAAGGGCCACAAACTCGAACAGAATGGGGGTGCCTTAAAAACGTAAACATTGAGCTACCATATGATCCAGCAGGCCCACTCCTCCACCTATAATCTAAGAAGAGAGAATTGGAAAGACACAGGCAGGCACATCTGCATTGCACAGTATTACAATAGCCAAGATATGGAAGTAACCAAAAAGTCCACCAACAGATGGGTGGACAAAGAAGTACTCCTCCATGTACAGATGCAATATTCGCTAGTGAAGAAAATGAAACAATGCCATTTGCAGCGCCATAGATGAGTCTAGACGTAATCACGCCACGTGTAGTCAGTGAGAAAGCAAAATACATATATCCTATGATATCACTTTCAGGAGTTACTTAAAAATTGATACCAATGAAGATATTTCCACAGAGAAAGGCAATCACAGATTCATTAAAAAACTTATGGTTCACCAAATAGAAAGGGATGAGGATTGGATACATTACCATATTGGGGTTAACAGAGATATACAAACCATGTGAAATATATAACCACCAAAGACGTACGGAAGACCAGGAAGAGACTACTCAACATTGTGTCATAACCTACATGGGAAAAGGATGCGAGGAAGAAAAGATACACGTATATGTGTGAAAGACCCACATCTTGCACACCTATAGCAAACAAACCAATGTAATCAAATCTGCCTGGGTAAAAAATAAAAAGTAAATTACAAATATGAACAAGAAGTAATGAGACATAAACTTAAAGGGCTTTTTCCTGGCACGTTCCATTCTAATATACAACCTGGAATACCACTTCCATTAAGGCTCTGTTTCCCTAGTAACCAAATTTGGCAAAGGAGAAATGCTGCCACCTTGTGGCCGTTTCCTGCAAGAGCAGCTTTAAAGTCCCAGCTAATGGTCACTTAACATTCACAAGGACTCAGGGCTGTAAAAGACACTTGCCCTAAAAATTTGTGCTGAAGTAGGGAATGGACAAAAAATTCACAACAGGCAAATGTTTCAAGAAGAGATTATGAAGAGTTAAGTTTTACTCACACTCTTTTTAAAAAAAAGAAAAATGGATAAAAGCTCAACCTCAGGGAGTGTTAGACGCATGCAATCTAATCTACGAAAAGTTTCAACTTACACCAGTCGACTGACCATCAGCAAAAAGTCTACAAACAATAAATGCTGAAGGGGATTTAGAGAACTGTGTACCCTCTACCTTCTGGTGAGACATAAAAGCCAATAATGAGAAAAGAAAGGAGCTGTGTTTAAAAGTAAAAATGGAGGTACCATTCAATCCAGCAGGTGCACCAATGGACCTCTCACCTGAGAAGACAAGAATCAAGAAGACACAGGCCGCAAAAGCTGCAGTGCAGCCTTATTCACAATAGCCAAGACAGTGAAGCAATCAAAATATCCAACAAGAGGTGAATGGATAAAGAAGAAGTGGTCCATGTACACAGTGGAATATTAACCATGGAAAACAACGAACCATTGCTCTCTGAGGCACCACAAAGGAGTCTGGAGATAGTCACGAAACATGAGGTAAGTCGGAAAGCAAAAGACCTATATTCTATGATATCACTTATAGGCGTTACCTAATAACTGACACAAATGAACATATATCCACAGAGAAAGACACTCACAGACTTAGAAAATAAAACTATGCTCAACTAAAAGGAAAGGTGGGGGGAATGGATAAATTAAGATTAGTGTTACTATATGTATACAAACACATATTATATACATATCTCAAAAATACCGACCATATAGCAAGGGAGGTCTGCGGAACCCTCTGTAACATTTTACATGGGAAGAGGATCTGTACTTGAATAGACATATATAATGTCCAAATGAACCAGAGTGTGTTCACCTAGGACAAACAATATTCTAACCTTTAGCCCAATTAAAACACCTTTAAAAACCAAGAAGAAATAATGAGACATAAACTTATGGGGGTTTCTCCACGCACATTCTAATGTAATTTACAACCTAGGAACACGACTTCCAGAAAGGCTCTGCTGCCCTACCACCCAGATTTGGGAATGGAGAAATGCTGCCTCCTTGAGGCCACTTCCCACAACAGCAGCTTTAAACCCATTGCTCTAGGTCACTAAATATTCACAAAACTTGAAGTTCGGGAAATGAGACCTGCTCTCTAAAAAAACTCTTGGGTGGAAAATCGCCCAAAAAATTCAAAAGAGGGCAACCTTCCAAGAAGACAGTTTCAAGAGTTATACTGTACTCCCAATTGTTTCCTTTTTTTAACAGAAAAGAAAACAGCGGAGAAAAATGATGAGTTTTACGAATTTTCAACGACTTACAAACCCAAATTACAAAAACCTATGAGCTCACAGCAGCCAGAAGGGCCATTAGCATAAATGCTGCAAACAATAAATGATGAAGCGATTGTGGAGAAATGCGTACCCTCGATTCTAAGGGGGACGTGGTAAGAGCCACTAATGAAAACACAAAGGAGGTGCTTTGAAAAGGGAAACACGGTGCTACCAGTCAGTGAATCACACCCACTGCTGGGCCTATCGCCTGAGAAAATGAGAATCAAAAAGTCACAGGCTGGCAATCCTGCAGTCCAACAATATTTACCATAGCCAACACTTGGAAGCAATGAAAATGTCCATCAACCGAGGAATGCACAAAGAAGAACTGGTCCACGTACACAGTGGAAAATTACTCCAATAAAAAATAAAAATTAAATTTAAAAATCCAACACAACTAAGGAGACATCAGCTTGTGTGGGTTGGTTTGGGCACACTCCACTCTAATTTATAACCGAGAAACACCACAGGCCGCAAGGGCTTTTCCCTAGTTACCAGGGTGGGGAACATAGAAAGGCTGCCGCCCTCTGGCAGTTACCTGCAAAAGCAGCTTTAAAGCCTGTGCTAATGGTCATTTCATATGAATAAGTACTGCAGAAGTGTAAATGAAACCTGCCCTCAAAATGTCTTCAGGGAGGTAAAGGCCAAAACGTTTCAAAATGTGACACATACTTTAAGAGAACACTTTGTAGAACTAAGGGGTAGTCACAGCTTGAAAAATAAAAAGGACATGCCTTAAAGCTCAATTTCAACGGATTATGAGGCACATGCGAATTCAACCACAAAGAGGTATCAGCTCACACTTGTCAGAATAACCATCAGCAAGAAAACTACAAACAATAAATGCTGAAGGTGTTGTGGAGAAATGCATACCCTCAACTGCAAGTGGGACATAAGTTGGAAAGGGCCACAAACTCGAACAGAATGGGGGTGCCTTAAAAACGTAAACATTGAGCTACCATATGATCCAGCAGGCCCACTCCTCCACCTATAATCTAAGAAGAGAGAATTGGAAAGACACAGGCAGGCAAATCTGCATTGCACAGTATTACAATAGCCAAGATATGGAAGTAACCAAAAAGTCCACCAACAGATGGGTGGACAAAGAAGTACTCCTCCATGTACAGATGGAATATTCGCTAGTGAAGAAAATGAAACAATGCCATTTGCAGCGCCATAGATGAGTCTAGACGTAATCACGCCACGTGTAGTCAGTGAGAAAGCAGAATACATATATCCTATGATATCACTTTCAGGAGTTACTTAAAAATTGATACCAATGAAGATATTTCCACAGAGAAAGGCAATCACAGATTCATTAAAAAACTTATGGTTCACCAAATAGAAAGGGATGAGGATTGGATACATTACCATATTGGGGTTAACAGAGATATACAAACCATGTGAAATATATAACCACCAAAGACGTACGGAAGACCAGGAAGAGACTACTCAACATTGTGTCATAACCTACATGGGAAAAGGATGCGAGGAAGAAAAGATACACGTATATGTGTGAAAGACCCACATCTTGCACACCTATAGCAAACAAACCAATGTAATCAAATCTGCCTGGGTAAAAAATAAAAAGTAAATTACAAATATGAACAAGAAGTAATGAGACATAAACTTAAAGGGCTTTTTCCTGGCACGTTCCATTCTAATATACAACCTGGAATACCACTTCCATTAAGGCTCTGTTTCCCTAGTAACCAAATTTGGCAAAGGAGAAATGCTGCCACCTTGTGGCCGTTTCCTGCAAGAGCAGCTTTAAAGTCCCAGCTAATGGTCACTTAACATTCACAAGGACTCAGGGCTGTAAAAGACACTTGCCCTAAAAATTTGTGCTGAAGTAGGGAATGGACAAAAAATTCACAACAGGCAAATGTTTCAAGAAGAGATTATGAAGAGTTAAGTTTTACTCACACTCTTTTTAAAAAAAAGAAAAATGGATAAAAGCTCAACCTCAGGGAGTGTTAGACGCATGCAATCTAATCTACGAAAAGTTTCAACTTACACCAGTCGACTGACCATCAGCAAAAAGTCTACAAACAATAAATGCTGAAGGGGATTTAGAGAACTGTGTACCCTCTACCTTCTGGTGAGACATAAAAGCCAATAATGAGAAAAGAAAGGAGCTGTGTTTAAAAGTAAAAATGGAGGTACCATTCAATCCAGCAGGTGCACCAATGGACCTCTCACCTGAGAAGACAAGAATCGAGAAGACACAGGCCGCAAAAGCTGCAGTGCAGCCTTATTCACAATAGCCAAGACAGTGAAGCAATCAAAATATCCAACAAGAGGTGAATGGATAAAGAAGAAGTGGTCCATGTACAGAGTGGAATATTAACCATGGAAAACAACGAACCATTGCTCTCTGAGGCACCACAAAGGAGTCTGGAGATAGTCACGAAACATGAGGTAAGTCGGAAAGCAAAAGACCTATATTCTATGATATCACTTATAGGCGTTACCTAATAACTGACACAAATGAACATATATCCACAGAGAAAGACACTCACAGACTTAGAAAATAAAACTATGCTCAACTAAAAGGAAAGGTGGGGGGAATGGATAAATTAAGATTAGTGTTACTATATGTATACAAACACATATTATATACATATCTCAAAAATACCGACCATATAGCAAGGGAGGTCTGCGGAACCCTCTGTAACATTTTACATGGGAAGAGGATCTGTACTTGAATAGACATATATAATGTCCAAATGAACCAGAGTGTGTTCACCTAGGACAAACAATATTCTAACCTTTAGCCCAATTAAAACACCTTTAAAAACCAAGAAGAAATAATGAGACATAAACTTATGGGGGTTTCTCCACGCACATTCTAATGTAATTTACAACCTAGGAACACGACTTCCAGAAAGGCTCTGCTGCCCTACCACCCAGATTTGGGAATGGAGAAATGCTGCCTCCTTGAGGCCACTTCCCACAACAGCAGCTTTAAACCCATTGCTCTAGGTCACTAAATATTCACAAAACTTGAAGTTCGGGAAATGAGACCTGCTCTCTAAAAAAACTCTTGGGTGGAAAATCGCCCAAAAAATTCAAAAGAGGGCAACCTTCCAAGAAGACAGTTTCAATAGTTATACTGTACTCCCAATTGTTTCCTTTTTTTAACAGAAAAGAAAACAGCGGAGAAAAATGATGAGTTTTACGAATTTTCAACGACTTACAAACCCAAATTACAAAAACCTATGAGCTCACAGCAGCCAGAAGGGCCATTAGCATAAATGCTGCAAACAATAAATGATGAAGCGATTGTGGAGAAATGCGTACCCTCGATTCTAAGGGGGACGTGGTAAGAGCCACTAATGAAAACACAAAGGAGGTGCTTTGAAAAGGGAAACACGGTGCTACCAGTCAGTGAATCACACCCACTGCTGGGCCTATCGCCTGAGAAAATGAGAATCAAAAAGTCACAGGCTGGCAATCCTGCAGTCCAACAATATTTACCATAGCCAACACTTGGAAGCAATGAAAATGTCCATCAACCGAGGAATGCACAAAGAAGAACTGGTCCACGTACACAGTGGAAAATTACTCCAATAAAAAATAAAAATTAAATTTAAAAATCCAACACAACTAAGGAGACATCAGCTTGTGTGGGTTGGTCCGGGCACACTCCACTCTAATTTATAACCGAGAAACACCACAGGCCGCAAGGGCTTTTCCCTAGTTACCAGGGTGGGGAACATAGAAAGGCTGCCGCCCTCTGGCAGTTACCTGCAAAAGCAGCTTTAAAGCCTGTGCTAATGGTCATTTCATATGAATAAGTACTGCAGAAGTGTAAATGAAACCTGCCCTCAAAATGTCTTCAGGGAGGTAAAGGCCAAAACGTTTCAAAATGTGACACATACTTTAAGAGAACACTTTGTAGAACTAAGGGGTAGTCACAGCTTGAAAAATAAAAAGGACATGCCTTAAAGCTCAATTTCAACGGATTATGAGGCACATGCGAATTCAACCACAAAGAGGTATCAGCTCACACTTGTCAGAATAACCATCAGCAAGAAAACTACAAACAATAAATGCTGAAGGTGTTGTGGAGAAATGCATACCCTCAACTGCAAGTGGGACATAAGTTGGAAAGGGCCACAAACTCGAACAGAATGGGGGTGCCTTAAAAACGTAAACATTGAGCTACCATATGATCCAGCAGGCCCACTCCTCCACCTATAATCTAAGAAGAGAGAATTGGAAAGACACAGGCAGGCAAATCTGCATTGCACAGTATTACAATAGCCAAGATATGGAAGTAACCAAAAAGTCCACCAACAGATGGGTGGACAAAGAAGTACTCCTCCATGTACAGATGGAATATTCGCTAGTGAAGAAAATGAAACAATGCCATTTGCAGCGCCATAGATGAGTCTAGACGTAATCACGCCACGTGTAGTCAGTGAGAAAGCAAAATACATATATCCTATGATATCACTTTCAGGAGTTACTTAAAAATTGATACCAATGAAGATATTTCCACAGAGAAAGGCAATCACAGATTCATTAAAAAACTTATGGTTCACCAAATAGAAAGGGATGAGGATTGGATACATTACCATATTGGGGTTAACAGAGATATACAAACCATGTGAAATATATAACCACCAAAGACGTACGGAAGACCAGGAAGAGACTACTCAACATTGTGTCATAACCTACATGGGAAAAGGATGCGAGGAAGAAAAGATACACGTATATGTGTGAAAGACCCACATCTTGCACACCTATAGCAAACAAACCAATGTAATCAAATCTGCCTGGGTAAAAAATAAAAAGTAAATTACAAATATGAACAAGAAGTAATGAGACATAAACTTAAAGGGCTTTTTCCTGGCACGTTCCATTCTAATATACAACCTGGAATACCACTTCCATTAAGGCTCTGTTTCCCTAGTAACCAAATTTGGCAAAGGAGAAATGCTGCCACCTTGTGGCCGTTTCCTGCAAGAGCAGCTTTAAAGTCCCAGCTAATGGTCACTTAACATTCACAAGGACTCAGGGCTGTAAAAGACACTTGCCCTAAAAATTTGTGCTGAAGTAGGGAATGGACAAAAAATTCACAACAGGCAAATGTTTCAAGAAGAGATTATGAAGAGTTAAGTTTTACTCACACTCTTTTTAAAAAAAAGAAAAATGGATAAAAGCTCAACCTCAGGGAGTGTTAGACGCATGCAATCTAATCTACGAAAAGTTTCAACTTACACCAGTCGACTGACCATCAGCAAAAAGTCTACAAACAATAAATGCTGAAGGGGATTTAGAGAACTGTGTACCCTCTACCTTCTGGTGAGACATAAAAGCCAATAATGAGAAAAGAAAGGAGCTGTGTTTAAAAGTAAAAATGGAGGTACCATTCAATCCAGCAGGTGCACCAATGGACCTCTCACCTGAGAAGACAAGAATCGAGAAGACACAGGCCGCAAAAGCTGCAGTGCAGCCTTATTCACAATAGCCAAGACAGTGAAGCAATCAAAATATCCAACAAGAGGTGAATGGATAAAGAAGAAGTGGTCCATGTACACAGTGGAATATTAACCATGGAAAACAACGAACCATTGCTCTCTGAGGCACCACAAAGGAGTCTGGAGATAGTCACGAAACATGAGGTAAGTCGGAAAGCAAAAGACCTATATTCTATGATATCACTTATAGGCGTTACCTAATAACTGACACAAATGAACATATATCCACAGAGAAAGACACTCACAGACTTAGAAAATAAAACTATGCTCAACTAAAAGGAAAGGTGGGGGGAATGGATAAATTAAGATTAGTGTTACTATATGTATACAAACACATATTATATACATATCTCAAAAATACCGACCATATAGCAAGGGAGGTCTGCGGAACCCTCTGTAACATTTTACATGGGAAGAGGATCTGTACTTGAATAGACATATATAATGTACAAATGAACCAGAGTGTGTTCACCTAGGACAAACAATATTCTAACCTTTAGCCCAATTAAAACACCTTTAAAAACCAAGAAGAAATAATGAGACATAAACTTATGGGGGTTTCTCCACGCACATTCTAATGTAATTTACAACCTAGGAACACGACTTCCAGAAAGGCTCTGCTGCCCTACCACCCAGATTTGGGAATGGAGAAATGCTGCCTCCTTGAGGCCACTTCCCACAACAGCAGCTTTAAACCCATTGCTCTAGGTCACTAAATATTCACAAAACTTGAAGTTCGGGAAATGAGACCTGCTCTCTAAAAAAACTCTTGGGTGGAAAATCGCCCAAAAAATTCAAAAGAGGGCAACCTTCCAAGAAGACAGTTTCAAGAGTTATACTGTACTCCCAATTGTTTCCTTTTTTTAACAGAAAAGAAAACAGCGGAGAAAAATGATGAGTTTTACGAATTTTCAACGACTTACAAACCCAAATTACAAAAACCTATGAGCTCACAGCAGCCAGAAGGGCCATTAGCATAAATGCTGCAAACAATAAATGATGAAGCGATTGTGGAGAAATGCGTACCCTCGATTCTAAGGGGGACGTGGTAAGAGCCACTAATGAAAACACAAAGGAGGTGCTTTGAAAAGGGAAACACGGTGCTACCAGTCAGTGAATCACACCCACTGCTGGGCCTATCACCTGAGAAAATGAGAATCAAAAAGTCACAGGCTGGCAATCCTGCAGTCCAACAATATTTACCATAGCCAACACTTGGAAGCAATGAAAATGTCCATCAACCGAGGAATGCACAAAGAAGAACTGGTCCACGTACACAGTGGAAAATTACTCCAATAAAAAATAAAAATTAAATTTAAAAATCCAACACAACTAAGGAGACATCAGCTTGTGTGGGTTGGTCCGGGCACACTCCACTCTAATTTATAACCGAGAAACACCACAGGCCGCAAGGGCTTTTCCCTAGTTACCAGGGTGGGGAACATAGAAAGGCTGCCGCCCTCTGGCAGTTACCTGCAAAAGCAGCTTTAAAGCCTGTGCTAATGGTCATTTCATATGAATAAGTACTGCAGAAGTGTAAATGAAACCTGCCCTCAAAATGTCTTCAGGGAGGTAAAGGCCAAAACGTTTCAAAATGTGACACATACTTTAAGAGAACACTTTGTAGAACTAAGGGGTAGTCACAGCTTGAAAAATAAAAAGGACATGCCTTAAAGCTCAATTTCAACGGATTATGAGGCACATGCGAATTCAACCACAAAGAGGTATCAGCTCACACTTGTCAGAATAACCATCAGCAAGAAAACTACAAACAATAAATGCTGAAGGTGTTGTGGAGAAATGCATACCCTCAACTGCAAGTGGGACATAAGTTGGAAAGGGCCACAAACTCGAACAGAATGGGGGTGCCTTAAAAACGTAAACATTGAGCTACCATATGATCCAGCAGGCCCACTCCTCCACCTATAATCTAAGAAGAGAGAATTGGAAAGACACAGGCAGGCAAATCTGCATTGCACAGTATTACAATAGCCAAGATATGGAAGTAACCAAAAAGTCCACCAACAGATGGGTGGACAAAGAAGTACTCCTCCATGTACAGATGGAATATTCGCTAGTGAAGAAAATGAAACAATGCCATTTGCAGCGCCATAGATGAGTCTAGACGTAATCACGCCACGTGTAGTCAGTGAGAAAGCAAAATACATATATCCTATGATATCACTTTCAGGAGTTACTTAAAAATTGATACCAATGAAGATATTTCCACAGAGAAAGGCAATCACAGATTCATTAAAAAACTTATGGTTCACCAAATAGAAAGGGATGAGGATTGGATACATTACCATATTGGGGTTAACAGAGATATACAAACCATGTGAAATATATAACCACCAAAGACGTACGGAAGACCAGGAAGAGACTACTCAACATTGTGTCATAACCTACATGGGAAAAGGATGCGAGGAAGAAAAGATACACGTATATGTGTGAAAGACCCACATCTTGCACACCTATAGCAAACAAACCAATGTAATCAAATCTGCCTGGGTAAAAAATAAAAAGTAAATTACAAATATGAACAAGAAGTAATGAGACATAAACTTAAAGGGCTTTTTCCTGGCACGTTCCATTCTAATATACAACCTGGAATACCACTTCCATTAAGGCTCTGTTTCCCTAGTAACCAAATTTGGCAAAGGAGAAATGCTGCCACCTTGTGGCCGTTTCCTGCAAGAGCAGCTTTAAAGTCCCAGCTAATGGTCACTTAACATTCACAAGGACTCAGGGCTGTAAAAGACACTTGCCCTAAAAATTTGTGCTGAAGTAGGGAATGGACAAAAAATTCACAACAGGCAAATGTTTCAAGAAGAGATTATGAAGAGTTAAGTTTTACTCACACTCTTTTTAAAAAAAAGAAAAATGGATAAAAGCTCAACCTCAGGGAGTGTTAGACGCATGCAATCTAATCTACGAAAAGTTTCAACTTACACCAGTCGACTGACCATCAGCAAAAAGTCTACAAACAATAAATGCTGAAGGGGATTTAGAGAACTGTGTACCCTCTACCTTCTGGTGAGACATAAAAGCCAATAATGAGAAAAGAAAGGAGCTGTGTTTAAAAGTAAAAATGGAGGTACCATTCAATCCAGCAGGTGCACCAATGGACCTCTCACCTGAGAAGACAAGAATCGAGAAGACACAGGCCGCAAAAGCTGCAGTGCAGCCTTATTCACAATAGCCAAGACAGTGAAGCAATCAAAATATCCAACAAGAGGTGAATGGATAAAGAAGAAGTGGTCCATGTACACAGTGGAATATTAACCATGGAAAACAACGAACCATTGCTCTCTGAGGCACCACAAAGGAGTCTGGAGATAGTCACGAAACATGAGGTAAGTCGGAAAGCAAAAGACCTATATTCTATGATATCACTTATAGGCGTTACCTAATAACTGACACAAATGAACATATATCCACAGAGAAAGACACTCACAGACTTAGAAAATAAAACTATGCTCAACTAAAAGGAAAGGTGGGGGGAATGGATAAATTAAGATTAGTGTTACTATATGTATACAAACACATATTATATACATATCTCAAAAATACCGACCATATAGCAAGGGAGGTCTGCGGAACCCTCTGTAACATTTTACATGGGAAGAGGATCTGTACTTGAATAGACATATATAATGTCCAAATGAACCAGAGTGTGTTCACCTAGGACAAACAATATTCTAACCTTTAGCCCAATTAAAACACCTTTAAAAACCAAGAAGAAATAATGAGACATAAACTTATGGGGGTTTCTCCACGCACATTCTAATGTAATTTACAACCTAGGAACACGACTTCCAGAAAGGCTCTGCTGCCCTACCACCCAGATTTGGGAATGGAGAAATGCTGCCTCCTTGAGGCCACTTCCCACAACAGCAGCTTTAAACCCATTGCTCTAGGTCACTAAATATTCACAAAACTTGAAGTTCGGGAAATGAGACCTGCTCTCTAAAAAAACTCTTGGGTGGAAAATCGCCCAAAAAATTCAAAAGAGGGCAACCTTCCAAGAAGACAGTTTCAATAGTTATACTGTACTCCCAATTGTTTCCTTTTTTTAACAGAAAAGAAAACAGCGGAGAAAAATGATGAGTTTTACGAATTTTCAACGACTTACAAACCCAAATTACAAAAACCTATGAGCTCACAGCAGCCAGAAGGGCCATTAGCATAAATGCTGCAAACAATAAATGATGAAGCGATTGTGGAGAAATGCGTACCCTCGATTCTAAGGGGGACGTGGTAAGAGCCACTAATGAAAACACAAAGGAGGTGCTTTGAAAAGGGAAACACGGTGCTACCAGTCAGTGAATCACACCCACTGCTGGGCCTATCGCCTGAGAAAATGAGAATCAAAAAGTCACAGGCTGGCAATCCTGCAGTCCAACAATATTTACCATAGCCAACACTTGGAAGCAATGAAAATGTCCATCAACCGAGGAATGCACAAAGAAGAACTGGTCCACGTACACAGTGGAAAATTACTCCAATAAAAAATAAAAATTAAATTTAAAAATCCAACACAACTAAGGAGACATCAGCTTGTGTGGGTTGGTCCGGGCACACTCCATTCTAATTTATAACCGAGAAACACCACAGGCCGCAAGGGCTTTTCCCTAGTTACCAGGGTGGGGAACATAGAAAGGCTGCCGCCCTCTGGCAGTTACCTGCAAAAGCAGCTTTAAAGCCTGTGCTAATGGTCATTTCATATGAATAAGTACTGCAGAAGTGTAAATGAAACCTGCCCTCAAAATGTCTTCAGGGAGGTAAAGGCCAAAACGTTTCAAAATGTGACACATACTTTAAGAGAACACTTTGTAGAACTAAGGGGTAGTCACAGCTTGAAAAATAAAAAGGACATGCCTTAAAGCTCAATTTCAACGGATTATGAGGCACATGCGAATTCAACCACAAAGAGGTATCAGCTCACACTTGTCAGAATAACCATCAGCAAGAAAACTACAAACAATAAATGCTGAAGGTGTTGTGGAGAAATGCATACCCTCAACTGCAAGTGGGACATAAGTTGGAAAGGGCCACAAACTCGAACAGAATGGGGGTGCCTTAAAAACGTAAACATTGAGCTACCATATGATCCAGCAGGCCCACTCCTCCACCTATAATCTAAGAAGAGAGAATTGGAAAGACACAGGCAGGCACATCTGCATTGCACAGTATTACAATAGCCAAGATATGGAAGTAACCAAAAAGTCCACCAACAGATGGGTGGACAAAGAAGTACTCCTCCATGTACAGATGCAATATTCGCTAGTGAAGAAAATGAAACAATGCCATTTGCAGCGCCATAGATGAGTCTAGACGTAATCACGCCACGTGTAGTCAGTGAGAAAGCAAAATACATATATCCTATGATATCACTTTCAGGAGTTACTTAAAAATTGATACCAATGAAGATATTTCCACAGAGAAAGGCAATCACAGATTCATTAAAAAACTTATGGTTCACCAAATAGAAAGGGATGAGGATTGGATACATTACCATATTGGGGTTAACAGAGATATACAAACCATGTGAAATATATAACCACCAAAGACGTACGGAAGACCAGGAAGAGACTACTCAACATTGTGTCATAACCTACATGGGAAAAGGATGCGAGGAAGAAAAGATACACGTATATGTGTGAAAGACCCACATCTTGCACACCTATAGCAAACAAACCAATGTAATCAAATCTGCCTGGGTAAAAAATAAAAAGTAAATTACAAATATGAACAAGAAGTAATGAGACATAAACTTAAAGGGCTTTTTCCTGGCACGTTCCATTCTAATATACAACCTGGAATACCACTTCCATTAAGGCTCTGTTTCCCTAGTAACCAAATTTGGCAAAGGAGAAATGCTGCCACCTTGTGGCCGTTTCCTGCAAGAGCAGCTTTAAAGTCCCAGCTAATGGTCACTTAACATTCACAAGGACTCAGGGCTGTAAAAGACACTTGCCCTAAAAATTTGTGCTGAAGTAGGGAATGGACAAAAAATTCACAACAGGCAAATGTTTCAAGAAGAGATTATGAAGAGTTAAGTTTTACTCACACTCTTTTTAAAAAAAAGAAAAATGGATAAAAGCTCAACCTCAGGGAGTGTTAGACGCATGCAATCTAATCTACGAAAAGTTTCAACTTACACCAGTCGACTGACCATCAGCAAAAAGTCTACAAACAATAAATGCTGAAGGGGATTTAGAGAACTGTGTACCCTCTACCTTCTGGTGAGACATAAAAGCCAATAATGAGAAAAGAAAGGAGCTGTGTTTAAAAGTAAAAATGGAGGTACCATTCAATCCAGCAGGTGCACCAATGGACCTCTCACCTGAGAAGACAAGAATCGAGAAGACACAGGCCGCAAAAGCTGCAGTGCAGCCTTATTCACAATAGCCAAGACAGTGAAGCAATCAAAATATCCAACAAGAGGTGAATGGATAAAGAAGAAGTGGTCCATGTACACAGTGGAATATTAACCATGGAAAACAACGAACCATTGCTCTCTGAGGCACCACAAAGGAGTCTGGAGATAGTCACGAAACATGAGGTAAGTCGGAAAGCAAAAGACCTATATTCTATGATATCACTTATAGGCGTTATCTAATAACTGACACAAATGAACATATATCCACAGAGAAAGACACTCACAGACTTAGAAAATAAAACTATGCTCAACTAAAAGGAAAGGTGGGGGGAATGGATAAATTAAGATTAGTGTTACTATATGTATACAAACACATATTATATACATATCTCAAAAATACCGACCATATAGCAAGGGAGGTCTGCGGAACCCTCTGTAACATTTTACATGGGAAGAGGATCTGTACTTGAATAGACATATATAATGTCCAAATGAACCAGAGTGTGTTCACCTAGGACAAACAATATTCTAACCTTTAGCCCAATTAAAACACCTTTAAAAACCAAGAAGAAATAATGAGACATAAACTTATGGGGGTTTCTCCACGCACATTCTAATGTAATTTACAACCTAGGAACACGACTTCCAGAAAGGCTCTGCTGCCCTACCACCCAGATTTGGGAATGGAGAAATGCTGCCTCCTTGAGGCCACTTCCCACAACAGCAGCTTTAAACCCATTGCTCTAGGTCACTAAATATTCACAAAACTTGAAGTTCGGGAAATGAGACCTGCTCTCTAAAAAAACTCTTGGGTGGAAAATCGCCCAAAAAATTCAAAAGAGGGCAACCTTCCAAGAAGACAGTTTCAAGAGTTATACTGTACTCCCAATTGTTTCCTTTTTTTAACAGAAAAGAAAACAGCGGAGAAAAATGATGAGTTTTACGAATTTTCAACGACTTACAAACCCAAATTACAAAAACCTATGAGCTCACAGCAGCCAGAAGGGCCATTAGCATAAATGCTGCAAACAATAAATGATGAAGCGATTGTGGAGAAATGCGTACCCTCGATTCTAAGGGGGACGTGGTAAGAGCCACTAATGAAAACACAAAGGAGGTGCTTTGAAAAGGGAAACACGGTGCTACCAGTCAGTGAATCACACCCACTGCTGGGCCTATCGCCTGAGAAAATGAGAATCAAAAAGTCACAGGCTGGCAATCCTGCAGTCCAACAATATTTACCATAGCCAACACTTGGAAGCAATGAAAATGTCCATCAACCGAGGAATGCACAAAGAAGAACTGGTCCACGTACACAGTGGAAAATTACTCCAATAAAAAATAAAAATTAAATTTAAAAATCCAACACAACTAAGGAGACATCAGCTTGTGTGGGTTGGTCCGGGCACACTCCACTCTAATTTATAACCGAGAAACACCACAGGCCGCAAGGGCTTTTCCCTAGTTACCAGGGTGGGGAACATAGAAAGGCTGCCGCCCTCTGGCAGTTACCTGCAAAAGCAGCTTTAAAGCCTGTGCTAATGGTCATTTCATATGAATAAGTACTGCAGAAGTGTAAATGAAACCTGCCCTCAAAATGTCTTCAGGGAGGTAAAGGCCAAAACGTTTCAAAATGTGACACATACTTTAAGAGAACACTTTGTAGAACTAAGGGGTAGTCACAGCTTGAAAAATAAAAAGGACATGCCTTAAAGCTCAATTTCAACGGATTATGAGGCACATGCGAATTCAACCACAAAGAGGTATCAGCTCACACTTGTCAGAATAACCATCAGCAAGAAAACTACAAACAATAAATGCTGAAGGTGTTGTGGAGAAATGCATACCCTCAACTGCAAGTGGGACATAAGTTGGAAAGGGCCACAAACTCGAACAGAATGGGGGTGCCTTAAAAACGTAAACATTGAGCTACCATATGATCCAGCAGGCCCACTCCTCCACCTATAATCTAAGAAGAGAGAATTGGAAAGACACAGGCAGGCAAATCTGCATTGCACAGTATTACAATAGCCAAGATATGGAAGTAACCAAAAAGTCCACCAACAGATGGGTGGACAAAGAAGTACTCCTCCATGTACAGATGGAATATTCGCTAGTGAAGAAAATGAAACAATGCCATTTGCAGCGCCATAGATGAGTCTAGACGTAATCACGCCACGTGTAGTCAGTGAGAAAGCAGAATACATATATCCTATGATATCACTTTCAGGAGTTACTTAAAAATTGATACCAATGAAGATATTTCCACAGAGAAAGGCAATCACAGATTCATTAAAAAACTTATGGTTCACCAAATAGAAAGGGATGAGGATTGGATACATTACCATATTGGGGTTAACAGAGATATACAAACCATGTGAAATATATAACCACCAAAGACGTACGGAAGACCAGGAAGAGACTACTCAACATTGTGTCATAACCTACATGGGAAAAGGATGCGAGGAAGAAAAGATACACGTATATGTGTGAAAGACCCACATCTTGCACACCTATAGCAAACAAACCAATGTAATCAAATCTGCCTGGGTAAAAAATAAAAAGTAAATTACAAATATGAACAAGAAGTAATGAGACATAAACTTAAAGGGCTTTTTCCTGGCACGTTCCATTCTAATATACAACCTGGAATACCACTTCCATTAAGGCTCTGTTTCCCTAGTAACCAAATTTGGCAAAGGAGAAATGCTGCCACCTTGTGGCCGTTTCCTGCAAGAGCAGCTTTAAAGTCCCAGCTAATGGTCACTTAACATTCACAAGGACTCAGGGCTGTAAAAGACACTTGCCCTAAAAATTTGTGCTGAAGTAGGGAATGGACAAAAAATTCACAACAGGCAAATGTTTCAAGAAGAGATTATGAAGAGTTAAGTTTTACTCACACTCTTTTTAAAAAAAAGAAAAATGGATAAAAGCTCAACCTCAGGGAGTGTTAGACGCATGCAATCTAATCTACGAAAAGTTTCAACTTACACCAGTCGACTGACCATCAGCAAAAAGTCTACAAACAATAAATGCTGAAGGGGATTTAGAGAACTGTGTACCCTCTACCTTCTGGTGAGACATAAAAGCCAATAATGAGAAAAGAAAGGAGCTGTGTTTAAAAGTAAAAATGGAGGTACCATTCAATCCAGCAGGTGCACCAATGGACCTCTCACCTGAGAAGACAAGAATCGAGAAGACACAGGCCGCAAAAGCTGCAGTGCAGCCTTATTCACAATAGCCAAGACAGTGAAGCAATCAAAATATCCAACAAGAGGTGAATGGATAAAGAAGAAGTGGTCCATGTACAGAGTGGAATATTAACCATGGAAAACAACGAACCATTGCTCTCTGAGGCACCACAAAGGAGTCTGGAGATAGTCACGAAACATGAGGTAAGTCGGAAAGCAAAAGACCTATATTCTATGATATCACTTATAGGCGTTACCTAATAACTGACACAAATGAACATATATCCACAGAGAAAGACACTCACAGACTTAGAAAATAAAACTATGCTCAACTAAAAGGAAAGGTGGGGGGAATGGATAAATTAAGATTAGTGTTACTATATGTATACAAACACATATTATATACATATCTCAAAAATACCGACCATATAGCAAGGGAGGTCTGCGGAACCCTCTGTAACATTTTACATGGGAAGAGGATCTGTACTTGAATAGACATATATAATGTCCAAATGAACCAGAGTGTGTTCACCTAGGACAAACAATATTCTAACCTTTAGCCCAATTAAAACACCTTTAAAAACCAAGAAGAAATAATGAGACATAAACTTATGGGGGTTTCTCCACGCACATTCTAATGTAATTTACAACCTAGGAACACGACTTCCAGAAAGGCTCTGCTGCCCTACCACCCAGATTTGGGAATGGAGAAATGCTGCCTCCTTGAGGCCACTTCCCACAACAGCAGCTTTAAACCCATTGCTCTAGGTCACTAAATATTCACAAAACTTGAAGTTCGGGAAATGAGACCTGCTCTCTAAAAAAACTCTTGGGTGGAAAATCGCCCAAAAAATTCAAAAGAGGGCAACCTTCCAAGAAGACAGTTTCAATAGTTATACTGTACTCCCAATTGTTTCCTTTTTTTAACAGAAAAGAAAACAGCGGAGAAAAATGATGAGTTTTACGAATTTTCAACGACTTACAAACCCAAATTACAAAAACCTATGAGCTCACAGCAGCCAGAAGGGCCATTAGCATAAATGCTGCAAACAATAAATGATGAAGCGATTGTGGAGAAATGCGTACCCTCGATTCTAAGGGGGACGTGGTAAGAGCCACTAATGAAAACACAAAGGAGGTGCTTTGAAAAGGGAAACACGGTGCTACCAGTCAGTGAATCACACCCACTGCTGGGCCTATCGCCTGAGAAAATGAGAATCAAAAAGTCACAGGCTGGCAATCCTGCAGTCCAACAATATTTACCATAGCCAACACTTGGAAGCAATGAAAATGTCCATCAACCGAGGAATGCACAAAGAAGAACTGGTCCACGTACACAGTGGAAAATTACTCCAATAAAAAATAAAAATTAAATTTAAAAATCCAACACAACTAAGGAGACATCAGCTTGTGTGGGTTGGTCCGGGCACACTCCACTCTAATTTATAACCGAGAAACACCACAGGCCGCAAGGGCTTTTCCCTAGTTACCAGGGTGGGGAACATAGAAAGGCTGCCGCCCTCTGGCAGTTACCTGCAAAAGCAGCTTTAAAGCCTGTGCTAATGGTCATTTCATATGAATAAGTACTGCAGAAGTGTAAATGAAACCTGCCCTCAAAATGTCTTCAGGGAGGTAAAGGCCAAAACGTTTCAAAATGTGACACATACTTTAAGAGAACACTTTGTAGAACTAAGGGGTAGTCACAGCTTGAAAAATAAAAAGGACATGCCTTAAAGCTCAATTTCAACGGATTATGAGGCACATGCGAATTCAACCACAAAGAGGTATCAGCTCACACTTGTCAGAATAACCATCAGCAAGAAAACTACAAACAATAAATGCTGAAGGTGTTGTGGAGAAATGCATACCCTCAACTGCAAGTGGGACATAAGTTGGAAAGGGCCACAAACTCGAACAGAATGGGGGTGCCTTAAAAACGTAAACATTGAGCTACCATATGATCCAGCAGGCCCACTCCTCCACCTATAATCTAAGAAGAGAGAATTGGAAAGACACAGGCAGGCAAATCTGCATTGCACAGTATTACAATAGCCAAGATATGGAAGTAACCAAAAAGTCCACCAACAGATGGGTGGACAAAGAAGTACTCCTCCATGTACAGATGGAATATTCGCTAGTGAAGAAAATGAAACAATGCCATTTGCAGCGCCATAGATGAGTCTAGACGTAATCACGCCACGTGTAGTCAGTGAGAAAGCAAAATACATATATCCTATGATATCACTTTCAGGAGTTACTTAAAAATTGATACCAATGAAGATATTTCCACAGAGAAAGGCAATCACAGATTCATTAAAAAACTTATGGTTCACCAAATAGAAAGGGATGAGGATTGGATACATTACCATATTGGGGTTAACAGAGATATACAAACCATGTGAAATATATAACCACCAAAGACGTACGGAAGACCAGGAAGAGACTACTCAACATTGTGTCATAACCTACATGGGAAAAGGATGCGAGGAAGAAAAGATACACGTATATGTGTGAAAGACCCACATCTTGCACACCTATAGCAAACAAACCAATGTAATCAAATCTGCCTGGGTAAAAAATAAAAAGTAAATTACAAATATGAACAAGAAGTAATGAGACATAAACTTAAAGGGCTTTTTCCTGGCACGTTCCATTCTAATATACAACCTGGAATACCACTTCCATTAAGGCTCTGTTTCCCTAGTAACCAAATTTGGCAAAGGAGAAATGCTGCCACCTTGTGGCCGTTTCCTGCAAGAGCAGCTTTAAAGTCCCAGCTAATGGTCACTTAACATTCACAAGGACTCAGGGCTGTAAAAGACACTTGCCCTAAAAATTTGTGCTGAAGTAGGGAATGGACAAAAAATTCACAACAGGCAAATGTTTCAAGAAGAGATTATGAAGAGTTAAGTTTTACTCACACTCTTTTTAAAAAAAAGAAAAATGGATAAAAGCTCAACCTCAGGGAGTGTTAGACGCATGCAATCTAATCTACGAAAAGTTTCAACTTACACCAGTCGACTGACCATCAGCAAAAAGTCTACAAACAATAAATGCTGAAGGGGATTTAGAGAACTGTGTACCCTCTACCTTCTGGTGAGACATAAAAGCCAATAATGAGAAAAGAAAGGAGCTGTGTTTAAAAGTAAAAATGGAGGTACCATTCAATCCAGCAGGTGCACCAATGGACCTCTCACCTGAGAAGACAAGAATCGAGAAGACACAGGCCGCAAAAGCTGCAGTGCAGCCTTATTCACAATAGCCAAGACAGTGAAGCAATCAAAATATCCAACAAGAGGTGAATGGATAAAGAAGAAGTGGTCCATGTACACAGTGGAATATTAACCATGGAAAACAACGAACCATTGCTCTCTGAGGCACCACAAAGGAGTCTGGAGATAGTCACGAAACATGAGGTAAGTCGGAAAGCAAAAGACCTATATTCTATGATATCACTTATAGGCGTTATCTAATAACTGACACAAATGAACATATATCCACAGAGAAAGACACTCACAGACTTAGAAAATAAAACTATGCTCAACTAAAAGGAAAGGTGGGGGGAATGGATAAATTAAGATTAGTGTTACTATATGTATACAAACACATATTATATACATATCTCAAAAATACCGACCATATAGCAAGGGAGGTCTGCGGAACCCTCTGTAACATTTTACATGGGAAGAGGATCTGTACTTGAATAGACATATATAATGTACAAATGAACCAGAGTGTGTTCACCTAGGACAAACAATATTCTAACCTTTAGCCCAATTAAAACACCTTTAAAAACCAAGAAGAAATAATGAGACATAAACTTATGGGGGTTTCTCCACGCACATTCTAATGTAATTTACAACCTAGGAACACGACTTCCAGAAAGGCTCTGCTGCCCTACCACCCAGATTTGGGAATGGAGAAATGCTGCCTCCTTGAGGCCACTTCCCACAACAGCAGCTTTAAACCCATTGCTCTAGGTCACTAAATATTCACAAAACTTGAAGTTCGGGAAATGAGACCTGCTCTCTAAAAAAACTCTTGGGTGGAAAATCGCCCAAAAAATTCAAAAGAGGGCAACCTTCCAAGAAGACAGTTTCAAGAGTTATACTGTACTCCCAATTGTTTCCTTTTTTTAACAGAAAAGAAAACAGCGGAGAAAAATGATGAGTTTTACGAATTTTCAACGACTTACAAACCCAAATTACAAAAACCTATGAGCTCACAGCAGCCAGAAGGGCCATTAGCATAAATGCTGCAAACAATAAATGATGAAGCGATTGTGGAGAAATGCGTACCCTCGATTCTAAGGGGGACGTGGTAAGAGCCACTAATGAAAACACAAAGGAGGTGCTTTGAAAAGGGAAACACGGTGCTACCAGTCAGTGAATCACACCCACTGCTGGGCCTATCGCCTGAGAAAATGAGAATCAAAAAGTCACAGGCTGGCAATCCTGCAGTCCAACAATATTTACCATAGCCAACACTTGGAAGCAATGAAAATGTCCATCAACCGAGGAATGCACAAAGAAGAAGTGGTCCACGTACACAGTGGAAAATTACTCCAATAAAAAATAAAAATTAAATTTAAAAATCCAACACAACTAAGGAGACATCAGCTTGTGTGGGTTGGTCCGGGCACACTCCACTCTAATTTATAACCGAGAAACACCACAGGCCGCAAGGGCTTTTCCCTAGTTACCAGGGTGGGGAACATAGAAAGGCTGCCGCCCTCTGGCAGTTACCTGCAAAAGCAGCTTTAAAGCCTGTGCTAATGGTCATTTCATATGAATAAGTACTGCAGAAGTGTAAATGAAACCTGCCCTCAAAATGTCTTCAGGGAGGTAAAGGCCAAAACGTTTCAAAATGTGACACATACTTTAAGAGAACACTTTGTAGAACTAAGGGGTAGTCACAGCTTGAAAAATAAAAAGGACATGCCTTAAAGCTCAATTTCAACGGATTATGAGGCACATGCGAATTCAACCACAAAGAGGTATCAGCTCACACTTGTCAGAATAACCATCAGCAAGAAAACTACAAACAATAAATGCTGAAGGTGTTGTGGAGAAATGCATACCCTCAACTGCAAGTGGGACATAAGTTGGAAAGGGCCACAAACTCGAACAGAATGGGGGTGCCTTAAAAACGTAAACATTGAGCTACCATATGATCCAGCAGGCCCACTCCTCCACCTATAATCTAAGAAGAGAGAATTGGAAAGACACAGGCAGGCAAATCTGCATTGCACAGTATTACAATAGCCAAGATATGGAAGTAACCAAAAAGTCCACCAACAGATGGGTGGACAAAGAAGTACTCCTCCATGTACAGATGGAATATTCGCTAGTGAAGAAAATGAAACAATGCCATTTGCAGCGCCATAGATGAGTCTAGACGTAATCACGCCACGTGTAGTCAGTGAGAAAGCAAAATACATATATCCTATGATATCACTTTCAGGAGTTACTTAAAAATTGATACCAATGAAGATATTTCCACAGAGAAAGGCAATCACAGATTCATTAAAAAACTTATGGTTCACCAAATAGAAAGGGATGAGGATTGGATACATTACCATATTGGGGTTAACAGAGATATACAAACCATGTGAAATATATAACCACCAAAGACGTACGGAAGACCAGGAAGAGACTACTCAACATTGTGTCATAACCTACATGGGAAAAGGATGCGAGGAAGAAAAGATACACGTATATGTGTGAAAGACCCACATCTTGCACACCTATAGCAAACAAACCAATGTAATCAAATCTGCCTGGGTAAAAAATAAAAAGTAAATTACAAATATGAACAAGAAGTAATGAGACATAAACTTAAAGGGCTTTTTCCTGGCACGTTCCATTCTAATATACAACCTGGAATACCACTTCCATTAAGGCTCTGTTTCCCTAGTAACCAAATTTGGCAAAGGAGAAATGCTGCCACCTTGTGGCCGTTTCCTGCAAGAGCAGCTTTAAAGTCCCAGCTAATGGTCACTTAACATTCACAAGGACTCAGGGCTGTAAAAGACACTTGCCCTAAAAATTTGTGCTGAAGTAGGGAATGGACAAAAAATTCACAACAGGCAAATGTTTCAAGAAGAGATTATGAAGAGTTAAGTTTTACTCACACTCTTTTTAAAAAAAAGAAAAATGGATAAAAGCTCAACCTCAGGGAGTGTTAGACGCATGCAATCTAATCTACGAAAAGTTTCAACTTACACCAGTCGACTGACCATCAGCAAAAAGTCTACAAACAATAAATGCTGAAGGGGATTTAGAGAACTGTGTACCCTCTACCTTCTGGTGAGACATAAAAGCCAATAATGAGAAAAGAAAGGAGCTGTGTTTAAAAGTAAAAATGGAGGTACCATTCAATCCAGCAGGTGCACCAATGGACCTCTCACCTGAGAAGACAAGAATCGAGAAGACACAGGCCGCAAAAGCTGCAGTGCAGCCTTATTCACAATAGCCAAGACAGTGAAGCAATCAAAATATCCAACAAGAGGTGAATGGATAAAGAAGAAGTGGTCCATGTACACAGTGGAATATTAACCATGGAAAACAACGACCCATTGCTCTCTGAGGCACCACAAAGGAGTCTGGAGATAGTCACGAAACATGAGGTAAGTCGGAAAGCAAAAGACCTATATTCTATGATATCACTTATAGGCGTTATCTAATAACTGACACAAAGGAACATATATCCACAGAGAAAGACACTCACAGACTTAGAAAATAAAACTATGCTCAACTAAAAGGAAAGGTGGGGGGAATGGATAAATTAAGATTAGTGTTACTATATGTATACAAACACATATTATATACATATCTCAAAAATACCGACCATATAGCAAGGGAGGTCTGCGGAACCCTCTGTAACATTTTACATGGGAAGAGGATCTGTACTTGAATAGACATATATAATGTACAAATGAACCAGAGTGTGTTCACCTAGGACAAACAATATTCTAACCTTTAGCCCAATTAAAACACCTTTAAAAACCAAGAAGAAATAATGAGACATAAACTTTAGGGGGTTTCTCCACGCACATTCTAATGTAATTTACAACCTAGGAACACGACTTCCAGAAAGGCTCTGCTGCCCTACCACCCAGATTTGGGAATGGAGAAATGCTGCCTCCTTGAGGCCACTTCCCACAACAGCAGCTTTAAACCCATTGCTCTAGGTCACTAAATATTCACAAAACTTGAAGTTCGGGAAATGAGACCTGCTCTCTAAAAAAACTCTTGGGTGGAAAATCGCCCAAAAAATTCAAAAGAGGGCAACCTTCCAAGAAGACAGTTTCAAGAGTTATACTGTACTCCCAATTGTTTCCTTTTTTTAACAGAAAAGAAAACAGCGGAGAAAAATGATGAGTTTTACGAATTTTCAACGACTTACAAACCCAAATTACAAAAAGCTATGAGCTCACAGCAGCCAGAAGGGCCATTAGCATAAATGCTGCAAACAGTAAATGATGAAGCGATTGTGGAGAAATGCGTACCCTCGATTCTAAGGGGGACGTGGTAACAGCCACTAATGAAAACACAAAGAAGGTGCTTTGAAAAGGGAAACACGGTGCTACCAGTCAGTGAATCACACCCACTGCTGGGCCTATCACCTGAGAAAATGAGAATCAAAAAGTCACAGGCTGGCAATCCTGCACTCCAACAATATTTACCATAGCCAACACTTGGAAGCAATGAAAATGTCCATCAACCGAGGAATGCACAAAGAAGAAGTGGTCCACGTACACAGTGGAAAATTACTCCAATAAAAAATAAAAATTAAATTTAAAAATCCAACACAACTAAGGAGACATCAGCTTGTGTGGGTTGGTCCGGGCACACTGCACTCTAATTTATAACCGAGAAACACCACAGGCCGCAAGGGCTTTTCCCTAGTTACCAGGGTGGGGAACATAGAAAGGCTGCCGCCCTCTGGCAGTTACCTGCAAAAGCAGCTTTAAAGCCTGTGCTAATGATCATTTCATATGAATAAGTACTGCAGAAGTGTAAATGAAACCTGCTCTCAAAATGTCTTCAGGGAGGTAAAGGCCAAAACGTTTCAAAATGTGACACATACTTTAAGAGAACACTTTGTAGAACTAAGGGGTAATCACAGCTTGAAAAATAAAAAGGACATGCCTTAAAGCTCAATTTCAACGGATTATGAGGCACATGCAAATTCAACCACAAAGAGGTATCAGCTCACACTTGTCAGAATAACCATCAGCAAGAAAACTACAAACAATAAATGCTGAAGGTGTTGTGGAGAAATGCATACCCTCAACTGCAAGTGGGACATAAGTTGGAAAGGGCCACAAACTCGAACAGAATGGGGGTGCCTTAAAAACGTAAACATTGAGCTACCATATGATCCAGCAGGCCCACTCCTCCACCTATAATCTAAGAAGAGAGAATTGGAAAGACACAGGCAGGCAAATCTGCATTGCACAGTATTACAATAGCCAAGATATGGAAGTAACCAAAAAGTCCACCAACAGATGGGTGGACAAAGAAGTACTCCTCCATGTACAGATGGAATATTCGCTAGTGAAGAAAATGAAACAATGCCATTTGCAGCGCCATAGATGAGTCTAGACGTAATCACGCCACGTGTAGTCAGTGAGAAAGCAAAATACATATATCCTATGATATCACTTTCAGGAGTTACTTAAAAATTGATACCAATGAAGATATTTCCACAGAGAAAGGCAATCACAGATTCATTAAAAAACTTATGGTTCACCAAATAGAAAGGGATGAGGATTGGATACATTACCATATTGGGGTTAACAGAGATATACAAACCATGTGAAATATATAACCACCAAAGACGTACGGAAGACCAGGAAGAGACTACTCAACATTGTGTCATAACCTACATGGGAAAAGGATGCGAGGAAGAAAAGATACACGTATATGTGTGAAAGACCCACATCTTGCACACCTATAGCAAACAAACCAATGTAATCAAATCTGCCTGGGTAAAAAATAAAAAGTAAATTACAAATATGAACAAGAAGTAATGAGACATAAACTTAAAGGGCTTTTTCCTGGCACGTTCCATTCTAATATACAACCTAGAATACCACTTCCATTAAGGCTCTGTTTCCCTAGTAACCAAATTTGGCAAAGGAGAAATGCTGCCACCTTGTGGCCGTTTCCTGCAAGAGCAGCTTTAAAGTCCCAGCTAATGGTCACTTAACATTCACAAGGACTCAGGGCTGTAAAAGACACTTGCCCTAAAAATTTGTGCTGAAGTAGGGAATGAACAAAAAATTCACAACAGGCAAATGTTTCAAGAAGAGATTATGAAGAGTTAAGTTTTACTCACACTCTTTTTAAAAAAAAGAAAAATGGATAAAAGCTCAACCTCAGGGAGTGTTAGACGCATGCAATCTAATCTACGAAAAGTTTCAACTTACACCAGTCGACTGACCATCAGCAAAAAGTCTACAAACAATAAATGCTGAAGGGGATTTAGAGAACTGTGTACCCTCTACCTTCTGGTGAGACATAAAAGCCAATAATGAGAAAAGAAAGGAGCTGTGTTTAAAAGTAAAAATGGAGGTACCATTCAATCCAGCAGGTGCACCAATGGACCTCTCACCTGAGAAGACAAGAATCGAGAAGACACAGGCCGCAAAAGCTGCAGTGCAGCCTTATTCACAATAGCCAAGACAGTGAAGCAATCAAAATATACAACAAGAGGTAAATGGATAAAGAAGAAGTGGTCCATGTACACAGTGGAATATTAACCATGGAAAACAACGAACCATTGCTCTCTGAGGCACCGCAAAGGAGTCTGGAGATAGTCACGAAACATGAGGTAAGTCGGAAAGCAAAAGACCTATATTCTATGATATCACTTATAGGCGTTATCTAATAACTGACACAAATGAACATATATCCACAGAGAAAGACACTCACAGACTTAGAAAATAAAACTATGCTCAACTAAAAGGAAAGGTGGGGGGAATGGATAAATTAAGATTAGTGTTACTATATGTATACAAACACATATTATATACATATCTCAAAAATACCGACCATATAGCAAGGGAGGTCTGCGGAACACTCTGTAACATTTTACATGGGAAGAGGATCTGTACTTGAATAGACATATACAATGTATAAATGAACCAGAGTGTGTTCACCTAGGACAAACAATATTCTAACCTTTAGCCCAATTAAAACACCTTTAAAAACCAAGAAGAAATAATGAGACATAAACTTATGGGGGTTTCTCCACGCACATTCTAATGTAATTTACAACCTAGGAACACGACTTCCAGAAAGGCTCTGCTGCCCTACCACCCAGATTTGGGAATGGAGAAATGCTGCCTCCTTGAGGCCACTTCCCACAACAGCAGCTTTAAACCCATTGCTCTAGGTCACTAAATATTCACAAAACTTAAAGTTCGGGAAATGAGACCTGCTCTCTAAAAAAACTCTTGGGTGGAAAATCGCCCAAAAAATTCAAAAGCGGGCAACCTTCCAAGAAGACAGTTTCAAGAGTTATACTGTACTCCCAATTGTTTCCTTTTTTTAACAGAAAAGAAAACAGCGGAGAAAAATGATGAGTTTTACGAATTTTCAACGACTTACAAACCCAAATTACAAAAACCTATGAGCTCACAGCAGCCAGAAGGGCCATTAGCATAAATGCTGCAAACAATAAATGATGAAGCGATTGTGGAGAAATGCGTACCCTCGATTCTAAGGGGGACGTGGTAAGAGCCACTAATGAAAACACAAAGGAGGTGCTTTGAAAAGGGAAACACGGTGCTACCAGTCAGTGAATCACACCCACTGCTGGGCCTATCACCTGAGAAAATGAGAATCAAAAAGTCACAGGCTGGCAATCCTGCACTCCAACAATATTTACCATAGCCAACACTTGGAAGCAATGAAAATGTCCATCAACCGAGGAATGCACAAAGAAGAAGTGGTCCACGTACACAGTGGAAAATTACTCCAATAAAAAATAAAAATTAAATTTAAAAATCCAACACAACTAAGGAGACATCAGCTTGTGTGGGTTGGTCCGGGCACACTCCACTCTAATTTATAACCGAGAAACACCACAGGCCGCAAGGGCTTTTCCCTAGTTACCAGGGTGGGGAACATAGAAAGGCTGCCGCCCTCTGGCAGTTACCTGCAAAAGCAGCTTTAAAGCCTGTGCTAATGGTCATTTCATATGAATAAGTACTGCAGAAGTGTAAATGAAACCTGCCCTCAAAATGTCTTCAGGGAGGTAAAGGCCAAAACGTTTCAAAATGTGACACATACTTTAAGAGAACACTTTGTAGAACTAAGGGGTAGTCACAGCTTGAAAAATAAAAAGGACATGCCTTAAAGCTCAATTTCAACGGATTATGAGGCACATGCGAATTCAACCACAAAGAGGTATCAGCTCACACTTGTCAGAATAACCATCAGCAAGAAAACTACAAACAATAAATGCTGAAGGTGTTGTGGAGAAATGCATACCCTCAACTGCAAGTGGGACATAAGTTGGAAAGGGCCACAAACTCGAACAGAATGGGGGTGCCTTAAAAACGTAAACATTGAGCTACCATATGATCCAGCAGGCCCACTCCTCCACCTATAATCTAAGAAGAGAGAATTGGAAAGACACAGGCAGGCAAATCTGCATTGCACAGTATTACAATAGCCAAGATATGGAAGTAACCAAAAAGTCCACCAACAGATGGGTGGACAAAGAAGTACTCCTCCATGTACAGATGGAATATTCGCTAGTGAAGAAAATGAAACAATGCCATTTGCAGCGCCATAGATGAGTCTAGACGTAATCACGCCACGTGTAGTCAGTGAGAAAGCAAAATACATATATCCTATGATATCACTTTCAGGAGTTACTTAAAAATTGATACCAATGAAGATATTTCCACAGAGAAAGGCAATCACAGATTCATTAAAAAACTTATGGTTCACCAAATAGAAAGGGATGAGGATTGGATACATTACCATATTGGGGTTAACAGAGATATACAAATCATGTGAAATATATAACCACCAAAGACGTACGGAAGACCAGGAAGAGACTACTCAACATTGTGTCATAACCTACATGGGAAAAGGATGCGAGGAAGAAAAGATACACGTATATGTGTGAAAGACCCACATCTTGCACACCTATAGCAAACAAACCAATGTAATCAAATCTGCCTGGGTAAAAAATAAAAAGTAAATTACAAATATGAACAAGAAGTAATGAGACATAAACTTAAAGGGCTTTTTCCTGGCACGTTCCATTCTAATATACAACCTAGAATACCACTTCCATTAAGGCTCTGTTTCCCTAGTAACCAAATTTGGCAAAGGAGAAATGCTGCCACCTTGTGGCCGTTTCCTGCAAGAGCAGCTTTAAAGTCCCAGCTAATGGTCACTTAACATTCACAAGGACTCAGGGCTGTAAAAGACACTTGCCCTAAAAATTTGTGCTGAAGTAGGGAATGGACAAAAAATTCACAACAGGCAAATGTTTCAAGAAGAGATTATGAAGAGTTAAGTTTTACTCACACTCTTTTTAAAAAAAAGAAAAATGGATAAAAGCTCAACCTCAGGGAGTGTTAGACGCATGCAATCTAATCTACGAAAAGTTTCAACTTACACCAGTCGACTGACCATCAGCAAAAAGTCTACAAACAATAAATGCTGAAGGGGATTTAGAGAACTGTGTACCCTCTACCTTCTGGTGAGACATAAAAGCCAATAATGAGAAAAGAAAGGAGCTGTGTTTAAAAGTAAAAATGGAGGTACCATTCAATCCAGCAGGTGCACCAATGGACCTCTCACCTGAGAAGACAAGAATCGAGAAGACACAGGCCGCAAAAGCTGCAGTGCAGCCTTATTCACAATAGCCAAGACAGTGAAGCAATCAAAATATACAACAAGAGGTAAATGGATAAAGAAGAAGTGGTCCATGTACACAGTGGAATATTAACCATGGAAAACAACGAACCATTGCTCTCTGAGGCACCGCAAAGGAGTCTGGAGATAGTCACGAAACATGAGGTAAGTCGGAAAGCAAAAGACCTATATTCCATGATATCACTTATAGGCGTTATCTAATAACTGACACAAATGAACATATATCCACAGAGAAAGACACTCACAGACTTAGAAAATAAAACTATGCTCAACTAAAAGGAAAGGTGGGGGGAATGGATAAATTAAGATTAGTGTTACTATATGTATACAAACACATATTATATACATATCTCAAAAATACCGACCATATAGCAAGGGAGGTCTGCGGAACCCTCTGTAACATTTTACATGGGAAGAGGATCTGTACTTGAATAGACATATACAATGTATAAATGAACCAGAGTGTGTTCACCTAGGACAAACAATATTCTAACCTTTAGCCCAATTAAAACACCTTTAAAAACCAAGAAGAAATAATGAGACATAAACTTATGGGGGTTTCTCCACGCACATTCTAATGTAATTTACAACCTAGGAACACGACTTCCAGAAAGGCTCTGCTGCCCTACCACCCAGATTTGGGAATGGAGAAATGCTGCCTCCTTGAGGCCACTTCCCACAACAGCAGCTTTAAACCCATTGCTCTAGGTCACTAAATATTCACAAAACTTAAAGTTCGGGAAATGAGACCTGCTCTCTAAAAAAACTCTTGGGTGGAAAATCGCCCAAAAAATTCAAAAGCGGGCAACCTTCCAAGAAGACAGTTTCAAGAGTTATACTGTACTCCCAATTGTTTCCTTTTTTTAACAGAAAAGAAAACAGCGGAGAAAAATGATGAGTTTTACGAATTTTCAACGACTTACAAACCCAAATTACAAAAACCTATGAGCTCACAGCAGCCAGAAGGGCCATTAGCATAAATGCTGCAAACAATAAATGATGAAGCGATTGTGGAGAAATGCGTACCCTCGATTCTAAGGGGGACGTGGTAAGAGCCACTAATGAAAACACAAAGGAGGTGCTTTGAAAAGGGAAACACGGTGCTACCAGTCAGTGAATCACACCCACTGCTGGGCCTATCACCTGAGAAAATGAGAATCAAAAAGTCACAGGCTGGCAATCCTGCACTCCAACAATATTTACCATAGCCAACACTTGGAAGCAATGAAAATGTCCATCAACCGAGGAATGCACAAAGAAGAAGTGGTCCACGTACACAGTGGAAAATTACTCCAATAAAAAATAAAAATTAAATTTAAAAATCCAACACAACTAAGGAGACATCAGCTTGTGTGGGTTGGTCCGGGCACACTCCACTCTAATTTATAACCGAGAAACACCACAGGCCGCAAGGGCTTTTCCCTAGTTACCAGGGTGGGGAACATAGAAAGGCTGCCGCCCTCTGGCAGTTACCTGCAAAAGCAGCTTTAAAGCCTGTGCTAATGGTCATTTCATATGAATAAGTACTGCAGAAGTGTAAATGAAACCTGCCCTCAAAATGTCTTCAGGGAGGTAAAGGCCAAAACGTTTCAAAATGTGACACATACTTTAAGAGAACACTTTGTAGAACTAAGGGGTAGTCACAGCTTGAAAAATAAAAAGGACATGCCTTAAAGCTCAATTTCAACGGATTATGAGGCACATGCGAATTCAACCACAAAGAGGTATCAGCTCACACTTGTCAGAATAACCATCAGCAAGAAAACTACAAACAATAAATGCTGAAGGTGTTGTGGAGAAATGCATACCCTCAACTGCAAGTGGGACATAAGTTGGAAAGGGCCACAAACTCGAACAGAATGGGGGTGCCTTAAAAACGTAAACATTGAGCTACCATATGATCCAGCAGGCCCACTCCTCCACCTATAATCTAAGAAGAGAGAATTGGAAAGACACAGGCAGGCAAATCTGCATTGCACAGTATTACAATAGCCAAGATATGGAAGTAACCAAAAAGTCCACCAACAGATGGGTGGACAAAGAAGTACTCCTCCATGTACAGATGGAATATTCGCTAGTGAAGAAAATGAAACAATGCCATTTGCAGCGCCATAGATGAGTCTAGACGTAATCACGCCACGTGTAGTCAGTGAGAAAGCAAAATACATATATCCTATGATATCACTTTCAGGAGTTACTTAAAAATTGATACCAATGAAGATATTTCCACAGAGAAAGGCAATCACAGATTCATTAAAAAACTTATGGTTCACCAAATAGAAAGGGATGAGGATTGGATACATTACCATATTGGGGTTAACAGAGATATACAAATCATGTGAAATATATAACCACCAAAGACGTACGGAAGACCAGGAAGAGACTACTCAACATTGTGTCATAACCTACATGGGAAAAGGATGCGAGGAAGAAAAGATACACGTATATGTGTGAAAGACCCACATCTTGCACACCTATAGCAAACAAACCAATGTAATCAAATCTGCCTGGGTAAAAAATAAAAAGTAAATTACAAATATGAACAAGAAGTAATGAGACATAAACTTAAAGGGCTTTTTCCTGGCACGTTCCATTCTAATATACAACCTAGAATACCACTTCCATTAAGGCTCTGTTTCCCTAGTAACCAAATTTGGCAAAGGAGAAATGCTGCCACCTTGTGGCCGTTTCCTGCAAGAGCAGCTTTAAAGTCCCAGCTAATGGTCACTTAACATTCACAAGGACTCAGGGCTGTAAAAGACACTTGCCCTAAAAATTTGTGCTGAAGTAGGGAATGGACAAAAAATTCACAACAGGCAAATGTTTCAAGAAGAGATTATGAAGAGTTAAGTTTTACTCACACTCTTTTTAAAAAAAAGAAAAATGGATAAAAGCTCAACCTCAGGGAGTGTTAGACGCATGCAATCTAATCTACGAAAAGTTTCAACTTACACCAGTCGACTGACCATCAGCAAAAAGTCTACAAACAATAAATGCTGAAGGGGATTTAGAGAACTGTGTACCCTCTACCTTCTGGTGAGACATAAAAGCCAATAATGAGAAAAGAAAGGAGCTGTGTTTAAAAGTAAAAATGGAGGTACCATTCAATCCAGCAGGTGCACCAATGGACCTCTCACCTGAGAAGACAAGAATCGAGAAGACACAGGCCGCAAAAGCTGCAGTGCAGCCTTATTCACAATAGCCAAGACAGTGAAGCAATCAAAATATCCAACAAGAGGTGAATGGATAAAGAAGAAGTGGTCCATGTACACAGTGGAATATTAACCATGGAAAACAACGAACCATTGCTCTCTGAGGCACCGCAAAGGAGGCTGGAGATAGTCACGAAACATGAGGTAAGTCGGAAAGCAAAAGACCTATATTCTATGATATCACTTATAGGCGTTATCTAATAACTGACACAAAGGAACATATATCCACAGAGAAAGACACTCACAGACTTAGAAAATAAAACTATGCTCAACTAAAAGGAAAGGTGGGGGGAATGGATAAATTAAGATTAGTGTTACTATATGTATACAAACACATATTATATACATATCTCAAAAATACCGACCATATAGCAAGGGAGGTCTGCGGAACCCTCTGTAACATTTTACATGGGAAGAGGATCTGTACTTGAATAGACATATATAATGTCCAAATGAACCAGAGTGTGTTCACCTAGGACAAACAATATTCTAACCTTTAGCCCAATTAAAACACCTTTAAAAACCAAGAAGAAATAATGAGACATAAACTTATGGGGGTTTCTCCACGCACATTCTAATGTAATTTACAACCTAGGAACACGACTTCCAGAAAGGCTCTGCTGCCCTACCACCCAGATTTGGGAATGGAGAAATGCTGCCTCCTTGAGGCCACTTCCCACAACAGCAGCTTTAATCCCATTGCTCTAGGTCACTAAATATTCACAAAACTTGAAGTTCGGGAAATGAGACCTGCTCTCTAAAAAAACTCTTCGGTGGAAAATCGCCCAAAAAATTCAAAAGAGGGCAACCTTCCAAGAAGACAGTTTCAAGAGTTATACTGTACTCCCAATTGTTTCCTTTTTTTAACAGAAAAGAAAACAGCGGAGAAAAATGATGAGTTTTACGAATTTTCAACGACTTACAAACCCAAATTACAAAAACCTATGAGCTCACAGCAGCCAGAAGGGCCATTAGCATAAATGCTGCAAACAGTAAATGATGAAGCGATTGTGGAGAAATGCGTACCCTCGATTCTAAGGGGGACGTGGTAAGAGCCACTAATGAAAACACAAAGGAGGTGCTTTGAAAAGGGAAACACGGTGCTACCAGTCAGTGAATCACACCCACTGCTGGGCCTATCACCTGAGAAAATGAGAATCAAAAAGTCACAGGCTGGCAATCCTGCACTCCAACAATATTTACCATAGCCAACACTTGGAAGCAATGAAAATGTCCATCAACCGAGGAATGCACAAAGAAGAAGTGGTCCACGTACACAGTGGAAAATTACTCCAATAAAAAATAAAAATTAAATTCAAAAATCCAACACAACTAAGGAGACATCAGCTTGTGTGGGTTGGTCCGGGCACACTCCACTCTAATTTATAACCGAGAAACACCACAGGCCGCAAGGGCTTTTCCCTAGTTACCAGGGTGGGGAACATAGAAAGGCTGCCGCCCTCTGGCAGTTACCTGCAAAAGCAGCTTTAAAGCCTGTGCTAATGGTCATTTCATATGAATAAGTACTGCAGAAGTGTAAATGAAACCTGCCCTCAAAATGTCTTCAGGGAGGTAAAGGCCAAAACGTTTCAAAATGTGACACATACTTTAAGAGAACACTTTGTAGAACTAAGGGGTAGTCACAGCTTGAAAAATAAAAAGGACATGCCTTAAAGCTCAATTTCAACGGATTATGAGGCACATGCAAATTCAACCACAAAGAGGTATCAGCTCACACTTGTCAGAATAACCATCAGCAAGAAAACTACAAACAATAAATGCTGAAGGTGTTGTGGAGAAATGCATACCCTCAACTGCAAGTGGGACATAAGTTGGAAAGGGCCACAAACTCGAACAGAATGGGGGTGCCTTAAAAACGTAAACATTGAGCTACCATATGATCCAGCAGGCCCACTCCTCCACCTATAATCTAAGAAGAGAGAATTGGAAAGACACAGGCAGGCAAATCTGCATTGCACAGTATTACAATAGCCAAGATATGGAAGTAACCAAAAAGTCCACCAACAGATGGGTGGACAAAGAAGTACTCCTCCATGTACAGATGGAATATTCGCTAGTGAAGAAAATGAAACAATGCCATTTGCAGCGCCATAGATGAGTCTAGACGTAATCACGCCACGTGTAGTCAGTGAGAAAGCAAAATACATATATCCTATGATATAACTTTCAGGAGTTACTTAAAAATTGATACCAATGAAGATATTTCCACAGAGAAAGGCAATCACAGATTCATTAAAAAACTTATGGTTCACCAAATAGAAAGGGATGAGGATTGGATACATTACCATATTGGGGTTAACAGAGATATACAAATCATGTGAAATATATAACCACCAAAGACGTACGGAAGACCAGGAAGAGACTACTCAACATTGTGTCATAACCTACATGGGAAAAGGATGCGAGGAAGAAAAGATACACGTATATGTGTGAAAGACCCACATCTTGCACACCTATAGCAAACAAACCAATGTAATCAAATCTGCCTGGGTAAAAAATAAAAAGTAAATTACAAATATGAACAAGAAGTAATGAGACATAAACTTAAAGGGCTTTTTCCTGGCACGTTCCATTCTAATATACAACCTAGAATACCACTTCCATTAAGGCTCTGTTTCCCTAGTAACCAAATTTGGCAAAGGAGAAATGCTGCCACCTTGTGGCCGTTTCCTGCAAGAGCAGCTTTAAAGTCCCAGCTAATGGTCACTTAACATTCACAAGGACTCAGGGCTGTAAAAGACACTTGCCCTAAAAATTTGTGCTGAAGTAGGGAATGGACAAAAAATTCACAACAGGCAAATGTTTCAAGAAGAGATTATGAAGAGTTAAGTTTTACTCACACTCTTTTTAAAAAAAAGAAAAATGGATAAAAGCTCAACCTCAGGGAGTGTTAGACGCATGCAATCTAATCTACGAAAAGTTTCAACTTACACCAGTCGACTGACCATCAGCAAAAAGTCTACAAACAATAAATGCTGAAGGGGATTTAGAGAACTGTGTACCCTCTACCTTCTGGTGAGACATAAAAGCCAATAATGAGAAAAGAAAGGAGCTGTGTTTAAAAGTAAAAATGGAGGTACCATTCAATCCAGCAGGTGCACCAATGGACCTCTCACCTGAGAAGACAAGAATCGAGAAGACACAGGCCGCAAAAGCTGCAGTGCAGCCTTATTCACAATAGCCAAGACAGTGAAGCAATCAAAATATCCAACAAGAGGTGAATGGATAAAGAAGAAGTGGTCCATGTACACAGTGGAATATTAACCATGGAAAACAACGAACCATTGCTCTCTGAGGCACCGCAAAGGAGGCTGGAGATAGTCACGAAACATGAGGTAAGTCGGAAAGCAAAAGACCTATATTCTATGATATCACTTATAGGCGTTATCTAATAACTGACACAAAGGAACATATATCCACAGAGAAAGACACTCACAGACTTAGAAAATAAAACTATGCTCAACTAAAAGGAAAGGTGGGGGGAATGGATAAATTAAGATTAGTGTTACTATATGTATACAAACACATATTATATACATATCTCAAAAATACCGACCATATAGCAAGGGAGGTCTGCGGAACCCTCTGTAACATTTTACATGGGAAGAGGATCTGTACTTGAATAGACATATATAATGTCCAAATGAACCAGAGTGTGTTCACCTAGGACAAACAATATTCTAACCTTTAGCCCAATTAAAACACCTTTAAAAACCAAGAAGAAATAATGAGACATAAACTTATGGGGGTTTCTCCACGCACATTCTAATGTAATTTACAACCTAGGAACACGACTTCCAGAAAGGCTCTGCTGCCCTACCACCCAGATTTGGGAATGGAGAAATGCTGCCTCCTTGAGGCCACTTCCCACAACAGCAGCTTTAATCCCATTGCTCTAGGTCACTAAATATTCACAAAACTTGAAGTTCGGGAAATGAGACCTGCTCTCTAAAAAAACTCTTGGGTGGAAAATCGCCCAAAAAATTCAAAAGAGGGCAACCTTCCAAGAAGACAGTTTCAAGAGTTATACTGTACTCCCAATTGTTTCCTTTTTTTAACAGAAAAGAAAACAGCGGAGAAAAATGATGAGTTTTACGAATTTTCAACGACTTACAAACCCAAATTACAAAAACCTATGAGCTCACAGCAGCCAGAAGGGCCATTAGCATAAATGCTGCAAACAGTAAATGATGAAGCGATTGTGGAGAAATGCGTACCCTCGATTCTAAGGGGGACGTGGTAACAGCCACTAATGAAAACACAAAGAAGGTGCTTTGAAAAGGGAAACACGGTGCTACCAGTCAGTGAATCACACCCACTGCTGGGCCTATCACCTGAGAAAATGAGAATCAAAAAGTCACAGGCTGGCAATCCTGCACTCCAACAATATTTACCATAGCCAACACTTGGAAGCAATGAAAATGTCCATCAACCGAGGAATGCACAAAGAAGAAGTGGTCCACGTACACAGTGGAAAATTACTCCAATAAAAAATAAAAATTAAATTTAAAAATCCAACACAACTAAGGAGACATCAGCTTGTGTGGGTTGGTCCGGGCACACTCCACTCTAATTTATAACCGAGAAACACCACAGGCCGCAAGGGCTTTTCCCTAGTTACCAGGGTGGGGAACATAGAAAGGCTGCCGCCCTCTGGCAGTTACCTGCAAAAGCAGCTTTAAAGCCTGTGCTAATGATCATTTCATATGAATAAGTACTGCAGAAGTGTAAATGAAACCTGCCCTCAAAATGTCTTCAGGGAGGTAAAGGCCAAAACGTTTCAAAATGTGACACATACTTTAAGAGAACACTTTGTAGAACTAAGGGGTAGTCACAGCTTGAAAAATAAAAAGGACATGCCTTAAAGCTCAATTTCAACGGATTATGAGGCACATGCAAATTCAACCACAAAGAGGTATCAGCTCACACTTGTCAGAATAACCATCAGCAAGAAAACTACAAACAATAAATGCTGAAGGTGTTGTGGAGAAATGCATACCCTCAACTGCAAGTGGGACATAAGTTGGAAAGGGCCACAAACTCGAACAGAATGGGGGTGCCTTAAAAACGTAAACATTGAGCTACCATATGATCCAGCAGGCCCACTCCTCCACCTATAATCTAAGAAGAGAGAATTGGAAAGACACAGGCAGGCAAATCTGCACTGCACATTATTACAATAGCCAAGATATGGAAGTAACCAAAAAGTCCACCAACAGATGGGTGGACAAAGAAGTACTCCTCCATGTACAGATGGAATATTCGCTAGTGAGGAAAATGAAACAATGCCATTTGCAGCGCCATAGATGAGTCTAGACGTAATCACGCCACGTGTAGTCAGTGAGAAAGCAAAATACATATATCCTATGATATCACTTTCAGGAGTTACTTAAAAATTGATACCAATGAAGATATTTCCACAGAGAAAGGCAATCACAGATTCATTAAAAAACTTATGGTTCACCAAATAGAAAGGGATGAGGATTGGATACATTACCATATTGGGGTTAACAGAGATATACAAACCATGTGAAATATATAACCACCAAAGACGTACGGAAGACCAGGAAGAGACTACTCAACATTGCGTCATAACCTACATGGGAAAAGGATGCGAGGAAGAAAAGATACACGTATATGTGTGAAAGACCCACATCTTGCACACCTATAGCAAACAAACCAATGTAATCAAATCTGCCTGGGTAAAAAATAAAAAGTAAATTACAAATATGAACAAGAAGTAATGAGACATAAACTTAAAGGGCTTTTTCCTGGCACGTTCCATTCTAATATACAACCTAGAATACCACTTCCATTAAGGCTCTGTTTCCCTAGTAACCAAATTTGGCAAAGGAGAAATGCTGCCACCTTGTGGCCGTTTCCTGCAAGAGCAGCTTTAAAGTCCCAGCTAATGGTCACTTAACATTCACAAGGACTCAGGGCTGTAAAAGACACTTGCCCTAAAAATTTGTGCTGAAGTAGGGAATGGACAAAAAATTCACAACAGGCAAATGTTTCAAGAAGAGATTATGAAGAGTTAAGTTTTACTCACACTCTTTTTAAAAAAAAGAAAAATGGATAAAAGCTCAACCTCAGGGAGTGTTAGACGCATGCAATCTAATCTACGAAAAGTTTCAACTTACACCAGTCGACTGACCATCAGCAAAAAGTCTACAAACAATAAATGCTGAAGGGGATTTAGAGAACTGTGTACCCTCTACCTTCTGGTGAGACATAAAAGCCAATAATGAGAAAAGAAAGGAGCTGTGTTTAAAAGTAAAAATGGAGGTACCATTCAATCCAGCAGGTGCACCAATGGACCTCTCACCTGAGAAGACAAGAATCGAGAAGACACAGGCCGCAAAAGCTGCAGTGCAGCCTTATTCACAATAGCCAAGACAGTGAAGCAATCAAAATATCCAACAAGAGGTGAATGGATAAAGAAGAAGTGGTCCATGTACACAGTGGAATATTAACCATGGAAAACAACGAACCATTGCTCTCTGAGGCACCGCAAAGGAGGCTGGAGATAGTCACGAAACATGAGGTAAGTCGGAAAGCAAAAGACCTATATTCTATGATATCACTTATAGGCGTTATCTAATAACTGACACAAAGGAACATATATCCACAGAGAAAGACACTCACAGACTTAGAAAATAAAACTATGCTCAACTAAAAGGAAAGGTGGGGGGAATGGATAAATTAAGATTAGTGTTACTATATGTATACAAACACATATTATATACATATCTCAAAAATACCGACCATATAGCAAGGGAGGTCTGCGGAACCCTCTGTAACATTTTACATGGGAAGAGGATCTGTACTTGAATAGACATATATAATGTCCAAATGAACCAGAGTGTGTTCACCTAGGACAAACAATATTCTAACCTTTAGCCCAATTAAAACACCTTTAAAAACCAAGAAGAAATAATGAGACATAAACTTATGGGGGTTTCTCCACGCACATTCTAATGTAATTTACAACCTAGGAACACGACTTCCAGAAAGGCTCTGCTGCCCTACCACCCAGATTTGGGAATGGAGAAATGCTGCCTCCTTGAGGCCACTTCCCACAACAGCAGCTTTAATCCCATTGCTCTAGGTCACTAAATATTCACAAAACTTGAAGTTCGGGAAATGAGACCTGCTCTCTAAAAAAACTCTTGGGTGGAAAATCGCCCAAAAAATTCAAAAGAGGGCAACCTTCCAAGAAGACAGTTTCAAGAGTTATACTGTACTCCCAATTGTTTCCTTTTTTTAACAGAAAAGAAAACAGCGGAGAAAAATGATGAGTTTTACGAATTTTCAACGACTTACAAACCCAAATTACAAAAACCTATGAGCTCACAGCAGCCAGAAGGGCCATTAGCATAAATGCTGCAAACAGTAAATGATGAAGCGATTGTGGAGAAATGCGTACCCTCGATTCTAAGGGGGACGTGGTAACAGCCACTAATGAAAACACAAAGAAGGTGCTTTGAAAAGGGAAACACGGTGCTACCAGTCAGTGAATCACACCCACTGCTGGGCCTATCACCTGAGAAAATGAGAATCAAAAAGTCACAGGCTGGCAATCCTGCACTCCAACAATATTTACCATAGCCAACACTTGGAAGCAATGAAAATGTCCATCAACCGAGGAATGCACAAAGAAGAAGTGGTCCACGTACACAGTGGAAAATTACTCCAATAAAAAATAAAAATTAAATTTAAAAATCCAACACAACTAAGGAGACATCAGCTTGTGTGGGTTGGTCCGGGCACACTCCACTCTAATTTATAACCGAGAAACACCACAGGCCGCAAGGGCTTTTCCCTAGTTACCAGGGTGGGGAACATAGAAAGGCTGCCGCCCTCTGGCAGTTACCTGCAAAAGCAGCTTTAAAGCCTGTGCTAATGATCATTTCATATGAATAAGTACTGCAGAAGTGTAAATGAAACCTGCCCTCAAAATGTCTTCAGGGAGGTAAAGGCCAAAACGTTTCAAAATGTGACACATACTTTAAGAGAACACTTTGTAGAACTAAGGGGTAGTCACAGCTTGAAAAATAAAAAGGACATGCCTTAAAGCTCAATTTCAACGGATTATGAGGCACAGGCAAATTCAACCACAAAGAGGTATCAGCTCACACTTGTCAGAATAACCATCAGCAAGAAAACTACAAACAATAAATGCTGAAGGTGTTGTGGAGAAATGCATACCCTCAACTGCAAGTGGGACATAAGTTGGAAAGGGCCACAAACTCGAACAGAATGGGGGTGCCTTAAAAACGTAAACATTGAGCTACCATATGATCCAGCAGGCCCACTCCTCCACCTATAATCTAAGAAGAGAGAATTGGAAAGACACAGGCAGGCAAATCTGCACTGCACATTATTACAATAGCCAAGATATGGAAGTAACCAAAAAGTCCACCAACAGATGGGTGGACAAAGAAGTACTCCTCCATGTACAGATGCAATATTCGCTAGTGAGGAAAATAAAACAATGCCATTTGCAGCGCCATAGATGAGTCTAGACGTAATCACGCCACGTGTAGTCAGTGAGAAAGCAAAATACATATATCCTATGATATCACTTTCAGGAGTTACTTAAAAATTGATACCAATGAAGATATTTCCACAGAGAAAGGCAATCACAGATTCATTAAAAAACTTATGGTTCACCAAATAGAAAGGGATGAGGATTGGATACATTACCATATTGGGGTTAACAGAGATATACAAACCATGTGAAATATATAACCACCAAAGACGTACGGAAGACCAGGAAGAGACTACTCAACATTGCGTCATAACCTACATGGGAAAAGGATGCGAGGAAGAAAAGATACACGTATATGTGTGAAAGACCCACATCTTGCACACCTATAGCAAACAAACCAATGTAATCAAATCTGCCTGGGTAAAAAATAAAAAGTAAATTACAAATATGAACAAGAAGTAATGAGACATAAACTTAAAGGGCTTTTTCCTGGCACGTTCCATTCTAATATACAACCTAGAATTCCACTTCCATTAAGGCTCTGTTTCCCTAGTAACCAAATTTGGCAAAGGAGAAATGCTGCCACCTTGTGGCCGTTTCCTGCAAGAGCAGCTTTAAAGTCCCAGCTAATGGTCACTTAACATTCACAAGGACTCAGGGCTGTAAAAGACACTTGCCCTAAAAATTTGTGCTGAAGTAGGGAATGGACAAAAAATTCACAACAGGCAAATGTTTCAAGAAGAGATTATGAAGAGTTAAGTTTTACTCACACTCTTTTAAAAAAAAAGAAAAATGGATAAAAGCTCAACCTCAGGGAGTGTTAGACGCATGCAATCTAATCTACGAAAAGTTTCAACTTACACCAGTCGACTGACCATCAGCAAAAAGTCTACAAACAATAAATGCTGAAGGGGATTTAGAGAACTGTGTACCCTCTACCTTCTGGTGAGACATAAAAGCCAATAATGAGAAAAGAAAGGAGCTGTGTTTAAAAGTAAAAATGTAGGTACCATTCAATCCAGCAGGTGCACCAATGGACCTCTCACCTGAGAAGACAAGAATCGAGAAGACACAGGCCGCAAAAGCTGCAGTGCAGCCTTATTCACAATAGCCAAGACAGTGAAGCAATCAAAATATCCAACAAGAGGTGAATGGATAAAGAAGAAGTGGTCCATGTACACAGTGGAATATTAACCATGGAAAACAACGAACCATTGCTCTCTGAGGCACCCCAAAGAGTCTGGAGATAGTCACGAAACATGAGGTAAGTCGGAAAGCAAAAGACCTATATTCTATGATATCACTTATAGGCGTTATCTAATAACTGACACAAAGGAACATATATCCACAGAGAAAGACACTCACAGACTTAGAAAATAAAACTATGCTCAACTAAAAGGAAAGGTGGGGGGAATGGATAAATTAAGATTAGTGTTACTATATGTATACAAACACATATTATATACATATCTCAAAAATACCGACCATATAGCAAGGGAGGTCTGCGGAACCCTCTGTAACATTTTACATGGGAAGAGGATCTGTACTTGAATAGACATATATAATGTCCAAATGAACCAGAGTGTGTTCACCTAGGACAAACAATATTCTAACCTTTAGCCCAATTAAAACACCTTTAAAAACCAAGAAGAAATAATGAGACATAAACTTATGGGGGTTTCTCCACGCACAATCTAATGTAATTTACAACCTAGGAACACGACTTCCAGAAAGGCTCTGCTGCCCTACCACCCAGATTTGGGAATGGAGAAATGCTGCCTCCTTGAGGCCACTTCCCACAACAGCAGCTTTAATCCCATTGCTCTAGGTCACTAAATATTCACAAAACTTGAAGTTCGGGAAATGAGACCTGCTCTCTAAAAAAACTCTTGGGTGGAAAATCGCCCAAAAAATTCAAAAGAGGGCAACCTTCCAAGAAGACAGTTTCAAGAGTTATACTGTACTCCCAATTGTTTCCTTTTTTTAACAGAAAAGAAAACAGCGGAGAAAAATGATGAGTTTTACGAATTTTCAACGACTTACAAACCCAAATTACAAAAACCTATGAGCTCACAGCAGCCAGAAGGGCCATTAGCATAAATGCTGCAAACAGTAAATGATGAAGCGATTGTGGAGAAATGCGTACCCTCGATTCTAAGGGGGACGTGGTAACAGCCACTAATGAAAACACAAAGAAGGTGCTTTGAAAAGGGAAACACGGTGCTACCAGTCAGTGAATCACACCCACTGCTGGGCCTATCACCTGAGAAAATGAGAATCAAAAAGTCACAGGCTGGCAATCCTGCACTCCAACAATATTTACCATAGCCAACACTTGGAAGCAATGAAAATGTCCATCAACCGAGGAATGCACAAAGAAGAAGTGGTCCACGTACACAGTGGAAAATTACTCCAATAAAAAATAAAAATTAAATTTAAAAATCCAACACAACTAAGGAGACATCAGCTTGTGTGGGTTGGTCCGGGCACACTCCACTCTAATTTATAACCGAGAAACACCACAGGCCGCAAGGGCTTTTCCCTAGTTACCAGGGTGGGGAACATAGAAAGGCTGCCGCCCTCTGGCAGTTACCTGCAAAAGCAGCTTTAAAGCCTGTGCTAATGGTCATTTCATATGAATAAGTACTGCAGAAGTGTAAATGAAACCTGCCCTCAAAATGTCTTCAGGGAGGTAAAGGCCAAAACGTTTCAAAATGTGACACATACTTTAAGAGAACACTTTGTAGAACTAAGGGGTAGTCACAGCTTGAAAAATAAAAAGGACATGCCTTAAAGCTCAATTTCAACGGATTATGAGGCACAGGCAAATTCAACCACAAAGAGGTATCAGCTCACACTTGTCAGAATAACCATCAGCAAGAAAACTACAAACAATAAATGCTGAAGGTGTTGTGGAGAAATGCATACCCTCAACTGCAAGTGGGACATAAGTTGGAAAGGGCCACAAACTCGAACAGAATGGGGGTGCCTTAAAAACGTAAACATTGAGCTACCATATGATCCAGCAGGCCCACTCCTCCACCTATAATCTAAGAAGAGAGAATTGGAAAGACACAGGCAGGCAAATCTGCACTGCACATTATTACAATAGCCAAGATATGGAAGTAACCAAAAAGTCCACCAACAGATGGGTGGACAAAGAAGTACTCCTCCATGTACAGATGCAATATTCGCTAGTGAAGAAAATGAAACAATGCCATTTGCAGCGCCATAGATGAGTCTAGACGTAATCACGCCACGTGTAGTCAGTGAGAAAGCAAAATACATATATCCTATGATATCACTTTCAGGAGTTACTTAAAAATTGATACCAATGAAGATATTTCCACAGAGAAAGGCAATCACAGATTCATTAAAAAACTTATGGTTCACCAAATAGAAAGGGATGAGGATTGGATACATTACCATATTGGGGTTAACAGAGATATACAAACCATGTGAAATATATAACCACCAAAGACGTACGGAAGACCAGGAAGAGACTACTCAACATTGCGTCATAACCTACATGGGAAAAGGATGCGAGGAAGAAAAGATACACGTATATGTGTGAAAGACCCACATCTTGCACACCTATAGCAAACAAACCAATGTAATCAAATCTGCCTGGGTAAAAAATAAAAAGTAAATTACAAATATGAACAAGAAGTAATGAGACATAAACTTAAAGGGCTTTTTCCTGGCACGTTCCATTCTAATATACAACCTAGAATACCACTTCCATTAAGGCTCTGTTTCCCTAGTAACCAAATTTGGCAAAGGAGAAATGCTGCCACCTTGTGGCCGTTTCCTGCAAGAGCAGCTTTAAAGTCCCAGCTAATGGTCACTTAACATTCACAAGGACTCAGGGCTGTAAAAGACACTTGCCCTAAAAATTTGTGCTGAAGTAGGGAATGGACAAAAAATTCACAACAGGCAAATGTTTCAAGAAGAGATTATGAAGAGTTAAGTTTTACTCACACTCTTTTTAAAAAAAAGAAAAATGGATAAAAGCTCAACCTCAGGGAGTGTTAGACGCATGCAATCTAATCTACGAAAAGTTTCAACTTACACCAGTCGACTGACCATCAGCAAAAAGTCTACAAACAATAAATGCTGAAGGGGATTTAGAGAACTGTGTACCCTCTACCTTCTGGTGAGACATAAAAGCCAATAATGAGAAAAGAAAGGAGCTGTGTTTAAAAGTAAAAATGGAGGTACCATTCAATCCAGCAGGTGCACCAATGGACCTCTCACCTGAGAAGACAAGAATCGAGAAGACACAGGCCGCAAAAGCTGCAGTGCAGCCTTATTCACAATAGCCAAGACAGTGAAGCAATCAAAATATCCAACAAGAGGTGAATGGATAAAGAAGAAGTGGTCCATGTACACAGTGGAATATTAACCATGGAAAACAACGAACCATTGCTCTCTGAGGCACCCCAAAGAGTCTGGAGATAGTCACGAAACATGAGGTAAGTCGGAAAGCAAAAGACCTATATTCTATGATATCACTTATAGGCGTTATCTAATAACTGACACAAAGGAACATATATCCACAGAGAAAGACACTCACAGACTTAGAAAATAAAACTATGCTCAACTAAAAGGAAAGGTGGGGGGAATGGATAAATTAAGATTAGTGTTACTATATGTATACAAACACATATTATATACATATCTCAAAAATACCGACCATATAGCAAGGGAGGTCTGCGGAACCCTCTGTAACATTTTACATGGGAAGAGGATCTGTACTTGAATAGACATATATAATGTCCAAATGAACCAGAGTGTGTTCACCTAGGACAAACAATATTCTAACCTTTAGCCCAATTAAAACACCTTTAAAAACCAAGAAGAAATAATGAGACATAAACTTATGGGGGTTTCTCCACGCACAATCTAATGTAATTTACAACCTAGGAACACGACTTCCAGAAAGGCTCTGCTGCCCTACCACCCAGATTTGGGAATGGAGAAATGCTGCCTCCTTGAGGCCACTTCCCACAACAGCAGCTTTAATCCCATTGCTCTAGGTCACTAAATATTCACAAAACTTGAAGTTCGGGAAATGAGACCTGCTCTCTAAAAAAACTCTTGGGTGGAAAATCGCCCAAAAAATTCAAAAGAGGGCAACCTTCCAAGAAGACAGTTTCAAGAGTTATACTGTACTCCCAATTGTTTCCTTTTTTTAACAGAAAAGAAAACAGCGGAGAAAAATGATGAGTTTTACGAATTTTCAACGACTTACAAACCCAAATTACAAAAACCTATGAGCTCACAGCAGCCAGAAGGGCCATTAGCATAAATGCTGCAAACAGTAAATGATGAAGCGATTGTGGAGAAATGCGTACCCTCGATTCTAAGGGGGACGTGGTAACAGCCACTAATGAAAACACAAAGAAGGTGCTTGGAAAAGGGAAACACGGTGCTACCAGTCAGTGAATCACACCCACTGCTGGGCCTATCACCTGAGAAAATGAGAATCAAAAAGTCACAGGCTGGCAATCCTGCACTCCAACAATATTTACCATAGCCAACACTTGGAAGCAATGAAAATGTCCATCAACCGAGGAATGCACAAAGAAGAAGTGGTCCACGTACACAGTGGAAAATTACTCCAATAAAAAATAAAAATTAAATTTAAAAATCCAACACAACTAAGGAGACATCAGCTTGTGTGGGTTGGTCCGGGCACACTCCACTCTAATTTATAACCGAGAAACACCACAGGCCGCAAGGGCTTTTCCCTAGTTACCAGGGTGGGGAACATAGAAAGGCTGCCGCCCTCTGGCAGTTACCTGCAAAAGCAGCTTTAAAGCCTGTGCTAATGATCATTTCATATGAATAAGTACTGCAGAAGTGTAAATGAAACCTGCCCTCAAAATGTCTTCAGGGAGGTAAAGGCCAAAACGTTTCAAAATGTGACACATACTTTAAGAGAACACTTTGTAGAACTAAGGGGTAGTCACAGCTTGAAAAATAAAAAGGACATGCCTTAAAGCTCAATTTCAACGGATTATGAAGCACAGGCAAATTCAACCACAAAGAGGTATCAGCTCACACTTGTCAGAATAACCATCAGCAAGAAAACTACAAACAATAAATGCTGAAGGTGTTGTGGAGAAATGCATACCCTCAACTGCAAGTGGGACATAAGTTGGAAAGGGCCACAAACTCGAACAGAATGGGGGTGCCTTAAAAACGTAAACATTGAGCTACCATATGATCCAGCAGGCCCACTCCTCCACCTATAATCTAAGAAGAGAGAATTGGAAAGACACAGGCAGGCAAATCTGCACTGCACATTATTACAATAGCCAAGATATGGAAGTAACCAAAAAGTCCACCAACAGATGGGTGGACAAAGAAGTACTCCTCCATGTACAGATGCAATATTCGCTAGTGAAGAAAATGAAACAATGCCATTTGCAGCGCCATAGATGAGTCTAGACGTAATCACGCCACGTGTAGTCAGTGAGAAAGCAAAATACATATATCCTATGATATCACTTTCAGGAGTTACTTAAAAATTGATACCAATGAAGATATTTCCACAGAGAAAGGCAATCACAGATTCATTAAAAAACTTATGGTTCACCAAATAGAAAGGGATGAGGATTGGATACATTACCATATTGGGGTTAACAGAGATATACAAACCATGTGAAATATATAACCACCAAAGACGTACGGAAGACCAGGAAGAGACTACTCAACATTGCGTCATAACCTACATGGGAAAAGGATGCGAGGAAGAAAAGATACACGTATATGTGTGAAAGACCCACATCTTGCACACCTATAGCAAACAAACCAATGTAATCAAATCTGCCTGGGTAAAAAATAAAAAGTAAATTACAAATATGAACAAGAAGTAATGAGACATAAACTTAAAGGGCTTTTTCCTGGCACGTTCCATTCTAATATACAACCTAGAATACCACTTCCATTAAGGCTCTGTTTCCCTAGTAACCAAATTTGGCAAAGGAGAAATGCTGCCACCTTGTGGCCGTTTCCTGCAAGAGCAGCTTTAAAGTCCCAGCTAATGGTCACTTAACATTCACAAGGACTCAGGGCTGTAAAAGACACTTGCCCTAAAAATTTGTGCTGAAGTAGGGAATGGACAAAAAATTCACAACAGGCAAATGTTTCAAGAAGAGATTATGAAGAGTTAAGTTTTACTCACACTCTTTTTAAAAAAAAGAAAAATGGATAAAAGCTCAACCTCAGGGAGTGTTAGACGCATGCAATCTAATCTACGAAAAGTTTCAACTTACACCAGTCGACTGACCATCAGCAAAAAGTCTACAAACAATAAATGCTGAAGGGGATTTAGAGAACTGTGTACCCTCTACCTTCTGGTGAGACATAAAAGCCAATAATGAGAAAAGAAAGGAGCTGTGTTTAAAAGTAAAAATGGAGGTACCATTCAATCCAGCAGGTGCACCAATGGACCTCTCACCTGAGAAGACAAGAATCGAGAAGACACAGGCCGCAAAAGCTGCAGTGCAGCCTTATTCACAATAGCCAAGACAGTGAAGCAATCAAAATATCCAACAAGAGGTGAATGGATAAAGAAGAAGTGGTCCATGTACACAGTGGAATATTAACCATGGAAAACAACGAACCATTGCTCTCTGAGGCACCCCAAAGAGTCTGGAGATAGTCACGAAACATGAGGTAAGTCGGAAAGCAAAAGACCTATATTCTATGATATCACTTATAGGCGTTATCTAATAACTGACACAAAGGAACATATATCCACAGAGAAAGACACTCACAGACTTAGAAAATAAAACTATGCTCAACTAAAAGGAAAGGTGGGGGGAATGGATAAATTAAGATTAGTGTTACTATATGTATACAAACACATATTATATACATATCTCAAAAATACCGACCATATAGCAAGGGAGGTCTGCGGAACCCTCTGTAACATTTTACATGGGAAGAGGATCTGTACTTGAATAGACATATATAATGTCCAAATGAACCAGAGTGTGTTCACCTAGGACAAACAATATTCTAACCTTTAGCCCAATTAAAACACCTTTAAAAACCAAGAAGAAATAATGAGACATAAACTTATGGGGGTTTCTCCACGCACAATCTAATGTAATTTACAACCTAGGAACACGACTTCCAGAAAGGCTCTGCTGCCCTACCACCCAGATTTGGGAATGGAGAAATGCTGCCTCCTTGAGGCCACTTCCCACAACAGCAGCTTTAATCCCATTGCTCTAGGTCACTAAATATTCACAAAACTTGAAGTTCGGGAAATGAGACCTGCTCTCTAAAAAAACTCTTGGGTGGAAAATCGCCCAAAAAATTCAAAAGAGGGCAACCTTCCAAGAAGACAGTTTCAAGAGTTATACTGTACTCCCAATTGTTTCCTTTTTTTAACAGAAAAGAAAACAGCGGAGAAAAATGATGAGTTTTACGAATTTTCAACGACTTACAAACCCAAATTACAAAAACCTATGAGCTCACAGCAGCCAGAAGGGCCATTAGCATAAATGCTGCAAACAGTAAATGATGAAGCGATTGTGGAGAAATGCGTACCCTCGATTCTAAGGGGGACGTGGTAACAGCCACTAATGAAAACACAAAGAAGGTGCTTGGAAAAGGGAAACACGGTGCTACCAGTCAGTGAATCACACCCACTGCTGGGCCTATCACCTGAGAAAATGAGAATCAAAAAGTCACAGGCTGGCAATCCTGCACTCCAACAATATTTACCATAGCCAACACTTGGAAGCAATGAAAATGTCCATCAACCGAGGAATGCACAAAGAAGAAGTGGTCCACGTACACAGTGGAAAATTACTCCAATAAAAAATAAAAATTAAATTTAAAAATCCAACACAACTAAGGAGACATCAGCTTGTGTGGGTTGGTCCGGGCACACTCCACTCTAATTTATAACCGAGAAACACCACAGGCCGCAAGGGCTTTTCCCTAGTTACCAGGGTGGGGAACATAGAAAGGCTGCCGCCCTCTGGCAGTTACCTGCAAAAGCAGCTTTAAAGCCTGTGCTAATGGTCATTTCATATGAATAAGTACTGCAGAAGTGTAAATGAAACCTGCCCTCAAAATGTCTTCAGGGAGGTAAAGGCCAAAACGTTTCAAAATGTGACACATACTTTAAGAGAACACTTTGTAGAACTAAGGGGTAGTCACAGCTTGAAAAATAAAAAGGACATGCCTTAAAGCTCAATTTCAACGGATTATGAGGCACATGCAAATTCAACCACAAAGAGGTATCAGCTCACACTTGTCAGAATAACCATCAGCAAGAAAACTACAAACAATAAATGCTGAAGGTGTTGTGGAGAAATGCATACCCTCAACTGCAAGTGGGACATAAGTTGGAAAGGGCCACAAACTCGAACAGAATGGGGGTGCCTTAAAAACGTAAACATTGAGCTACCATATGATCCAGCAGGCCCACTCCTCCACCTATAATCTAAGAAGAGAGAATTGGAAAGACACAGGCAGGCAAATCTGCACTGCACATTATTACAATAGCCAAGATATGGAAGTAACCAAAAAGTCCACCAACAGATGGGTGGACAAAGAAGTACTCCTCCATGTACAGATGGAATATTCGCTAGTGAAGAAAATGAAACAATGCCATTTGCAGCGCCATAGATGAGTCTAGACGTAATCACGCCACGTGTAGTCAGTGAGAAAGCAAAATACATATATCCTATGATATCACTTTCAGGAGTTACTTAAAAATTGATACCAATGAAGATATTTCCACAGAGAAAGGCAATCACAGATTCATTAAAAAACTTATGGTTCACCAAATAGAAAGGGATGAGGATTGGATACATTACCATATTGGGGTTAACAGAGATATACAAACCATGTGAAATATATAACCACCAAAGACGTACGGAAGACCAGGAAGAGACTACTCAACATTGTGTCATAACCTACATGGGAAAAGGATGCGAGGAAGAAAAGATACACGTATATGTGTGAAAGACCCACATCTTGCACACCTATAGCAAACAAACCAATGTAATCAAATCTGCCTGGGTAAAAAATAAAAAGTAAATTACAAATATGAACAAGAAGTAATGAGACATAAACTTAAAGGGCTTTTTCCTGGCACGTTCCATTCTAATATACAACCTGGAATACCACTTCCATTAAGGCTCTGTTTCCCTAGTAACCAAATTTGGCAAAGGAGAAATGCTGCCACCTTGTGGCCGTTTCCTGCAAGAGCAGCTTTAAAGTCCCAGCTAATGGTCACTTAACATTCACAAGGACTCAGGGCTGTAAAAGACACTTGCCCTAAAAATTTGTGCTGAAGTAGGGAATGGACAAAAAATTCACAACAGGCAAATGTTTCAAGAAGAGATTATGAAGAGTTAAGTTTTACTCACACTCTTTTTAAAAAAAAGAAAAATGGATAAAAGCTCAACCTCAGGGAGTGTTAGACGCATGCAATCTAATCTACGAAAAGTTTCAACTTACACCAGTCGACTGACCATCAGCAAAAAGTCTACAAACAATAAATGCTGAAGGGGATTTAGAGAACTGTGTACCCTCTACCTTCTGGTGAGACATAAAAGCCAATAATGAGAAAAGAAAGGAGCTGTGTTTAAAAGTAAAAATGGAGGTACCATTCAATCCAGCAGGTGCACCAATGGACCTCTCACCTGAGAAGACAAGAATCGAGAAGACACAGGCCGCAAAAGCTGCAGTGCAGCCTTATTCACAATAGCCAAGACAGTGAAGCAATCAAAATATACAACAAGAGGTAAATGGATAAAGAAGAAGTGGTCCATGTACACAGTGGAATATTAACCATGGAAAACAACGAACCATTGCTCTCTGAGGCACCGCAAAGGAGTCTGGAGATAGTCACGAAACATGAGGTAAGTCGGAAAGCAAAAGACCTATATTCTATGATATCACTTATAGGCGTTATCTAATAACTGACACAAATGAACATATATCCACAGAGAAAGACACTCACAGACTTAGAAAATAAAACTATGCTCAACTAAAAGGAAAGGTGGGGGGAATGGATAAATTAAGATTAGTGTTACTATATGTATACAAACACATATTATATACATATCTCAAAAATACCGACCATATAGCAAGGGAGGTCTGCGGAACACTCTGTAACATTTTACATGGGAAGAGGATCTGTACTTGAATAGACATATACAATGTATAAATGAACCAGAGTGTGTTCACCTAGGACAAACAATATTCTAACCTTTAGCCCAATTAAAACACCTTTAAAAACCAAGAAGAAATAATGAGACATAAACTTATGGGGGTTTCTCCACGCACATTCTAATGTAATTTACAACCTAGGAACACGACTTCCAGAAAGGCTCTGCTGCCCTACCACCCAGATTTGGGAATGGAGAAATGCTGCCTCCTTGAGGCCACTTCCCACAACAGCAGCTTTAAACCCATTGCTCTAGGTCACTAAATATTCACAAAACTTAAAGTTCGGGAAATGAGACCTGCTCTCTAAAAAAACTCTTGGGTGGAAAATCGCCCAAAAAATTCAAAAGCGGGCAACCTTCCAAGAAGACAGTTTCAAGAGTTATACTGTACTCCCAATTGTTTCCTTTTTTTAACAGAAAAGAAAACAGCGGAGAAAAATGATGAGTTTTACGAATTTTCAACGACTTACAAACCCAAATTACAAAAACCTATGAGCTCACAGCAGCCAGAAGGGCCATTAGCATAAATGCTGCAAACAATAAATGATGAAGCGATTGTGGAGAAATGCGTACCCTCGATTCTAAGGGGGACGTGGTAAGAGCCACTAATGAAAACACAAAGGAGGTGCTTTGAAAAGGGAAACACGGTGCTACCAGTCAGTGAATCACACCCACTGCTGGGCCTATCACCTGAGAAAATGAGAATCAAAAAGTCACAGGCTGGCAATCCTGCACTCCAACAATATTTACCATAGCCAACACTTGGAAGCAATGAAAATGTCCATCAACCGAGGAATGCACAAAGAAGAAGTGGTCCACGTACACAGTGGAAAATTACTCCAATAAAAAATAAAAATTAAATTTAAAAATCCAACACAACTAAGGAGACATCAGCTTGTGTGGGTTGGTCCGGGCACACTCCACTCTAATTTATAACCGAGAAACACCACAGGCCGCAAGGGCTTTTCCCTAGTTACCAGGGTGGGGAACATAGAAAGGCTGCCGCCCTCTGGCAGTTACCTGCAAAAGCAGCTTTAAAGCCTGTGCTAATGGTCATTTCATATGAATAAGTACTGCAGAAGTGTAAATGAAACCTGCCCTCAAAATGTCTTCAGGGAGGTAAAGGCCAAAACGTTTCAAAATGTGACACATACTTTAAGAGAACACTTTGTAGAACTAAGGGGTAGTCACAGCTTGAAAAATAAAAAGGACATGCCTTAAAGCTCAATTTCAACGGATTATGAGGCACATGCGAATTCAACCACAAAGAGGTATCAGCTCACACTTGTCAGAATAACCATCAGCAAGAAAACTACAAACAATAAATGCTGAAGGTGTTGTGGAGAAATGCATACCCTCAACTGCAAGTGGGACATAAGTTGGAAAGGGCCACAAACTCGAACAGAATGGGGGTGCCTTAAAAACGTAAACATTGAGCTACCATATGATCCAGCAGGCCCACTCCTCCACCTATAATCTAAGAAGAGAGAATTGGAAAGACACAGGCAGGCAAATCTGCATTGCACAGTATTACAATAGCCAAGATATGGAAGTAACCAAAAAGTCCACCAACAGATGGGTGGACAAAGAAGTACTCCTCCATGTACAGATGGAATATTCGCTAGTGAAGAAAATGAAACAATGCCATTTGCAGCGCCATAGATGAGTCTAGACGTAATCACGCCACGTGTAGTCAGTGAGAAAGCAAAATACATATATCCTATGATATCACTTTCAGGAGTTACTTAAAAATTGATACCAATGAAGATATTTCCACAGAGAAAGGCAATCACAGATTCATTAAAAAACTTATGGTTCACCAAATAGAAAGGGATGAGGATTGGATACATTACCATATTGGGGTTAACAGAGATATACAAATCATGTGAAATATATAACCACCAAAGACGTACGGAAGACCAGGAAGAGACTACTCAACATTGTGTCATAACCTACATGGGAAAAGGATGCGAGGAAGAAAAGATACACGTATATGTGTGAAAGACCCACATCTTGCACACCTATAGCAAACAAACCAATGTAATCAAATCTGCCTGGGTAAAAAATAAAAAGTAAATTACAAATATGAACAAGAAGTAATGAGACATAAACTTAAAGGGCTTTTTCCTGGCACGTTCCATTCTAATATACAACCTAGAATACCACTTCCATTAAGGCTCTGTTTCCCTAGTAACCAAATTTGGCAAAGGAGAAATGCTGCCACCTTGTGGCCGTTTCCTGCAAGAGCAGCTTTAAAGTCCCAGCTAATGGTCACTTAACATTCACAAGGACTCAGGGCTGTAAAAGACACTTGCCCTAAAAATTTGTGCTGAAGTAGGGAATGGACAAAAAATTCACAACAGGCAAATGTTTCAAGAAGAGATTATGAAGAGTTAAGTTTTACTCACACTCTTTTTAAAAAAAAGAAAAATGGATAAAAGCTCAACCTCAGGGAGTGTTAGACGCATGCAATCTAATCTACGAAAAGTTTCAACTTACACCAGTCGACTGACCATCAGCAAAAAGTCTACAAACAATAAATGCTGAAGGGGATTTAGAGAACTGTGTACCCTCTACCTTCTGGTGAGACATAAAAGCCAATAATGAGAAAAGAAAGGAGCTGTGTTTAAAAGTAAAAATGGAGGTACCATTCAATCCAGCAGGTGCACCAATGGACCTCTCACCTGAGAAGACAAGAATCGAGAAGACACAGGCCGCAAAAGCTGCAGTGCAGCCTTATTCACAATAGCCAAGACAGTGAAGCAATCAAAATATCCAACAAGAGGTGAATGGATAAAGAAGAAGTGGTCCATGTACACAGTGGAATATTAACCATGGAAAACAACGAACCATTGCTCTCTGAGGCACCGCAAAGGAGGCTGGAGATAGTCACGAAACATGAGGTAAGTCGGAAAGCAAAAGACCTATATTCTATGATATCACTTATAGGCGTTATCTAATAACTGACACAAAGGAACATATATCCACAGAGAAAGACACTCACAGACTTAGAAAATAAAACTATGCTCAACTAAAAGGAAAGGTGGGGGGAATGGATAAATTAAGATTAGTGTTACTATATGTATACAAACACATATTATATACATATCTCAAAAATACCGACCATATAGCAAGGGAGGTCTGCGGAACCCTCTGTAACATTTTACATGGGAAGAGGATCTGTACTTGAATAGACATATATAATGTCCAAATGAACCAGAGTGTGTTCACCTAGGACAAACAATATTCTAACCTTTAGCCCAATTAAAACACCTTTAAAAACCAAGAAGAAATAATGAGACATAAACTTATGGGGGTTTCTCCACGCACATTCTAATGTAATTTACAACCTAGGAACACGACTTCCAGAAAGGCTCTGCTGCCCTACCACCCAGATTTGGGAATGGAGAAATGCTGCCTCCTTGAGGCCACTTCCCACAACAGCAGCTTTAATCCCATTGCTCTAGGTCACTAAATATTCACAAAACTTGAAGTTCGGGAAATGAGACCTGCTCTCTAAAAAAACTCTTCGGTGGAAAATCGCCCAAAAAATTCAAAAGAGGGCAACCTTCCAAGAAGACAGTTTCAAGAGTTATACTGTACTCCCAATTGTTTCCTTTTTTTAACAGAAAAGAAAACAGCGGAGAAAAATGATGAGTTTTACGAATTTTCAACGACTTACAAACCCAAATTACAAAAACCTATGAGCTCACAGCAGCCAGAAGGGCCATTAGCATAAATGCTGCAAACAGTAAATGATGAAGCGATTGTGGAGAAATGCGTACCCTCGATTCTAAGGGGGACGTGGTAAGAGCCACTAATGAAAACACAAAGGAGGTGCTTTGAAAAGGGAAACACGGTGCTACCAGTCAGTGAATCACACCCACTGCTGGGCCTATCACCTGAGAAAATGAGAATCAAAAAGTCACAGGCTGGCAATCCTGCACTCCAACAATATTTACCATAGCCAACACTTGGAAGCAATGAAAATGTCCATCAACCGAGGAATGCACAAAGAAGAAGTGGTCCACGTACACAGTGGAAAATTACTCCAATAAAAAATAAAAATTAAATTTAAAAATCCAACACAACTAAGGAGACATCAGCTTGTGTGGGTTGGTCCGGGCACACTCCACTCTAATTTATAACCGAGAAACACCACAGGCCGCAAGGGCTTTTCCCTAGTTACCAGGGTGGGGAACATAGAAAGGCTGCCGCCCTCTGGCAGTTACCTGCAAAAGCAGCTTTAAAGCCTGTGCTAATGGTCATTTCATATGAATAAGTACTGCAGAAGTGTAAATGAAACCTGCCCTCAAAATGTCTTCAGGGAGGTAAAGGCCAAAACGTTTCAAAATGTGACACATACTTTAAGAGAACACTTTGTAGAACTAAGGGGTAGTCACAGCTTGAAAAATAAAAAGGACATGCCTTAAAGCTCAATTTCAACGGATTATGAGGCACATGCAAATTCAACCACAAAGAGGTATCAGCTCACACTTGTCAGAATAACCATCAGCAAGAAAACTACAAACAATAAATGCTGAAGGTGTTGTGGAGAAATGCATACCCTCAACTGCAAGTGGGACATAAGTTGGAAAGGGCCACAAACTCGAACAGAATGGGGGTGCCTTAAAAACGTAAACATTGAGCTACCATATGATCCAGCAGGCCCACTCCTCCACCTATAATCTAAGAAGAGAGAATTGGAAAGACACAGGCAGGCAAATCTGCATTGCACAGTATTACAATAGCCAAGATATGGAAGTAACCAAAAAGTCCACCAACAGATGGGTGGACAAAGAAGTACTCCTCCATGTACAGATGGAATATTCGCTAGTGAAGAAAATGAAACAATGCCATTTGCAGCGCCATAGATGAGTCTAGACGTAATCACGCCACGTGTAGTCAGTGAGAAAGCAAAATACATATATCCTATGATATCACTTTCAGGAGTTACTTAAAAATTGATACCAATGAAGATATTTCCACAGAGAAAGGCAATCACAGATTCATTAAAAAACTTATGGTTCACCAAATAGAAAGGGATGAGGATTGGATACATTACCATATTGGGGTTAACAGAGATATACAAATCATGTGAAATATATAACCACCAAAGACGTACGGAAGACCAGGAAGAGACTACTCAACATTGTGTCATAACCTACATGGGAAAAGGATGCGAGGAAGAAAAGATACACGTATATGTGTGAAAGACCCACATCTTGCACACCTATAGCAAACAAACCAATGTAATCAAATCTGCCTGGGTAAAAAATAAAAAGTAAATTACAAATATGAACAAGAAGTAATGAGACATAAACTTAAAGGGCTTTTTCCTGGCACGTTCCATTCTAATATACAACCTAGAATACCACTTCCATTAAGGCTCTGTTTCCCTAGTAACCAAATTTGGCAAAGGAGAAATGCTGCCACCTTGTGGCCGTTTCCTGCAAGAGCAGCTTTAAAGTCCCAGCTAATGGTCACTTAACATTCACAAGGACTCAGGGCTGTAAAAGACACTTGCCCTAAAAATTTGTGCTGAAGTAGGGAATGGACAAAAAATTCACAACAGGCAAATGTTTCAAGAAGAGATTATGAAGAGTTAAGTTTTACTCACACTCTTTTTAAAAAAAAGAAAAATGGATAAAAGCTCAACCTCAGGGAGTGTTAGACGCATGCAATCTAATCTACGAAAAGTTTCAACTTACACCAGTCGACTGACCATCAGCAAAAAGTCTACAAACAATAAATGCTGAAGGGGATTTAGAGAACTGTGTACCCTCTACCTTCTGGTGAGACATAAAAGCCAATAATGAGAAAAGAAAGGAGCTGTGTTTAAAAGTAAAAATGGAGGTACCATTCAATCCAGCAGGTGCACCAATGGACCTCTCACCTGAGAAGACAAGAATCGAGAAGACACAGGCCGCAAAAGCTGCAGTGCAGCCTTATTCACAATAGCCAAGACAGTGAAGCAATCAAAATATCCAACAAGAGGTGAATGGATAAAGAAGAAGTGGTCCATGTACACAGTGGAATATTAACCATGGAAAACAACGAACCATTGCTCTCTGAGGCACCGCAAAGGAGGCTGGAGATAGTCACGAAACATGAGGTAAGTCGGAAAGCAAAAGACCTATATTCTATGATATCACTTATAGGCGTTATCTAATAACTGACACAAAGGAACATATATCCACAGAGAAAGACACTCACAGACTTAGAAAATAAAACTATGCTCAACTAAAAGGAAAGGTGGGGGGAATGGATAAATTAAGATTAGTGTTACTATATGTATACAAACACATATTATATACATATCTCAAAAATACCGACCATATAGCAAGGGAGGTCTGCGGAACCCTCTGTAACATTTTACATGGGAAGAGGATCTGTACTTGAATAGACATATATAATGTCCAAATGAACCAGAGTGTGTTCACCTAGGACAAACAATATTCTAACCTTTAGCCCAATTAAAACACCTTTAAAAACCAAGAAGAAATAATGAGACATAAACTTATGGGGGTTTCTCCACGCACATTCTAATGTAATTTACAACCTAGGAACACGACTTCCAGAAAGGCTCTGCTGCCCTACCACCCAGATTTGGGAATGGAGAAATGCTGCCTCCTTGAGGCCACTTCCCACAACAGCAGCTTTAATCCCATTGCTCTAGGTCACTAAATATTCACAAAACTTGAAGTTCGGGAAATGAGACCTGCTCTCTAAAAAAACTCTTGGGTGGAAAATCGCCCAAAAAATTCAAAAGAGGGCAACCTTCCAAGAAGACAGTTTCAAGAGTTATACTGTACTCCCAATTGTTTCCTTTTTTTAACAGAAAAGAAAACAGCGGAGAAAAATGATGAGTTTTACGAATTTTCAACGACTTACAAACCCAAATTACAAAAACCTATGAGCTCACAGCAGCCAGAAGGGCCATTAGCATAAATGCTGCAAACAGTAAATGATGAAGCGATTGTGGAGAAATGCGTACCCTCGATTCTAAGGGGGACGTGGTAACAGCCACTAATGAAAACACAAAGAAGGTGCTTTGAAAAGGGAAACACGGTGCTACCAGTCAGTGAATCACACCCACTGCTGGGCCTATCACCTGAGAAAATGAGAATCAAAAAGTCACAGGCTGGCAATCCTGCACTCCAACAATATTTACCATAGCCAACACTTGGAAGCAATGAAAATGTCCATCAACCGAGGAATGCACAAAGAAGAAGTGGTCCACGTACACAGTGGAAAATTACTCCAATAAAAAATAAAAATTAAATTTAAAAATCCAACACAACTAAGGAGACATCAGCTTGTGTGGGTTGGTCCGGGCACACTCCACTCTAATTTATAACCGAGAAACACCACAGGCCGCAAGGGCTTTTCCCTAGTTACCAGGGTGGGGAACATAGAAAGGCTGCCGCCCTCTGGCAGTTACCTGCAAAAGCAGCTTTAAAGCCTGTGCTAATGATCATTTCATATGAATAAGTACTGCAGAAGTGTAAATGAAACCTGCCCTCAAAATGTCTTCAGGGAGGTAAAGGCCAAAACGTTTCAAAATGTGACACATACTTTAAGAGAACACTTTGTAGAACTAAGGGGTAGTCACAGCTTGAAAAATAAAAAGGACATGCCTTAAAGCTCAATTTCAACGGATTATGAGGCACATGCAAATTCAACCACAAAGAGGTATCAGCTCACACTTGTCAGAATAACCATCAGCAAGAAAACTACAAACAATAAATGCTGAAGGTGTTGTGGAGAAATGCATACCCTCAACTGCAAGTGGGACATAAGTTGGAAAGGGCCACAAACTCGAACAGAATGGGGGTGCCTTAAAAACGTAAACATTGAGCTACCATATGATCCAGCAGGCCCACTCCTCCACCTATAATCTAAGAAGAGAGAATTGGAAAGACACAGGCAGGCAAATCTGCACTGCACATTATTACAATAGCCAAGATATGGAAGTAACCAAAAAGTCCACCAACAGATGGGTGGACAAAGAAGTACTCCTCCATGTACAGATGCAATATTCGCTAGTGAGGAAAATGAAACAATGCCATTTGCAGCGCCATAGATGAGTCTAGACGTAATCACGCCACGTGTAGTCAGTGAGAAAGCAAAATACATATATCCTATGATATCACTTTCAGGAGTTACTTAAAAATTGATACCAATGAAGATATTTCCACAGAGAAAGGCAATCACAGATTCATTAAAAAACTTATGGTTCACCAAATAGAAAGGGATGAGGATTGGATACATTACCATATTGGGGTTAACAGAGATATACAAACCATGTGAAATATATAACCACCAAAGACGTACGGAAGACCAGGAAGAGACTACTCAACATTGCGTCATAACCTACATGGGAAAAGGATGCGAGGAAGAAAAGATACACGTATATGTGTGAAAGACCCACATCTTGCACACCTATAGCAAACAAACCAATGTAATCAAATCTGCCTGGGTAAAAAATAAAAAGTAAATTACAAATATGAACAAGAAGTAATGAGACATAAACTTAAAGGGCTTTTTCCTGGCACGTTCCATTCTAATATACAACCTAGAATACCACTTCCATTAAGGCTCTGTTTCCCTAGTAACCAAATTTGGCAAAGGAGAAATGCTGCCACCTTGTGGCCGTTTCCTGCAAGAGCAGCTTTAAAGTCCCAGCTAATGGTCACTTAACATTCACAAGGACTCAGGGCTGTAAAAGACACTTGCCCTAAAAATTTGTGCTGAAGTAGGGAATGGACAAAAAATTCACAACAGGCAAATGTTTCAAGAAGAGATTATGAAGAGTTAAGTTTTACTCACACTCTTTTTAAAAAAAAGAAAAATGGATAAAAGCTCAACCTCAGGGAGTGTTAGACGCATGCAATCTAATCTACGAAAAGTTTCAACTTACACCAGTCGACTGACCATCAGCAAAAAGTCTACAAACAATAAATGCTGAAGGGGATTTAGAGAACTGTGTACCCTCTACCTTCTGGTGAGACATAAAAGCCAATAATGAGAAAAGAAAGGAGCTGTGTTTAAAAGTAAAAATGGAGGTACCATTCAATCCAGCAGGTGCACCAATGGACCTCTCACCTGAGAAGACAAGAATCGAGAAGACACAGGCCGCAAAAGCTGCAGTGCAGCCTTATTCACAATAGCCAAGACAGTGAAGCAATCAAAATATCCAACAAGAGGTGAATGGATAAAGAAGAAGTGGTCCATGTACACAGTGGAATATTAACCATGGAAAACAACGAACCATTGCTCTCTGAGGCACCCCAAAGAGTCTGGAGATAGTCACGAAACATGAGGTAAGTCGGAAAGCAAAAGACCTATATTCTATGATATCACTTATAGGCGTTATCTAATAACTGACACAAAGGAACATATATCCACAGAGAAAGACACTCACAGACTTAGAAAATAAAACTATGCTCAACTAAAAGGAAAGGTGGGGGGAATGGATAAATTAAGATTAGTGTTACTATATGTATACAAACACATATTATATACATATCTCAAAAATACCGACCATATAGCAAGGGAGGTCTGCGGAACCCTCTGTAACATTTTACATGGGAAGAGGATCTGTACTTGAATAGACATATATAATGTCCAAATGAACCAGAGTGTGTTCACCTAGGACAAACAATATTCTAACCTTTAGCCCAATTAAAACACCTTTAAAAACCAAGAAGAAATAATGAGACATAAACTTATGGGGGTTTCTCCACGCACAATCTAATGTAATTTACAACCTAGGAACACGACTTCCAGAAAGGCTCTGCTGCCCTACCACCCAGATTTGGGAATGGAGAAATGCTGCCTCCTTGAGGCCACTTCCCACAACAGCAGCTTTAATCCCATTGCTCTAGGTCACTAAATATTCACAAAACTTGAAGTTCGGGAAATGAGACCTGCTCTCTAAAAAAACTCTTGGGTGGAAAATCGCCCAAAAAATTCAAAAGAGGGCAACCTTCCAAGAAGACAGTTTCAAGAGTTATACTGTACTCCCAATTGTTTCCTTTTTTTAACAGAAAAGAAAACAGCGGAGAAAAATGATGAGTTTTACGAATTTTCAATGACTTACAAACCCAAATTACAAAAACCTATGAGCTCACAGCAGCCAGAAGGGCCATTAGCATAAATGCTGCAAACAGTAAATGATGAAGCGATTGTGGAGAAATGCGTACCCTCGATTCTAAGGGGGACGTGGTAACAGCCACTAATGAAAACACAAAGAAGGTGCTTTGAAAAGGGAAACACGGTGCTACCAGTCAGTGAATCACACCCACTGCTGGGCCTATCACCTGAGAAAATGAGAATCAAAAAGTCACAGGCTGGCAATCCTGCACTCCAACAATATTTACCATAGCCAACACTTGGAAGCAATGAAAATGTCCATCAACCGAGGAATGCACAAAGAAGAAGTGGTCCACGTACACAGTGGAAAATTACTCCAATAAAAAATAAAAATTAAATTTAAAAATCCAACACAACTAAGGAGACATCAGCTTGTGTGGGTTGGTCCGGGCACACTCCACTCTAATTTATAACCGAGAAACACCACAGGCCGCAAGGGCTTTTCCCTAGTTACCAGGGTGGGGAACATAGAAAGGCTGCCGCCCTCTGGCAGTTACCTGCAAAAGCAGCTTTAAAGCCTGTGCTAATGATCATTTCATATGAATAAGTACTGCAGAAGTGTAAATGAAACCTGCCCTCAAAATGTCTTCAGGGAGGTAAAGGCCAAAACGTTTCAAAATGTGACACATACTTTAAGAGAACACTTTGTAGAACTAAGGGGTAGTCACAGCTTGAAAAATAAAAAGGACATGCCTTAAAGCTCAATTTCAACGGATTATGAGGCACAGGCAAATTCAACCACAAAGAGGTATCAGCTCACACTTGTCAGAATAACCATCAGCAAGAAAACTACAAACAATAAATGCTGAAGGTGTTGTGGAGAAATGCATACCCTCAACTGCAAGTGGGACATAAGTTGGAAAGGGCCACAAACTCGAACAGAATGGGGGTGCCTTAAAAACGTAAACATTGAGCTACCATATGATCCAGCAGGCCCACTCCTCCACCTATAATCTAAGAAGAGAGAATTGGAAAGACACAGGCAGGCAAATCTGCACTGCACATTATTACAATAGCCAAGATATGGAAGTAACCAAAAAGTCCACCAACAGATGGGTGGACAAAGAAGTACTCCTCCATGTACAGATGCAATATTCGCTAGTGAGGAAAATAAAACAATGCCATTTGCAGCGCCATAGATGAGTCTAGACGTAATCACGCCACGTGTAGTCAGTGAGAAAGCAAAATACATATATCCTATGATATCACTTTCAGGAGTTACTTAAAAATTGATACCAATGAAGATATTTCCACAGAGAAAGGCAATCACAGATTCATTAAAAAACTTATGGTTCACCAAATAGAAAGGGATGAGGATTGGATACATTACCATATTGGGGTTAACAGAGATATACAAACCATGTGAAATATATAACCACCAAAGACGTACGGAAGACCAGGAAGAGACTACTCAACATTGCGTCATAACCTACATGGGAAAAGGATGCGAGGAAGAAAAGATACACGTATATGTGTGAAAGACCCACATCTTGCACACCTATAGCAAACAAACCAATGTAATCAAATCTGCCTGGGTAAAAAATAAAAAGTAAATTACAAATATGAACAAGAAGTAATGAGACATAAACTTAAAGGGCTTTTTCCTGGCACGTTCCATTCTAATATACAACCTAGAATTCCACTTCCATTAAGGCTCTGTTTCCCTAGTAACCAAATTTGGCAAAGGAGAAATGCTGCCACCTTGTGGCCGTTTCCTGCAAGAGCAGCTTTAAAGTCCCAGCTAATGGTCACTTAACATTCACAAGGACTCAGGGCTGTAAAAGACACTTGCCCTAAAAATTTGTGCTGAAGTAGGGAATGGACAAAAAATTCACAACAGGCAAATGTTTCAAGAAGAGATTATGAAGAGTTAAGTTTTACTCACACTCTTTTTAAAAAAAAGAAAAATGGATAAAAGCTCAACCTCAGGGAGTGTTAGACGCATGCAATCTAATCTACGAAAAGTTTCAACTTACACCAGTCGACTGACCATCAGCAAAAAGTCTACAAACAATAAATGCTGAAGGGGATTTAGAGAACTGTGTACCCTCTACCTTCTGGTGAGACATAAAAGCCAATAATGAGAAAAGAAAGGAGCTGTGTTTAAAAGTAAAAATGTAGGTACCATTCAATCCAGCAGGTGCACCAATGGACCTCTCACCTGAGAAGACAAGAATCGAGAAGACACAGGCCGCAAAAGCTGCAGTGCAGCCTTATTCACAATAGCCAAGACAGTGAAGCAATCAAAATATCCAACAAGAGGTGAATGGATAAAGAAGAAGTGGTCCATGTACACAGTGGAATATTAACCATGGAAAACAACGAACCATTGCTCTCTGAGGCACCCCAAAGAGTCTGGAGATAGTCACGAAACATGAGGTAAGTCGGAAAGCAAAAGACCTATATTCTATGATATCACTTATAGGCGTTATCTAATAACTGACACAAAGGAACATATATCCACAGAGAAAGACACTCACAGACTTAGAAAATAAAACTATGCTCAACTAAAAGGAAAGGTGGGGGGAATGGATAAATTAAGATTAGTGTTACTATATGTATACAAACACATATTATATACATATCTCAAAAATACCGACCATATAGCAAGGGAGGTCTGCGGAACCCTCTGTAACATTTTACATGGGAAGAGGATCTGTACTTGAATAGACATATATAATGTCCAAATGAACCAGAGTGTGTTCACCTAGGACAAACAATATTCTAACCTTTAGCCCAATTAAAACACCTTTAAAAACCAAGAAGAAATAATGAGACATAAACTTATGGGGGTTTCTCCACGCACAATCTAATGTAATTTACAACCTAGGAACACGACTTCCAGAAAGGCTCTGCTGCCCTACCACCCAGATTTGGGAATGGAGAAATGCTGCCTCCTTGAGGCCACTTCCCACAACAGCAGCTTTAATCCCATTGCTCTAGGTCACTAAATATTCACAAAACTTGAAGTTCGGGAAATGAGACCTGCTCTCTAAAAAAACTCTTGGGTGGAAAATCGCCCAAAAAATTCAAAAGAGGGCAACCTTCCAAGAAGACAGTTTCAAGAGTTATACTGTACTCCCAATTGTTTCCTTTTTTTAACAGAAAAGAAAACAGCGGAGAAAAATGATGAGTTTTACGAATTTTCAACGACTTACAAACCCAAATTACAAAAACCTATGAGCTCACAGCAGCCAGAAGGGCCATTAGCATAAATGCTGCAAACAGTAAATGATGAAGCGATTGTGGAGAAATGCGTACCCTCGATTCTAAGGGGGACGTGGTAACAGCCACTAATGAAAACACAAAGAAGGTGCTTTGAAAAGGGAAACACGGTGCTACCAGTCAGTGAATCACACCCACTGCTGGGCCTATCACCTGAGAAAATGAGAATCAAAAAGTCACAGGCTGGCAATCCTGCACTCCAACAATATTTACCATAGCCAACACTTGGAAGCAATGAAAATGTCCATCAACCGAGGAATGCACAAAGAAGAAGTGGTCCACGTACACAGTGGAAAATTACTCCAATAAAAAATAAAAATTAAATTTAAAAATCCAACACAACTAAGGAGACATCAGCTTGTGTGGGTTGGTCCGGGCACACTCCACTCTAATTTATAACCGAGAAACACCACAGGCCGCAAGGGCTTTTCCCTAGTTACCAGGGTGGGGAACATAGAAAGGCTGCCGCCCTCTGGCAGTTACCTGCAAAAGCAGCTTTAAAGCCTGTGCTAATGGTCATTTCATATGAATAAGTACTGCAGAAGTGTAAATGAAACCTGCCCTCAAAATGTCTTCAGGGAGGTAAAGGCCAAAACGTTTCAAAATGTGACACATACTTTAAGAGAACACTTTGTAGAACTAAGGGGTAGTCACAGCTTGAAAAATAAAAAGGACATGCCTTAAAGCTCAATTTCAACGGATTATGAGGCACAGGCAAATTCAACCACAAAGAGGTATCAGCTCACACTTGTCAGAATAACCATCAGCAAGAAAACTACAAACAATAAATGCTGAAGGTGTTGTGGAGAAATGCATACCCTCAACTGCAAGTGGGACATAAGTTGGAAAGGGCCACAAACTCGAACAGAATGGGGGTGCCTTAAAAACGTAAACATTGAGCTACCATATGATCCAGCAGGCCCACTCCTCCACCTATAATCTAAGAAGAGAGAATTGGAAAGACACAGGCAGGCAAATCTGCACTGCACATTATTACAATAGCCAAGATATGGAAGTAACCAAAAAGTCCACCAACAGATGGGTGGACAAAGAAGTACTCCTCCATGTACAGATGCAATATTCGCTAGTGAAGAAAATGAAACAATGCCATTTGCAGCGCCATAGATGAGTCTAGACGTAATCACGCCACGTGTAGTCAGTGAGAAAGCAAAATACATATATCCTATGATATCACTTTCAGGAGTTACTTAAAAATTGATACCAATGAAGATATTTCCACAGAGAAAGGCAATCACAGATTCATTAAAAAACTTATGGTTCACCAAATAGAAAGGGATGAGGATTGGATACATTACCATATTGGGGTTAACAGAGATATACAAACCATGTGAAATATATAACCACCAAAGACGTACGGAAGACCAGGAAGAGACTACTCAACATTGCGTCATAACCTACATGGGAAAAGGATGCGAGGAAGAAAAGATACACGTATATGTGTGAAAGACCCACATCTTGCACACCTATAGCAAACAAACCAATGTAATCAAATCTGCCTGGGTAAAAAATAAAAAGTAAATTACAAATATGAACAAGAAGTAATGAGACATAAACTTAAAGGGCTTTTTCCTGGCACGTTCCATTCTAATATACAACCTAGAATACCACTTCCATTAAGGCTCTGTTTCCCTAGTAACCAAATTTGGCAAAGGAGAAATGCTGCCACCTTGTGGCCGTTTCCTGCAAGAGCAGCTTTAAAGTCCCAGCTAATGGTCACTTAACATTCACAAGGACTCAGGGCTGTAAAAGACACTTGCCCTAAAAATTTGTGCTGAAGTAGGGAATGGACAAAAAATTCACAACAGGCAAATGTTTCAAGAAGAGATTATGAAGAGTTAAGTTTTACTCACACTCTTTTTAAAAAAAAGAAAAATGGATAAAAGCTCAACCTCAGGGAGTGTTAGACGCATGCAATCTAATCTACGAAAAGTTTCAACTTACACCAGTCGACTGACCATCAGCAAAAAGTCTACAAACAATAAATGCTGAAGGGGATTTAGAGAACTGTGTACCCTCTACCTTCTGGTGAGACATAAAAGCCAATAATGAGAAAAGAAAGGAGCTGTGTTTAAAAGTAAAAATGTAGGTACCATTCAATCCAGCAGGTGCACCAATGGACCTCTCACCTGAGAAGACAAGAATCGAGAAGACACAGGCCGCAAAAGCTGCAGTGCAGCCTTATTCACAATAGCCAAGACAGTGAAGCAATCAAAATATCCAACAAGAGGTGAATGGATAAAGAAGAAGTGGTCCATGTACACAGTGGAATATTAACCATGGAAAACAACGAACCATTGCTCTCTGAGGCACCCCAAAGAGTCTGGAGATAGTCACGAAACATGAGGTAAGTCGGAAAGCAAAAGACCTATATTCTATGATATCACTTATAGGCGTTATCTAATAACTGACACAAAGGAACATATATCCACAGAGAAAGACACTCACAGACTTAGAAAATAAAACTATGCTCAACTAAAAGGAAAGGTGGGGGGAATGGATAAATTAACATTAGTGTTACTATATGTATAAAAACACATATTATATACATATCTCAAAAATACCGACCATATAGCAAGGGAGGTCTGCGGAACCCTCTGTAACATTTTACATGGGAAGAGGATCTGTACTTGAATAGACATATATAATGTCCAAATGAACCAGAGTGTGTTCACCTAGGACAAACAATATTCTAACCTTTAGCCCAATTAAAACACCTTTAAAAACCAAGAAGAAATAATGAGACATAAACTTATGGGGGTTTCTCCACGCACAATCTAATGTAATTTACAACCTAGGAACACGACTTCCAGAAAGGCTCTGCTGCCCTACCACCCAGATTTGGGAATGGAGAAATGCTGCCTCCTTGAGGCCACTTCCCACAACAGCAGCTTTAATCCCATTGCTCTAGGTCACTAAATATTCACAAAACTTGAAGTTCGGGAAATGAGACCTGCTCTCTAAAAAAACTCTTGGGTGGAAAATCGCCCAAAAAATTCAAAAGAGGGCAACCTTCCAAGAAGACAGTTTCAAGAGTTATACTGTACTCCCAATTGTTTCCTTTTTTTAACAGAAAAGAAAACAGCGGAGAAAAATGATGAGTTTTACGAATTTTCAACGACTTACAAACCCAAATTACAAAAACCTATGAGCTCACAGCAGCCAGAAGGGCCATTAGCATAAATGCTGCAAACAGTAAATGATGAAGCGATTGTGGAGAAATGCGTACCCTCGATTCTAAGGGGGACGTGGTAACAGCCACTAATGAAAACACAAAGAAGGTGCTTGGAAAAGGGAAACACGGTGCTACCAGTCAGTGAATCACACCCACTGCTGGGCCTATCACCTGAGAAAATGAGAATCAAAAAGTCACAGGCTGGCAATCCTGCACTCCAACAATATTTACCATAGCCAACACTTGGAAGCAATGAAAATGTCCATCAACCGAGGAATGCACAAAGAAGAAGTGGTCCACGTACACAGTGGAAAATTACTCCAATAAAAAATAAAAATTAAATTTAAAAATCCAACACAACTAAGGAGACATCAGCTTGTGTGGGTTGGTCCGGGCACACTCCACTCTAATTTATAACCGAGAAACACCACAGGCCGCAAGGGCTTTTCCCTAGTTACCAGGGTGGGGAACATAGAAAGGCTGCCGCCCTCTGGCAGTTACCTGCAAAAGCAGCTTTAAAGCCTGTGCTAATGATCATTTCATATGAATAAGTACTGCAGAAGTGTAAATGAAACCTGCCCTCAAAATGTCTTCAGGGAGGTAAAGGCCAAAACGTTTCAAAATGTGACACATACTTTAAGAGAACACTTTGTAGAACTAAGGGGTAGTCACAGCTTGAAAAATAAAAAGGACATGCCTTAAAGCTCAATTTCAACGGATTATGAAGCACATGCAAATTCAACCACAAAGAGGTATCAGCTCACACTTGTCAGAATAACCATCAGCAAGAAAACTACAAACAATAAATGCTGAAGGTGTTGTGGAGAAATGCATACCCTCAACTGCAAGTGGGACATAAGTTGGAAAGGGCCACAAACTCGAACAGAATGGGGGTGCCTTAAAAACGTAAACATTGAGCTACCATATGATCCAGCAGGCCCACTCCTCCACCTATAATCTAAGAAGAGAGAATTGGAAAGACACAGGCAGGCAAATCTGCACTGCACATTATTACAATAGCCAAGATATGGAAGTAACCAAAAAGTCCACCAACAGATGGGTGGACAAAGAAGTACTCCTCCATGTACAGATGCAATATTCGCTAGTGAAGAAAATGAAACAATGCCATTTGCAGCGCCATAGATGAGTCTAGACGTAATCACGCCACGTGTAGTCAGTGAGAAAGCAAAATACATATATCCTATGATATCACTTTCAGGAGTTACTTAAAAATTGATACCAATGAAGATATTTCCACAGAGAAAGGCAATCACAGATTCATTAAAAAACTTATGGTTCACCAAATAGAAAGGGATGAGGATTGGATACATTACCATATTGGGGTTAACAGAGATATACAAACCATGTGAAATATATAACCACCAAAGACGTACGGAAGACCAGGAAGAGACTACTCAACATTGCGTCATAACCTACATGGGAAAAGGATGCGAGGAAGAAAAGATACACGTATATGTGTGAAAGACCCACATCTTGCACACCTATAGCAAACAAACCAATGTAATCAAATCTGCCTGGGTAAAAAATAAAAAGTAAATTACAAATATGAACAAGAAGTAATGAGACATAAACTTAAAGGGCTTTTTCCTGGCACGTTCCATTCTAATATACAACCTAGAATACCACTTCCATTAAGGCTCTGTTTCCCTAGTAACCAAATTTGGCAAAGGAGAAATGCTGCCACCTTGTGGCCGTTTCCTGCAAGAGCAGCTTTAAAGTCCCAGCTAATGGTCACTTAACATTCACAAGGACTCAGGGCTGTAAAAGACACTTGCCCTAAAAATTTGTGCTGAAGTAGGGAATGGACAAAAAATTCACAACAGGCAAATGTTTCAAGAAGAGATTATGAAGAGTTAAGTTTTACTCACACTCTTTTTAAAAAAAAGAAAAATGGATAAAAGCTCAACCTCAGGGAGTGTTAGACGCATGCAATCTAATCTACGAAAAGTTTCAACTTACACCAGTCGACTGACCATCAGCAAAAAGTCTACAAACAATAAATGCTGAAGGGGATTTAGAGAACTGTGTACCCTCTACCTTCTGGTGAGACATAAAAGCCAATAATGAGAAAAGAAAGGAGCTGTGTTTAAAAGTAAAAATGGAGGTACCATTCAATCCAGCAGGTGCACCAATGGACCTCTCACCTGAGAAGACAAGAATCGAGAAGACACAGGCCGCAAAAGCTGCAGTGCAGCCTTATTCACAATAGCCAAGACAGTGAAGCAATCAAAATATCCAACAAGAGGTGAATGGATAAAGAAGAAGTGGTCCATGTACACAGTGGAATATTAACCATGGAAAACAACGAACCATTGCTCTCTGAGGCACCCCAAAGAGTCTGGAGATAGTCACGAAACATGAGGTAAGTCGGAAAGCAAAAGACCTATATTCTATGATATCACTTATAGGCGTTATCTAATAACTGACACAAAGGAACATATATCCACAGAGAAAGACACTCACAGACTTAGAAAATAAAACTATGCTCAACTAAAAGGAAAGGTGGGGGGAATGGATAAATTAAGATTAGTGTTACTATATGTATAAAAACACATATTATATACATATCTCAAAAATACCGACCATATAGCAAGGGAGGTCTGCGGAACCCTCTGTAACATTTTACATGGGAAGAGGATCTGTACTTGAATAGACATATATAATGTCCAAATGAACCAGAGTGTGTTCACCTAGGACAAACAATATTCTAACCTTTAGCCCAATTAAAACACCTTTAAAAACCAAGAAGAAATAATGAGACATAAACTTATGGGGGTTTCTCCACGCACAATCTAATGTAATTTACAACCTAGGAACACGACTTCCAGAAAGGCTCTGCTGCCCTACCACCCAGATTTGGGAATGGAGAAATGCTGCCTCCTTGAGGCCACTTCCCACAACAGCAGCTTTAATCCCATTGCTCTAGGTCACTAAATATTCACAAAACTTGAAGTTCGGGAAATGAGACCTGCTCTCTAAAAAAACTCTTGGGTGGAAAATCGCCCAAAAAATTCAAAAGAGGGCAACCTTCCAAGAAGACAGTTTCAAGAGTTATACTGTACTCCCAATTGTTTCCTTTTTTTAACAGAAAAGAAAACAGCGGAGAAAAATGATGAGTTTTACGAATTTTCAACGACTTACAAACCCAAATTACAAAAACCTATGAGCTCACAGCAGCCAGAAGGGCCATTAGCATAAATGCTGCAAACAGTAAATGATGAAGCGATTGTGGAGAAATGCGTACCCTCGATTCTAAGGGGGACGTGGTAACAGCCACTAATGAAAACACAAAGAAGGTGCTTTGAAAAGGGAAACACGGTGCTACCAGTCAGTGAATCACACCCACTGCTGGGCCTATCACCTGAGAAAATGAGAATCAAAAAGTCACAGGCTGGCAATCCTGCACTCCAACAATATTTACCATAGCCAACACTTGGAAGCAATGAAAATGTCCATCAACCGAGGAATGCACAAAGAAGAAGTGGTCCACGTACACAGTGGAAAATTACTCCAATAAAAAATAAAAATTAAATTCAAAAATCCAACACAACTAAGGAGACATCAGCTTGTGTGGGTTGGTCCGGGCACACTCCACTCTAATTTATAACCGAGAAACACCACAGGCCGCAAGGGCTTTTCCCTAGTTACCAGGGTGGGGAACATAGAAAGGCTGCCGCCCTCTGGCAGTTACCTGCAAAAGCAGCTTTAAAGCCTGTGCTAATGGTCATTTCATATGAATAAGTACTGCAGAAGTGTAAATGAAACCTGCCCTCAAAATGTCTTCAGGGAGGTAAAGGCCAAAACGTTTCAAAATGTGACACATACTTTAAGAGAACACTTTGTAGAACTAAGGGGTAGTCACAGCTTGAAAAATAAAAAGGACATGCCTTAAAGCTCAATTTCAACGGATTATGAGGCACATGCAAATTCAACCACAAAGAGGTATCAGCTCACACTTGTCAGAATAACCATCAGCAAGAAAACTACAAACAATAAATGCTGAAGGTGTTGTGGAGAAATGCATACCCTCAACTGCAAGTGGGACATAAGTTGGAAAGGGCCACAAACTCGAACAGAATGGGGGTGCCTTAAAAACGTAAACATTGAGCTACCATATGATCCAGCAGGCCCACTCCTCCACCTATAATCTAAGAAGAGAGAATTGGAAAGACACAGGCAGGCAAATCTGCATTGCACATTATTACAATAGCCAAGATATGGAAGTAACCAAAAAGTCCACCAACAGATGGGTGGACAAAGAAGTACTCCTCCATGTACAGATGGAATATTCGCTAGTGAAGAAAATGAAACAATGCCATTTGCAGCGCCATAGATGAGTCTAGACGTAATCACGCCACGTGTAGTCAGTGAGAAAGCAAAATACATATATCCTATGATATCACTTTCAGGAGTTACTTAAAAATTGATACCAATGAAGATATTTCCACAGAGAAAGGCAATCACAGATTCATTAAAAAACTTATGGTTCACCAAATAGAAAGGGATGAGGATTGGATACATTACCATATTGGGGTTAACAGAGATATACAAACCATGTGAAATATATAACCACCAAAGACGTACGGAAGACCAGGAAGAGACTACTCAACATTGTGTCATAACCTACATGGGAAAAGGATGCGAGGAAGAAAAGATACACGTATATGTGTGAAAGACCCACATCTTGCACACCTATAGCAAACAAACCAATGTAATCAAATCTGCCTGGGTAAAAAATAAAAAGTAAATTACAAATATGAACAAGAAGTAATGAGACATAAACTTAAAGGGCTTTTTCCTGGCACGTTCCATTCTAATATACAACCTGGAATACCACTTCCATTAAGGCTCTGTTTCCCTAGTAACCAAATTTGGCAAAGGAGAAATGCTGCCACCTTGTGGCCGTTTCCTGCAAGAGCAGCTTTAAAGTCCCAGCTAATGGTCACTTAACATTCACAAGGACTCAGGGCTGTAAAAGACACTTGCCCTAAAAATTTGTGCTGAAGTAGGGAATGGACAAAAAATTCACAACAGGCAAATGTTTCAAGAAGAGATTATGAAGAGTTAAGTTTTACTCACACTCTTTTTAAAAAAAAGAAAAATGGATAAAAGCTCAACCTCAGGGAGTGTTAGACGCATGCAATCTAATCTACGAAAAGTTTCAACTTACACCAGTCGACTGACCATCAGCAAAAAGTCTACAAACAATAAATGCTGAAGGGGATTTAGAGAACTGTGTACCCTCTACCTTCTGGTGAGATATAAAAGCCAATAATGAGAAAAGAAAGGAGCTGTGTTTAAAAGTAAAAATGGAGGTACCATTCAATCCAGCAGGTGCACCAATGGACCTCTCACCTGAGAAGACAAGAATCGAGAAGACACAGGCCGCAAAAGCTGCAGTGCAGCCTTATTCACAATAGCCAAGACAGTGAAGCAATCAAAATATCCAACAAGAGGTGAATGGATAAAGAAGAAGTGGTCCATGTACACAGTGGAATATTAACCATGGAAAACAACGAACCATTGCTCTCTGAGGCACCACAAAGGAGTCTGGAGATAGTCACGAAACATGAGGTAAGTCGGAAAGCAAAAGACCTATATTCTATGATATCACTTATAGGCGTTATCTAATAACTGACACAAATGAACATATATCCACAGAGAAAGACACTCACAGACTTAGAAAATAAAACTATGCTCAACTAAAAGGAAAGGTGGGGGGAATGGATAAATTAAGATTAGTGTTACTATATGTATACAAACACATATTATATACATATCTCAAAAATACCGACCATATAGCAAGGGAGGTCTGCGGAACCCTCTGTAGCATTTTACATGGGAAGAGGATCTGTACTTGAATAGACATATATAATGTCCAAATGAACCAGAGTGTGTTCACCTAGGACAAACAATATTCTAACCTTTAGCCCAATTAAAACACCTTTAAAAACCAAGAAGAAATAATGAGACATAAACTTATGGGGGTTTCTCCACGCACATTCTAATGTAATTTACAACCTAGGAACACGACTTCCAGAAAGGCTCTGCTGCCCTACCACCCAGATTTGGGAATGGAGAAATGCTGCCTCCTTGAGGCCACTTCCCACAACAGCAGCTTTAAACCCATTGCTCTAGGTCACTAAATATTCACAAAACTTGAAGTTCGGGAAATGAGACCTGCTCTCTAAAAAAACTCTTGGGTGGAAAATCGCCCAAAAAATTCAAAAGAGGGCAACCTTCCAAGAAGACAGTTTCAAGAGTTATACTGTACTCCCAATTGTTTCCTTTTTTTAACAGAAAAGAAAACAGCGGAGAAAAATGATGAGTTTTACGAATTTTCAACGACTTACAAACCCAAATTACAAAAACCTATGAGCTCACAGCAGCCAGAAGGGCCATTAGCATAAATGCTGCAAACAATAAATGATGAAGCGATTGTGGAGAAATGCGTACCCTCGATTCTAAGGGGGACGTGGTAAGAGCCACTAATGAAAACACAAAGAAGGTGCTTTGAAAAGGGAAACACGGTGCTACCAGTCAGTGAATCACACCCACTGCTGGGCCTATCACCTGAGAAAATGAGAATCAAAAAGTCACAGGCTGGCAATCCTGCACTCCAACAATATTTACCATAGCCAACACTTGGAAGCAATGAAAATGTCCATCAACCGAGGAATGCACAAAGAAGAAGTGGTCCACGTACACAGTGGAAAATTACTCCAATAAAAAATAAAAATTAAATTTAAAAATCCAACACAACTAAGGAGACATCAGCTTGTGTGGGTTGGTCCGGGCACACTCCACTCTAATTTATAACCGAGAAACACCACAGGCCGCAAGGGCTTTTCCCTAGTTACCAGGGTGGGGAACATAGAAAGGCTGCCGCCCTCTGGCAGTTACCTGCAAAAGCAGCTTTAAAGCCTGTGCTAATGATCATTTCATATGAATAAGTACTGCAGAAGTGTAAATGAAACCTGCCCTCAAAATGTCTTCAGGGAGGTAAAGGCCAAAACGTTTCAAAATGTGACACATACTTTAAGAGAACACTTTGTAGAACTAAGGGGTAGTCACAGCTTGAAAAATAAAAAGGACATGCCTTAAAGCTCAATTTCAACGGATTATGAGGCACATGCAAATTCAACCACAAAGAGGTATCAGCTCACACTTGTCAGAATAACCATCAGCAAGAAAACTACAAACAATAAATGCTGAAGGTGTTGTGGAGAAATGCATACCCTCAACTGCAAGTGGGACATAAGTTGGAAAGGGCCACAAACTCGAACAGAATGGGGGTGCCTTAAAAACGTAAACATTGAGCTACCATATGATCCAGCAGGCCCACTCCTCCACCTATAATCTAAGAAGAGAGAATTGGAAAGACACAGGCAGGGAAATCTGCATTGCACATTATTACAATAGCCAAGATATGGAAGTAACCAAAAAGTCCACCAACAGATGGGTGGACAAAGAAGTACTCCTCCATGTACAGATGGAATATTCGCTAGTGAAGAAAATGAAACAATGCCATTTGCAGCGCCATAGATGAGTCTAGACGTAATCACGCCACGTGTAGTCAGTGAGAAAGCAAAATACATATATCCTATGATATCACTTTCAGGAGTTACTTAAAAATTGATACCAATGAAGATATTTCCACAGAGAAAGGCAATCACAGATTCATTAAAAAACTTATGGTTCACCAAATAGAAAGGGATGAGGATTGGATACATTACCATATTGGGGTTAACAGAGATATACAAACCATGTGAAATATATAACCACCAAAGACGTACGGAAGACCAGGAAGAGACTACTCAACATTGTGTCATAACCTACATGGGAAAAGGATGCGAGGAAGAAAAGATACACGTATATGTGTGAAAGACCCACATCTTGCACACCTATAGCAAACAAACCAATGTAATCAAATCTGCCTGGGTAAAAAATAAAAAGTAAATTACAAATATGAACAAGAAGTAATGAGACATAAACTTAAAGGGCTTTTTCCTGGCACGTTCCATTCTAATATACAACCTAGAATACCACTTCCATTAAGGCTCTGTTTCCCTAGTAACCAAATTTGGCAAAGGAGAAATGCTGCCACCTTGTGGCCGTTTCCTGCAAGAGCAGCTTTAAAGTCCCAGCTAATGGTCACTTAACATTCACAAGGACTCAGGGCTGTAAAAGACACTTGCCCTAAAAATTTGTGCTGAAGTAGGGAATGGACAAAAAATTCACAACAGGCAAATGTTTCAAGAAGAGATTATGAAGAGTTAAGTTTTACTCACACTCTTTTTAAAAAAAAGAAAAATGGATAAAAGCTCAACCTCAGGGAGTGTTAGACGCATGCAATCTAATCTACGAAAAGTTTCAACTTACACCAGTCGACTGACCATCAGCAAAAAGTCTACAAACAATAAATGCTGAAGGGGATTTAGAGAATTGTGTACCCTCTACCTTCTGGTGAGACATAAAAGCCAATAATGAGAAAAGAAAGGAGCTGTGTTTAAAAGTAAAAATGGAGGTACCATTCAATCCAGCAGGTGCACCAATGGACCTCTCACCTGAGAAGACAAGAATCGAGAAGACACAGGCCGCAAAAGCTGCAGTGCAGCCTTATTCACAATAGCCAAGACAGTGAAGCAATCAAAATATACAACAAGAGGTGAATGGATAAAGAAGAAGTGGTCCATGTACACAGTGGAATATTAACCATGGAAAACAACGAACCATTGCTCTCTGAGGCACCACAAAGGAGTCTGGAGATAGTCACGAAACATGAGGTAAGTCAGAAAGCAAAAGACCTATATTCTATGATATCACTTATAGGCGTTATCTAATAACTGACACAAATGAACATATATCCACAGAGAAAGACACTCACAGACTTAGAAAATAAAACTATGCTCAACTAAAAGGAAAGGTGGGGGGAATGGATAAATTAAGATTAGTGTTACTATATGTATAAAAACACATATTATATACATATCTCAAAAATACCGACCATATAGCAAGGGAGGTCTGCGGAACCCTCTGTAACATTTTACATGGGAAGAGGATCTGTACTTGAATAGACATATATAATGTACAAATGAACCAGAGTGTGTTCACCTAGGACAAACAATATTCTAACCTTTAGCCCAATTAAAAAACCTTTAAAAACCAAGAAGAAATAATGAGACATAAACTTATGGGGGTTTCTCCACGCACATTCTAATGTAATTTACAACCTAGGAACACGACTTCCAGAAAGGCTCTGCTGCCCTACCACCCAGATTTGGGAATGGAGAAATGCTGCCTCCTTGAGGCCACTTCCCACAACAGCAGCTTTAAACCCATTGCTCTAGGTCACTAAATATTCACAAAACTTGAAGTTCGGGAAATGAGACCTGCTCTCTAAAAAAACTCTTGGGTGGAAAATCGCCCAAAAAATTCAAAAGAGGGCAACCTTCCAAGAAGACAGTTTCAAGAGTTATACTGTACTCCCAATTGTTTCCTTTTTTTAACAGAAAAGAAAACAGCGGAGAAAAATGATGAGTTTTACGAATTTTCAACGACTTACAAACCCAAATTACAAAAACCTATGAGCTCACAGCAGCCAGAAGGGCCATTAGCATAAATGCTGCAAACAGTAAATGATGAAGCGATTGTGGAGAAATGCGTACCCTCGATTCTAAGGGGGACGTGGTAACAGCCACTAATGAAAACACAAAGAAGGTGCTTTGAAAAGGGAAACACGGTGCTACCAGTCAGTGAATCACACCCACTGCTGGGCCTATCACCTGAGAAAATGAGAATCAAAAAGTCACAGGCTGTCAATCCTGCACTCCAACAATATTTACCATAGCCAACACTTGGAAGCAATGAAAATGTCCATCAACCGAGGAATGCACAAAGAAGAACTGGTCCACGTACACAGTGGAAAATTACTCCAATAAAAAATAAAAATTAAATTTAAAAATCCAACACAACTAAGGAGACATCAGCTTGTGTGGGTTGGTCCGGGCACACTCCACTCTAATTTATAACCGAGAAACACCACAGGCCGCAAGGGCTTTTCCCTAGTTACCAGGGTGGGGAACATAGAAAGGCTGCCGCCCTCTGGCAGTTACCTGCAAAAGCAGTTTTAAAGCCTGTGCTAATGGTCATTTCATATGAATAAGTACTGCAGAAGTGTAAATGAAACCTGCCCTCAAAATGTCTTCAGGGAGGTAAAGGCCAAAACGTTTCAAAATGTGACACATACTTTAAGAGAACACTTTGAAGAACTAAGGGGTAATCACAGCTTGAAAAATAAAAAGGACATGCCTTAAAGCTCAATTTCAACGGATTATGAGGCACATGCGAATTCAACCACAAAGAGGTATCAGCTCACACTTGTCAGAATAACCATCAGCAAGAAAACTACAAACAATAAATGCTGAAGGTGTTGTGGAGAAATGCATACCCTCAACTGCAAGTGGGACATAAGTTGGAAAGGGCCACAAACTCGAACAGAATGGGGGTGCCTTAAAAACGTAAACATTGAGCTACCATATGATCCAGCAGGCCCACTCCTCCACCTATAATCTAAGAAGAGAGAATTGGAAAGACACAGGCAGGCAAATCTGCATTGCACATTATTACAATAGCCAAGATATGGAAGTAACCAAAAAGTCCACCAACAGATGGGTGGACAAAGAAGTACTCCTCCATGTACAGATGGAATATTCGCTAGTGAAGAAAATGAAACAATGCCATTTGCAGCGCCATAGATGAGTCTAGACGTAATCACGCCACGTGTAGTCAGTGAGAAAGCAAAATACATATATCCTATGATATCACTTTCAGGAGTTACTTAAAAATTGATACCAATGAAGATATTTCCACAGAGAAAGGCAATCACAGATTCATTAAAAAACTTATGGTTCACCAAATAGAAAGGGATGAGGATTGGATACATTACCATATTGGGGTTAACAGAGATATACAAACCATGTGAAATATATAACCACCAAAGACGTACGGAAGACCAGGAAGAGACTACTCAACATTGTGTCATAACCTACATGGGAAAAGGATGCGAGGAAGAAAAGATACACGTATATGTGTGAAAGACCCACATCTTGCACACCTATAGCAAACAAACCAATGTAATCAAATCTGCCTGGGTAAAAAATAAAAAGTAAATTACAAATATGAACAAGAAGTAATGAGACATAAACTTAAAGGGCTTTTTCCTGGCACGTTCCATTCTAATATACAACCTAGAATACCACTTCCATTAAGGCTCTGTTTCCCTAGTAACCAAATTTGGCAAAGGAGAAATGCTGCCACCTTGTGGCCGTTTCCTGCAAGAGCAGCTTTAAAGTCCCAGCTAATGGTCACTTAACATTCACAAGGACTCAGGGCTGTAAAAGACACTTGCCCTAAAAATTTGTGCTGAAGTAGGGAATGGACAAAAAATTCACAACAGGCAAATGTTTCAAGAAGAGATTATGAAGAGTTAAGTTTTACTCACACTCTTTTTAAAAAAAAGAAAAATGGATAAAAGCTCAACCTCAGGGAGTGTTAGACGCATGCAATCTAATCTACGAAAAGTTTCAACTTACACCAGTCGACTGACCATCAGCAAAAAGTCTACAAACAATAAATGCTGAAGGGGATTTAGAGAACTGTGTACCCTCTACCTTCTGGTGAGACATAAAAGCCAATAATGAGAAAAGAAAGGAGCTGTGTTTAAAAGTAAAAATGGAGGTACCATTCAATCCAGCAGGTGCACCAATGGACCTCTCACCTGAGAAGACAAGAATCGAGAAGACACAGGCCGCAAAAGCTGCAGTGCAGCCTTATTCACAATAGCCAAGACAGTGAAGCAATCAAAATATCCAACAAGAGGTGAATGGATAAAGAAGAAGTGGTCCATGTACACAGTGGAATATTAACCATGGAAAACAACGAACCATTGCTCTCTGAGGCACCCCAAAGTGTCTGGAGATAGTCACGAAACATGAGGTAAGTCGGAAAGCAAAAGACCTATATTCTATGATATCACTTATAGGCGTTATCTAATAACTGACACAAAGGAACATATATCCACAGAGAAAGACACTCACAGACTTAGAAAATAAAAGTATGCTCAACTAAAAGGAAAGGTGGGGGGAATGGATAAATTAAGATTAGTGTTACTATATGTATACAAACACATATTATATACATATCTCAAAAATACCGACCATATAGCAAGGGAGGTCTGCGGAACCCTCTGTAACATTTTACATGGGAAGAGGATCTGTACTTGAATAGACATATATAATGTACAAATGAACCAGAGTGTGTTCACCTAGGACAAACAATATTCTAACCTTTAGCCCAATTAAAACACCTTTAAAAACCAAGAAGAAATAATGAGACATAAACTTATGGGGGTTTCTCCACGCACATTCTAATGTAATTTACAACCTAGGAACACGACTTCCAGAAAGGCTCTGCTGCCCTACCACCCAGATTTGGGAATGGAGAAATGCTGCCTCCTTGAGGCCACTTCCCACAACAGCAGCTTTAATCCCATTGCTCTAGGTCACTAAATATTCACAAAACTTGAAGTTCGGGAAATGAGACCTGCTCTCTAAAAAAACTCTTGGGTGGAAAATCGCCCAAAAAATTCAAAAGACGGCAACCTTCCAAGAAGACAGTTTCAAGAGTTATACTGTACTCCCAATTGTTTCCTTTTTTTAACAGAAAAGAAAACAGCGGAGAAAAATGATGAGTTTTACGAATTTTCAACGACTTACAAACCCAAATTACAAAAACCTATGAGCTCACAGCAGCCAGAAGGGCCATTAGCATAAATGCTGCAAACAGTAAATGATGAAGCGATTGTGGAGAAATGCGTACCCTCGATTCTAAGGGGGACGTGGTAACAGCCACTAATGAAAACACAAAGAAGGTGCTTTGAAAAGGGAAACACGGTGCTACCAGTCAGTGAATCACACCCACTGCTGGGCCTATCACCTGAGAAAATGAGAATCAAAAAGTCACAGGCTGGCAATCCTGCACTCCAACAATATTTACCATAGCCAACACTTGGAAGCAATGAAAATGTCCATCAACCGAGGAATGCACAAAGAAGAAGTGGTCCACGTACACAGTGGAAAATTACTCCAATAAAAAATAAAAATTAAATTTAAAAATCCAACACAACTAAGGAGACATCAGCTTGTGTGGGTTGGTCCGGGCACACTGCACTCTAATTTATAACCGAGAAACACCACAGGCCGCAAGGGCTTTTCCCTAGTTACCAGGGTGGGGAACATAGAAAGGCTGCCGCCCTCTGGCAGTTACCTGCAAAAGCAGCTTTAAAGCCTGTGCTAATGATCATTTCATATGAATAAGTACTGCAGAAGTGTAAATGAAACCTGCCCTCAAAATGTCTTCAGGGAGGTAAAGGCCAAAACGTTTCAAAATGTGACACATACTTTAAGAGAACACTTTGTAGAACTAAGGGGTAGTCACAGCTTGAAAAATAAAAAGGACATGCCTTAAAGCTCAATTTCAACGGATTATGAGGCACATGCAAATTCAACCACAAAGAGGTATCAGCTCACACTTGTCAGAATAACCATCAGCAAGAAAACTACAAACAATAAATGCTGAAGGTGTTGTGGAGAAATGCATACCCTCAACTGCAAGTGGGACATAAGTTGGAAAGGGCCACAAACTCGAACAGAATGGGGGTGCCTTAAAAACGTAAACATTGAGCTACCATATGATCCAGCAGGCCCACTCCTCCACCTATAATCTAAGAAGAGAGAATTGGAAAGACACAGGCAGGCAAATCTGCATTGCACATTATTACAATAGCCAAGATATGGAAGTAACCAAAAAGTCCACCAACAGATGGGTGGACAAAGAAGTACTCCTCCATGTACAGATGGAATATTCGCTAGTGAAGAAAATGAAACAATGCCATTTGCAGTGCCATAGATGAGTCTAGACGTAATCACGCCACGTGTAGTCAGTGAGAAAGCAAAATACATATATCCTATGATATCACTTTCAGGAGTTACTTAAAAATTGATACCAATGAAGATATTTCCACAGAGAAAGGCAATCACAGATTCATTAAAAAACTTATGGTTCACCAAATAGAAAGGGATGAGGATTGGATACATTACCATATTGGGGTTAACAGAGATATACAAACCATGTGAAATATATAACCACCAAAGACGTACGGAAGACCAGGAAGAGACTACTCAACATTGTGTCATAACCTACATGGGAAAAGGATGCGAGGAAGAAAAGATACACGTATATGTGTGAAAGACCCACATCTTGCACACCTATAGCAAACAAACCAATGTAATCAAATCTGCCTGGGTAAAAAATAAAAAGTAAATTACAAATATGAACAAGAAGTAATGAGACATAAACTTAAAGGGCTTTTTCCTGGCACGTTCCATTCTAATATACAACCTAGAATACCACTTCCATTAAGGCTCTGTTTCCCTAGTAACCAAATTTGGCAAAGGAGAAATGCTGCCACCTTGTGGCCGTTTCCTGCAAGAGCAGCTTTAAAGTCCCAGCTAATGGTCACTTAACATTCACAAGGACTCAGGGCTGTAAAAGACACTTGCCCTAAAAATTTGTGCTGAAGTAGGGAATGGACAAAAAATTCACAACAGGCAAATGTTTCAAGAAGAGATTATGAAGAGTTAAGTTTTACTCACACTCTTTTTAAAAAAAAGAAAAATGGATAAAAGCTCAACCTCAGGGAGTGTTAGACGCATGCAATCTAATCTACGAAAAGTTTCAACTTACACCAGTCGACTGACCATCAGCAAAAAGTCTACAAACAATAAATGCTGAAGGGGATTTAGAGAATTGTGTACCCTCTACCTTCTGGTGAGACATAAAAGCCAATAATGAGAAAAGAAAGGAGCTGTGTTTAAAAGTAAAAATGGAGGTACCATTCAATCCAGCAGGTGCACCAATGGACCTCTCACCTGAGAAGACAAGAATCGAGAAGACACAGGCCGCAAAAGCTGCAGTGCAGCCTTATTCACAATAGCCAAGACAGTGAAGCAATCAAAATATACAACAAGAGGTGAATGGATAAAGAAGAAGTGGTCCATGTACACAGTGGAATATTAACCATGGAAAACAACGAACCATTGCTCTCTGAGGCACCACAAAGGAGTCTGGAGATAGTCACGAAACATGAGGTAAGTCAGAAAGCAAAAGACCTATATTCTATGATATCACTTATAGGCGTTATCTAATAACTGACACAAATGAACATATATCCACAGAGAAAGACACTCACAGACTTAGAAAATAAAACTATGCTCAACTAAAAGGAAAGGTGGGGGGAATGGATAAATTAAGATTAGTGTTACTATATGTATAAAAACACATATTATATACATATCTCAAAAATACCGACCATATAGCAAGGGAGGTCTGCGGAACCCTCTGTAACATTTTACATGGGAAGAGGATCTGTACTTGAATAGACATATATAATGTACAAATGAACCAGAGTGTGTTCACCTAGGACAAACAATATTCTAACCTTTAGCCCAATTAAAAAACCTTTAAAAACCAAGAAGAAATAATGAGACATAAACTTATGGGGGTTTCTCCACGCACATTCTAATGTAATTTACAACCTAGGAACACGACTTCCAGAAAGGCTCTGCTGCCCTACCACCCAGATTTGGGAATGGAGAAATGCTGCCTCCTTGAGGCCACTTCCCACAACAGCAGCTTTAAACCCATTGCTCTAGGTCACTAAATATTCACAAAACTTGAAGTTCGGGAAATGAGACCTGCTCTCTAAAAAAACTCTTGGGTGGAAAATCGCCCAAAAAATTCAAAAGAGGGCAACCTTCCAAGAAGACAGTTTCAAGAGTTATACTGTACTCCCAATTGTTTCCTTTTTTTAACAGAAAAGAAAACAGCGGAGAAAAATGATGAGTTTTACGAATTTTCAACGACTTACAAACCCAAATTACAAAAACCTATGAGCTCACAGCAGCCAGAAGGGCCATTAGCATAAATGCTGCAAACAGTAAATGATGAAGCGATTGTGGAGAAATGCGTACCCTCGATTCTAAGGGGGACGTGGTAACAGCCACTAATGAAAACACAAAGAAGGTGCTTTGAAAAGGGAAACACGGTGCTACCAGTCAGTGAATCACACCCACTGCTGGGCCTATCACCTGAGAAAATGAGAATCAAAAAGTCACAGGCTGTCAATCCTGCACTCCAACAATATTTACCATAGCCAACACTTGGAAGCAATGAAAATGTCCATCAACCGAGGAATGCACAAAGAAGAACTGGTCCACGTACACAGTGGAAAATTACTCCAATAAAAAATAAAAATTAAATTTAAAAATCCAACACAACTAAGGAGACATCAGCTTGTGTGGGTTGGTCCGGGCACACTCCACTCTAATTTATAACCGAGAAACACCACAGGCCGCAAGGGCTTTTCCCTAGTTACCAGGGTGGGGAACATAGAAAGGCTGCCGCCCTCTGGCAGTTACCTGCAAAAGCAGTTTTAAAGCCTGTGCTAATGGTCATTTCATATGAATAAGTACTGCAGAAGTGTAAATGAAACCTGCCCTCAAAATGTCTTCAGGGAGGTAAAGGCCAAAACGTTTCAAAATGTGACACATACTTTAAGAGAACACTTTGAAGAACTAAGGGGTAATCACAGCTTGAAAAATAAAAAGGACATGCCTTAAAGCTCAATTTCAACGGATTATGAGGCACATGCGAATTCAACCACAAAGAGGTATCAGCTCACACTTGTCAGAATAACCATCAGCAAGAAAACTACAAACAATAAATGCTGAAGGTGTTGTGGAGAAATGCATACCCTCAACTGCAAGTGGGACATAAGTTGGAAAGGGCCACAAACTCGAACAGAATGGGGGTGCCTTAAAAACGTAAACATTGAGCTACCATATGATCCAGCAGGCCCACTCCTCCACCTATAATCTAAGAAGAGAGAATTGGAAAGACACAGGCAGGCAAATCTGCATTGCACATTATTACAATAGCCAAGATATGGAAGTAACCAAAAAGTCCACCAACAGATGGGTGGACAAAGAAGTACTCCTCCATGTACAGATGGAATATTCGCTAGTGAAGAAAATGAAACAATGCCATTTGCAGCGCCATAGATGAGTCTAGACGTAATCACGCCACGTGTAGTCAGTGAGAAAGCAAAATACATATATCCTATGATATCACTTTCAGGAGTTACTTAAAAATTGATACCAATGAAGATATTTCCACAGAGAAAGGCAATCACAGATTCATTAAAAAACTTATGGTTCACCAAATAGAAAGGGATGAGGATTGGATACATTACCATATTGGGGTTAACAGAGATATACAAACCATGTGAAATATATAACCACCAAAGACGTACGGAAGACCAGGAAGAGACTACTCAACATTGTGTCATAACCTACATGGGAAAAGGATGCGAGGAAGAAAAGATACACGTATATGTGTGAAAGACCCACATCTTGCACACCTATAGCAAACAAACCAATGTAATCAAATCTGCCTGGGTAAAAAATAAAAAGTAAATTACAAATATGAACAAGAAGTAATGAGACATAAACTTAAAGGGCTTTTTCCTGGCACGTTCCATTCTAATATACAACCTAGAATACCACTTCCATTAAGGCTCTGTTTCCCTAGTAACCAAATTTGGCAAAGGAGAAATGCTGCCACCTTGTGGCCGTTTCCTGCAAGAGCAGCTTTAAAGTCCCAGCTAATGGTCACTTAACATTCACAAGGACTCAGGGCTGTAAAAGACACTTGCCCTAAAAATTTGTGCTGAAGTAGGGAATGGACAAAAAATTCACAACAGGCAAATGTTTCAAGAAGAGATTATGAAGAGTTAAGTTTTACTCACACTCTTTTTAAAAAAAAGAAAAATGGATAAAAGCTCAACCTCAGGGAGTGTTAGACGCATGCAATCTAATCTACGAAAAGTTTCAACTTACACCAGTCGACTGACCATCAGCAAAAAGTCTACAAACAATAAATGCTGAAGGGGATTTAGAGAACTGTGTACCCTCTACCTTCTGGTGAGACATAAAAGCCAATAATGAGAAAAGAAAGGAGCTGTGTTTAAAAGTAAAAATGGAGGTACCATTCAATCCAGCAGGTGCACCAATGGACCTCTCACCTGAGAAGACAAGAATCGAGAAGACACAGGCCGCAAAAGCTGCAGTGCAGCCTTATTCACAATAGCCAAGACAGTGAAGCAATCAAAATATCCAACAAGAGGTGAATGGATAAAGAAGAAGTGGTCCATGTACACAGTGGAATATTAACCATGGAAAACAACGAACCATTGCTCTCTGAGGCACCCCAAAGTGTCTGGAGATAGTCACGAAACATGAGGTAAGTCGGAAAGCAAAAGACCTATATTCTATGATATCACTTATAGGCGTTATCTAATAACTGACACAAAGGAACATATATCCACAGAGAAAGACACTCACAGACTTAGAAAATAAAAGTATGCTCAACTAAAAGGAAAGGTGGGGGGAATGGATAAATTAAGATTAGTGTTACTATATGTATACAAACACATATTATATACATATCTCAAAAATACCGACCATATAGCAAGGGAGGTCTGCGGAACCCTCTGTAACATTTTACATGGGAAGAGGATCTGTACTTGAATAGACATATATAATGTACAAATGAACCAGAGTGTGTTCACCTAGGACAAACAATATTCTAACCTTTAGCCCAATTAAAACACCTTTAAAAACCAAGAAGAAATAATGAGACATAAACTTATGGGGGTTTCTCCACGCACATTCTAATGTAATTTACAACCTAGGAACACGACTTCCAGAAAGGCTCTGCTGCCCTACCACCCAGATTTGGGAATGGAGAAATGCTGCCTCCTTGAGGCCACTTCCCACAACAGCAGCTTTAATCCCATTGCTCTAGGTCACTAAATATTCACAAAACTTGAAGTTCGGGAAATGAGACCTGCTCTCTAAAAAAACTCTTGGGTGGAAAATCGCCCAAAAAATTCAAAAGACGGCAACCTTCCAAGAAGACAGTTTCAAGAGTTATACTGTACTCCCAATTGTTTCCTTTTTTTAACAGAAAAGAAAACAGCGGAGAAAAATGATGAGTTTTACGAATTTTCAACGACTTACAAACCCAAATTACAAAAACCTATGAGCTCACAGCAGCCAGAAGGGCCATTAGCATAAATGCTGCAAACAGTAAATGATGAAGCGATTGTGGAGAAATGCGTACCCTCGATTCTAAGGGGGACGTGGTAACAGCCACTAATGAAAACACAAAGAAGGTCCTTTGAAAAGGGAAACACGGTGCTACCAGTCAGTGAATCACACCCACTGCTGGGCCTATCACCTGAGAAAATGAGAATCAAAAAGTCACAGGCTGGCAATCCTGCACTCCAACAATATTTACCATAGCCAACACTTGGAAGCAATGAAAATGTCCATCAACCGAGGAATGCACAAAGAAGAACTGGTCCACGTACACAGTGGAAAATTACTCCAATAAAAAATAAAAATTAAATTTAAAAATCCAACACAACTAAGGAGACATCAGCTTGTGTGGGTTGGTCCGGGCACACTCCACTCTAATTTATAACCGAGAAACACCACAGGCCGCAAGGGCTTTTCCCTAGTTACCAGGGTGGGGAACATAGAAAGGCTGCCGCCCTCTGGCAGTTACCTGCAAAAGCAGTTTTAAAGCCTGTGCTAATGGTCATTTCATATGAATAAGTACTGCAGAAGTGTAAATGAAACCTGCCCTCAAAATGTCTTCAGGGAGGTAAAGGCCAAAACGTTTCAAAATGTGACACATACTTTAAGAGAACACTTTGAAGAACTAAGGGGTAATCACAGCTTGAAAAATAAAAAGGACATGCCTTAAAGCTCAATTTCAACGGATTATGAGGCACATGCGAATTCAACCACAAAGAGGTATCAGCTCACACTTGTCAGAATAACCATCAGCAAGAAAACTACAAACAATAAATGCTGAAGGTGTTGTGGAGAAATGCATACCCTCAACTGCAAGTGGGACCTAAGTTGGAAAGGGCCACAAACTAGAACAGAATGGGGGTGCCTTAAAAACGTAAACATTGAGCTACCATATGATCCAGCAGGCCCACTCCTCCACCTATAATCTAAGTAGAGAGAATTGGAAAGACACAGGCAGGCAAATCTGCATTGCACATTATTACAATAGCCAAGATATGGAAGTAACCAAAAAGTCCACCAACAGATGGGTGGACAAAGAAGTACTCCTCCATGTACAGATGGAATATTCGCTAGTGAAGAAAATGAAACAATGCCATTTGCAGCGCCATAGATGAGTCTAGACGTAATCACGCCACGTGTAGTCAGTGAGAAAGCAAAATACATATATCCTATGATATCACTTTCAGGAGTTACTTAAAAATTGATACCAATGAAGATATTTCCACAGAGAAAGGCAATCACAGATTCATTAAAAAACTTATGGTTCACCAAATAGAAAGGGATGAGGATTGGATACATTACCATATTGGGGTTAACAAAGATATACAAACCATGTGAAATATATAATCACCAAAGACGTACGGAAGACCAGGAGAAGACTACTCAACCTTGTGTCATAACCTACATGGGAAAAGGATGCTAGGAAGAATAGATACATGTATATGTGTGAAAGAACCACATCTTGCACACCTAGAACAAACAAACCATTGTAATCAAATGTGCTGGGATAAAAAATAAAAAGTAAATTACAAATATGAACAAGAAGTAATGAGACATAAACTTAAAGGGCTTTTTCCTGGCACGTTCCATTCTAATATACAACCTAGAATACCACTTCCATTAAGGCTCTGTTTCCCTAGTAACCAAATTTGGCAAAGGAGAAATGCTGCCACCTTGTGGCCGTTTCCTGCAAGAGCAGCTTTAAAGTCCCAGCTAATGGTCACTTAACATTCACTAGGACTCAGGGCTGTAAAAGACACTTGCCCTAAAAATTTGTGCTGAAGTAGGGAATGGACAAAAAATTCACAACAGGCAAATATTTCAAGAAGAGATTATGAAGAGTTAAGTTTTACTCACACTCTTTTTAAAAAAAAGAAAAATGGATAAAAGCTCAACCTCAGGGAGTGTTAGACGCATGCAATCTAATCTACGAAAAGTTTCAACTTACACCAGTCGACTGACCATCAGCAAAAAGTCTACAAACAATAAATGCTGAAGGGGATTTAGAGAACTGTGTACCCTCTACCTTCTGGTGAGACATAAAAGCCAATAATGAGAAAAGAAAGGAGCTGTGTTTAAAAGTAAAAATGGAGGTACCATTCAATCCAGCAGGTGCACCAATGGACCTCTCACTTGAGAAGACAAGAATCGAGAAGACACAGGCCGCAAAAGCTGCAGTGCAGCCTTATTCACAATAGCCAAGACAGTGAAGCAATCAAAATATACAACAAGAGGTGAATGGATAAAGAAGAAGTGGTCCATGTACACAGTGGAATATTAACCATGGAAAACAACGAACCATTGCTCTCTGAGGCACCGCAAAGGAGTCTGGAGATAGTCACGAAACATGAGGTAAGTCGGAAAGCAAAAGACTTATATTCTATGATATCACTTATAGGCGTTATCTAATAACTGACATAAATGAACATATATCCACAGAGAAAGACACTCACAGACTTAGAAAATAAAACTATGCTCAACTAAAAGGAAAGGTGGGGGGAATGGATAAATTAAGATTAGTGTTACTATATGTATACAAACACATATTATATACATATCTCAAAAATACCGACCATATAGCAAGGGAGGTCTGCGGAACCCTCTGTACCAATTTACATGGGAAGAGGATCTGTACTTGAATAGACATATATAATGTACAAATGAACCAGAGTGTGTTCACCTAGGACAAACAATATTCTAACCTTTAGCCCAATTAAAACACCTTTAAAAACCAAAAAGAAATAATGAGACATAAACTTATGGGGGTTTCTCCAAGCACATTCTAATGTAATTTACAACCTAGGAACACGACTTCCAGAAAGGCTCTGCTGCCCTACCACCCAGATTTGGGAATGGAGAAATGCTGCCTCCTTGAGGCCACTTCCCACAACAGCAGCTTTAAACCCATTGCTCTAGGTCACTAAATATTCACAAAACTTGAAGTTCGGGAAATGAGACCTGCTCTCTAAAAAAACTCTTGGGTGGAAAATCGCCCAAAAAATTCAAAAGACGGCAACCTTCCAAGAAGACAGTTTCAAGAGTTATACTGTACTCCCAATTGTTTCCTTTTTTTCACAGAAAAGAAAACAGCGGAGAAAAATGATGAGTTTTACGAATTTTCAACGACTTACAAACCCAAATTACAAAAAACTATGAGCTCACAGCAGCCAGAAGGGCCATTAGCATAAATGCTGCAAACAATAAATGATGAAGCGATTGTGGAGAAATGCGTACACTCGATTCTAAGGGGGACGTGGTAAGAGCCACTAATGAAAACACAAAGAAGGTGCTTTGAAAATGGAAACACGGTGCTACCAGTCAGTGAATCACACCAACTGCTGGGCCTATCGCCTGAGAAAATGAGAATCAAAAAGTCAAAGGCTGGCAATCCTGCACTCCAACAATATTTACCATAGCCAACAATTGGAAGCAATGAAAATGTCCATCAACCGAGGAATGCACAAAGAAGAAGTGGTCCACGTACACAGTGGAAAATTACTCCAATAAAAAATAAAAATTAAATTTAAAAATCCAACACAACTAAGGAGACATCAGCTTGTGTGGGTTGGTCCGGGCACACTCCACTCTAATTTATAACCGAGAAACACCACAGGCCGCAAGGGCTTTTCCCTAGTTACCAGGGTGGGGAATATAGAAAGGCTGCCGCCCTCTGGCAGTTACCTGCAAAAGCAGTTTTAAAGCCTGTGCTAATGGTCATTTCATATGGATAAGTACTGCAGAAGTGTAAATGAAACCTGCCCTCAAAATGTCTTCAGGGAGGTAAAGGCCAAAACATTTCAAAATGTAACACATACATTAAGAGAACACTTTGAAGATCTACGGGGTAATCACAGCTTGAAAAATAAAAAGGACATGCCTTAAAGCTCAATTTCAACGGATTATGAGGCACATGCGAATTCAACCACAAAGAGGTATCAGCTCACACTTGTCAGAATAACCATCAGCAAGAAAACTACAAACAATAAATGCTGAAGGTGTTGTGGAGAAATGCATACCCTCAACTGCAAGTGGGACATAAGTTGGAAAGGGCCACAAACTAGAACAGAATGGGGGTGCCTTAAAAACGGAAACATTGAGCTACCATATGATCCAGCAGGCCCACTCCTCCACCTATAATCTAAGAAGAGAGAATTGTAAAGACACAGGCAGGCAAATCTGCATTGCACAGTATTACAATAGCCAAGATATGGAAGTAACCAAAAAGTCCACCAACAGATGGGTGGACAAAGAAGTACTCCTCCATGTACAGATGGAATATTCGCTAGTGAAGAAAATGAAACAATGCCATTTGCAGCGCCATAGATGAGTCTAGACGTAATCACGCCACGTGTAGTCAGTGAGAAAGCAAAATACATATATCCTATGATATCACTTTCAGGAGTTACTTAAAAATTGATACCAATGAAGCTATTTCCACAGAGAAAGGCAATCACAGATTCATTAAAAAACTTATGGTTCACCAAATAGAAAGGGATGAGGATTGGATACATTACCATATTGGGGTTAACAGAGATATACAAACCATGTGAAATATATAACCACCAAAGAAGTACGGAAGACCAGGAGGAGACTACTCAACATTGTGTCATAACCTACATGGGAAAAGGATGCGAGGAAGAAAAGATAAACGTATATGTGTGAAAGACCCACATCTTGCACACCTAGAGCAAACAAACCAATGTAATCAAATCTGCTGGGGTAAAAAATAAAAAGTAAATTACAAATATGAACAAGAAGTAATGAGACATAAACTTAAAGGGCTTTTTCCTGGCCCATTCCATTCTAATTTACAACCTAGAACACCACTTCCATTAAGCCTCTGTTTCCCCAGTTACCAAATTTGGTAAAGAAGAAATGCTGCCACCTTGTGCCCGTGTCCTGCAAGAGCAGCTTTAAACTCACAGCTAATGGTTACTTAACATTCACAAGGACTCAGGGCTGTAAAGGACACCTGCCCTAAAAAATTGTGCTGAAGTAGTGAATGGACAAAAAAATTCAAAACAGGCAGATGTTTCAAGAAGAGAGTATGAAGAGTTATGTTTTACTCACGGTCTTCTAAAAAAAAAAAGAAAATGGATACAAGCTCTACCTCAGGATGTGTTAGACCCATGCAATCTAATCTACGAAAAGTTTCAACTTACACCAGTCGACTGACCATCAGCAAAAAGTATACGAACAATAAATGCTGAAGGGGTTTTAGAGAACTGTGTACCCTCTACCTGCTAGTGAGACGTAAAGGGGTAACAGCCAATAATGAGAAAAGAAAGGAGCTGTGTTTAAAAGTAAAAATGGAGGTACCATTCAATCCAGCAGGCGCACCATTGGACCTCTCACCTGAGAAGACAAGAATCGAGAAGACACAGGCCGCAAAAGCTGCAGTGCAGCCTTATTCACAATAGCCAAGACAGTGAAGCAATCAAAATGTCCAACAACAGGTGAATGGATAAAGAAGAAGTGGTCCATGTACACAATGGAATATTAGCCATGGAAAACAACGAACCATTGCTCTTTGAGGCACCACAAATGAGTCTGCAGATAATCATGAAAGATGAGGTAAGTTGGAAAGCAAAAGACCTGTATTCTATGATATCACTTATAGGCGTTATCTAATAACTGACACAAATGAACATATTTCCACAGAGAAAGACACTCACAGACTTAGAAAATAAAACTATGCTCAACTAAAAGGAAAGGTGGGGGGAATGGATAAATTAAGATTAGTGTTACTATATGTATACAAACACATTTTATATAAATATCTCAAAAATACCGACCATATAGCAAGGGAGGTCTGCGGAACCCTCTGTAACATTTTATATGGGAAGAGGATCTGTATTTGAATAGACATATATAATGTACAAATGAACCAGATTGTGTTCACCTAGGACAAAAAATATTCTAAGCTTTACCCCAATTAAAAAAAAAAAATTAAAACCAAGAAGAAATAATGAGACATAAACTTATGGGGCTTTCTCCATGCACATTCCAATGTAATTTACAACCTAGGATCACGACTTCCAGAAAGGCTCTGCTGCCCTAGTACCCAGATTTGGGAATGGAGAAATGCTGCCTGCTTCAGGTCACTTCCCACAACAGGAGCTTTAAAACCATTGCTAAAGGTCACTAAATATTCACAAAACTTGCAGTTCGGTAAATGACACCTGCTCTCTAAAAAAAGTCACAGGTGGAAAACCGACCAAAAAATTCAAAAGAGGGCAACCTTCCAAGAAGACAAGATCAAGAGTTATACTGTACTCCCAATTGTTTCCTTTTTTCAACAGAAAAGAAAATGGCGGTGAAAAATGAAGAGTTTTACGAATTTTCAAAGCCATGCAAACCCAAATTACAAAACCCTATCAGCTCACAGCAGCCAGTAGGGCCATTAGCATAAATGCTGCAAACAAAAGATACTGAAGCGATTGTGGAGAAATGTGTACCCTCGATTCTAAGGGGGACGTGGTAAGTGCCACTAATGAAAACACAAAGAAGGTGCCTTGAAAAGGGAAAAACGGTGCTACCAGTCAGTCAATCACACCCACTGCTGGGCCTATCACCTGAGAAAATGAGAATCAAAAAGTCACAGGCTGGCAATCCTGCACTCCAACAATATTTACCATAGCCAACACTTGGAAGCAGTGAAAATGTCCATCAACCAAGGAATGCACAAAGGAGAAGTGGTCCACGTACACAGTGGAAAATTACTCCAATAAAAAATTAAAATTAAAAATCCAACAAAAGTAAGGAGACATCAGCTTGTGTGGGTTGCTCCGGGCACACTCCACTCTAATTTATAACCGAGAAACACCACAGGGCGCAAGGGCATTTCCCTAGTTACCAGGGTGGGGAACATAGAAAGGCTGCCGTCCTCTGGCAGTTACCTGCAAAAGCAGTTTTAAAGCCTGTGCTAATGGTCATTTCATAGGAACAAGCACTGCAGAACTGTAAGTGATACCTGCCCTCAAAATGTCTTCAGGGAGGTAATGGCCAAAACATTTCAAAATGTGACACATACTTTAAGAGAACACTTTGAAGAACTAAGGGGTAATCACAGCTTGAAAAATAAAAAGGACATGCCTTCAAGCTCAATTTCAACGGATTATGAGGCACGTGCGAAATCAACCACAAAGAGGTATCAGCACACACTTGTCAGAATAACCATCAGCAAGAAAACTACAAACAATAAATGCTGAAGGTGTTGTGGAGAAATGCATACCCTCAACTTCAAGTGGGACGTAAGTTGGAAAGGGCCACGAACTAGAACAGAATGGGGGTGCCTTAAAAACGTAAACATTGAGCTACCATATGATCCAGCAGGCCCACTCCTCCACCTATAATCTAAGAAGAGAGAATTGGAAAGACACAGGCAGGCAAATCTGCATTGCACAGTATTACAATAGCCAAGATATGGAAGTAACCAAAAAGTCCACCAACAGATGGGTGGTAAAGAAGTACTCCTGCATGTACAGATGGAATATTCGCTAGTCAAAAAAATGAAACAATGCCATTTGCAGCGCCATAGATGAGTCTAGACGTCATCACGCCACGTGTAGTCAGTGAGAAAGCAAAATACATATATCCTATGATATCACTTTCAGGAGTTACTTAAAAATTGATACCAATGAAGCTATTTCCACAGAGAAAGGCAAACACAGATCCATTAAAAAACTTATGGTTCACCAAATAGAAAGGGATGAGGATTGGATACATTACCATATTGGGGTTAACAGAGATATACAAACCATGTGAAATCTATAACCACCAAAGACGTACGGAAGACCACGAAAAGACTACTCAACATTGTGTCATAACCTACATGGGAAAAGGATGCGAGGAAGAAAAGATACACGTATATGTGTGAAAGACCCACATCTTGCACACCTAGGGCAAACAAACCAATGTAATCAAATCTGCTGGGATAAAAAATAAAAAGTAAATTACAAACATGAACAAGAAGTAATGAGACATAAACTTAAAGGGCTTTTTCCTGGCCCATTCCATTCTAATTTACAACCTGGAACACCACTTCCATTAAGCCTCTGTTTCCCCAGTTACCAAATTTGGTAAAGAAGAAATGCTGCCACCTTGTGCCCTTGTCCTGCAAGAGCAGCTTTAAACTCACAGCTAATGGTTACTTAACATTCACAAGGACTCAGGGCTGTAGAGGACACCTGCCCTAAAAAATTGTGCTGAAGTAGTGAATGGACAAAAAATTCAAAACAGGCAGATGTTTCAAGAAGAGAGTATGAAGAGTTATGTTTTACTCACGGTCTTCTAAAAAAAAAAAGAAAATGGATACAGGCTCTACCTCACGGTGTGTTAGACCCATGCAATCTAATCTACGAAAAGTTTCAACTTACACCAGTCGACTGACCATCAGCAAAAAGTATACGAACAATAAATGCTGAAGGGGTTTTAGAGAACTGTGTACCCTCTACCTGCTAGTGAGACGTAAAGGGGTAACAGCCAATAATGAGAAAAGAAAGGAGCTGTGTTTAAAAGTAAAAATGGAGGTACCATTCAATCCAGCAGGCGCACCATTGGACCTCTCACCTGAGAAGACAAGAATCGAGAAGACACAGGCCGCAAAAGCTGCAGTGCAGCCTTATTCACAATAGCCAAGACAGTGAAGCAATCAAAATGTCCAACAACAGGTGAATGGATAAAGAAGAAGTGGTCCATGTACACAATGGAATATTAGCCATGGAAAACAACGAACCATTGCTCTTTGAGGCACCACAAATGAGTCTGCAGATAATCATGAAAGATGAGGTAAGTTGGAAAGCAAAAGACCTGTATTCTATGATATCACTTATAGGCGTTATCTAATAACTGACACAAATGAACATATTTCTACAGAGAAAGACACTCACAGACTTAGAAAATAAAACTATGCTCAACTAAAAGGAAAGGTGGGAGGAATGGATAAATTAAGATTAGTGTTACTATATGTATACAAACACATTTTATATACATATCTCAAAAATACCGACCATATAGCAAGGGAGGTCTGCGGAACCCTCTGTAACATTTTACATGGGAAGAGGATCTGTACTTGAATATACATATATAATGTACAAATGAACCAGATTGTGTTCACCTAGGACAAACAATATTCTAAGCTTTACCCCAATTAAAAAAAAAATTTAAAACCAAGAAGAAATAATGAGACATAAACTTATGGGGCTTTCTCCATGCACATTCCAATGTAATTTACAACCTAGGATCACGACTTCCAGAAAGGCTCTGCTGCCCTAGTACCCAGATTTGGGAATGGAGAAATGCTGCCTGCTTCAGGTCACTTCCCACAACAGGAGCTTTAAAACCATTGCTAAAGGTCACTAAATATTCACAAAACTTGCAGTTCAGTAAATGACACTTGCTCTCTAAAAAAAGTCTCAGGTGGAAAACCGACCAAAAAATTCAAAAGAGGGCAACGTTCCAAGAAGACAAGATCAAGAGTTATATTGTACTCCCAATTGTTTCCTTTTTTCAACAGAAAAGAAAACGGCGGTGAAAAATGATGAGTTTTACGAATTTTCAAAGCCATGCAAACCCAAATTACAAAACCCTATCAGCTCACAGCAGCCAGTAGGGCCATTAGCATAAATGCTGCAAACAAAAGATACTGAAGCGATTGTGGAGAAATGTGTACCCTCGATTCTAAGGGGGACGTGGTAAGTGCCACTAATGAAAACACAAAGAAGGTGCCTTGAAAAGGGAAAAACGGTGCTACCAGTCAGTCAATCACACCCATTGCTGGGCCTATCACCTGAGAAAATGAGAATAAAAAAGTCACAGGCTGGCAATCCTGCACTCCAACAATATTTACCATAGCCAACACTTGGAAGCAGTGAAAATGTCCATCAACCAAGGAATGCACAAAGGAGAAGTGGTCCACGTACACAGTGGAAAATTACTCCAATAAAAAATTAAAATTAAAAATCCAACAAAAGTAAGGAGACATCAGCTTGTGTGGGTTGCTCCGGGCACACTCCACTCTAATTTATAACCGAGAAACACCACAGGGCGCAAGGGCATTTCCCTAGTTACCAGGGTGGGGAACATAGAAAGGCTGCCGTCCTCTGGCAGTTACCTGCAAAAGCAGCTTTAAAGCCTGTGCTAATGGTCATTTCATAGGAACAAGCACTGCAGAACTGTAAGTGAAACCTGCCCTCAAAATGTCTTCAGGGAGGTAATGGCCAAAACATTTCAAAATGTGACACATACTTTAAGAGAACACTTTGAAGAACTAAGGGGTAATCACAGCTTGAAAAATAAAAAGGACATGCCTTCAAGCTCAATTTCAACGGATTATGAGGCACGTGCGAAATCAACCACAAAGAGGTATCAGCACACACTTGTCAGAATAACCATCAGCAAGAAAACTGCAAACAATAAATGCTGAAGGTGTTGTGGAGAAATGCATACCCTCAACTTCAAGTGCGACGTAAGTTGGAAATGGCCACGAACTAGAACAGAATGGGGGTGCCTTAAAAACGTAAACATAGAGCTACCATATGATCCAGCAGGCCCACTCCTCCACCTATAATCTAAGAAGAGAGAATTGGAAAGACACAGGCAGGCAAATCTGCATTGCACAGTATTACAATACCCAAGATATGGAAGTAACCAAAAAGTCCACCAACAGGTGGGTGGATAAAGAAGTACTCCTCCATGTACAGATGGAATATTCGCTAGTCAAAAAAATGAAACAATGCCATTTGCAGCGCCATAGATGAGTCTAGACGTAATCACGCCACGTGTAGTCAGTGAGAAAGCAAAATACATATATCCTATGATATCACTTTCAGGAGTTACTTAAAAATTGATACCAATGAAGCTATTTCCACAGAGAAAGGCAAACACAGATTCATTATAAAACTTATGGTTCACCAAATAGAAAGGGATGAGGATTGGATACATTACCATATTGGGGTTAACAGAGATATACAAACCATGTGAAATATATAACCACCAAAGACGTACGGAAGACCACGAAAAGACTACTCAACATTGTGTCATAACCTACATGGGAAAAGGATGAGAGGAAGAAAAGATACACGTATATGTGTGAAAGACCCACATTTTTCACACCTAGAGCAAACAAACCAATGTAATCAAATCTGCTGGGATAAAAAATAAAAAGTAAATTACAAACATGAACAAGAAGTAATGAGACATAAACTTAAAGGGCTTTTTCCTGGCCCATTCCATTCTAATTTACAACCTGGAACACCACTTCCATTAAGCCTCTGTTTCCCCAGTTACCAAATTTGGTAAAGAAGAAATGCTGCCACCTTGTGCCCGTGTCCTGCAAGAGCAGCTTTAAACTCACAGCTAATGGTTACTTAACATTCACAAGGACTCAGGACTGTAAAGGACACCTGCCCTAAAAAATTGTGCTGAAGTAGTGAATGGACAAAAAATTCAAAACAGGCAGATGTTTCAAGAAGAGAGTATGAAGAGTTATGTTTTACTCACGGTCTTCCTAAAAAAAAAAGAAAATGGATACAAGCTCTACCTCAGGGTGTGTTAGACCCATGCAATCTAATCTACGAAAAGTTTCAACTTACACCAGTCGACTGACCATCAGCAAAAAGTATACGAACAATAAATGCTGAAGGGGTTTTAGAGAACTGTGTACCCTCTACCTGCTAGTGAGACGTAAAGGGGTAACAGCCAATAATGAGAAAAGAAAGGAGCTGTGTTTAAAAGTAAAAATGGAGGTACCATTCAATCCAGCAGGCACACCATTGGACCTCTCACCTGAGAAGACAAGAATCGAGAAGACACAGGCCGCAAAAGCTGCAGTGCAGCCTTATTCACAATAGCCAAGACAGTGAAGCAATCAAAATGTCCAACAACAGGTGAATGGATAAAGAAGAAGTGGTCCATGTACACAATGGAATATTAGCCATGGAAAACAACGAACCATTGCTCTTTGAGGCACCACAAATGAGTCTGCAGATAATCATGAAATATGAGGTAAGTTGGAAAGCAAAAGACGTGTATTCTATGATATCACTTATAGGCGTTATCTAATAACTGACACAAATGAACATATTTCCACAGAGAAAGACACTCACAGACTTAGAAAATAAAACTATGCTCATCTAAAAGGAAAGGTGGGGGGAATGGATAAATAAGATTAGTGTTACTATATGTATACAAACACATTTTATATAAATATCTCAAAAATACCGACCATATAGCAAGGGAGGTCTGCGGAACCCTCTGTAACATTTTATATGGGAAGAGGATCTGTACTTGAATAGACATATATAATGTAGAAATGAACCAGATTGTGTTCACCTAGGACAAAAAATATTCTAAGCTTTACCCCAATTAAAAAAAAAAATTAAAACCAAGAAGAAATAATGAGACATAAACTTATGGGGCTTTCTCCATGCACATTCCAATGTAATTTACAACCTAGGATCACGACTTCCAGAAAGGCTCTGCTGCCCTAGTACCCAGATTTGGGAATGGAGAAATGCTGCCTGCTTCAGGTCACTTCCCCCAACAGGAGCTTTAAAACCATTGCTAAAGGTCACTAAATATTCACAAAACATGCAGTTCGGTAAATGACACCTGCTCTCTAAAAAAATTCTCAGGTGGAAAACCGACCAAAAAATTCAAAAGAGGGCAACCTTCCAAGAAGACAATATCAAGAGTTATACTGTACTCCCAATTGTTTCCTTTTTTCAACAGAAAAGAAAATGGCGGTGAAAAATGAAGAGTTTTACGAATTTTCAAAGCCATGCAAACCCAAATTACAAAACCCTATCAGCTCACAGCAGCCAGCAGGGCCATTAGCATAAATGCTGCAAACAATAGATACTGAAGCGATTGAGGAGAAATGAGTAACCTGGATTCTAAGGGGGACGTGGTAAGTGCCACTAATGAAAACACAAAGAAGGTGCTTTGAAAAGGGAAAAACGGTGCTACCAGTCAGTCAATCACACCCACTGCTGGGCCTATCACCTGAGAAAATGAGAATCAAAAAGTCACAGGCTGGCAATCCTGCACTCCAACAATATTTACCATAGCCAACACTTGGAAGCAATGAAAATGTCCATCAACAAAGGAATGCACAAAGTAGAAGTGGTCCACGTACACAGTGGAAAATTACTCCAATAAAAAATTAAAATTAAAAATCCAACAAAAGTAAGGAGACATCAGCTTGTGTGGGTTGCTCCGGGCACACTCCACTCTAATTTATAACCGAGAAACACCACAGGGCGCAAGGGCATTTCCCTAGTTACCAGGGTGGGGAGCATAGAAAGGCTGCCGTCCTCTGGCAGTTACCTGCAAAAGCAGCTTTAAAGCCTGTGCTAATGGTCATTTCATAGGAACAATCACTGCAGAACTGTAAGTGAAACCTGCCCTCAAAATGTCTTCAGGGAGGTAATGGCCAAAACATTTCAAAATGTGACACATACTTTAAGAGAACTCTTTGAAGAACTAAGGGGTAATCACAGTTTGAAAAATAAAAAGGACAAGCCTTCAAGCTCAATTTCAACTTATTATGAGGCACGTGCGAAATCAACCACAAAGAGGTATCAGCACACACTTGTCAGAATAACCATCAGCAAGAAAACTACAAACAATAAATGCTGAAGGTGTTGTGGAGAAATGCATACCCTCAACTTCAAGTGCGACGTAAGTTGGAAATGGCCACGAACTAGAACAGAATGGGGGTGCCTTAAAAACGTAAACATAGAGCTACCATATGATCCAGCAGGCCTACTCCTCCACCTATAATCTAAGAAGAGAGAATTGGAAAGACACAGGCAGGCAAATCTGCATTGCACAGTATTACAATACCCAAGATATGGAAGTAACCAAAAAGTCCACCAACAGTTGGGTGGATAAAGAAGTACTCCTCCATGTACAGATGGAATATTCGCTAGTCAAAAAAATGAAACAATGCCATTTGCAGCGCCATAGATGAGTCTAGACGTAATCACACCACGTGTAGTCAGTGAGAAAGCAAAATACATATATCCTATGATATCACTTTCAGGAGTTACTTAAAAATTGATACCAATGAAGCTATTTCCACAGAGAAAGGCAAACACAGATTCATTAAAAAACTTATGGTTCACCAAATAGAAAGGGATGAGGATTGGATACATTACCATATTGGGGTTAACAGAGATATACAAACCATGTGAAATCTATAACCACCAAAGACGTACGGAAGACCACGAAAAGACTACTCAACATTGTGTCATAACCTACATGGGAAAAGGATGCGAGGAAGAAAAGATACACGTATATGTGTGAAAGACCCACATCTTGCACACCTAGAGCAAACAAACCAATGTAATCAAATCTGCTGGGATAAAAAATAAAAAGTAAATTACAAACATGAACAAGAAGTAATGAGACATAAACTTAAAGGGCTTTTTCCTGGCCCATTCCATTCTAATTTACAACCTGGAACACCACTTCCATTAAGCCTCTGTTTCCCCAGTTACCAAATTTGGTAAAGAAGAAATGCTGCCACCTTGTGCCCGTGTCCTGCAAGAGCAGCTTTAAACTCACAGCTAATGGTTACTTAACATTCACAAGGACTCAGGGCTGTAAAGGACACCTGCCCTAAAAAATTGTGCTGAAGTAGTGAATGGACAAAAAAAAATCAAAACAGGCAGATGTTTCAAGAAGAGAGTATGAAGAGTTATGTATTACTCACGCTCTTTAAAAAAAAAAAGGAAAATGGATACAAGCTCAACCTCAGGGTGTGTTAGACCCATGCAATCTAATCTACGAAAAGTTTCAACTTACACCAGTCGACAGACCATCAGCAAAAAGTATACGAACAATAAATGCTGAAGGGGTTTTAGAGAACTGTGTACCCTCTACCTGCTGGTGAGACGTAAAGGGGTAACAGCCAATAATGAGAAAAGAGAGGAGCTGTGTTTAGAAGTAAAAATGGAGGTACCATTCAATCCCCAGGCGCACCATTGGACCTCTCACCTGAGAAGACAAGAATCGAGAAGACACAGGCCGCAAAAGCTGCAGTGCAGCCTTATTCACAATAGCCAAGACAGTGAAGCAATCAAAATGTCCAACAACAGGTGAATGGATAAAGAAGAAGTGGTCCATGTACACAATGGAATATTAGGCATGGAAAACAACGAACCATTGCTCTTTGAGGCACCACAAATGAGTCTGCAGATAACCATGAAAGATGAGGTAAGTTGGAAAGCAAAAGACCTGTATTCTATGATATCACTTATAGGCGTTATCTAATAACTGACACAAATGAACATATTTCCACAGAGAAAGACACTCACAGATTTAGAAAACAAACTATGCTCATCTAAAACGAAAGGTGAGGGAAATGGATAAATTAAGATTAGTGTTACTATATGTATACAAACACATATTTTCTATATATCTCAAAAAGACCGACCGTATAGCAAGGGAAGTCTGCGGAACCTTCTGTAACATTTTACATGGGAAGAGGATCTGTAGTTGAATAGACATATTAAATGTACAAATGAACCAGATTGTGTACACCTAGGACAAACAATATTCTAAGCTTTACCCCAATTAAAAAAAAAATTTTAAACCAAGAAGAAATAATGAGACATAAACTTATGGGGCTGTCTCCATGCACATTCCAATGTAATTTACAACCTAGGAACACGACTTCCAGAAAGGCTCTGCTGCCTTACTACCCAGATTTGGGAATGGAGAAATGCTGCCTGCTTCAGGTCACTTCCCACAACCGGAGCTTTAAAACCATTGCTAAAGGTCACTAAATATTCACAAAACTTGCAGTTCGGTAAATGACACCTGCTCTCTAAAAAAAGTCTCAGGTGGAAAACCGACCAAAAAATTCAAAAGAGGGCAACCTTCCAAGAAGACAATATCAAGAGTTATATTGTACTCCCAATTGTTTCCTTTTTTCAACAGAAAAGAAAACGGCGGTGAAAAATGATGAGTTTTACGAATTTTCAAAGCCATGCAAACCCAAATTACAAAACCCTATCAGCTCACAGCAGCCAGCAGGGCCATTAGCATAAATGCTGCAAACAATAGATACTGAAGCGATTGTGGAGAAATGTGTACCCTCGATTCTAAGGGGGACGTGGTAAGTGCCACTTATGAAAACACAAAGAAGGTGCTTTGAAAAGGGAAAAACGGTGCTACCAGTCAGTCAATCACAACCACTGCTGGGCCTATCACCTGAGAAAATGAGAATCAAATAGTCACAGGCTGGCAATCCTGCACTCCAACAATAATTACCATAGCCAACACTTGGAAGCAATGAAAATGTCCATCAACCGAGGAATGCACAAAGTAGAAGTGGTCCACGTACACAGTGGAAAATTACTCCAATAAAAAATTAAAATTAAAATTAAAAATCCAACAAAAGTAAGGAGACATCAGCTTGTGTGGGTTGCTCCGGGCACACTCCACTCTAATTTATAACCGAGAAACACCACAGGCCGCAAGGGCTTTTCCCTAGTTACCGGGGTGGGAAACATAGAAAGGTTGCCGCCCTCAGGCAGTTACCTGCAAAAGCAGCTTTAAAGCCTGTGCTAATGGTCATTTCATAGGAACAAGTACTGCAGAACTGTAAGTGAAACCTGCCCTCAAAATGTCTTCAGGGAAGTAATGGCCAAAACATTTCAAAATGTGACACATACTTTAAGAGAACACTTTGAAGAACTAAGGGGTAATCACAGCTTGAAAAATAAAAAGGACATGCCTTAAAGCTCAATTTCAATGGATTATGAGGCACGTGCGAATTCAGCCCCAAAGAGGTATCAGATCACACTTGTGAGAATAACCATCAGCAAGGAAACTACAAACAATAAATGCTGAAGGTGTTGTAGAGAAATGCAAACCCTCAACTTCAAGGGGGACGTAACTTGGAAAGGGCCACGAACTAGAACAGAATGGAAGTGCTTTAAAAAGGTAAACATTGAGCTACCATATGATCCAGCAGGCCCACTCCTCCACCTATAATCTACGAAGAGAGAATTGGAAAGACACAGGCAGGCAAATCTGCATTGCACAGTATTACAATAGCCAAGATATGGAAGTAACCAAAAAGTCCACCAACAGATGGGTTGACAAAGAAGAACTCCTCCATGTATAAGTGGAATATTCTCTAGTGAAAAAAATGAAACAATGCCATTTGCAGCACCATAGATGAATCTAGACGTAATCACGCCACCTGTAGTAAGTGAGAAAGCAAAAGACACATATCCTATTATATCACTTTTAGGAGTTACTTAAAGATTGATACCAAGGAAGATATTTCCACAGAGAAAGGGAATCACAGATTCATTAAAAAACTTATGATTCACCAAATACAAAGGGATGAGGATTGGATACATTACCACATTGGGGTTAACAGAGATATACAAACCATGTGAAATATATAATCACCAAAGACGTACGGAAGACCAGGAGAAGACTACTCAACATTGTGTCATAACCTACATGGGAAAAGGATGCGAGGAAGAAAAGATACACGTATATGTGTGAAAGACCCACATCTTGCACACCTAGAGCAAACAAACCAATGTAATCAAATCTGCTGGGATAAAAAATAAAAAGTAAATTACAAATATGAACAAGAAGTAATGAGACACAAACGTAAAGGGCTTTTTCTTGGCACATTCTATTCTAATTTACAACCTAGAACACCACTTCCATTAAGCCTCTGTTTCCCCAGTTACCAAATTTGGTAAAGGAGAAATGCTGCCACCTTGTGGCCGTGTCCTGCAAGAGCAGCTTTAAACTCACAGCTAATGGTTACTTAACTTTCACAAGGACTCAGGGCTGTAAAGGACACCTGCCGTAAAAAATTGTGCTGAAGTAGTGAATGGACAAAAAAATTCAAAACAGGCAGATGTTTCAAGAGGAGAGTATGAAGAGTTATGTTTTACTCACGCTCTTTTAAAAAAAAAAAGGAAAATGGATAAAAGCTCAACTTCAGGGTGTGTTAGACCCATGCAATCTAATCTACGAAAAGTTTCAACTTACACCAGTCGACTGACCATCAGCAAAAATTATACGAACAATAAATGCCGAAGGGGCTTTAGAGAACTGTGTACCCTCTACCCGCTGGTGAGACGTAAAGGGGTAACAGCCAATAATGAGAAAAGAAAGGAGCTGTGTTTAAAAGTAAAAATGGAGGTACCATTCAATCCCCAGGCGCACCATTGGACCTCTCACGTGAGAAGACAAGAATCGAGAAGACACAGGCCGCAAAAGCTGCAGTGCAGCCTTATTCACAATAGCCAAGACAGTGAAGCAATCAAAATTTCCAACAACAGGTGAATGGATAAAGAAGAAGTGGTCCATGTAAACAATGGAATATTAGCCATGGAAAACAACGAACCATTGCTCTTTGAGGCACCACAAATGAGTTTGGAGATAGTCACGAAACATGAGATAAGTCCGAAAGCAAAAGACCTATATTCTATGATATCACTTATAGGCGTTATCTAATAACTGACACAAATGAACATATTTCCAAAGAGAAAGACACTCACGGACTTAGAATACAAACTATGCTCATCTAAAGGGAAAGGTGTGGGGAATGGATAAATTAAGATTAGTGTTACTATATGTATACAAACACATATTATATACATATCTCAAAAAGACCGACCATATAGTAAGGGAGGTGTGTGGAACCCTCTGTAACATTTTACATGGGAAGAGGATCTGTACTTGAATAGACATATATAATGTACAAAAGAAACAGATTGTGTACACCTCGGACGAACAATATTATAAGCTTTACCCCAATTTAAAAAAAAATTAAAACCAAGAAGAAATAATGAGACATAAACTTATGGGGGTTTCTCCACGCACTTTCTAACGTAATTTACAACCTAGGAACACGACTTCCAGTAAGACTCTGCTGCCCTAGTACCCAGATTGGGGAATGGAGAAATGCTGCCTGCTTGAGGCCACTTCCCACAAGAGCAGCTTTAAACCCATTGCTAAAGGTCACTAAATATTCACCAAACTTGCAGTTCGGTAAATGACACCTGCTCTGTAAAAAAATTCTGGGCTGTAAAATCGACCTAAAAATTAAACAGAGGGCAACCTTCCAAGAAGATAATTTCAAGCGTTTTATTGTATTCCCAATTGTTTCCTTTTTTTTACAGAAAAGAAAACGGCGGAGAAAAATGATGAGTTTTATGAATTTTCAAAGACATGCAAACCCAAATTACAAAAACCGATCAGCTCACACCAGCCAGAAGGGCCATTAGCATAAATGCTGCAAACAATAAATGCTGAAGCGATTGTGGAGAAATGCATACCCTCGATTCTAAGGGGGACGTGGTAAGAGCCACTAAAGAAAACACAAAGAAGGTGCTATGAAAAGGGTAACACGGTGCTTCCAGTCAATGTGTCACACCCACTGCTGGGACTATCACCTGAGAAAATGAGAATCAAAAAGTCACAGGCTGGCAATCCTGCACTCCAACGATATTTACCATAGCCAACACTTGGAAGCTATGAAAATGTCCATCAACCGAGGAATGCACAAAGTAGAAGTGGTCCACGTACACAGTGGAAAATTACGCCAATAAAAAATAAAATTTAAATTTAAAAATCCAACAAAAGTAAAGAGACATCAGCTTGTGTGGGATTGTCCGGACACACTCCACTCTAATTTATAACCGAGAAACACCACAGGCCGCAAGGGCTTTTCCCTATTTACCAGGGTGGGAAACATAGAAAGGCTGCCACCCTCTGGCAGTTCCCTGCAAAAGCAGCTTTAAAGCCTGTGCTAATGGTCATTTCAAAGGAAGAAGTAATGCAGGACTGTAAATGAAACCTGCCCTCAAAATGTCTTGAGGGAGGTAATGGCCAAAGCATTTCAAAATGTATCACATACTTTAAGAGAACACTTTGAAGAACTAAGGGGTAATCACAGATTGAAAAATAAAAAGGACATGCCTTAAAGCTCAATTTCAACGGATTATGAGGCACATGCAAATTCAACCACAAAGAGGTATCAGCTCACACTTGTCAGAATAACCATCAGCAAGAAAACTACAAACAATAAATGCTGAAGGTGTTGTGGAGAAATGCATACCCTCAACTTCAAGTGGGACATAAGTTGGAAAGGGCCACGAATGAAAACAGAATGGAGGTGCCTTAAAAAGGTAAACATTGAGCTACCATATGATCCAGGAGGCCCACTCCTCGACGTATAATATAAGAAGAGAGAATTGGAAAGACACAGGCAGGCAAATCTGCATGGCACAGTATTACAATAGCCAAGATATGGAAGTAACCAAAACGTCCACCAACAGATGGGTGGACAAAGAAGAACTCCTCCATGTACAGATGGAATATTCGCTAGTGAAAAAAATGAAACAATGCCATTTTCAGCACCATACATGAGTCTAGACGTAATCACGCCACCTGTAGTAAGTGAGAAAGCAAAAGACACATATCCTATCATATCACTTTTAGGAGTTACTTAAAAATTGATACCAAAGAAGATATTTCCACAGAGAAAGGCAATCACAGATTCACTAAAAAACTTATGGTTCACCAAATAGAAAGGGATGAGGATTGGATACATTACCACATTGGGGTTAACAGAGATATACAAACCATGTGAAATATATAATCACCAAGGACGTATGGAAGACCAGGAGAAGACTACTCAACATTGTGTCATAACCTACATGGGAATAAGATGCGAGGAATAATAGATACACGTATATGTGTGAAAGAACCACATTTGCACACCTAGAACAAACAAACCACTGTAATCAAATTTGCTTGGATGTAAAATAAAAAGTAAATTATAAATATGAAAAAGAAGTAATTAGACATGAACATAAAGGGCTTTTTCCTGGCACATTCCTTTCTAATTTACAACCTAGAACACCACTTCCATTAAGCCTCTGTTTCCCCAGTTACCAAATTTGGTAAAGAATAAATGATGCCACCTTGTGGCCATTTCCTGCAAGAGCAGCTTTAAACTCACAGCTAATGGTCACTTAACATTCACAAGGACTCAGGGCTGTAAAGGACACCTGCCCTAAAAAATTGTGCTGAAGGAGGGAATGGACAAAAAAATTCAAAACAGGCAAATGTTTCAAGAAGAGAGTATGAAGAGTTATGATTTACTCACGCTCTTTTAAAAAAAAAAAGGTAAATGGATAAAAGCTCAACCTCAGGGAGTGTTAGACCTATGCAATCTAATCTACAAAAAGTTTCAACTTACACCAGTCGACTGACCATCAGCAAAAAGTCTACAAACAATAAATGCTGAAGGGGATTTAGAGACCTCTGTACCCTCTACCTGCTGGTGAGACGTAAAGGGGTAACAGCCAATAATGAGAACAGAAAGGATCTTTGTTTAAAAGTAAAAATGGAAGTACCATTCAATACAGCTGGCGCACCATTGGACCTCTCACCTGAGAAGAGAAGTATCGAGAAGACACAGGCCGCAAAAGCTGCAGTACAGCCTTATTCACAGTAGCCAAGACAGTGAAGCCATCAAAATGTCCAACAAGAGATGAATGGGTAAAGAAGAAGTGGTCCATGTACACAATGGAATAATAGCTATGGAAAACAATGAACCATTGCTCTCTGAGGCACCACAATTGAGTCTGCAGATAATCACGAAACATGAGGTAAGTCGGAAAGCAAAAGACCTATATTCTATGATATCACTTATAGGCGTTATCTAATAACTGACCAAAATGAACATATTTCCACAGCGAAAGACACTCACGGACTTAGAAAACAAACTATGCTCATCTAAAAGGAAAGGTGGGGGGAATGGATAAATTAAGATTAGTGTTACTATATGTATGCAAACACATATTATATACATATCTCAAAAAGACCGACCATATAGCAAGGGAGGTCTGCGGAACCCTCAGTAACATTTTACATGGGAAGAGGTTCTGTAGTTGAATAGACAAATATAATGTACAAATGAACCAGATTGTGTACACTTCGGACAAACAATATTCTAAGCTTTACCCCAATTAAAAAAAATTTTAAAACCAAGAAGAAATAATGAGACATAAACTTATGGGGGTTTCTCCATGCACAATCCAATGTAATTTACACACTAGGAACACGACTTCCAGAAAGGCTCTGCTGCCCTAGTACCCAGATATGGGAATGGAGATATGCTGCCTGCTTGAGGCCACTTCCCACAACAGCAGCTTCAAACACATTGCTAAAGGTCACTAAATATTCACCAAACTTGCAGTTCGGTAAAAGACACCTGCTCTCTAAAAAAATTCTGGGGTGGAAAATCGACCAAAAATTTCAAAAGAGTGCAACCTTCCAAGAACACAATTTCAAGAGTTATATTGTACTCCCAATTGTTTCCTTTTATTTAACAGAAAAGAAAAGGGTGGAGAAAAATGATGAGTTTTACGAATTTTCAAAGACATGCAAACCCAAATTACAAAAACCTATCAGCTCACAGCAGCCAGAAGGGCCATTAGCATAAATGCTGCAAACAATAATTGCTGAAGCGATTGTGGAGAAATGCGTACCCTGGATTCTAAGGGGGTCGTGGTAAGAGACACTAATGAAAACACAAAGAAGGTGCTTTGAAAAGGGAAACACGGTGCTACCAGTCCATGAATCACACCCACTGCTGGGCCTATCACCTGAGAAAATGAGAATCAAAAAGTCACAGGCTGGCAATCCTGCACTCCAACAATATTTACCATAGGCAACACTTGGAAGCAATGAAAATGTCCATCAACAGAGGAATGCAACAAGAAGTGGTCCATGTACAAAATAGAATATTAACTCCAATAATAAATATAAATTAAATTTAAAAATCCAACAAAAATAAAGAGACGTCAGCTTTTGTGCGTTTATCTGGGCACATTCTACTCTAATTTACAACCGAGGAACACCACTGGCCATTAAGTCTGTTTCCCTAGTATCAGCGTGGGGAATGTAGAAAGGTAGCAGCCCTGTGGCCGTTACCTGCAAAAGCAGTTTAAAGCCTGTGCTAATGGTCACTTCATATGAACAAGTACTGTAGGGCTGAAAATGAAACCTGCCCTCAAAATGTCTTGAGGGAGGTAATGGCGAAAACATTTCAAAATTTCACACATACTTTAAGAAACCACTTTGAAGAACTAAGCTGTAATTACAGCTTGAAAAATAAAAATGACTTGCCTTAAAGCTCAATTGCAACGGAATATGAGACACATGCAAATTCAACCGTAAAGAGGTGTCAGCTCACACCCGTCAGAATAACGATCAGCAAAAACTACAAATAATAAATGCTGAAGGTGTTGTGGAGAAATGCATACACTCAACTTTAAGTGGGACGTAACCTGCAAAGAGCCACTAATGATAACAGAATAGAGGTACCTTTAAAAGGTAAACACTGAGCTGCCATATGACCTAGCAGACCTATTCCTGGACCTATAACTGACGAAGACAGAACTGGAAGGACACAGGCAGGCAAATCTGCAATGCATACTATTACAATAGCCAATATATGGAAGTAACCAAAAAGTCCACTGACAAATGGGTGGACAAAGAAGAACTGCTACATGTACAGATGGAATATGAGCTAGTGAAAAAATGAAACAATGCCATTTGCAGCACCATAGATGAGTCTAGAGGTAATCACACAACTTGTAGTAAGTGAGAAAGTGAAAGATACATATCCTATCATATCAGATATAGGTGTTACCTAAAAATTGATACAAACGAAGATATTTCCACAGAGAAAGGCAATCACAGTTTCATTAAAGAAACTTATGGTTCACCACATGGAAAGGTGTGAGGATTGGATACATTACCATATTGATGTTAACAGAGACATACAAACACATGTGAAATATATAATCACCAAAGACCTACAGAATACCAAGAGAAGACTACTCTACATTGTGTCATAACCTACATGGGAAAAGGATCCGAAGAAGAATAGATATATGTATATGTGTGAAAGAACCACATCTTGCACACCTAGAACAAACAAAACATTGTAATCAAGTTTGCTGTGACAAAAAATAAAAATTAACTTAAAAATACGAACAAGAAGTAATGAGACATAAACTTAAAAGGCTTTTTCCTCGCACATTCCATTCTAATTTGCAACCTAGACCACCACTTCCAATAAGGCTCTGTTGCCAGAGTAACCAGATTTGGTAAAGGAGAAATGATGCCGCCTTGTGGCCGTTTCCCGCAAGAGCCGCTTTAAACCCACAGCTAATGGTCACTTAAAATTCACAAGGACTCAGGGCTGTAAAGGACACCTGCCGTCAAAAATTGTGCTGAGGTAGGGAACGGACAAAAAAATTTAATACAGGCAAATTTTTCAATAAAATACTATGAAGAGGTAAGTATTACTCACTGTCTTTAAAAAAAAGGAGAATGGATTAAGGCTCAACCTCAGGAATTATTAGACTCATGCAATCTTATCAACAAAAGGGTTTCCAATCACACCAGTCGACTGACCATCAGCAAAAAGTCTACAAACCATAAATGCTGATGCGGTTGTAGAGAATTGTGTATCCTCTAGCTGCTGGTGAGATGCAAAGTGGTTAACAGCTAGTAATGAGAACAGAAAAGAGCTGCGTTTAAAAGTAAAAATTTAGGTACCATTCAATCCAGCAGGTGCACCATTGGACCTCTCACCTGAGAAGACAAGTATCGAGAAGACACAGGTTGTAAAAGCTGCAGTGCAGCATTATTCACAATAGCCAAGGCAGTGAAGTGATAAAAATGTCCATCAACAAGTGAATGGATATAGAATAAGTGGTCCAGGTACACAATGGAATATTAGCCATGGAAAACAATGAAACCCTGCTCTTTGAGGCACCACAAATGAGCCTGGAGATAATCACAAATCATGAGGTAAGTCGGAAAGCAAAAGACTTATAGCCTATGATATCACTTATAGGCGTTATCTAATAACTGACACAAATGAACAGAATTCACAGAGAAATACACTCACAAACTTAGAAAACCAACTTTGCTCATCTAAAGGGAAAGGTGGGGGGAATGGATAAATTAAGATTCGTGTTACTATATGATATGGATATGATCCAAATACATATTATATACATATTACAAAAAGACCGACCATATAACAAGGGAGGTCTACAGAACACTCCGTAATAATTTACATGGGAAGAGGATCTCTACATAAATAGATATAAATAATGTGTAAATGAACCAGAGTGTGTACACCTTGGACAAACAACATTCTAACCAGTACCCTGATTTAAAAAATTAAAACAACGAAAAAGAATTAATCAGACATAAACATATGGGGCGTTTTCCAGCCCATTCCATTGAAATTTACAACCTAGGAAAACGACTTCCAGAACGGCTCTGCTGCCCTAGTAACCAGATTTGGTAATGGAGAAATGCTGCTGCCTTGTGGCCGTTTCAAACAACAGCAGCTTAAACCTAGTGCTAATGGTCCCTAAATATTCACACTCATTGCAGGCCTGTAAATGACACCTACATTTCAAAACAATCCTGGGGTTGAAAATTGACCAAAAAATTCAAAAGAGGGCAACGTTCCAGGAAGACACTTTCAAGACGGATATTGTACTCACACTTTTTTTTTTCTTTTTTCTTTTAACAGAAAAGAAAAACGCGTGGAAAAATTATGAATTTTAGAATATTTAACGACATGCATACCCATATTACAAATACCTATCTGCTCACAGCAGTCAGAATGGCCATTAGCAAAAATGCTGCAAAAAATAAATGCTGAAGGGAATGTGGAGAAATGCGTACCCTCGGTTGTAAGGGGGGGCATGTAAAGAGTCACTAATGAAAACACAATGTAGGTGCTTTGAAAAGGGAAACATTGAGCTACCAGTCAATCAATCAAAACCACTGCTGGACCTATCACCTGAGAAAATGAGAATCAAAAAGTCACAGGCTGGCAATCCTTCACTCCAGCAATATTTACCATAGCCAACACTTGGAAGCAATGAAAATGTCCATCAACCGAGGAATGCACCAAGAAGAAGTGGTCCATGTACACAATGGAATATTACTCCAATACTAAATATAAATTAAATTTAAAAAAATACAAACAAAAGTAAGGAGACATCAGCATTTGTGGGTTTATCCGGGCACATTGCACTCTAAATTATAACCGAGGAACACCACAGGCCGGAAGGTCTGTTTCCCTAGTTACCAGAGTGGGGAACGTAGAAAGGCTGCCGCCCTCTGGCCGTTACCTGCAAAAGCAGCTTTAAAGCCTGTGCTAATGGTAACTTCATATGAATAAGTAATGCAGGGCTGTAAATGAAAACTGCCCTCAAAATGTCTCGAGGGAGGTAATGGCCAAAAATTTTCAAAATGTGACACATACTTTAAGAAAACACCTTGAAGAACTAAGCTGTAATCACTGTTTGATAAATAAAAAGAACATGCTTTCAAGCTCAATTTCAACAGATTATGGGATACATGCAAATTCAACCACAAAGAGGTATCAGCTCACACCTGTCAGAATAACCCTCAGCAAGAAAACTACAAACAATAAATACTGAAGGTGTTTTGGAGAAATGCATACCCTCAACTTTAAGTTGGACGTAACCTGGAAAGAGCCACTAATGAGAACTGAATGGTGGTGCCTTTAAAACGTACACACTGAGTTACCATATGATATAGCAAGCCCATTCCTTGGACTATAACATAAGAAGATAGAACTGGAAAGACACAGGCAAGCAAATGTGTATTGCAGCAGTATTACAATAGCCAAAACACGGAGACAACCAAAAAGTCCATCAAGAGGTGCATGGCCAAAGAGGAACTGGCACACGTACAGATGGAATATTAGCCAGGGAAAAAAATAAAACAATGCCATTTGCAGCACCATGTATGATTCTTGAGGTAATCAGGCAAATTGTACTAAGTCAGAAAGCAAAAGACACATATCCTATAATATCACATATAGATCTTAGCTAAAAATTGATACCAATGAAGATATTTCCACAGAGAAATGCAATCACAGATTCACTAAACTAACTTATGGTTCACCAAATGGAAAGGTGTGAGGATTGGATACATTAGGATATTGGGGTTAACATAGATATAGAAACAAATGTGAAATGTGTAATCACCAAAGACCTACTTAATACTAAAAGAAGATTACTCAACATTGTATCATAACCTACTTGGGAAAATGATCCAAAGAAGAATAGATATATGTATATGTTTAAAAGAACCACATCTTGCACACCTAGAAGAAACAAAACATTTTAATCAAATTTGCTCTGATAAAAAATAAAAATTAAATTAAAAAAAGAACAAGAAGTAATGAGAAATAAACTTAAGGGGCTTTTTGCTGGCACATTGCATTCTAATTTACAACCAGAACATGACTTCCATTAAGGCTCTGTCATCACTAATAAAGCAGCTTTATAATCAATGTTGAAGGTAGCTTAAAAGAAGTCTCACTAATTATTGATAGTAACAAGAAAACAAAGAAAAGTAAAAATCTCACTGCAAAAAATATACATAGAGTAAGTCAAGGTAGATCAAACACTTATTAAACTTCTGTAAAGAATAAAAGACAACAGTAGTATGTTTTTTTAAGAAGAGAGGGCCCAAATAAATCTGAAATGAAAGAGTTGATGTTACAACAGACCCCACAGAAATACAAAGTATCCTAAGATACACACAGGGTAATTCAGGGCTCAGATTGGACATAGCCCACTCTCCAGTCCCCTGTACATGACTTACAGGAGCCTCAGGAACTGAGGAGGTGGTCCCTGAGGAGAGGCTCAAGATAGAATATGGTAGGCATTAACATGGCTCCATTCATCTTAAACATGCCTGAACTACATTCACACGAGATGATTTTGTCCTGTATGTACATCGGCACCTCTAGTCGGAACTGCAGATCTTTGGCTTCACCACCTCAACTGACAGCAATAGCTTCAGCTGCTGTGGACCGTCTCCTATAGGATTTCTAGAACCACAAAGCATCGAAGCTTCACAGGACCCAGAGTCTGTGCGACTCCACGCAGAATCTCAGAGTCTCAACTCCACTCAGATACTCCACTCTTGGAGGGCACACACAAAGTAGTGAGCACATCAGAACCCAGGGGAAGGAGCAGTGACCCCGTAGGAGAATGACCAGAACTACCTGATAGTTTTAGAGGGTCTCCTGCAGAGGCAGGTGGTAGCTGTGGCTGTGGCTCACCGTGAGGACAACGACACTGGCAGCAGAAGTTCTGGGAAATACTCCTTGGTGTGAGCCCTCCCAGAGTCTGCCATTAACCCCACCAAGAGCAAGGTAGGCTCCAGTGCTGGGTCACCTCAGGCGAAACTACCAACAGGGAGGGAACCCAGCTCAATGCATCAGCAGATAAGTGGATTAAACTTTTTATTAAAGTTTTATTTAATCTGAAGACAAGCAGATTAAAGCTTTGCCCACCAAAGCAACACCCAGCTCTACCCACCAACAGTCCCTCCCATCAGGAAGCTTGCACAAGCCTCTAAGATAGACTCATCCACTGGAGAGCAGACAGGAGAAGCAAGAAGAACTACAATTCTGCAGCCTGTGGAAGGAAAACCACATTCACAGAAAGATAGACAAAATGAAAAGGCAGAGGACTTTATACCAGATTAAGGAACAAGATAAAACCCTAGGAAAAAAAACGAAATGAGGTGGAGATAGGGAACCTTCCAGAAAAAGAATTCAGAATAATGATAGTGAACATGATCCAAGACCTTGGCAAAAGAATGGAGGCAAAGATCGAGAAGATGCAAGAAATGCTTAACAAAGACCTAGAAGAATTAAGGAGCAAACACCTAGAAGAATTAAAGAACAAACAAACAGAGGTGAACAATATAATAACTGAAATGAAAAATACACCAGAAGGAATCAGTAGCAGAATAACTGTGGCAGAAGAACGGATAAGTGACCTGGAAGACAGAAAGGTGGAAATCACTGCCATGGAACAGAATAAAGAAAAAGAATGAAAATAAATGAAGACACCCTAAGAGTCCTCTGGGATAACATTAAACGCAACAACATTCACATCATAGGGGTCCCAGAAGGAGAAGAGAGAGAGAAAGGACCCGAGAATACATTTGAAGAGATTATAGTCGAAAACTTCCCTAGCATGGGAAAAGAAATAGCCACTCAAGTCCAGGAAGTGCAGAGAGTCCCAGTCAGGATAAATCAAAGGAGAAAATTGCCAAGACACATAGTAACCAAATTGACAAAAATTGAAGACAAAGAAAAATTATTGAAAGCAACAAGGGAAAAATGACAAATAACATACAAGGGAACTCCCATAAGGATAACAGCTGATTTCTCAACAGAAAATCTACAAGCCAGAAGGGAGTGGCATAAATTTAAAGTGATGAAAGGGAAGAACCTACAACCAAGAGTACTCCACCCAGCAAGGATCTCATGCAGATTTGACAGAGAAATCATAAGCCCTACAGACAAGCAAAAGCTAAGAGAATTCAGCACCATGAAACCAGCTCTACACCAAATGCTAAAGGAACTTCTCTAAGTGGGAAACACAAGAGAAGAAAAGGACCCACCAAGACAAACCCATAACAATTAAGAAAATAGTAATAGGAACATACATATCAATAATTACCTTAAATGTGAATGGACTAAATGTTCCAACCAAAAGACACAGGCTCCCTGAATGGATACAAAAACAAGACCCATATATATGCTGTCTACAAGAGACCCATTTCAGACTTAGGGACACATACAGACTGAAAGTGAGGCGATGGAAAAATATATTCTATGCAAATGAAAATCAAAAGAAAGCTGGAGTAGCAATACTCATAGCAGATAAAATAGACTTTAAAATAAAGAATGTTACAAGAGACAAGGAAAGACACTACATAATGGTCAAGGGATCAATCCAAGAAGAAGATATAACAATTATAAATATATATGTGCTCAACATAGGAGCACCTCAATACATAAGGCAACTGCTAACAGCTATAAAAGAGGGAATCAACAGTAACACAATAATAGCAGGGGATTTTAACAGCTCACTTACACCAGTGGAGATCATCCAGACAGAAAATTAATAAGGAAACACAAGCTTTAAATGACACAATAGACCAGATATGGTTAATTGATATTTATAGGACATTCCATCCAAAAACAGATTACACGTTCTTCTCAACTGCACACGGAACATTCTCCAGGATAGATCACATCTTGGGTCACAGATAAAGCCTCAGTAAATTTAAGAAAACTGAAATCATATCAAGCAGCTGTTCCGACCACAATGCTATGAGATTAGAAACCAATAACAGGGACAAAACTGTAAAAAACACAAACACATGGAGGCTAAACAATACGTTACTAAATAACCAAGAGATCACTGAAGAAATAAAAGAGGAAATCAAAAACTACCTAGAGACAAATGACAAGAAACACACGATGATCCAAAACCTATGGGATGCAGCAAAAGCAGTTCTAAGAGGGAAGTTTATAGCAATACAAGCCTACCTCAAGAAACAAGAAAAATCTCAAATAAACAATCTAACCTTACACCTAGAGGAACTAGAGAAAGAAGAACAAAACCAAAAGTTAGTAGAATGAAAGAAATCATAAAGATCAAAGCAGAAATAAATGAAATAGAAGCAAAGAAAACGAAAGCAAAGATCAATAAAACTAAAAGCCGGTTCTTTGAGAAGATAAACAAAAATGATAAACCTTTAGCCAGACTCAAGAAAAAGAGGGAGAGGAATCAAATCAACAAAATTAGAAGTGAAAAAGGAGAAGTTACAACAGACACCACAGGAATACAAAGCATCCTAAGAGACTACTACAAGCAACTCTATGCCAATAAAATGGACAACCTGGAAGAAATGGACAAATTCTTAGAAAGGGATAACCTTCCAAGACTGAACCAGGAAGAAATAGAAAATATGAACAAACCTATCACAAGCAATGAAATTGAAACTGTGATTTAAAATCTTCCAACAAACAAAAGTCCAGAACCAGATGGCATCACAGGTGAATTCTGTCAAACATTTAGAGAAGAGCTAACACCCAACCTTCTCAAATTCTTCAAAACAATTGCAGGGGAAGGAACACTCCCAAACTCATTCTATGAGACCACCATCACCCTGATACCAAAACCAGACAAAGATACTACAAGGAAAGAAAATTATAGACCAATATCACTGATGAATATAGATGTAAAAATCCTCAACAAAATACTAGCAAACAGAATCGAACAACACATTAAAAGGATCAAACACCATGATCAAGTGGGGTTTATCCCAGGGATGCAAGGATTCTTCAATATACACAAATCAATGTGATACACCATATTAACAAATTGTAGAATAAAACCATATGATCATCTCAATAGATGCAGGAAAAGATTTTGAGAAAATTCAACACCCATTTACGATAAAAACTCTGCAGAGTGTGGGCATAGAGGGAAACTACCTCAACATAATAAAGGCCATATATGACAAACCCACAGCAAACATCATTCTCAACAGTGAAAAACTGAAAACGTTTCCTCTAAGATCAGGAACAAGACGAGGATGTCCACTCTCACCATTACTATTCAACATAGTTTTGGAAGTCCTAGCCATGGCAATCAGAGAAGAAAAAGAAATAAAAGAAATACAAAAAGGAAAAGAAGAAGTAAAATTGTCACTGTTTGCAAATGACATCATTTCATAGATAGAGAATCCTAAAGATGCCACCAGAAAACCACGGGAGCTAATCAATGAATTTGGTAAAGTTGCAGGATACAAAATTAATGCACAGAAATTGCTTGCATTCCTAATACGCTAACAATGAAAGAACAGAAAGAGAAATTAAGGAAACAATCCCATTACCACTGCAACAAAAAGATTAAACTACCTAGGAATAAACCTACCTAAGGAAGTAAAAGACCTGTACTCAGAAAACTATAAGACACTGATGAAAGAAATCAAAGATGATATAAACAGATGGAGACATATACCATGTTCTTGGATTAGAAGAATCAATATTGTGAAAATGAGTATACTACCCAAAGCAATCTACAGATTCAATGCAATCCCTACCAAATTACCAATGGCATTTTCTACAGAACTAGAAAAAAAAAATCTTAAAATTTGTAGGGAGACACAAAAGACCCCGGATAGCCAAAGCAGTCTTGAGGGGAAAAAAAAAGAGCTGGAGGAATCAGACTTCCAGACTTCAGACTATATTACAAAGCTACAGTAATCAAGATGATATGGTAGTGGCACAAAAACAGAAATATAGATCAATAGAACAGGATAGAAAGCACAGAGATAAACCCACATACCTATGGTCCACTAATCTACGACAAAGGAGGCAAGGGTATACAATGGAGAAAAGACAGTGTCTTCAGTAAGTGGTGCTGGGAAAACTGGACAGCTACATGTAAAAGAATGAAATTAGAACACTCCCTAACACCATACACAAAAATAAACTCAAAATGGATTAGAGACCTAAATGTAAGACCAGCCACTATAAAACTCTTAGAGGAAAACATAAGCAGAACAGTCTATGACATAAATCACAGCAAGATCCTTTTTGACCCACCTCCTAGAGAAATGGAAATAAAAACAAAAATAAAAAAATGGGACTTAATGAAATTTAAAATCTTTTGCACAGCAAAGGAAAACATAAGCAAGATGAAAAGACAACCATCAGAATGGGAGAAAATATTTTCAAATGAAGCAAATGGCAAAGGATTAACCTCCAAAAAGCAGCTCCTGTAGCTCAATATCACAAAACGAAACAACCCAATCCAAAAATGGGCAGAAGACCTAAATAAACATTTCTCCAAAGAAGATATACAGGTTGCCAACAAACACATGAAAGGATGTTGAACATCACTAATTATTAGAGAAATGCAAATCAAAACTACAATGAGGTATCACCTCACACCAGTCAGAATGGCCATCATCAAAAATTCTACCAACAATAAATGCTGGAGAGGCATTTATTGGAGAAAAGGGAACCCTCTTGCACTGTTGGTGGGAATGTAAATTGATATAGCCACTAGGGAGAACGGTATGGGGGTTCCTTAAAAACTAAAAATAGAACAACCGTACAACCCAGCAATCCCACTACTGGACATTTACCCTGAGAAAACCATAATTCAAAAAGAGTCATGTACCACAATGTTCATTGTAGCTCTATTTACAATAGCCAGGACATGGAAGCAACCGAAGTGTCCATCAACAGATAACTGGATAAAGAAGATGTGGCACATATATACAATGGAACATTATTCAGCCATAAAAAGAAACAAAACTGAGTTATTTGTAGTGAGGTGGATGGATCTAGAGTCTGTCCTACAGAGTGAAGTAAGTCAGAAAGAGAAAAACAAATACCGTATGCTAACACATATATATGGAATCTAAAAGAAAAAAAGTTTATGAAAAACCTAGGGGCAGGAAAGGATTAAGGACACCGACGTAGAGAAAGGACTTGAGGACACGGGGAAGGGGAAGTGTAAGCTGGGACAAAGTGAGAGAGTGGTATGGACATATATACACTACCAAGTGTAAAATTGATAGCTACTGGGAAGCAGCCACATAGCACAGGGAGATCAGCTCGGTGTTTTGTGACCACCTAAAGGGGTGGGATAAGGGAGTGAGAGGGAGGTGCAAGAGGGAGTGGATATGGTGTTATATGTATACGTATAGCTGATTCACTTTTTTATACAGCAGAAACTAACACACAATTGTAAAGCAATTATACTCCAATAAAGATGTAAAAGGAAAAAAAGCCCAGAGATAAACCTACACACCTATGGTCCACTAATCTATGACAAAGGAGGCAAGGATATACAATGGAGAAAAGACAGTCTCTTCAATAAGTGGTGCTGGGAAAAATGGACAGCTACACGTAAAAGAATGAAATTAGAACACTCCCTAACACCATACACAAAAAATAAACTCAAAATGGATTAGAGACCGAAATGTAAGACCGGACACTATAAAACTCTTAGAGGAAAACATAGGAAGAATACTCTTTGACAAAAATCACAACAAGATCTTTTTTGATCCACCTACTAGAGTAATGGAATAAAAAACAAAAATAAAAAAATGGGAGCAAATGAAACCTAAAAGCTTTTGCAAAGCAAAGGAAACTACAAACAAGACGAAAAGACAACCTCAGAATGGGAGAAAATATTTGCAAACGAATCAATGGACAAAGGATTAATCTCCAATATATATAAACAGCACATGCAGCTCAACAGTAAAAAAACAAACAACCCAATCCAAAAATGGGCAGATGACCTAAATAGACATTTGTCCTGAGAAGACATACAGATGGCCAAGAAGCACATGAAAAGCTGCTCAACATCACTAATTATTAGAGAAATATAAACCAAAACTACAATGAGGTATCACCTCACACAAGTTAGAATGGGCATCATCAGAAAATCTACAAACAACAAATGCTGGAGAAGGTGTGGAGAAAAGGGAACCCTCTTACACTATTTGTGGGAATGTAAATTGATACAGTCACTATGGAGAACAGTATGGAGGTTCCTTAAAAAACTAAAAATAGGATTACCATATGACCCAGCAATCCCACTACTGGGCATATACCCAGAGAAAACCATTATTCAAAAAGTCACATTCACCACAATGTTCATTGTAGCACTATTTACAATAGCCAGGTCATGGAAGCAACCTAAATGCCCATAGATAGACAAATGGAAAATATGTGGTACATATATAAAATGGAATATTACTCAGCCATAAAAAGGAACGAAATTGGGTCATTTGTAGAGACGTGGATAGATCTAGAGACTGTCATACAGAGTGAAGTAAGTCAGAAAAAGAAAAACAAATATCGTTTATTAACGCATACATGTGGAACCTAGAAAAATGGTACAGATGAACTAGTTTGCAAGGCAGAAATAGAGACACAGATGTAGAGAACAAATGTATGGTCACCAAGGGGGCAAAGTGGCAGGGTGGTGGTGGTGGGATGAATTGCGAGCCTGGGATTGACATATATACACTTATATGTATAAAATAGATAACCAATAAGAACCTGCTGTATAAAAAAATGAATAAAATAAATTTAAAAATTAAAAAATAATATTTAAAAACATAAAACAGAAAAAAAAGTTCTGTCCTTCCCATAGACGTATTTATATGAATGAATTATTTCCATGCTTATATCTATAAATAAAAAAAGAGGAATAAAACCTACCTTGAACCAAAAAAGAAAAAAAAAAACAGAACCCACTGGTCATACAGAGGAAAACCCTATCAGGGCACTTGCTCCAGTGGTAAACAATTCTGAAGTTGGTCAGAGGTGGGGAATCGTCTCCCATGCAGCCAGCAGCTCCCCCGCAAGGAGTGTCCTCATTGCAAAGCTGGGGGACCGTGAGGAGGCGTCTCTGAGTAAACGTGAGCTGAGCCTCAGGCCAGCTGCTGCTGAACTTTTCCCACCCTTCCCAGGTAAAACACCTGAATGTGTGCAAAGACTTTAAAGCCTAGAGGAAAGGGCTTGGAGTCACACCAGCGACAGCACGCAGGCCGACTTGGTGCCTGCAGGCCAGCCAGGACGGTCCTGGCCCCGGGCGCTTTTCTGGAAGCTTTCCATTTCCCTGCCTGAGGTACCCCTCCTGTCCCGGTCCCCACTGCTTTTTTCCTTCCTCACCTCTGCCCGGGGAGAAATTCCAGCAGCAGGTATGGGTGACACACCGTCTTCTTTAGCAGGTGGCAGCCCGGCAAAGCCTGCAGAAAGTCCAGCAGAGCCCCACTCACACGGGGCCGCTCATAGAGCCCTGGGCCCTACTCCCTCCCACCAGCACAACCCCGAGACTGCTGACGGGGCAGAGAATATGGCGTCAGGCACAGCTGCAGAGGCTTTTGCTGCCTGGAGGGGTGTTTATATTGACCTCAACACAGGCACACCTGGGAAGGGCTGGCCGGCCAGGTCAGGCTGCCCAGGTCAGCCAATCCTCGCCCCTCAGGGGTTCAGAGTTGCAGATAATGGGCCTTGCTGCACCGGCCAGATCCAAGGAACAGGTGTAGGGTCCCGAGAGTCAGGATAGACAAGGGGCGGCAGCCCTGGCTTGTTTTCTAATCATTTTATCTGGTCCATGAGTGGAAGACAACTTCAAGAAGACCCTCTCCTAATGAGAGGAACCCAGGAGTCAGGGAGAGGAGGGTTGGTGGGTGGAGACAGAGGCCTGGTGCCCCGGCTGCAGTGGAAGCCCCTGGAAGACCAGGTGGAGGGAGGCCGCACAGAGTGAAGCCTAGGGTCACAGACATGTCGGAGCTGCTGTTTGTTAGTTCAAGCCCTGCTCTGAGGTGCTCTGTGTCAGCTCTGAGCGACAGGTGTGCTGGGGGTGCTCTGCAATGAGGGCTATGTGCACGGTTCCTGTGTGCCCAGCTCTGCCGGGGTACCTGTCCAAGGGAGCTGCATATCCAGGGAGGGGCCTGCCCACGAGAGCCCCGTGAGCTGCTGGGTACCTGCCCAGGTGAGCTCCATATCCTGGGAGGGGCCTGACCACGAGAGCCCTGTGGGCTGCTGGGTACCTGCCCAGGTGAGCTCCATATCCTGGGAGGGGCCTGACCACGAGAGCCCCGTGGGCTGCTGGGTACCTGCCCAGGTGAGCTCCATATCCTGGGAGGGGCCTGACCATGAGAGCCCCGTGGGCTGCTGGGTACCTGCCCAGGTGAGCTCCATATCCTGGGAGGGGACTGACCATGAGAGCCCCGTGGTCTGCTGGGGACCTGGTAAAGGACGCCAGGACAGTCAGTGAAGCCACAGAGGATATACATCCAGTAGTTCCTAATTTCTACACCCTTCTGGTCATTCTACCATCCACCAGGACATGGTATTCTGTATTAGACTTCAATGATACCTTCTTCTGTATTCCATTAGTCCCAGAGTCACAAGAAATTTTGGCTGTTAGTGGCAGGACTCAACATACAACAAAAACAATACTGCTTGGCCGTCCTGCCCCAGGGGTTCAAAAATTCCCACACCATCTTTGGGGAAACGTTAGCTAAAACCCTAAAAGATCTACCTCTGGAGAAGGGAACCCTCCTTCAATATGCAGACGACATTCTGGGCTTCCCTGGTGGTGCAGTGGTTGAGAATCTCCCTGCCAATGCAGGGGACACAGGTTCGAGCCCTGGTCTGAGAAGATCCCATGTGCCACGGAGCAACTAGGCCCGTGAGCCACAATTACTGAGCCTGCGCGTCTGGAGCCTGTGCTCCACAATAAGAGAGGCTGCGATAGTGAGAGGCCCGCGCACCGCGATGAAGAGTGGCCCCCGCTTGCCGCAACTATAAAAAGCCCTCGCACAGAAACGAAGACCCAACACAGCCATAAATAATAAATAAATAAATTTTAAAAAAATATGCAGACGACATTCTGATCACCAGCCCTACTAAGGAGGCCTCTGGACTACCTAGCCAATAAAAGATAGAAGGTGTCCAAGAAAAAGGCTCAAATATCACAGACTAAGGTGACCTGCCTGGGCTTCATTCTCACAGAAGATCGGAGAAGCCCATCCCAGGAAAGGGAAGAAGCCATTTGCAGCCTCACCCTTCCTAAAACTAGAAGACAGCTTAGGGGTTCCTGGGGAGACCGGGGTTTGCTGCATCTGGATCCCTAACTACAGTCTAATACCTGGGCCTCTATATGAAACACTGAAAGGAAAAGATGATGATCCTTTTGAATAGAATCCAGAAGCGGCCTTTCAAGAATGGAAAGAGCAGTCAATTCAGACCCTTGCCCTGGACCTCCCTAATTTAGCTAAACCCTTTGACCTTTACATTCCTGGTCGAAGGCGAATCGCCCTTGGAGTTTTAGTGCCAAAACTGGGACCACTTGAAATGGAACAACGCAAGAATGCCCTCCAGGCATTGGCCAGCCACCCAATCCGACCAGGATACTGGGGGTATCTAAAAACCTGGAAATGAGCAGCCCGCAAGGCCAGCTCCCTCCTAAGGGTAAAGGACGCCACTTGGTGATCCTAAACACCCACCATGCCCTGAAGTTGCAGGGATCGCTCCGTGGGCACAATGACCTCGAGTGAGGAGGCCCTCCAACTCCAACCTCCAGAGAGACAACCTGGGGCAACAGGCCCCCATGACGACTCGTGTGACCATCATTGACCTGGAGCTTCTCTCAGAAAACCACAAGAGTGTGCCCCAAAAGAACAGACTATTGCTTGCAGGACTTACTGCACCCAGAGCGGAGCTAATAAACCTGGCAGGGGACCCGTAAATAACGCTGCCACCATAGAAAAGCCTACAGACACCATGGTGACGGCGACCAATGAGACCAGATGTACTCCTGGTTACTTCAAAAGGGCGGTGACTGAGTGGCCGTCATGGTCCTGGATCACCACCGGCCCTGGACTGTCTGGGAGTTGAGCAGGCAGGGCTCTGACACCTGGTGCTGTTTGTACGTTAATTCAGTGGCCTAACTGAAGAAAGCACAGACTACTGGTCAGAGCATCTAGTCTGGCAGAAACCGTCAGCCTAAGGGGGCCGAACCAATGTGGAGCAGGGTAAAACCGGCCCCCCAGCGTCCCTGCGCATCTCTTTCCTGGACCCTTAAAGGTCATTAGAATCTATAAAACTTCCAACGCTGGTGCTCAGGCAGACGAGCAGTGAGGGAGGAGGCCTGGGGACAATCAACCTCACCTGGAGGCTGCTGGGGAGAAGTCCTGCCCCTCCCCCCGGGTATGAGGACTCCCAACTCAGCAAGAAGCATTTACAGAAGAGGTGTCTGCACCCTCAGCGCCCCAAGAATGTGGAATGGGACAAGAGGCAGAGGAGGGGTTTGTCACCGGCAAAGCCCATTAAAAATTCCTGGGAGATAAAAATAGAATCTGGGCAATAAAATAAAGTTTAACCTTTTTTTCCTTTGTGCTTTTTCTAATTTCACTTGTTCCTAGGTTTCCACAGGCACAGTTCCCACACCTGGCACTTCAGACCCGATTTCCTAGTGCAAAATGGCTGGGCCGACACCTCAGCTCTCGTTGCCCTGTGCAGACTCCGCCACATAGAGCCTGAGCTCCAGCCAACCCAGCCCTCGAGAGCTCCGCCCCGTCCCTCCCGCTGACGCTGAAGGGATCCCTACACAGCAGCCCGGCCCACAGCCCGCGGGGGAGCGCACGCTCTCACCTCTCCATTCTCTGATCAAAATATAAAGTTTTTCTTTGCTTCTGAACCAAACTCAGTCTCGATCTGTTGGCTCCAATGACACTGGGCAGGGGGACCCTTGTTGGGGCCGACTCTGCAGGATCAGTAACAGAATGTGAGAACATTGTAACTTCAATGAACAGATGTGTGAGCCAAATATTGTAACTTCAATGAACAGATGTGTGAGCCAAATATTGTAACTTCAATGAACAGATGTGTGAGCCAAACTGTAGTTAACATAGAGCAGTGTATAAGGCTCGTGTAAAATAAGGTATTTCTAACACTTCCATTTGATATTTCCATCACTTTATTATAAGCAAGTTCAGTGGAGGGGTTTGTCGTATTTGTCAGGTCAACATTAGAGAAATGCAGTGATTTCTTTCCAAGGATGTGGATCTACTAAACTTGGCTGAAGTTTCAATCCTGTTTTGAATGATTTTCCATTGAAAATGATACCTCTCTTTCAGCTCCTAGATTTCTGAGAAGTATAAAATCTTGTATTTTTTTATTACCAAAGGGGAAAGGTGGGAGGAGGGATAAATTAACAGTTTCGGATTAACATATACACACTGCCATGTATAAAATATATCATCAACAAGGAACTGCTGTATAGCACAGGGAACTATACTCAATATTTTGTAATAACCCCTAAGGGGAAATAATCTGAAAAACAATAGATATCAATATCGACATCATCTATCAACTACAGATAAAATGGAAACTAAAGGAGGCCGATGGTGAGCGTTTCTGACCATGAAGACTTCAATCCTCTAAAGTTCGGACTCTGCCTACAGCCCAGTCCCTTAATGAACATACATGTACCAGTAGCTTAAAAATTCCCCAGATTGGGGTTCGGGGAGACACTGATTTGAAAAAATCCTTGGTGTTCTCCTTACATACATGGGACCTTTCCTAGAGCTAAAACATGCCTGTGACACCCAGAAGATGGTACACGGTTGGATCAGGAAGATTTTGGAAAAGGCACCTCATCTCCTAATCCCCTGGTTGTCAGGTTCACCCCTCCAGCCTCTTTCCTAACATTCTCCACACTTGAGGATGTCAGCCCCTTCAACATCCTGTTGCACAGAGTTTGGAATTTGTCCACAGGATGAAGGGGAAGGAGGAGAAAAAATGAGAGACAAGCCCTAGATGTTCGGACAGGGACAGGTCACTCTAATTTCCCATCAAGAAGAAGAATTAACCACAGGATCAGCCTGCCCCACGGAACCAGTATAAGGCCTAAAGGAATCCTGCGGGTTTGCAGCCAGCTCACAAAAAAGCGAGTTGAAAAATGGAGCTCAGGGGCACTGCAATTCACAAACATGCAGATTTATAAATGATCACTCTCGTTCAAAAATATATTGAGGGAAGGCAACGAAGAGGATTTGAAAGCAAGGCAGAATTGCAGGAAACAGATTTCAGGAGGGAGATTCGAATCGCCTTTAAAACACATGAAAAGCGGTAAAACGTCGACAATGATGCCCTTGGCCAAAGAGGGCGTATACCTTTTTTCCTGAATATATTCAGGAAAAAATGCATACGCCTTTTTTCGCCAACCAAGCAAGCCAGAAATGCAAATGATGACTACACAGAAGGCTCACTTCCCAGGGGTCAAAAGGGCCATTCTAAAAGAGTGTAAAACCCAGAAATGCAGGACAGGCCAGGGAGAAAAGGCAGCCTTGTTAGGCTGATAGGCGGGATGTAATTTGCCAACGGCCACTATGGAGAAGTGTATGGTGTTTCCTAAAATATCTAAAAAACACAGCTACAGAGCATAGGGCACTTCCACTCATGGGCGAATAAAATGGGAAAAATTAATATCAAAAAGACAAAGGCACCCCAAAGTTTAGGGCTGCTCTGTTGACAAGAACCTCCACTTCAGTACACCTTTAATATGCCAGGATAGAGAAAACTGGATAAAGAAGTTGTGCTACTTATGTACAATGGAATATCACTCAGCCATGAAATCAACGTCATAAGGCTAGTAGCAGCATGATGAGTGGATTTAGGTACGACGATTCTAAGTGAAATAAGTCACACAGAAAAAGACACTTATCATAAGATGTCACTTATAGAGGGAATGTAAAAACCGCTACCTTTGAACTGAATTACAAAACAGAACAGAGTCACACGTTTAGAAAACACACTATGGCTGCTTAACGGGAAAGGTGAGGTGGGGTGATGCATAAAACAAGGGTTTCAAATTAGCTCAGATACCGTTCCATAAACCCAATATGTAATAGACAAGACCTACTCCTTGCTCAGTGAATTGGACTCAACACCCCCTATTCACCGCCCAAGAATATATCTGACTAGTAAGAATCTTAAAACCTATGTATTGATATCTCTCTGTAAGTGAGTCAAGTGGGTGTAAAGCGGCATAAACACAGCAGTGAAAAGCAGCTAAACCCCATTATAAAAATCAATTACTTTTAAAAACCAGTGAAACAAAGACAGTGAAAGAGAGAGAAATTCTTACAAAATTCGTTCGGGGATGTGATGCCACCTGGATTGACCATATCTAGACCCACAGCTGATTGAGACATAAGGGTGGACACTCTTGGGGCTTAGAGGTTTGGTGAGGTTGGGTGAGCAAACGCAGACCCTTTAAAGTAATACTGCGTGGTACCCATCCCATGGGTCCCAAATCTCCAGGTTCAAGGGCATCTTCCTACATCGAAAACATGCATGAGAAACCCAGAAGATGGTACACCGTGTGATCGGGAAAGGTTTCTAAAACGCACCTCATTTCTCATCTCCTTGTGCTCGGGTTCGCCATTCCAGCCGCTTTACTAGCAATCTCCCTCCTTGGAGAATCAGCACCTTTAACCTCCTGTTCCGTACAGGTTGCAATTTGTCCTGAGGATGAACGGGAAGAGGGGAAAACAATGAGAGACTAGCTCTAGGTGTTGGGACAGGCACAGGTCACTCTATTTTCCCATCAGGAAGAAGAATTAAGCACAGGCTCAGCCTGCCGCCCGGGACCAGAAGAGTGCCTGAAGCAATCCTGCGCTTTTGCGGCCAGCTCCCAAGAAAGCGAGTTGAAAAATGGAGCTCAGGGGCACTGCAATTCACAAAGCTGCAGACTTATAAAGGATCACTCTCGTCCACAAATATAATGAGGGAAGGCAACGAAGAGGATTTGAAAGCAAGACAGAATTGCAGGAAACAGAATTCAGGAGGGAGATTCGAATCGCCTTTAAAGCACAGGAAAAGCGGCAAAACCTCGACAATGATGCCCTTGGCCAAAGAGGGCGTATGCGTTTTTTCCTGAATATATTCAGGAAAAAACGCATACGCCCTCTTTGGCCAACCAAGCTACCTGGAAAGGCAAACCAGCGCTACAAAGTAGTCTCGCTTCCCATCGGTCAAAAGGGCCATGCTGAATAAAGTGTCAAAACCAGAAATGCAGGACAGGCCATGGAGAAACGGGAGCCTTGCTACGCTAATGGGCGGGAGGTAAATTGCCAACAGCCACTCTGGAGAAGTGTACGGTGTGTCCTGAAACATCTAAAAAACTCAGCTTAGAGAGCATAGGGCACTTCCACTCATGGGCGTATAAATTGGGAAAACTAAAAACCAGCAAGACACAGGCACCCCAAAGTTTAGGGCTGCTCTGTTGACAAGAACCTCCACTTCGTTACACCTTAAATATCCCAGGAAAGAGAAAAATGGATAAAGAAGTTGTGGTCCTTATGTACAATGGAATATCACTCAGCCATGAAATAAACGTCATAAGGCTAGTAGCAGCATGATGAGTGGATTTAGGTACGACGATTCTAAGTGAAATAAGTCACACAGAAAAAGACACTTATCATAAGATATCACTTATAGAGGGAATGTAAAAACCGCTACCCTTGAACTGCATTACAAAACAGAACAGAGTCACACGTTTAGAAAACACACTATGGCTGCTTAACGGGAAAGGTGAGGTGGGGTGATGCATAAAACAAGGGTTTCAAATAGGTCAGATACCGTTCCATAAACCCAATATGTACTAGACAAGACCTACTCCTTGCTCAGTGAATTGGACTCAACACCCCCTATTCACCGCCCAAAAATATATCTGACTAGTAAGAATCTTAAAACCTATGTATTGATATCTCTCTGTAAGTGAGTCAAGTGGGTGTAAAGCGGCATAAACACAGCAGTGAAAAGCAGCTAAACCCCATTATAAAAATCAACTACTTTTAAAAACCTGTGAAACAAAGAGAGTGAAAGAGAGAGAAATTCTTAAAAAATTCCTTCAGGGGCTCTGATGCCACCTGGATTGACCATATCTATACCCACAGCTGATTGAGACAAAGGGTGGACACTCTTGGGACTGAGAGATTTGGTGAGTTTGGGTGAGCAAACGCAGACCCTTTAAAGTAATACTGCGTGGTACCCATCCCATGGGTCCCAAATCTACAGATTCAAGGGCATCTTCCTACATCGAAAACATGCATGAGAAACCCAGAAGATGGTACACCGTGTGATCGGGAAAGGTTTCTAAAACGCACCTCATTTCTCATGTCCTTGTGCTCGGGTTCGCCATTTCAGCCGCTTTACTAGCAGTCTCCGTCCTTGGAGAATCAACACCTTTAACCTCCTGTTCCGTACAGGTTGCAATTTGTCCTGAGGATGAACGGGAAGAGGGGGAACCAATGAGAGACTAGCTCTAGGTGTTGGGACAGGCACAGGTCACTCTATTTTCCCATCAGGAAGAAGAATTAAGCACAGGCTCAGCCTGCCGCCCGGGACCAGAATAGGGCCTGAAGCAGTCCTGACCTTTTGCGGCCAGCTCCCAAGAAAGCGAGTTGAAAATGGAGCTCAGGGGCACTGCAATTCACAAAGCTGCAGACTTATAAATGACCACTCTCGTCCACAAATATATTGAGGGAAGGCAACGAAGAGGATTTGAAAGCAAGGCAGAATTGCAGGAAACAGATTTCAGGAGGGAGATTCGAATCGCCTTTAAAGCACAGGAAAAGCGGCAAAACCTCGACAATGATGCCCTTGGCCAAAAAGGGCGTATGCGTCTTTTCCTAAATATATTCATGAAAAAACGCATACGCCCTTTTTGGCCAACCAAGCAACCTGGAAAGGCCAATCAGCGCGACAAGAAGTCTCGCTTCCCATCGGTCAAAAGGGCCATGCTGAAAAAGGGTCAAATCCAGAAATGCAGGACAGGCCATGGAGAAACGGGAGCCTTGCTACGCTGATGGGCGGGATGTAAATTGCCAACAGCCACTCTGGAGAAGTGTACGGTGTGTCCTGAAACATCTAGAAAACTCAGCTTAGAGAGCATAGGGCCCTTCCACTCATGGACGTATAAATTGGGAAAACTAAAAATCAGCAAGACACAGGCACCCCAACGTTTAGGGCTGCTCTGTTGACAAGAACCTCCACTTCGTTACACCTTAAATATCCCAGGAAAGAGAAAAATGGATAAAGAAGTTGTGGTCCTTATGTACAATGGAATATCACTCAGCCATGAAATCAACGTCTTAAGGCTAGTAGCAGCATGATGAGTGGATTTAGGTACGACGATTCAAAGTGAAATAAGTCACACAGAAAAAGACACTTATCATAAGATATCACTTACAGAGGGAATGTAAAAACCGCTACCCTTGAACTGCATTACAAAACAGAACAGAGTCACACGTTTAGAAAACACACTATGGCTGCTTAACGGGAAAGGTGAGGTGGGGTGATGCATAAAACAAGGGTTTCAAATTAGCTCAGATACCGTTCCATAAACCCAATATGTACTAGACAAGACCTACTCCTTGATCAGTGAATTGGACTCAAAACCCCCTATTCACGGCCCAAGAATATATCTGACTAGTAAGAATCTTAAAACCTATGTATTGATATCTCTCTGTAAGTGAGTCAAGTGGGTGTAAAGTGACATAAACACAGCAGTGAAAAGCAGCTAAACCCCATTATAAAAATCAATTACTTTTAAAAACGTGTGAAACAAAGACAGTGAAAGAGAGATAAATTCTTACAAAATTCGTTCAGGGGCTGTGATGCCACGTGGATTGACCATGTATAGACCCACAGCTGATTGAGACATAAGGGTGGACACTCTTGGGGCTGAGAGTTTTGGTGAGGTTGGGTGAGCAAACGCAGACCCTTTAAAGTAATACTGCCTGGTACCCATCCCATGGGTCCCAAATCTCCAGGTTCAAGGGCATCTTCCTACATCGAAAACATGCATGAGAAACCCAGAAGATGGTACACCGTGTGATCGGGAAAGGTTTCTAAAACACACCTCATTTCTCATCTCCTTGTGCTCGGGTTCGCCATTCCAGCCGCTTTACTAGCAATCTCCCTCCTTGGAGAATCAGCACCTTTAACCTCCTGTTCCGTACACGTTGCAATTTGTCCTGAGGATGAACGGGAAGAGGGGGAACCAATGAGAGACTAGCTCTAGGTGTTGGGACAGGCACAGGTCACTCTATTTTCCCATCAGGAAGAAGAATTAAGCACAGGCTCAGCCTGCCGCCCGGGACCAGAAGAGTGCCTGAAGCAATCCTGCGCTTTTGCGGCCAGCTCCCAAGAAAGCGAGTTGAAAAATGGAGCTCAGGGACACTGCAATTCACAAACCTGCAGACTTATAAATGATCACTCTCGTCCACAAATATATTGAGGGAAGGCAACGAAGAGGATTTGAAAGCAAGGCAGAATTGCAGGAAACAGATTTCAGGAGGGAGATTCGAATCGCCTTTAAAGCACAGGAAAAGCGGCAAAACCTCGACAATGATGCCCTTGGCCAAAAAGGGCGTATGCGGTTTTTCCTGAATATATCCAGGAAAAAACGCATACGCCCTTTTTGGCCAAGCAAGCAACCTGGAAAGGCAAATCAGCGCTACAAAGAAGTCTCGCTTCCCATCGGTCAAAAGGGCCATGCTGAATAAAGTGTCAAAACCAGAAATGCAGGACAGGCCATGGAGAAACGGGAGCCTTGCTACGCTGATGGGCGGGATGTAAATTGCCAACAGCCACTCTGGTGAAGTGTACGGTGTGTCCTGAAACATCTAAAAAACTCAGCTTAGAGAGCATAGGGCACTTCCACTCATGGGCGTATAAATTGGGAAAACTAAAAATCAGCAAGACACAGGCACCCCGAAGTTTAGGGCTGCTCTGTTGACAAGAACCTCCAACTTCGTTACACCTTAAATATCCCTGGAAAGAGAAAAATGGATAAAGAAGTTGTGGTCCTTATGTACAATGGAATATCACTCAGCCATGAAATCAACGTCATAAGGCTAGTAGCAGCATGATGAGTTGATTTAGGTACGACGATTCTAAGTGAAATAAGTCACACAGAAAAAGACACTTATCATAAGATATCACTTATAGAGGGAATGTAAAAACCGCTACCCTTGAACTGAATTACAAAACAGAACAGAGTCACACGTTTAGAAAACACACTATGGCTGCTTAACGGGAAAGGTGAGGTGGGGTGATGCATAAAACAAGGGTTTCAAATTAGCTCAGAAACCGTTCCATAAACCCAATATGTACTAGACAAGACCTACTCCTTGCTCAGTGAATTGGACTCAAAACCCCCTATTCACGGCCCAAGAATATATCTGACTAGTAAGAATCTTAAAACCTATATATTGATATCTCTCTGTAAGTGAGTCAAGTGGGTGTGAAGTGACATAAACACAGCAGTGAAAAGCAGCTAAACCCAATTATAAAAATCAATTACTTTTAAAAACCTGTGAAAAAAAGACAGTGAAAGAGAGAGAAATTCTTACAAAATTCGTTTAGGGGCAGTTATGCTACCTGGATTGACCATATCTAGACCCACAGCTGATTGAGACATAAGGGTGGACACTCTTGGTGCTGAGAGGTTTGGTGAGGTTGGGTGAGGAAACGCAGACCCTTTAAAGTAATACTGCGTGGTACCCATCCCATGGGTTCCAAATCTCCAGGTTCAAGGGCATCTTCCTACATCGAAAACATGCATGAGAAACCCAGAAGATGGTACACCGTGTGATCGCGAAAGGTTTCTAAAACGCACCTCATTTCTCATCTCCTTGTGCTCGGGTTCGCCATTCCAGCTGCTTTACTAGCAATCTCCCTCCTTGGAGAATCAGCATCTTTAACCTCCTGTTCCGTACAGGTTGCAATTTGTCCTGAGGATGAACGGGAAGAGGGGAAAACAATGAGAGACTAGCTCTAGGTGTTGAGACAGGCACAGGTCACTCTATTTTCCCATCAGGAAGAAGAATTAACCACAGGCTCAGCCTGCCGCCCGGGACCAGAATAGGGCCTGAAGCAATCCTGCGCTTTTGCGGCCAGCTCCCAAGAAAGCGAGTTGAAAAATGGAGCTCAGGGGCACTGCAATTCACAAACCTGCAGACTTATAAATGATCACTCTCATCCACAAATATATTTAGGGAAGGCAACGAAGAGGATTTGAAAGCAAGGCAGAATTGCAGGAAACAGATTTCAGGAGGGAGATTCAAATCGCCTTTAAAGCATAGGAAAAGCGGCAAAACCTCGACAAGATGCCCTTGGCCAAAAAGGGCGTATGCGTTTTTTCCTGAATATATTCAGGAAAAAACGCATACGCCCTTTTTGGCCAAGCAAGCAACCTGGAAAGGCAAATCAGCGCTACAAAGAAGTCTCGCTTCCCATCGGTCAAAAGGGCCATGCTGAATAAAGTGTCAAAACCAAAAATGCAGGGCAGGCCATGAGGAAACGGGAGCCTTGTTACGATTATGGGCGGGATGTAAATTGCCAACAGCCACTCTGGAGAAGTGTACGATGTGTCCTGAAACATCTAAAAAACTCAGCTTAGAGAGCATAGAGCACTTCCACTCATGGGCCTATAAAGTGGGAAAATTAAAAACCAGCAAGACACAGGCACCCCAAAGTTTAGGGCTGCTCTGTTGACAAGAACCTCCAACTTCGTTACACCTTAAATATCCCAGGAAAGAGAAAAATGGATAAAGAAGTTGTGGTCCTTATGTACAATGGAATATCACTCAGCCATGAAATCAACGTCATACGGCTAGTAGCAGCATGATGAGTGGATTTAGGTCCGACGATTCTAAGTGAAATAAGTCACACAGAAAAAGACACTTATCATAAGATATCACTTATAGAGGGAATGAAAAAACCGCTACCCTTGAACTGAATTGCAAAACAGAACAGAGTCACACGTTTAGAAAACACACAATGGCTGCTTAACGGGAACGGTGAGGTGGGGTGATGCATAAAACAAGGGTTTCAAATTAGCTCAGAAACCGTTCCATAAACCCAATATGTACTAGACAAGACCTACTCCTTGCTCAGTGAATTGGACTCAAAACCCCCTATTCACGGCCCAAGAATATATCTGACTAGTAAGAATCTTAAAACCTATGTATTGATATCTCCCTGTAAGTGAGTCAAGTGGGTGTGAAGTGACATAAACACAGCAGTGAAAAGCAGCTAAACCCCATTATAAAAATCAATTACTTTTAAAAACCTGTGAAAAAAAGACAGTGAAAGAGAGAGAAATTCTTACAAAATTCGTTTAGGGGCAGTTATGCTACCTGGATTGACCATATCTAGACCCACAGCTGATTGAGACATAAGGGTGGACACTCTTGGTGCTGAGAGGTTTGGTGAGGTTGGGTGAGGAAACGCAGACCCTTTAAAGTAATACTGCGTGGTACCCATCCCATGGGTTCCAAATCTCCAGGTTCAAGGGCATCTTCCTACATCGAAAACATGCATGAGAAACCCAGAAGATGGTACACCGTGTGACCGCGAAAGGTTTCTAAAACGCACCTCATTTCTCATCTCCTTGTGCTCGGGTTCGCCATTCCAGCTGCTTTACTAGCAATCTCCCTCCTTGGAGAATCAGCACCTTTAACCTCCTGTTCCGTACACGTTGCAATTTGTCCTGAGGATGAACGGGAAGAGGGGAAAACAATGAGAGACTAGCTCTAGGTGTTGGGACAGGCACAGGTCACTCTATTTTCCCATCAGGAAGAAGAATTAACCACAGGCTCAGCCTGCCGCCCGGGACCAGAATAGGGCCTGAAGCAATCCTGCGCTTTTGCGGCCAGCTCCCAAGAAAGCGAGTTGAAAAATGGAGCTCAGGGGCACTGCAATTCACAAACATGCAGACTTATAAATGATCACTCTCGTCCACAAATATATTGAGGGAAGGCAACGAAGAGGATTTGAAAGCAAGGCAGAATTGCAGGAAACAGATTTCAGGAGGGAGATTCGAATCGCCTTTAAAGCACAGGAAAAGCGGCAAAACCTCGACAAGATGCCCTTGGCCAAAAAGGGCGTATGCGTTTTTTCCGGAATATATTCAGGAAAAAACGCATACGCCCTTTTTGGCCAACCAAGCAACCTGGAAAGGCAAATCAGCGCTACAAAGAAGTCTCGCTTCCCATCGGTCAAAAGGGCCATGCTGAATAAAGTGTCAAAACCAGAAATGCAGGGCAGGCCATGAGGAAACGGGAGCCTTGCTACGATGATGGGCGGGATGTAAATTGCCAACAGCCACTCTGGAGAAGTGTACGGTGTGTCCTGAAACATCTAAAAAACTCAGCTTAGAGAGCATAGAGCACTTCCACTCATGGGCCTATAAAGTGGGAAAATTAAAAACCAGCAAGACACAGGCACCCCAAAGTTTAGGGCTGCTCTGTTGACAAGAACCTCCAACTTCGTTACACCTTAAATATCCCAGGAAAGAGAAAAATGGATAAAGAAGTTGTGGTCCTTATGTACAATGGAATATCACTCAGCCATGAAATCAACGTCATACGGCTAGTAGCAGCATGATGAGTGGATTTAGGTCCGACGATTCTAAGTGAAATAAGTCACACAGAAAAAGACACTTATCATAAGATATCACTTATAGAGGGAATGTAAAAACCGCTACCCTTGAACTGAATTGCAAAACAGAACAAAGTCACACGTTTAGAAAACACACAATGGCTGCTTAACGGGAAAGGTGAGGTGGGGTGATGCATAAAACAAGGGTTTCAAATTAGCTCAGATACCGTTCCATAAACCCAATATGTACTAGACAAGACCTACTCCTTGCTCAGTGAATTGGACTCAAAACCCCCTATTCACGGCCCAGGAATATATCTGACTAGTAAGAATCTTAAAACCTATGTATTGATATCTCTCTGTAAGTGAGTCAAGTGGGTGTGAAGTGACATAAACACAGCAGTGAAAAGCAGCTAAACCCCATTATAAAAATCAATTACTTTTAAAAACTTGTGAAAAAAAAGACAGTGAAAGAGAGAGAAATTCTTACAAAATTCGTTTAGGGGCAGTTATGCTACCTGGATTGACCATATCTAGACCCACAGCTGATTGAGACATAAGGGTGGACACTCTTGGGGCTGAGAGGTTTGGTGAGGTTGGGTGAGGAAACGCAGACCCTTTAAAGTAATACTGCGTGGTACCCATCCCATGGGTTCCAAATCTCCAGGTTCAAGGGCATCTTCCTACATCGAAAACATGCATGAGAAACCCAGGAGATGGTACACCGTGTGATCGCGAAAGGTTTCTAAAACGCACCTCATTTCTCATCTCCTTGTGCTCGGGTTCGCCATTCCAGCTGCTTTACTAGCAATCTCCCTCCTTGGAGAATCAGCACCTTTAACCTCCTGTTCCGTACAGGTTGCAATTTGTCCTGAGGATGAACGGGAAGAGGGGAAAACAATGAGAGACTAGCTCTAGGTGTTGGGACAGGCACAGGTCACTCTATTTTCCCATCAGGAAGAAGAATTAACCACAGGCTCAGCCTGCCGCCGGGGACCAGAATAGGGCCTGAAGCAATCCTGCGCTTTTGCGGCCAGCTCCCAAGAAAGCGAGTTGAAAAATGGAGCTCAGGGGCACTGCAATTCACAAACCTGCAGACTTATAAATGATCACTCTCGTCCACAAATATATTGAGGGAAGGCAACGAAGAGGATTTGAAAGCAAGGAAGAATTGCAGGAAACAGATTTCAGGAGGGAGATTCGAATCGCCTTTAAAGCAAAGGAAAAGCGGCAAAACCTCGACAAGATGCCCTTGGCCAAAAAGGGCGTATGCGTTTTTTCCTGAATATATTCAGGAAAAAACGCATACACCCTTTTTCGCCAACCAAGCAACCTGGAAAGGCAAATCAGCGCTACAAAGAAGTCTCGCTTCCCATCGGTCAAAAGGGCCATGCTGAATAAAGTGTCAAAACCAAAAATGCAGGGCAGGCCATGAGGAAACGGGAGCCTTGCTACGATGATGGGCGGGATGTAAATTGCCAACAGCCACTCTGGAGAAGTGTACGGTGTGTCCTGAAACATCTAAAAAACTCAGCTTAGAGAGCATAGAGCACTTCCACTCATGGGCCTATAAAGTGGGAAAATTAAAAACCAGCAAGACACAGGCACCCCAAAGTTTAGGGCTGCTCTGTTGACAAGAACCTCCAACTTCGTTACACCTTAAATATCCCAGGAAAGAGAAAAATGGATAAAGAAGTTGTGGTCCTTATGTACAATGGAATATCACTCAGCCATGAAATCAACGTCATACGGCTAGTAGCAGCATGATGAGTGGATTTAGGTCCGACGATTCTAAGTGAAATAAGTCACACAGAAAAAGACACTTATCATAAGATATCACTTATAGAGGGAATGTAAAAACCGCTACCCTTGAACTGAATTGCAAAACAGAACAGAGTCACACGTTTAGAAAACACACAATGGCTGCTTAACGGGAAAGGTGAGGTGGGGTGATGCATAAAACAAGGGTTTCAAATTAGCTCAGATACCGTTCCATAAACCCAATATGTACTAGACAAGACCTACTCCTTGCTCAGTGAATTGGACTCAAAACCCCCTATTCACGGCCCAGGAATATATCTGACTAGTAAGAATCTTAAAACCTATGTATTGATATCTCTCTGTAAGTGAGTCAAGTGGGTGTGAAGTGACATAAACACAGCAGTGAAAAGCAGCTAAACCCCATTATAAAAATCAATTACTTTTAAAAACTTGTGAAAAAAAAGACAGTGAAAGAGAGAGAAATTCTTACAAAATTCGTTTAGGGGCAGTTATGCTACCTGGATTGACCATATCTAGACCCACAGCTGATTGAGACATAAGGGTGGACACTCTTGGGGCTGAGAGGTTTGGTGAGGTTGGGTGAGGAAACGAAGACCCTTTAAAGTAATACTGCGTGGTAACCATCCCATGGGTTCCAAATCTCCAGATTCAAGGGCATCTTCCTACATCGAAAACATGCATGAGAAACCCAGGAGATGGTACACCGTGTGATCGCGAAAGGTTTCTAAAACGCACCTCATTTCTCATCTCCTTGTGCTCGGGTTCGCCATTCCAGCTGCTTTACTAGCAATCTCCCTCCTTGGAGAATCAGCACCTTTAACCTCCTGTTCCGTACACGTTGCAATTTGTCCTGAGGATGAACGGGAAGAGGGGAAAACAATGAGAGACTAGCTCTAGGTGTTGGGACAGGCACAGGTCACTCTATTTTCCCATCAGGAAGAAGAATTAACCACAGGCTCAGCCTGCCGCCGGGGACCAGAATAGGGCCTGAAGCAATCCTGCGCTTTTGCGGCCAGCTCCCAAGAAAGCGAGTTGAAAAATGGAGCTCAGGGGCACTGCAATTCACAAACCTGCAGACTTATAAATGATCACTCTCGTCCACAAATATATTGAGGGAAGGCAACGAAGAGGATTTGAAAGCAAGGAAGAATTGCAGGAAACAGATTTCAGGAGGGAGATTCGAATCGCCTTTAAAGCACGGGAAAAGCGGCAAAACCTCGACAAGATGCCCTTGGCCAAAAAGGGCGTATGCGTTTTTTCCTGAATATATTCAGGAAAAAACGCATACGCCCTTTTTCGCCAACCAAGCAACCTGGAAAGGCAAATCAGCGCTACAAAGAAGTCTCGCTTCCCATCGGTCAAAAGGGCCATGCTGAATAAAGTGTCAAAACCAAAAATGCAGGGCAGGCCATGAGGAAACGGGAGCCTTGTTACGATGATGGGCGGGATGTAAATTGCCAACAGCCACTCTGGAGAAGTGTACGATGTGTCCTGAAACATCTAAAAAACTCAGCTTAGAGAGCATAGGGCACTTCCACTCATGGGCGTATAAAGTGGGAAAATTAAAAACCAGCAAGACACAGGCACCCCAAAGTTTAGGGCTGCTCTATTGACAAGAACCTCCAACTTCGTTACACCTTAAATATCCCAGGAAAGAGAAAAATGGATAAAGAAGTTGTGGTCCTTATGTACAATGGAATATCACTCAGCCATGAAATCAACGTCATAAGGCTAGTAGCAGCATGATGAGTGGATTTAGGTACGACGATTCTAAGTGAAATAAGTCACACAGAAAAAGACACTTATCATAAGATATCACTTATAGAGGGAATGTAAAAACCGCTACCCTTGAACTGAATTACAAAACAGAACAGAGTCACACGTTTAGAAAACACACTATGGCTGCTTAACGGGAAAGGTGAGGTGGGGTGATGCATAAAACAAGGGTTTCAAATTAGCTCAGAAACCGTTCCATAAACCCAATATGTACTAGACAAGACCTACTCCTTGCTCAGTGAATTGGACTCAAAACCCCCTATTCACGGCCCAAGAATATATCTGACTAGTAAGAATCTTAAAACCTATGTATTGATATCTCCCTGTAAGTGAGTCAAGTGGGTGTGAAGTGACATAAACACAGCAGTGAAAAGCAGCTAAACCCCATTATAAAAATCAATTACTTTTAAAAACCTGTGAAAAAAAGACAGTGAAAGAGAGAGAAATTCTTACAAAATTCGTTTAGGGGCAGTTATGCTACCTGGATTGACCATATCTAGACCCACAGCTGATTGAGACATAAGGGTGGACACTCTTGGTGCTGAGAGGTTTGGTGAGGTTGGGTGAGGAAACGCAGACCCTTTAAAGTAATACTGCGTGGTACCCATCCCATGGGTTCCAAATCTCCAGGTTCAAGGGCATCTTCCTACATCGAAAACATGCATGAGAAACCCAGAAGATGGTACACCGTGTGATCGCGAAAGGTTTCTAAAACGCACCTCATTTCTCATCTCCTTGTGCTCGGGTTCGCCATTCCAGCTGCTTTACTAGCAATCTCCCTCCTTGGAGAATCAGCACCTTTAACCTCCTGTTCCGTACAGGTTGCAATTTGTCCTGAGGATGAACGGGAAGAGGGGAAAACAATGAGAGACTAGCTCTAGGTGTTGGGACAGGCACAGGTCACTCTATTTTCCCATCAGGAAGAAGAATTAACCACAGGCTCAGCCTGCCGCCGGAGACCAGAATAGGGCCTGAAGCAATCCTGCGCTTTTGCGGCCAGCTCCCAAGAAAGCGAGTTGAAAAATGGAGCTCAGGGGCACTGCAATTCACAAACCTGCAGACTTATAACTGATCACTCTCGTCCACAAATATATTGAGGGAAGGCAACGAAGAGGATTTGAAAGCAAGGAAGAATTGCAGGAAACAGATTTCAGGAGGGAGATTCGAATCGCCTTTAAAGCACAGGAAAAGCGGCAAAACCTCGACAAGATGCCCTTGGCCAAAAAGGGCGTATACGTTTTTTCCTGAATATATTCAGGAAAAAACGCATACGCCCTTTTTCGCCAACCAAGCAACCTGGAAAGGCAAATCAGCGCTACAAAGAAGTCTCGCTTCCCATCGGTCAAAAGGGCCATGCTGAATAAAGTGTCAAAACCAAAAATGCAGGGCAGGCCATGAGGAAACGGGAGCCTTGTTACGATGATGGGCGGGATGTAAATTGCCAACAGCCACTCTGGAGAAGTGTACGATGTGTCCTGAAACATCTAAAAAACTCAGCTTAGAGAGCATAGGGCACTTCCACTCATGGGCGTATAAAGTGGGAAAATTAAAAACCAGCAAGACACAGGCACCCCAAAGTTTAGGGCTGCTCTATTGACAAGAACCTCCAACTTCGTTACACCTTAAATATCCCAGGAAAGAGAAAAATGGATAAAGAATTTGTGGTCCTTATGTACAATGGAATATCACTCAGCCATGAAATCAACGTCATAAGGCTAGTAGCAGCATGATGAGTGGATTTAGGTACGAGGATTCTAAGTGAAATAAGTCACACAGAAAAAGACACTTATCATAAGATATCTCTTATAGAGGGAATGTAAAAACCGCTACCCTTGAACTGAATTACAAAACAGAACAGAGTCACACGTTTAGAAAACACACTATGGCTGCTTAACGGGAAAGGTGAGGTGGGGTGATGCATAAAACAAGGGTTTCAAATTAGCTCAGATACCGTTCCATAAACCCAATATGTACTAGACAAGACCTACTCCTTGCTCAGTGAATTGTACTCAAAACACCCTATTCACGGCCCAAGAATATATCTGACTAGTAAGAATCTTAAAACCTATGTATTGATATCTCTCTGTAAGTGAGTCAAGTGGGTGTAAAGTGACATAAACACAGCAGTGAAAAGCAGCTAAACCCCATTATAAAAATCAATTACTTTTAAAATCCTGTGAAACAAAGACAGTGAAAGAGAGAGAAATTCTTACAAAATTCGTTCAGGGGCTGTGATGCCACCTGGATTGACCATGTATAGACCCACAGCTGATTGAGACATAAGGGTGGACACTCTTGGGGCTGAGAGGTTTGGTGAGGGTGGGTGAGCAAACGCAGACCCTTTAAAGTAATACTGCGTGGTACCCATCCTATGGGTCCCAAATCTCCAGGTTCAAGGGCATCTTCCTACATCGAAAACATGCATGAGAAACCCAGAAGATGGTACACCGTGTGATCGGGAAAGGTTTCTAAAACACACCTCATTTCTCATCTCCTTGTGCTCGGGTTCGCCATTCCAGCCGCTTTACTAGCAATCTCCCTCCTTGGAGAATCAGCACCTTTAACCTCCTGTTCCGTACAGGTTGCAATTTGTCCTGAGGATGAACGGGAAGAGGGGGAACCAATGAGAGACTAGCTCTAGGTGTTGGGACAGGCACAGGTCACTCTATTTTCCCATCAGGAAGAAGAATTAAGCACAGGCTCAGCCTGCCGCCCAGGACCAGAATAGGGCCTGAAGCAATCCTGCGCTTTTGCGGCCAGCTCCCAAGAAAGCGAGTTGAAAAATGGAGCTCAGGGGCACTGCAATTCACAAACCTGCAGACTTATAAATGATCACTCTCGTCCACAAATATATTGAGGGAAGGCAACGAAGAGGATTTGAAAGCAAGGCAGAATTGCAGGAAACAGATTTCAGGATGGAGATTCGAATCGCCTTTAAAGCACAGGAAAAGCGGCAAAACCTCGACAATGATGCCCTTGGCCAAAAAGGGCGTATGCGTTTTTTCATGAATATATTCAGGAAAAAACGCATACGCCCTTTTTGGCCAAGCAAGCAACCTGGAAAGGCAAATCAGCGCTACAAAGAAGTCTCGCTTCCCATCGGTCAAAAGGGCCATGCTGAATAAAGTGTCAAAACCAGAAATGCAGGGCAGGCCATGAGGAAACGGGAGCCTTGTTACGATGATGGGCGGGATGTAAATTGCCAACAGCCACTCTGGAGAAGTTTACGATGTGTCCTGAAACATCTAAAAAACTCAGCTTAGAGAGCATAGGGCACTTCCACTCATGGGCGTATAAAGTGGGAAAATTAAAAACCAGCAAGACACAGGCACCCCAAAGTTTAGGGCTGCTCTGTTGACAAGAACCTCCAACTTCGTTACACCTTAAATATCCCAGGAAAGAGAAAAATGGATAAAGAAGTTGTGGTCCTTATGTACAATGGAATATCACTCAGCCATGAAATCAACGTCATAAGGCTAGTAGCAGCATGATGAGTGGATTTAGGTACGACGATTCTAAGTGAAATAAGTCACACAGAAAAAGACACTTATCATAAGATATCACTTATAGAGGGAATGAAAAAACCGCTACCCTTGAACTGAATTACAAAACAGAACAGAGTCACACGTTTAGAAAACACACAATGGCTGCTTAACGGGAAAGGTGAGGTGGGGTGATGAATAAAACAAGGGTTTCAAATTAGCTCAGATACCGTTCCATAAACCCAATATGTACTAGAGAAGACCTACTCCTTGCTCAGTGAATTGGACTCAAAACCCCCTATTCACGGCCCAAGAATATATGTGACTAGTAAGAATCTTAAAACCTATGTATTGATATCTCTCTGTAAGTGAGTCAAGTGGGTGTAAAGTGACATAAACACAGCAGTGAAAAGCAGCTAAACCCCATTATAAAAATCAATTACTTTTAAAATCCTGTGAAACAAAGACAGTGAAAGAGAGAGAAATTCTTACAAAATTCGTTCAGGGGCTGTGATGCCACCTGGATTGACCATGTATAGACCCACAGCTGATTGAGACATAAGGGTGGAAACTCTTGGGGCTGAGAGGTTTGGTGAGGTTGGGTGAGCAAACGCAGACCCTTTAAAGTAATACTGCGTGTTACCCATCCCATGGGTCCCAAATCTCCAGGTTCAAGGCCATCTTAATACATCGAAAACATGCATGAGGAACCCAGAAGATGGTTCACCGTGTGATCGGGAAAGGTTTCTAAAACACACCTCATTTCTCATCTCCTTGTGCTCGGGTTCGCCATTCCAGCCGCTTTACTAGCAATCTCCCTCCTTGGAGAATCAGCACCTTTAACCTCCTGTTCCGTACAGGTTGCAATTTGTCCTGAGGATGAACGGGAAGAGGGGGAACCAATGAGAGACTAGCTCTAGGTGTTGGGACAGGCACAGGTCACTCTATTTTCCCATCAGGAAGAAGAATTAAGCACAGGCTCAGCCTGCCGCCCGGGACCAGAATAGGGCCTGAAGCAAACCTGCGCTTTTGCGGCCAGCTCCCAAGAAAGCGAGTTGAAAAATGGAGCTCAGGCGCACTGCAATTCACAAACCTGCAGACTTATAAATGTTCACTCTCGTCCACAAATATATTGAGGGAAGGCAACGAAGAGGATTTGAAAGCAAGGCAGAATTGCAGGAAACAGATTTCAGGAGGGAGATTCGAATCGCCTTTAAAGCACAGGAAAAGCGGCAAAACCTCGACAAGATGCCCTTGGCCAAAAACGGCGTATGCGTTTTTTCCTGAATATATTCAGGAAAAAACGCATACGCCCTTTTTGGCCAACCAAGCAACCTGGAAAGGCAAATCAGCGCTACAAAGAAGTCTCGCTTCCCATCGGTCAAAAGGGCCAAGCTGAATAAAGTGTCAAAACCAGAAATGCAGGGCAGGCCATGGAGAAACGGGAGCCTTGCTACGCTGATGGGCGGGATGTAAATTGCCAACAGCCACTCTGGAGAAGTGTACGGTGTGTCCTGAAACATCTAAAAAACTCAGCTTAGAGAGCATAGGGCACTTCCACTCATGGGCGTATAAATTGGGAAAACTAAAAATCAGCAAGACACAGGCACCCCAACGTTTAGGGCTGCTCTGTTGACAAGAACCTCCACTTCGTTACACCTTAAATATCTCAGGAAAGAGAAAGATGGATAAATAAGTTGTGGTCCTTATGTACAAAGGAATATCACTCAGCCATGAAATCAACGTCATAAGGCTAGTAGCAGCATGATGAGTGGATTTAGGTACGACGATTTTAAGTGAAATAAGTCACAGAGAAAAAGACACTTATCATAAGATATCACTTATAGAGGGAATGTAAAAACCGCTACCCTTGAACTGAATTACAAAACAGAACAGAGTCACACGTTTAGAAAACACACTATGGCTGCTTCACGGGAAAGGTGAGGTGGGGTGATGCATAAAACAAGGGTTTCAAATTAGCTCAGATACTGTTCCATAAACCCAATATGTAACAGACAAGACCTACTCCTTGCTCAGTGAATTGGACTCAACACCCCCTATTCACGGCCCAAGAATATATCTTACTAGTAAGAATCTTAAAACCTATGTATTGATATCTCTCTGTAAGTGAGTCAAGTGGGTGTAAAGTGACATAAACACAGCAGTGAAAAGCAGCTAAACCCCATTATAAAAATCAATTACTTTTAAAAACCTGTGAAACAAAGACAGTGAAAGAGAGAGAAATTCTTACAAAATTCGTTCAGGGGCTGTGATGCCACCTGGATTGACCATGTATAGACCCACAGCTGATTGAGACATAAGGGTGGACACTCTTGGGGCTGAGAGGTTTGGTGAGGTTGGGTGAGCAAACGCAGACCCTTTAAAGTAATACTGCGTGCTACCCATCCCATGGGTCCCAAATCTCCAGGTTCAAGGGCACCTTCCTACATCGAAAACATGCATGAGAAACCCAGAAGATGGTACACCGTGTGATCGGGAAAGGTTTCTAAAACGCACCTCATTTCTCATCTCCTTGTGCTCGGGTTCGCCATTCCAGCCGCTTTACTAGCAATCTCCCTCCTTGGAGAATCAGCACCTTTAACCTCCTGTTCCGTACAGGTTGCAATTTGTCCTGAGGATGAACGGGAAGAGGGGGAACCAATGAGAGACTAGCTCTAGGTGTTGGGACAGGCACAGGTCACTCTATTTTCCCATCAGGAAGAAGAATTAACCACAGGCTCAGCCTGCCGCCCGGGACCAGAATAGGGCCTGAAGCAATCCTGCGCTTTTGCGGCCAGCTCCCAAGAAAGGGAGTTGAAAAATGGAGCTCAGGGGCACTGCAATTCACAAACATGCAGACTTATAAATGATCACTCTCGTCCACAAATATATTGAGGGAAGGCAACGAAGAGGATTTGAAAGCAAGGCAGAATTGCAGGAAACAGATTTCAGGAGGGAGATTCGAATCGCCTTTAAAGCACAGGAAAAGCGGCAAAACCTCGACAAGATGCCCTTGGCCAAAAAGGGCGTATGCGTTTTTTCCGGAATATATTCAGGAAAAAACGCATACGCCCTTTTTGGCCAACCAAGCAACCTGGAAAGGCAAATCAGCGCTACAAAGAAGTCTCGCTTCCCATCGGTCAAAAGGGCCATGCTGAATAAAGTGTCAAAACCAGAAATGCAGGGCAGGCCATGAGGAAACGGGAGCCTTGCTACGATGATGGGCGGGATGTAAATTGCCAACAGCCACTCTGGAGAAGTGTACGGTGTGTCCTGAAACATCTAAAAAACTCAGCTTAGAGAGCATAGAGCACTTCCACTCATGGGCCTATAAAGTGGGAAAATTAAAAACCAGCAAGACACAGGCACCCCAAAGTTTAGGGCTGCTCTGTTGACAAGAACCTCCAACTTCGTTACACCTTAAATATCCCAGGAAAGAGAAAAATGGATAAAGAAGTTGTGGTCCTTATGTACAATGGAATATCACTCAGCCATGAAATCAACGTCATACGGCTAGTAGCAGCATGATGAGTGGATTTAGGTCCGACGATTCTAAGTGAAATAAGTCACACAGAAAAAGACACTTATCATAAGATATCACTTATAGAGGGAATGTAAAAACCGCTACCCTTGAACTGAATTGCAAAACAGAACAAAGTCACACGTTTAGAAAACACACAATGGCTGCTTAACGGGAAAGGTGAGGTGGGGTGATGCATAAAACAAGGGTTTCAAATTAGCTCAGATACCGTTCCATAAACCCAATATGTACTAGACAAGACCTACTCCTTGCTCAGTGAATTGGACTCAAAACCCCCTATTCACGGCCCAGGAATATATCTGACTAGTAAGAATCTTAAAACCTATGTATTGATATCTCTCTGTAAGTGAGTCAAGTGGGTGTGAAGTGACAGAAACACAGCAGTGAAAAGCAGCTAAACCCCATTATAAAAATCAATTACTTTTAAAAACCTGTGAAACAAAGACAGTGAAAGAGAGAGAAATTCTTACAAAATTCGTTTAGGGGCAGTTATGCTACCTGGATTGACCATATCTAGACCCACAGCTGATTGAGACATAAGGGTGGACACTCTTGGGGCTGAGAGGTTTGGTGAGGTTGGGTGAGGAAACGCAGACCCTTTAAAGTAATACTGCGTGGTACCCATCCCATGGGTTCCAAATCTCCAGGTTCAAGGGCATCTTCCTACATCGAAAACATGCATGAGAAACCCAGGAGATGGTACACCGTGTGATCGCGAAAGGTTTCTAAAACGCACCTCATTTCTCATCTCCTTGTGCTCGGGTTCGCCATTCCAGCTGCTTTACTAGCAATCTCCCTCCTTGGAGAATCAGCACCTTTAACCTCCTGTTCCGTACAGGTTGCAATTTGTCCTGAGGATGAACGGGAAGAGGGGAAAACAATGAGAGACTAGCTCTAGGTGTTGGGACAGGCACAGGTCACTCTATTTTCCCATCAGGAAGAAGAATTAACCACAGGCTCAGCCTGCCGCCGGGGACCAGAATAGGGCCTGAAGCAATCCTGCGCTTTTGCGGCCAGCTCCCAAGAAAGCGAGTTGAAAAATGGAGCTCAGGGGCACTGCAATTCACAAACCTGCAGACTTATAAATGATCACTCTCGTCCACAAATATATTGAGGGAAGGCAACGAAGAGGATTTGAAAGCAAGGAAGAATTGCAGGAAACAGATTTCAGGAGGGAGATTCGAATCGCCTTTAAAGCACAGGAAAAGCGGCAAAACCTCGACAAGATGCCCTTGGCCAAAAAGGGCGTATGCGTTTTTTCCTGAATATATTCAGGAAAAAACGCATACACCCTTTTTCGCCAACCAAGCAACCTGGAAAGGCAAATCAGCGCTACAAAGAAGTCTCGCTTCCCATCGGTCAAAAGGGCCATGCTGAATAAAGTGTCAAAACCAAAAATGCAGGGCAGGCCATGAGGAAACGGGAGCCTTGTTACGATGATGGGCGGGATGTAAATTGCCAACAGCCACTCTGGAGAAGTGTACGATGTGTCCTGAAACATCTAAAAAACTCAGCTTAGAGAGCATAGGGCACTTCCACTCATGGGCGTATAAAGTGGGAAAATTAAAAACCAGCAAGACACAGGCACCCCAAAGTTTAGGGCTGCTCTATTGACAAGAACCTCCAACTTCGTTACACCTTAAATATCCCAGGAAAGAGAAAAATGGATAAAGAAGTTGTGGTCCTTATGTACAATGGAATATCACTCAGCCATGAAATCAACGTCATAAGGCTAGTAGCAGCATGATGAGTGGATTTAGGTACGACGATTCTAAGTGAAATAAGTCACACAGAAAAAGACACTTATCATAAGATATCACTTATAGAGGGAATGTAAAAACCGCTACCCTTGAACTGAATTACAAAACAGAACAGAGTCACACGTTTAGAAAACACACTATGGCTGCTTAACGGGAAAGGTGAGGTGGGGTGATGCATAAAACAAGGGTTTCAAATTAGCTCAGAAACCGTTCCATAAACCCAATATGTACTAGACAAGACCTACTCCTTGCTCAGTGAATTGGACTCAAAACCCCCTATTCACGGCCCAGGAATATATCTGACTAGTAAGAATCTTAAAACCTATGTATTGATATCTCTCTGTAAGTGAGTCAAGTGGGTGTGAAGTGACATAAACACAGCAGTGAAAAGCAGCTAAACCCCATTATAAAAATCAATTACTTTTAAAAACTTGTGAAAAAAAAGACAGTGAAAGAGAGAGAAATTCTTACAAAATTCGTTTAGGGGCAGTTATGCTACCTGGATTGACCATATCTAGACCCACAGCTGATTGAGACATAAGGGTGGACACTCTTGGGGCTGAGAGGTTTGGTGAGGTTGGGTGAGGAAACGCAGACCCTTTAAAGTAATACTGCGTGGTACCCATCCCATGGGTTCCAAATCTCCAGGTTCAAGGGCATCTTCCTACATCGAAAACATGCATGAGAAACCCAGGAGATGGTACACCGTGTGATCGCGAAAGGTTTCTAAAACGCACCTCATTTCTCATCTCCTTGTGCTCGGGTTCGCCATTCCAGCTGCTTTACTAGCAATCTCCCTCCTTGGAGAATCAGCACCTTTAACCTCCTGTTCCGTACAGGTTGCAATTTGTCCTGAGGATGAACGGGAAGAGGGGAAAACAATGAGAGACTAGCTCTAGGTGTTGGGACAGGCACAGGTCACTCTATTTTCCCATCAGGAAGAAGAATTAACCACAGGCTCAGCCTGCCGCCGGGGACCAGAATAGGGCCTGAAGCAATCCTGCGCTTTTGCGGCCAGCTCCCAAGAAAGCGAGTTGAAAAATGGAGCTCAGGGGCACTGCAATTCACAAACCTGCAGACTTATAAATGATCACTCTCGTCCACAAATATATTGAGGGAAGGCAACGAAGAGGATTTGAAAGCAAGGCAGAATTGCAGGAAACAGATTTCAGGAGGGAGATTCGAATCGCCTTTAAAGCAAAGGAAAAGCGGCAAAACCTCGACAAGATGCCCTTGGCCAAAAAGGGCGTATGCGTTTTTTCCTGAATATATTCAGGAAAAAACGCATACGCCCTTTTTGGCCAACCAAGCAACCTGGAAAGGCAAATCAGCGCTACAAAGAAGTCTCGCTTCCCATCGGTCAAAAGGGCCATGCTGAATAAAGTGTCAAAACCAAAAATGCAGGGCAGGCCATGAGGAAACGGGAGCCTTGCTACGATGATGGGCGGGATGTAAATTGCCAACAGCCACTCTGGAGAAGTGTACGGTGTGTCCTGAAACATCTAAAAAACTCAGCTTAGAGAGCATAGAGCACTTCCACTCATGGGCCTATAAAGTGGGAAAATTAAAAACCAGCAAGACACAGGCACCCCAAAGTTTAGGGCTGCTCTGTTGACAAGAACCTCCAACTTCGTTACACCTTAAATATCCCAGGAAAGAGAAAAATGGATAAAGAAGTTGTGGTCCTTATGTACAATGGAATATCACTCAGCCATGAAATCAACGTCATACGGCTAGTAGCAGCATGATGAGTGGATTTAGGTCCGACGATTCTAAGTGAAATAAGTCACACAGAAAAAGACACTTATCATAAGATATCACTTATAGAGGGAATGTAAAAACCGCTACCCTTGAACTGAATTGCAAAACAGAACAGAGTCACACGTTTAGAAAACACACAATGGCTGCTTAACGGGAAAGGTGAGGTGGGGTGATGCATAAAACAAGGGTTTCAAATTAGCTCAGATACCGTTCCATAAACCCAATATGTACTAGACAAGACCTACTCCTTGCTCAGTGAATTGGACTCAAAACCCCCTATTCACGGCCCAGGAATATATCTGACTAGTAAGAATCTTAAAACCTATGTATTGATATCTCTCTGTAAGTGAGTCAAGTGGGTGTGAAGTGACATAAACACAGCAGTGAAAAGCAGCTAAACCCCATTATAAAAATCAATTACTTTTAAAAACTTGTGAAAAAAAAGACAGTGAAAGAGAGAGAAATTCTTACAAAATTCGTTTAGGGGCAGTTATGCTACCTGGATTGACCATATCTAGACCCACAGCTGATTGAGACATAAGGGTGGACACTCTTGGGGCTGAGAGGTTTGGTGAGGTTGGGTGAGGAAACGAAGACCCTTTAAAGTAATACTGCGTGGTAACCATCCCATGGGTTCCAAATCTCCAGATTCAAGGGCATCTTCCTACATCGAAAACATGCATGAGAAACCCAGGAGATGGTACACCGTGTGATCGCGAAAGGTTTCTAAAACGCACCTCATTTCTCATCTCCTTGTGCTCGGGTTCGCCATTCCAGCCGCTTTACTAGCAATCTCCCTCCTTGGAGAATCAGCACCTTTAACCTCCTGTTCCGTACAGGTTGCAATTTGTCCTGAGGATGAACGGGAAGAGGGGAAAACAATGAGAGACTAGCTCTAGGTGTTGGGACAGGCACAGGTCACTCTATTTTCCCATCAGGAAGAAGAATTAACCACAGGCTCAGCCTGCCGCCGGGGACCAGAATAGGGCCTGAAGCAATCCTGCGCTTTTGCGGCCAGCTCCCAAGAAAGCGAGTTGAAAAATGGAGCTCAGGGGCACTGCAATTCACAAACCTGCAGACTTATAAATGATCACTCTCGTCCACAAATATATTGAGGGAAGGCAACGAAGAGGATTTGAAAGTAAGGAAGAATTGCAGGAAACAGATTTCAGGAGGGAGATTCGAATCGCCTTTAAAGCACAGGAAAAGCGGCAAAACCTCGACAAGATGCCCTTGGCCAAAAAGGGCGTATGCGTTTTTTCCTGAATATATTCAGGAAAAAACGCATACGCCCTTTTTCGCCAACCAAGCAACCTGGAAAGGCAAATCAGCGCTACAAAGAAGTCTCGCTTCCCATCGGTCAAAAGGGCCATGCTGAATAAAGTGTCAAAACCAAAAATGCAGGGCAGGCCATGAGGAAACGGGAGCCTTGTTACGATGATGGGCGGGATGTAAATTGCCAACAGCCACTCTGGAGAAGTGTACGATGTGTCCTGAAACATCTAAAAAACTCAGCTTAGAGAGCATAGGGCACTTCCACTCATGGGCGTATAAAGTGGGAAAATTAAAAACCAGCAAGACACAGGCACCCCAAAGTTTAGGGCTGCTCTATTGACAAGAACCTCCAACTTCGTTACACCTTAAATATCCCAGGAAAGAGAAAAATGGATAAAGAAGTTGTGGTCCTTATGTACAATGGAATATCACTCAGCCATGAAATCAACGTCATAAGGCTAGTAGCAGCATGATGAGTGGATTTAGGTACGACGATTCTAAGTGAAATAAGTCACACAGAAAAAGACACTTATCATAAGATATCACTTATAGAGGGAATGTAAAAACCGCTACCCTTGAACTGAATTACAAAACAGAACAGAGTCACACGTTTAGAAAACACACTATGGCTGCTTAACGGGAAAGGTGAGGTGGGGTGATGCATAAAACAAGGGTTTCAAATTAGCTCAGAAACCGTTCCATAAACCCAATATGTACTAGACAAGACCTACTCCTTGCTCAGTGAATTGGACTCAAAACCCCCTATTCACGGCCCAAGAATATATCTGACTAGTAAGAATCTTAAAACCTATGTATTGATATCTCCCTGTAAGTGAGTCAAGTGGGTGTGAAGTGACATAAACACAGCAGTGAAAAGCAGCTAAACCCCATTATAAAAATCAATTACTTTTAAAAACCTGTGAAAAAAAGACAGTGAAAGAGAGAGAAATTCTTACAAAATTCGTTTAGGGGCAGTTATGCTACCTGGATTGACCATATCTAGACCCACAGCTGATTGAGACATAAGGGTGGACACTCTTGGTGCTGAGAGGTTTGGTGAGGTTGGGTGAGGAAACGCAGACCCTTTAAAGTAATACTGCGTGGTACCCATCCCATGGGTTCCAAATCTCCAGGTTCAAGGGCATCTTCCTACATCGAAAACATGCATGAGAAACCCAGAAGATGGTACACCGTGTGATCGCGAAAGGTTTCTAAAACGCACCTCATTTCTCATCTCCTTGTGCTCGGGTTCGCCATTCCAGCTGCTTTACTAGCAATCTCCCTCCTTGGAGAATCAGCACCTTTAACCTCCTGTTCCGTACAGGTTGCAATTTGTCCTGAGGATGAACGGGAAGAGGGGAAAACAATGAGAGACTAGCTCTAGGTGTTGGGACAGGCACAGGTCACTCTATTTTCCCATCAGGAAGAAGAATTAACCACAGGCTCAGCCTGCCGCCGGGGACCAGAATAGGGCCTGAAGCAATCCTGCGCTTTTGCGGCCAGCTCCCAAGAAAGCGAGTTGAAAAATGGAGCTCAGGGGCACTGCAATTCACAAACCTGCAGACTTATAAATGATCACTCTCGTCCACAAATATATTGAGGGAAGGCAACGAAGAGGATTTGAAAGCAAGGAAGAATTGCAGGAAACAGATTTCAGGAGGGAGATTCGAATCGCCTTTAAAGCACAGGAAAAGCGGCAAAACCTCGACAAGATGCCCTTGGCCAAAAAGGGCGTATACGTTTTTTCCTGAATATATTCAGGAAAAAACGCATACGCCCTTTTTCGCCAACCAAGCAACCTGGAAAGGCAAATCAGCGCTACAAAGAAGTCTCGCTTCCCATCGGTCAAAAGGGCCATGCTGAATAAAGTGTCAAAACCAAAAATGCAGGGCAGGCCATGAGGAAACGGGAGCCTTGTTACGATGATGGGCGGGATGTAAATTGCCAACAGCCACTCTGGAGAAGTGTACGATGTGTCCTGAAACATCTAAAAAACTCAGCTTAGAGAGCATAGGGCACTTCCACTCATGGGCGTATAAAGTGGGAAAATTAAAAACCAGCAAGACACAGGCACCCCAAAGTTTAGGGCTGCTCTATTGACAAGAACCTCCAACTTCGTTACACCTTAAATATCCCAGGAAAGAGAAAAATGGATAAAGAATTTGTGGTCCTTATGTACAATGGAATATCACTCAGCCATGAAATCAACGTCATAAGGCTAGTAGCAGCATGATGAGTGGATTTAGGTACGAGGATTCTAAGTGAAATAAGTCACACAGAAAAAGACACTTATCATAAGATATCTCTTATAGAGGGAATGTAAAAACCGCTACCCTTGAACTGAATTACAAAACAGAACAGAGTCACACGTTTAGAAAACACACTATGGCTGCTTAACGGGAAAGGTGAGGTGGGGTGATGCATAAAACAAGGGTTTCAAATTAGCTCAGATACCGTTCCATAAACCCAATATGTACTAGACAAGACCTACTCCTTGCTCAGTGAATTGTACTCAAAACACCCTATTCACGGCCCAAGAATATATCTGACTAGTAAGAATCTTAAAACCTATGTATTGATATCTCTCTGTAAGTGAGTCAAGTGGGTGTAAAGTGACATAAACACAGCAGTGAAAAGCAGCTAAACCCCATTATAAAAATCAATTACTTTTAAAATCCTGTGAAACAAAGACAGTGAAAGAGAGAGAAATTCTTACAAAATTCGTTCAGGGGCTGTGATGCCACCTGGATTGACCATGTATAGACCCACAGCTGATTGAGACATAAGGGTGGACACTCTTGGGGCTGAGAGGTTTGGTGAGGGTGGGTGAGCAAACGCAGACCCTTTAAAGTAATACTGCGTGGTACCCATCCTATGGGTCCCAAATCTCCAGGTTCAAGGGCATCTTCCTACATCGAAAACATGCATGAGAAACCCAGAAGATGGTACACCGTGTGATCGGGAAAGGTTTCTAAAACACACCTCATTTCTCATCTCCTTCTGCTCGGGTTCGCCATTCCAGCCGCTTTACTAGCAATCTCCCTCCTTGGAGAATCAGCACCTTTAACCTCCTGTTCCGTACAGGTTGCAATTTGTCCTGAGGATGAACGGGAAGAGGGGGAACCAATGAGAGACTAGCTCTAGGTGTTGGGACAGGCACAGGTCACTCTATTTTCCCATCAGGAAGAAGAATTAAGCACAGGCTCAGCCTGCCGCCCAGGACCAGAATAGGGCCTGAAGCAATCCTGCGCTTTTGCGGCCAGCTCCCAAGAAAGCGAGTTGAAAAATGGAGCTCAGGGGCACTGCAATTCACAAACCTGCAGACTTATAAATGATCACTCTCGTCCACAAATATATTGAGGGAAGGCAACGAAGAGGATTTGAAAGCAAGGCAGAATTGCAGGAAACAGATTTCAGGAGGGAGATTCGAATCGCCTTTAAAGCACAGGAAAAGCGGCAAAACCTCGACAATGATGCCCTTGGCCAAAAAGGGCGTATGCGTTTTTTCCGGAATATATTCAGGAAAAAACGCATACGCCCTTTTTGGCCAAGCAAGCAACCTGGAAAGGCAAATCAGCGCTACAAAGAAGTCTCGCTTCCCATCGGTCAAAAGGGCCATGCTGAATAAAGTTTGAAAACCAGAAATGCAGGGCAGGCCATGAGGAAACGGGAGCCTTGTTACGATGATGGGCGGGATGTAAATTGCCAACAGTCACTCTGGAGAAGTGTACGATGTGTCCTGAAACATCTAAAAAACTCAGCTTAGAGAGCATAGGGCACTTCCACTCATGGGCGTATAAAGTGGGAAAATTAAAAACCAGCAAGACACAGGCACCCCAAAGTTTAGGGCTGCTCTGTTGACAAGAACCTCCAACTTCGTTACACCTTAAATATCCCAGGAAAGAGAAAAATGGATAAAGAAGTTGTGGTCCTTATGTACAATGGAATATCACTCAGCCATGAAATCAACGTCATAAGGCTAGTAGCAGCATGATGAGTGGATTTAGGTACGACGATTCTAAGTGAAATAAGTCACACAGAAAAAGACACTTATCATAAGATATCACTTATAGAGGGAATGAAAAAACCGCTACCCTTGAACTGAATTACAAAACAGAACAGAGTCACACGTTTAGAAAACACACAATGGCTGCTTAACGGGAAAGGTGAGGTGGGGTGATGAATAAAACAAGGGTTTCAAATTAGCTCAGATACCGTTCCATAAACCCAATATGTACTAGAGAAGACCTACTCCTTGCTCAGTGAATTGGACTCAAAACCCCCTATTCACGGCCCAAGAATATATGTGACTAGTAAGAATCTTAAAACCTATGTATTGATATCTCTCTGTAAGTGAGTCAAGTGGGTGTAAAGTGACATAAACACAGCAGTGAAAAGCAGCTAAACCCCATTATAAAAATCAATTACTTTTAAAATCCTGTGAAACAAAGACAGTGAAAGAGAGAGAAATTCTTACAAAATTCGTTCAGGGGCTGTGATGCCACCTGGATTGACCATGTATAGACCCACAGCTGATTGAGACATAAGGGTGGAAACTCTTGGGGCTGAGAGGTTTGGTGAGGTTGGGTGAGCAAACGCAGACCCTTTAAAGTAATACTGCGTGTTACCCATCCCATGGGTCCCAAATCTCCAGGTTCAAGGCCATCTTAATACATCGAAAACATGCATGAGGAACCCAGAAGATGGTTCACCGTGTGATCGGGAAAGGTTTCTAAAACACACCTCATTTCTCATCTCCTTGTGCTCGGGTTCGCCATTCCAGCCGCTTTACTAGCAATCTCCCTCCTTGGAGAATCAGCACCTTTAACCTCCTGTTCCGTACAGGTTGCAATTTGTCCTGAGGATGAACGGGAAGAGGGGGAACCAATGAGAGACTAGCTCTAGGTGTTGGGACAGGCACAGGTCACTCTATTTTCCCATCAGGAAGAAGAATTAAGCACAGGCTCAGCCTGCCGCCCGGGACCAGAATAGGGCCTGAAGCAAACCTGCGCTTTTGCGGCCAGCTCCCAAGAAAGCGAGTTGAAAAATGGAGCTCAGGCGCACTGCAATTCACAAACCTGCAGACTTATAAATGTTCACTCTCGTCCACAAATATATTGAGGGAAGGCAACGAAGAGGATTTGAAAGCAAGGCAGAATTGCAGGAAACAGATTTCAGGAGGGAGATTCGAATCGCCTTTAAAGCACAAGAAAAGCAGCAAAACCTCGTCAATGATGCCCTTGGCCAAAAACGGCGTATGCGTTTTTTCCTGAATATATTCAGGAAAAAACGCATACGCCCTTTTTGGCCAACCAAGCAACCTGGAAAGGCAAATCAGCGCTACAAAGAAGTCTCGCTTCCCATCGGTCAAAAGGGCCAAGCTGAATAAAGTGTCAAAACCAGAAATGCAGGGCAGGCCATGGAGAAACGGGAGCCTTGCTACGCTGATGGGCGGGATGTAAATTGCCAACAGCCACTCTGGAGAAGTGTACGGTGTGTCCTGAAACATCTAAAAAACTCAGCTTAGAGAGCATAGGGCACTTCCACTCATGGGCGTATAAATTGGGAAAACTAAAAATCAGCAAGACACAGGCACCCCAACGTTTAGGGCTGCTCTGTTGACAAGAACCTCCACTTCGTTACACCTTAAATATCTCAGGAAAGAGAAAGATGGATAAATAAGTTGTGGTCCTTATGTACAAAGGAATATCACTCAGCCATGAAATCAACGTCATAAGGCTAGTAGCAGCATGATGAGTGGATTTAGGTACGACGATTTTAAGTGAAATAAGTCACAGAGAAAAAGACACTTATCATAAGATATCACTTATAGAGGGAATGTAAAAACCGCTACCCTTGAACTGAATTACAAAACAGAACAGAGTCACACGTTTAGAAAACACACTATGGCTGCTTCACGGGAAAGGTGAGGTGGGGTGATGCATAAAACAAGGGTTTCAAATTAGCTCAGATACCGTTCCATAAACCCAATATGTAACAGACAAGACCTACTCCTTGCTCAGTGAATTGGACTCAACACCCCCTATTCACGGCCCAAGAATATATCTTACTAGTAAGAATCTTAAAACCTATGTATTGATATCTCTCTGTAAGTGAGTCAAGTGGGTGTAAAGTGACATAAACACAGCAGTGAAAAGCAGCTAAACCCCATTATAAAAATCAATTACTTTTAAAAACCTGTGAAAAAAAGACAGTGAAAGAGAGAGAAATTCTTACAAAATTCGTTCAGGGGCTGTGATGCCACCTGGATTGACCATGTATAGACCCACAGCTGATTGAGACATAAGGGTGGACACTCTTGGGGCTGAGAGGTTTGGTGAGGTTGGGTGAGCAAACGCAGACCCTTTAAAGTAATACTGCGTGCTACCCATCCCATGGGTCCCAAATCTCCAGGTTCAAGGGCACCTTCCTACATCGAAAACATGCATGAGAAACCCAGAAGATGGTACACCGTGTGATCGGGAAAGGTTTCTAAAACGCACCTCATTTCTCATCTCCTTGTGCTCGGGTTCGCCATTCCAGCCGCTTTACTAGCAATCTCCCTCCTTGGAGAATCAGCACCTTTAACCTCCTGTTCCGTACAGGTTGCAATTTGTCCTGAGGATGAACGGGAAGAGGGGGAACCAATGAGAGACTAGCTCTAGGTGTTGGGACAGGCACAGGTCACTCTATTTTCCCATCAGGAAGAAGAATTAAGCACAGGCTCAGCCTGCCGCCCGGGACCAGAATAGGGCCTGAAGCAATCCTGCGCTTTTGCGGCCAGCTCCCAAGAAAGCGAGTTGAAAAATGGAGCTCAGGGGCACTGCAATTCACAAACCTGCAGACTTATAAATGATCACTCTCGTCCACAAATATATTGAGGGAAGGCAACGAAGAGGATTTGAAAGCAAGGCAGAATTGCAGGAAACAGATATCAGATTCAGGAGGGAGATTGGAATCGCCTTTAAAGCACAGGAAAAGCGGCAAAACCTCGACAATGATGCCCTTGGCCAAAAAGGGCGTATGCGTTTTTTCCTGAATATATTCAGGAAAAAACGCATACGCCCTTTTTGGCCAAGCAAGCAACCGGGAAAGGCAAATCAGCGCTACAAAGAAGTCTCGCTTCCCATCGGTCAAAAGGGCCATGCTGAATAAAGTGTCAAAACCAGAAATGCAGGGCAGGCCATTTAGAAACGGGAGCCTTGCTACGCTGATGGGCGGGATGTAAATTGCCAACAGCCACTCTGGTGAAGTGTACGGTGTGTCCTGATACATCTAAAAAACTCAGCTTAGAGAGCATAGGGCACTTCCACTCATGGGCGTATAAATTGGGAAAACTAAAAATCAGCAAGACACAGGCACCCCAACGTTTAGGGCTGCTCTGTTGACAAGAACCTCCACTTCGTTACACCTTAAATATCCCAGGAAAGAGAAAAATGGATAAAGAAGTTGTGGTCCTTATGTACAATGGAATATCACTCAGCCATGAAATCAACGTCATAAGGCTAGTAGCAGCATTATGAGTGGATTTAGGTACGACGATTCTAAGTGAAATAAGTCACACAGAAAAAGACACTTATCATAAGATATCACTTATAGAGGGAATGTAAAAACCGCTACCCTTGAACTGAATTACAAAACAGAACAGAGTCACACGTTTAGAAAACACACTATGGCTGCTTAACGGGAATGGTGAGGTGGGGTGATGCATAAAACAAGGGTTTCAAATTAGCTCAGATACCGTTCCATAAACCCAATATGTAATAGACAAGACCTACTCCTTGCTCAGTGAATTGGACTCAACACCCCCTATTCACGGCCCAAGAATATATCTTACTAGTAAGAATCTTAAAACCTATGTATTGATATCTCTCTGTAAGTGAGTCAAGTGGGTGTAAAGTGACATAAACACAGCAGTGAAAAGCAGCTAAACCCCATTATAAAAATCAATTACTTTTAAAAACCTGTGAAACAAAGACAGTGAAAGAGAGAGAAATTCTTACAAAATTCGTTCAGGGGCTGTGATGCCACCTGGATTGACCATGTATAGACCCACAGCTGATTGAGACATAAGGGTGGACACTCTTGGGGCTGAGAGGTTTGGTGAGGTTGGGTGAGCAAACGCAGACCCTTTAAAGTAATACTGCGTGTTACCCATCCCATGGGTCCCAAATCTCCAGGTTCAAGGCCATCTTAATACATCGAAAACATGCATGAGGAACCCAGAAGATGGTTCACCGTGTGATCGGGAAAGGTTTCTAAAACACACCTCATTTCTCATCTCCTTGTGCTCGGGTTCGCCATTCCAGCCGCTTTACTAGCAATCTCCCTCCTTGGAGAATCAGCACCTTTAACCTCCTGTTCCGTACAGGTTGCAATTTGTCCTGAGGATGAACGGGAAGAGGGGGAACCAATGAGAGACTAGCTCTAGGTGTTGGGACAGGCACAGGTCACTCTATTTTCCCATCAGGAAGAAGAATTAAGCACAGGCTCAGCCTGCCGCCCGGGACCAGAATAGGGCCTGAAGCAAACCTGCGCTTTTGCGGCCAGCTCCCAAGAAAGCGAGTTGAAAAATGGAGCTCAGGCGCACTGCAATTCACAAACCTGCAGACTTATAAATGTTCACTCTCGTCCACAAATATATTGAGGGAAGGCAACGAAGAGGATTTGAAAGCAAGGCAGAATTGCAGGAAACAGATTTCAGGAGGGAGATTCGAATCGCCTTTAAAGCACAAGAAAAGCAGCAAAACCTCGACAATGATGCCCTTGGCCAAAAACGGCGTATGCGTTTTTTCCTGAATATATTCAGGAAAAAACGCATACGCCCTTTTTGGCCAACCAAGCAACCTGGAAAGGCAAATCAGCGCTACAAAGAAGTCTCGCTTCCCATCGGTCAAAAGGGCCAAGCTGAATAAAGTGTCAAAACCAGAAATGCAGGGCAGGCCATGGAGAAACGGGAGCCTTGCTACGCTGATGGGCGGGATGTAAATTGCCAACAGCCACTCTGGAGAAGTGTACGGTGTGTCCTGAAACATCTAAAAAACTCAGCTTAGAGAGCATAGGGCACTTCCACTCATGGGCGTATAAATTGGGAAAACTAAAAATCAGCAAGACACAGGCACCCCAACGTTTAGGGCTGCTCTGTTGACAAGAACCTCCACTTCGTTACACCTTAAATATCTCAGGAAAGAGAAAGATGGATAAATAAGTTGTGGTCCTTATGTACAAAGGAATATCACTCAGCCATGAAATCAACGTCATAAGGCTAGTAGCAGCATGATGAGTGGATTTAGGTACGACGATTTTAAGTGAAATAAGTCACAGAGAAAAAGACACTTATCATAAGATATCACTTATAGAGGGAATGTAAAAACCGCTACCCTTGAACTGAATTACAAAACAGAACAGAGTCACACGTTTAGAAAACACACTATGGCTGCTTCACGGGAAAGGTGAGGTGGGGTGATGCATAAAACAAGGGTTTCAAATTAGCTCAGATACCGTTCCATAAACCCAATATGTAACAGACAAGACCTACTCCTTGCTCAGTGAATTGGACTCAACACCCCCTATTCACGGCCCAAGAATATATCTTACTAGTAAGAATCTTAAAACCTATGTATTGATATCTCTCTGTAAGTGAGTCAAGTGGGTGTAAAGTGACATAAACACAGCAGTGAAAAGCAGCTAAACCCCATTATAAAAATCAATTACTTTTAAAAACCTGTGAAACAAAGACAGTGAAAGAGAGAGAAATTCTTACAAAATTCGTTCAGGGGCTGTGATGCCACCTGGATTGACCATGTATAGACCCACAGCTGATTGAGACATAAGGGTGGACACTCTTGGGGCTGAGAGGTTTGGTGAGGTTGGGTGAGCAAACGCAGACCCTTTAAAGTAATACTGCGTGCTACCCATCCCATGGGTCCCAAATCTCCAGGTTCAAGGGCACCTTCCTACATCGAAAACATGCATGAGAAACCCAGAAGATGGTACACCGTGTGATCGGGAAAGGTTTCTAAAACGCACCTCATTTCTCATCTCCTTGTGTTCGGGTTCGCCATTCCAGCCGCTTTACTAGCAATCTCCCTCCTTGGAGAATCAGCACCTTTAACCTCCTGTTCCGTACAGGTTGCAGTTTGTCCTGAGGATGAACGGGAAGAGGGGAAAACAATGAGAGACTAGCTCTAGGTGTTGGGACAGGCACAGGTCACTCTATTTTCCCATCAGGAAGAAGAATTAACCCCAGGCTCAGCCTGCCGCCCGGGACCAGAATAGGGCCTGAAGCAATCCTGCGCTTTTGCGGCCAGCTCCCAAGAAAGCGAGTTGAAAAATGGAGCTCAGGGGCACTGCAATTCACAAACCTGCAGACTTATAAATGATCACTCTCGTCCACAAATATATTGAGGGAAGGCAACGAAGAGGATTTGAAAGCAAGGCAGAATTGCAGGAAACAGATTTCAGGAGGGAGAGTCAAATCGCCTTTAAAGCACAGGAAAAGCGGCAAAACCTCGACAAGATGCCCTTGGCCAAAAAGGGCGTATGCGTTTTTTCCTGAATATATTCAGGAAAAAACGCATACGCCCTTTTTGGCCAACCAAGCAACCTGGAAAGGCAAATCAGCGCTATAAAGAAGTCTCGCTTCCCATCGGTCAAAAGGGCCATGCTGAATAAAGTGTCAAAACCAGAAATGCAGGGCAGGCCATGAGGAAACGGGAGCCTTGTTACGATGATGGGCGGGATGTAAATTGCCAACAGCCACTCTGGAGAAGTGTACGATGTGTCCTGAAACATCTAAAAAACTCAGCTTAGAGAGCATAGGGCACTTCCACTCATGGGCGTATAAAGTGGGAAAATTAAAAACCAGCAAGACACAGGCACCCCAAAGTTTAGGGCTGCTCTGTTAACAAGAACCTCCACTTCGTTACACCTTAAATATCTCAGGAAAGAGAAAGATGGATAAATAAGTTGTGGTCCTTATGTACAATGGAATATCACTCAGCCATGAAATCAACGTCATAAGGCTAGTAGCAGCATGATGAGAGGATTTAGGTACGACGATTCTAAGTGAAATAAGTCACACAGAAAAAGACACTTATCATAAGATATCACTTATAGAGGGAATGTAAAAACCGCTACCCTTGAACTGAATTACAAAACAGAACAGAGTCACACGTTTAGAAAACACACTATGGCTGCTTAACGGGAAAGGTGAGGTGGGGTGATGCATAAAACAAGGGTTTCAAATTAGCTCAGATACCGTTCCATAAACCCAATATGTAACAGACAAGACCTACTCCTTGCTCAGTGAATTGGACTCAACACCCCCTATTCACGGCCCAAGAATATATCTGACTAGTAAGAATCTTAAAACCTATGTATTGATATCTCTTAGTAAGTGAGTGAAGTGGGTGTAAAGTGGCATAAACACAGCAGTGAAAAGCAGCTAAACCCCATTATAAAAATCAATTACTTTTAAAAACCTGTGAAAAAAAGACAGTGAAAGAGAGAGAAATTCTTACAAAATTCGTTCAGGGGCAGTTATGCTACCTGGATTGACCATATCTAGACCCACAGCTGATTGAGACATAAGGGTGGACACTCTTGGGGCTGAGAGGTTTGGTGAGATTGGGTGAGCAAACGCAGACCCTTTAAAGTAATAGTGCGTGGTACCCATCCCATGGGTCCCAAATCTCCAGGTTCAAGGGCATCTTCCTACATCGAAAACGTGCATGAGAAACCCAGAAGATGGTACACTGTGTGATCGGGAAAGGTTTCTAAAACGCACCTCATTTCTCATGTCCTTGTGCTCGGGTTCGCCATTCCAGCCGCATTACTAGCAATCTCCCTCCTTGGAGAATCAGCACCTTTAACCTCCTGTTCCGTACAGGTTGCAATTTGTCCTGAGGATGAACGGGAAGAAGTGGGAACCAATGAGAGACTAGCTCTAGGTGTTGGGACAGGTACAGGTCACTCTATTTTCCCATCAGGAAGAAGAATTAACCACAGGCTCAGCCTGCCGTCCGGGACCAGAATAGGGCCTGAAGCAATCCTGCGCTTTTGCGGCCAGCTCCCAAGAAAGCGAGTTGAAAAATGGAGCTCAGGGGCACTGCAATTCACAAACCTGCAGACTTATAAATGACCACTCTCGTCCACAAATATATTGAGGGTAGGCAACGAAGAGGATTTGAAAGCAAGGCAGAATTGCAGGAAACAGATTTCAGGAGGGAGATTCGAATCGCCTTTAAAGCACAGGAAAAGCGGCAAAACCTCGACAATGATGCCCTTGGCCAAAAAGGGCGTATGCGTTTTTTCCTGAATATATTCAGGAAAAAACGCATACGCCCTTTTTGGCCAACCAAGCAACCTGGAAAGGCAAATCAGCGCTACAAAGAAGTCTCGCTTCCCATCGGTCAAAAGGGCCAAGCTGAATAAAGTGTCAAAACCAGAACTGCAGGGCAGGCCATGGAGGAACGGGAGCCTTGCTACGCTGATGGGCGGGATGTAAATTGCCAACAGCCACTCTGGAGAAGTGTACGGTGTGTCCTGAAACATCTAAAAAACTCAGCTTAGAGAGCATAGGGCACTTCCACTCATGGGCGTATAAATTGGGAAAACTAAAAATCAGCAAGACACAGGCACCCCAACGTTTAGGGCTGCTCTGTTGACAAGAACCTCCACTTCGTTACACCTTAAATATCTCAGGAAAGAGAAAGATGGATAAATAAGTTGTGGTCCTTATGTACAATGGAATATCACTCAGCCATGAAATCAACGTCATAAGCCTAGTAGCAGCATGATGAGAGGATTTAGGTACGACGATTCTAAGTGAAATAAGTCACACAGAAAAAGACACTTATCATAAGATATCACTTATAGAGGGAATGTAAAAACCGCTACCCTTGAACTGAATTACAAAACAGAACAGAGTCACACGTTTAGAAAACACACTATGGCTGCTTAACGGGAAAGGTGAGGTGGGGTGATGCATAAAACAAGGGTTTCAAATTAGCTCAGATACCGTTCCATAAACCCAATATGTAATAGACAAGACCTACTCCTTGCTCAGTGAATTGGACTCGACACCCCCTATTCACGGCCCAAGAATATATCTGACTAGTAAGAATCTTAAAACCTATGTATTGATATCTCTCTGTAAGTGAGTCAAGTGGGTGTAAAGTGACATAAACACAGCAGTGAAAAGCAGCTAAACCCCATTATAAAAATCAATTACTTTTAAAATCCTGTGAAACAAAGACAGTGAAAGAGAGAGAAATTCTTACAAAATTCGTTCAGGGGCTGTGATGCCACCTGGATTGACCATGTATAGACCCACAGCTGATTGAGACATAAGGGTGGACACTCTTGGGGCTGAGAGGTTTGGTGAGGTTGGGTGAGGAAACGCAGACCCTTTAAAGTAATAGTGCGTGGTACCCATCCCATGGGTCCCAAATCTCCAGGTTCAAGGGCATCTTCCTACATCGAAAACGTGCATGAGAAACCCAGAAGATGGTACACTGTGTGATCGGGAAAGGTTTCTAAAACGCACCTCATTTCTCATGTCCTTGTGCTCGGGTTCGCCATTCCAGCCGCATTACTAGCAATCTCCCTCCTTGGAGAATCAGCACCTTTAACCTCCTGTTCCGTACAGGTTGCAATTTGTCCTGAGGATGAACGGGAAGAAGTGGGAACCAATGAGAGACTAGCTCTAGGTGTTGGGACAGGCACAGGTCACTCTATTTTCCCATCAGGAAGAAGAATTAACCACAGGCTCAGCCTGCCGTCCGGGACCAGAATAGGGCCTGAAGCAATCCTGCGCTTTTGCGGCCAGCTCCCAAGAAAGCGAGTTGAAAAATGGAGCTCAGGGGCACTGCAATTCACAAACCTGCAGACTTATAAATGACCACTCTCGTCCACAAATATATTGAGGGAAGGCAACGAAGAGGATTTGAAAGCAAGGCAGAATTGCAGGAAACAGATTTCAGGAGGGAGATTCGAATCGCCTTTAAAGCCCAGGAAAAGCGGCAAAACCTCGATAATGATGCCCTTGGCCAAAAAGGGCGTATGCGTTTTTTCCTGAATATATTCAGGAAAAAACGCATACGCCCTTTTTGGCCAACCAAGCAACTTGGAAAGGCAAATCAGCGCTACAAAGAAGTCTCGCTTCCCATTGGTCAAAAGGGCCATGCTGAATAAAGTGTCAAAACCAGAAATGCAGGGCAGGCCATGAGGAAACGGGAGCCTTGCTACGATGATGGGCGGGATGTAAATTGCCAACAGCCACTCTGGAGAAGTGTACGTTGTGTCCTGAAACATCTAAAAAACTCAGCTTAGAGAGCATAGGGCAGTTCCACTCATGGGCGTATAAATTGGGAAAACTAAAAATCAGCAAGACACAGGCACCCCAACATTTAGGGCTGCTCTGTTGACAAGAACCTCCACTTCGTTACACCTTAAATATCCCAGGAAAGAGAAAAATGGATAAAGAAGTTGTGGTCCTTATGTACAAAGGAATATCACTCAGCCATGAAATCAACGTCATAAGGCTAGTAGCAGCATGATGAGTGGATTTAGGTACGACGATACTAAGTGAAATAAGTCACACAGAAAAAGACACTTATCATAAGATATCACTTATAGAGGGAATGTAAAAACCGCTACCCTTGAACTGAATTACAAAACAGAACAGAGTCACACGTTTAGAAAACACACTATGGCTGCTTAACGGGAAAGGTGAGGTGGGGTGATGCATAAAACAAGGGTTTCAAATTAGCTCAGATACCGTTCCATAAACCCAATATGTAACAGACAAGACCTACTCCTTGCTCAGTGAATTGGACTCAACACCCCCTATTCACGGCCCAAGAATATATCTGACTAGTAAGAATCTTAAAACCTATGTATTGATATCTCTCTGTAAGTGAGTCAAGTGGGTGTAAAGTGACATAAACACAGCAGTGAAAAGCAGCTAAACCCCATTATAAAAATCAATTACTTTTAAAAACCTGTGAAACAAAGACAGTGAAAGAGAGAGAAATTCTTACAAAATTCGTTCAGGGGCTGTGATGCCACCTGGATTGACCATGTATAGACCCACAGCTGATTGAGACATAAGGGTGGACACTCTTGGGGCTGAGAGGTTTGGTGAGGTTGGGTGAGCAAACGCAGACCCTTTAAAGTAATACTGCGTGTTACCCATCCCATGGGTCCCAAATCTCCAGGTTCAAGGCCATCTTAATACATCGAAAACATGCATGAGGAACCCAGAAGATGGTACACCGTGTGATCGGGAAAGGTTTCTAAAACACACCTCATTTCTCATCTCCTTCTGCTCGGGTTCGCCATTCCAGCCGCTTTACTAGCAATCTCCCTCCTTGGAGAATCAGCACCTTTAACCTCCTGTTCCGTACAGGTTGCAATTTGTCCTGAGGATGAACGGGAAGAGGGGGAACCAATGAGAGACTAGCTCTAGGTGTTGGGACAGGCACAGGTCACTCTATTTTCCCATCAGGAAGAAGAATTAAGCACAGGCTCAGCCTGCCGCCCGGGACCAGAATAGGGCCTGAAGCAATCCTGCGCTTTTGCGGCCAGCTCCCAAGAAAGCGAGTTGAAAAATGGAGCTCAGGGGCACTGCAATTCACAAACCTGCAGACTTATAAATGATCACTCTCGTCCACAAATATATTGAGGGAAGGCAACGAAGAGGATTTGAAAGCAAGGCAGAATTGCAGGAAACAGATTTCAGGAGGGAGAGTCAAATCGCCTTTAAAGCACAGGAAAAGCGGGAAAACCTCGACAAGATGCCCTTGGCCAAAAAGGGCGTATGCGTTTTTTCCTGAATATATTCAGGAAAAAACGCATACGCCCTTTTTGGCCAACCAAGCAACCTGGAAAGGCAAATCAGCGCTACAAAGAAGTCTCGCTTCCCATCGGTCAAAAGGGCCATGCTGAATAAAGTGTCAAAACCAGAAATGCAGGGCAGGCCATGAGGAAACGGGAGCCTTGTTACGATGATGGGCGGGATGTAAATTGCCAACAGCCACTCTGGAGAAGTGTACGATGTGTCCTGAAACATCTAAAAAAATCAGCTTAGAGAGCATAGGGCACTTCCACTCATGGGCGTATAAAGTGGGAAAATTAAAAACCAGCAAGACACAGGCACCCCAAAGTTTAGGGCTGCTCTGTTGACAAGAACCTCCAACTTCGTTACACCTTAAATATCCCAGGAAAGAGAAAAATGGATAAAGAAGTTGTGGTCCTTATGTACAATGGAATATCACTCAGCCATGAAATCAACGTCATAAGGCTAGTAGCAGCATGATGAGTGGATTTAGGTACGACGATTCTAAGTGAAATAAGTCACACAGAAAAAGACACTTATCATAAGATATCACTTATAGAGGGAATGAAAAAACCGCTACCCTTGAACTGAATTACAAAACAGAACAGAGTCACACGTTTAGAAAACACACAATGGCTGCTTAACGGGAAAGGTGAGGTGGGGTGATGAATAAAACAAGGGTTTCAAATTAGCTCAGATACCGTTCCATAAACCCAATATGTACTAGACAAGACCTACTCCTTGCTCAGTGAATTGGACTCAACACCCCCTATTCACGGCCCAAGAATATATGTGACTAGTAAGAATCTTAAAACCTATGTATTGATATCTCTCTGTAAGTGAGTCAAGTGGGTGTAAAGTGACATAAACACAGCAGTGAAAAGCAGCTAAACCCCATTATAAAAATCAATTACTTTTAAAATCCTGTGAAACAAAGACAGTGAAAGAGAGAGAAATTCTTACAAAATTCGTTCAGGGGCTGTGATGCCACCTGGATTGACCATGTATAGACCCACAGCTGATTGAGACATAAGGGTGGACACTCTTGGGGCTGAGAGGTTTGGTGAGGTTGGGTGAGCAAACGCAGACCCTTTAAAGTAATACTGCGTGCTACCCATCCCATGGGTCCCAAATCTCCAGGTTCAAGGGCACCTTCCTACATCGAAAACATGCATGAGAAACCCAGAAGATGGTACACCGTGTGATCGGGAAAGGTTTCTAAAACGCACCTCATTTCTCATCTCCTTGTGTTCGGGTTCGCCATTCCAGCCGCTTTACTAGCAATCTCCCTCCTTGGAGAATCAGCACCTTTAACCTCCTGTTCCGTACAGGTTGCAATTTGTCCTGAGGATGAACGGGAAGAGGGGGAACCAATGAGAGACTAGCTCTAGGTGTTGGGACAGGCACAGGTCACTCTATTTTCCCATCAGGTAGAAGAATTAAGCACAGGCTCAGCCTGCCGCCCGGGACCAGAATAGGGCCTGAAGCAATCCTGCGCTTTTGCGGCCAGCTCCCAAGAAAGCGAGTTGAAAAATGGAGCTCAGGGGCACTGCAATTCACAAACCTGCAGACTTATAAATGATCACTCTCGTCCACAAATATATTGAGGGAAGGCAACGAAGAGGATTTGAAAGCAAGGCAGAATTGCAGGAAACAGATTTCAGGAGGGAGAGTCAAATCGCCTTTAAAGCACAGGAAAAGCGGGAAAACCTCGACAAGATGCCCTTGGCCAAAAAGGGCGTATGCGTTTTTTCCTGAACATATTCAGGAAAAAACGCATACGCCCTTTTTGGCCAACCAAGCAACCTGGAAAGGCAAATCAGCGCTACAAAGAAGTCTCGCTTCCCATCGGTCAAAAGGGCCATGCTGAATAAAGTGTCAAAACCAGAAATGCAGGGCAGGCCATGAGGAAACGGGAGCCTTGTTACGATGATGGGCGGGATGTAAATTGCCAACAGCCACTCTGGAGAAGTGTACGATGTGTCCTGAAACATCTAAAAAACTCAGCTTAGAGAGCATAGGGCACTTCCACTCATGGGCGAATAAAGTGGGAAAATTAAAAACCAGCAAGACACAGGCACCCCAAAGTTTAAGGGCTGCTCTGTTGACAAGAACCTCCAACTTCGTTACACCTTAAATATCCCAGGAAAGAGAAAAATGGATAAAGAAGTTGTGGTCCTTATGTACAATGGAATATCACTCAGCCATGAAATCAACGTCATAAGGCTAGTAGCAGCATGATGAGTGGATTTAGGTACGACGATTCTAAGTGAAATAAGTCACACAGAAAAAGACACTTATCATAAGATATCACTTATAGAGGGAATGAAAAAACCGCTACCCTTGAACTGAATTACAAAACAGAACAGAGTCACACGTTTAGAAAACACACAATGGCTGCTTAACGGGAAAGGTGAGGTGGGGTGATGAATAAAACAAGGGTTTCAAATTAGCTCAGATACCGTTCCATAAACCCAATATGTACTAGACAAGACCTACTCCTTGCTCAGTGAATTGGACTCAAAACCCCCTATTCACGGCCCAAGAATATATCTGACTAGTAAGAATCTTAAAACCTATGTATTGATATCTCTCTGTAAGTGAGTCAAGTGGGTGTGAAGTGACATAAACACAGCAGTGAAAAGCAGCTAAACCCCATTATAAAAATCAATTACTTTTAAAAACCTGTGAAAAAAAGACAGTGAAAGAGAGAGAAATTCTTACAAAATTCGTTCAGGGGCAGTTATGCTACCTGGATTGACCATATCTAGACCCACAGCTGATTGAGACATAAGGGTGGACACTCTTGGGGCTGAGAGGTTTGGTGAGATTGGGTGAGCAAACGCAGACCCTTTAAAGTAATAGTGCGTGGTACCCATCCCATGGGTCCCAAATCTCCAGGTTCAAGGGCATCTTCCTACATCGAAAACGTGCATGAGAAACCCAGAAGATGGTACACTGTGTGATCGGGAAAGGTTTCTAAAACGCACCTCATTTCTCATGTCCTTGTGCTCGGGTTCGCCATTCCAGCCGCATTACTAGCAATCTCCCTCCTTGGAGAATCAGCACCTTTAACCTCCTGTTCCGTACAGGTTGCAATTTGTCCTGAGGATGAACGGGAAGAAGTGGGAACCAATGAGAGACTAGCTCTAGGTGTTGGGACAGGCACAGGTCACTCTATTTTCCCATCAGGAAGAAGAATTAACCACAGGCTCAGCCTGCCGTCCGGGACCAGAATAGGGCCTGAAGCAATCCTGCGCTTTTGCGGCCAGCTCCCAAGAAAGCGAGTTGAAAAATGGAGCTCAGGGGCACTGCAATTCACAAACCTGCAGACTTATAAATGACCACTCTCGTCCACAAATATATTGAGGGAAGGCAACGAAGAGGATTTGAAAGCAAGGCAGAATTGCAGGAAACAGATTTCAGGAGGGAGATTCGAATCGCCTTTAAAGCCCAGGAAAAGCGGCAAAACCTCGACAATGATGCCCTTGGCCAAAAAGGGCGTATGCGTTTTTTCCTGAATATATTCAGGAAAAAACGCATACGCCCTTTTTGGCCAACCAAGCAACCTGGAAAGGCAAATCAGCGCTACAAAGAAGTCTCGCTTCCCATCGGTCAAAAGGGCCAAGCTGAATAAAGTGTCAAAACCAGAACTGCAGGGCAGGCCATGGAGGAACGGGAGCCTTGCTACGCTGATGGGCGGGATGTAAATTGCCAACAGCCACTCTGGAGAAGTGTACGGTGTGTCCTGAAACATCTAAAAAACTCAGCTTAGAGAGCATAGGGCACTTCCACTCATGGGCGTATAAATTGGGAAAACTAAAAATCAGCAAGACACAGGCACCCCAACGTTTAGGGCTGCTCTGTTGACAAGAACCTCCACTTCGTTACACCTTAAATATCTCAGGAAAGAGAAAGATGGATAAATAAGTTGTGGTCCTTATGTACAAAGGAATATCACTCAGCCATGAAATCAACGTCATAAGGCTAGTAGCAGCATGATGAGTGGATTTAGGTACGACGATACTAAGTGAAATAAGTCACACAGAAAAAGACACTTATCATAAGATATCACTTATAGAGGGAATGTAAAAACCGCTACCCTTGAACTGAATTACAAAACAGAACAGAGTCACACGTTTAGAAAACACACTATGGCTGCTTAACGGGAAAGGTGAGGTGGGGTGATGCATAAAACAAGGGTTTCAAATTAGCTCAGATACCGTTCCATAAACCCAATATGTAACAGACAAGACCTACTCCTTGCTCAGTGAATTGGACTCAACACCCCCTATTCACGGCCCAAGAATATATCTGACTAGTAAGAATCTTAAAACCTATGTATTGATATCTCTCTGTAAGTGAGTCAAGTGGGTGTAAAGTGACATAAACACAGCAGTGAAAAGCAGCTAAACCCCATTATAAAAATCAATTACTTTTAAAAACCTGTGAAACAAAGACAGTGAAAGAGAGAGAAATTCTTACAAAATTCGTTCAGGGGCTGTGATGCCACCTGGATTGACCATGTATAGACCCACAGCTGATTGAGACATAAGGGTGGACACTCTTGGGGCTGAGAGGTTTGGTGAGGTTGGGTGAGCAAACGCAGACCCTTTAAAGTAATACTGCGTGTTACCCATCCCATGGGTCCCAAATCTCCAGGTTCAAGGCCATCTTAATACATCGAAAACATGCATGAGGAACCCAGAAGATGGTACACCGTGTGATCGGGAAAGGTTTCTAAAACACACCTCATTTCTCATCTCCTTCTGCTCGGGTTCGCCATTCCAGCCGCTTTACTAGCAATCTCCCTCCTTGGAGAATCAGCACCTTTAACCTCCTGTTCCGTACAGGTTGCAATTTGTCCTGAGGATGAACGGGAAGAGGGGGAACCAATGAGAGACTAGCTCTAGGTGTTGGGACAGGCACAGGTCACTCTATTTTCCCATCAGGAAGAAGAATTAAGCACAGGCTCAGCCTGCCGCCCGGGACCAGAATAGGGCCTGAAGCAATCCTGCGCTTTTGCGGCCAGCTCCCAAGAAAGCGAGTTGAAAAATGGAGCTCAGGGGCACTGCAATTCACAAACCTGCAGACTTATAAATGATCACTCTCGTCCACAAATATATTGAGGGAAGGCAACGAAGAGGATTTGAAAGCAAGGCAGAATTGCAGGAAACAGATTTCAGGAGGGAGAGTCAAATCGCCTTTAAAGCACAGGAAAAGCGGGAAAACCTCGACAAGATGCCCTTGGCCAAAAAGGGCGTATGCGTTTTTTCCTGAATATATTCAGGAAAAAACGCATACGCCCTTTTTGGCCAACCAAGCAACCTGGAAAGGCAAATCAGCGCTACAAAGAAGTCTCGCTTCCCATCGGTCAAAAGGGCCATGCTGAATAAAGTGTCAAAACCAGAAATGCAGGGCAGGCCATGAGGAAACGGGAGCCTTGTTACGATGATGGGCGGGATGTAAATTGCCAACAGCCACTCTGGAGAAGTGTACGATGTGTCCTGAAACATCTAAAAAAATCAGCTTAGAGAGCATAGGGCACTTCCACTCATGGGCGTATAAAGTGGGAAAATTAAAAACCAGCAAGACACAGGCACCCCAAAGTTTAGGGCTGCTCTGTTGACAAGAACCTCCAACTTCGTTACACCTTAAATATCCCAGGAAAGAGAAAAATGGATAAAGAAGTTGTGGTCCTTATGTACAATGGAATATCACTCAGCCATGAAATCAACGTCATAAGGCTAGTAGCAGCATGATGAGTGGATTTAGGTACGACGATTCTAAGTGAAATAAGTCACACAGAAAAAGACACTTATCATAAGATATCACTTATAGAGGGAATGAAAAAACCGCTACCCTTGAACTGAATTACAAAACAGAACAGAGTCACACGTTTAGAAAACACACAATGGCTGCTTAACGGGAAAGGTGAGGTGGGGTGATGAATAAAACAAGGGTTTCAAATTAGCTCAGATACCGTTCCATAAACCCAATATGTACTAGACAAGACCTACTCCTTGCTCAGTGAATTGGACTCAACACCCCCTATTCACGGCCCAAGAATATATGTGACTAGTAAGAATCTTAAAACCTATGTATTGATATCTCTCTGTAAGTGAGTCAAGTGGGTGTAAAGTGACATAAACACAGCAGTGAAAAGCAGCTAAACCCCATTATAAAAATCAATTACTTTTAAAATCCTGTGAAACAAAGACAGTGAAAGAGAGAGAAATTCTTACAAAATTCGTTCAGGGGCTGTGATGCCACCTGGATTGACCATGTATAGACCCACAGCTGATTGAGACATAAGGGTGGACACTCTTGGGGCTGAGAGGTTTGGTGAGGTTGGGTGAGCAAACGCAGACCCTTTAAAGTAATACTGCGTGCTACCCATCCCATGGGTCCCAAATCTCCAGGTTCAAGGGCACCTTCCTACATCGAAAACATGCATGAGAAACCCAGAAGATGGTACACCGTGTGATCGGGAAAGGTTTCTAAAACGCACCTCATTTCTCATCTCCTTGTGTTCGGGTTCGCCATTCCAGCCGCTTTACTAGCAATCTCCCTCCTTGGAGAATCAGCACCTTTAACCTCCTGTTCCGTACAGGTTGCAATTTGTCCTGAGGATGAACGGGAAGAGGGGGAACCAATGAGAGACTAGCTCTAGGTGTTGGGACAGGCACAGGTCACTCTATTTTCCCATCAGGTAGAAGAATTAAGCACAGGCTCAGCCTGCCGCCCGGGACCAGAATAGGGCCTGAAGCAATCCTGCGCTTTTGCGGCCAGCTCCCAAGAAAGCGAGTTGAAAAATGGAGCTCAGGGGCACTGCAATTCACAAACCTGCAGACTTATAAATGACCACTCTCGTCCACAAATATATTGAGGGAAGGCAACGAAGAGGATTTGAAAGCAAGGCAGAATTGCAGGAAACAGATTTCAGGAGGGAGAGTCAAATCGCCTTTAAAGCACAGGAAAAGCGGCAAAACCTCGACAAGATGCCCTTGGCCAAAAAGGGCGTATGCGTTTTTTCCTGAACATATTCAGGAAAAAACGCATACGCCCTTTTTGGCCAACCAAGCAACCTGGAAAGGCAAATCAGCGCTACAAAGAAGTCTCGCTTCCCATCGGTCAAAAGGGCCATGCTGAATAAAGTGTCAAAACCAGAAATGCAGGGCAGGCCATGAGGAAAGGGGAGCCTTGTTACGATGATGGGCGGGATGTAAATTGCCAACAGCCACTCTGGAGAAGTGTACGATGTGTCCTGAAACATCTAAAAAACTCAGCTTAGAGAGCATAGGGCACTTCCACTCATGGGCGAATAAAGTGGGAAAATTAAAAACCAGCAAGACACAGGCACCCCAAAGTTTAAGGGCTGCTCTGTTGACAAGAACCTCCAACTTCGTTACACCTTAAATATCCCAGGAAAGAGAAAAATGGATAAAGAAGTTGTGGTCCTTATGTACAATGGAATATCACTCAGCCATGAAATCAACGTCATAAGGCTAGTAGCAGCATGATGAGTGGATTTAGGTACGACGATTCTAAGTGAAATAAGTCACACAGAAAAAGACACTTATCATAAGATATCACTTATAGAGGGAATGAAAAAACCGCTACCCTTGAACTGAATTACAAAACAGAACAGAGTCACACGTTTAGAAAACACACAATGGCTGCTTAACGGGAAAGGTGAGGTGGGGTGATGAATAAAACAAGGGTTTCAAATTAGCTCAGATACCGTTCCATAAACCCAATATGTACTAGACAAGACCTACTCCTTGCTCAGTGAATTGGACTCAAAACCCCCTATTCACGGCCCAAGAATATATCTGACTAGTAAGAATCTTAAAACCTATGTATTGATATCTCTCTGTAAGTGAGTCAAGTGGGTGTGAAGTGACATAAACACAGCAGTGAAAAGCAGCTAAACCCCATTATAAAAATCAATTACTTTTAAAAACCTGTGAAAAAAAGACAGTGAAAGAGAGAGAAATTCTTACAAAATTCGTTCAGGGGCAGTTATGCTACCTGGATTGACCATATCTAGACCCACAGCTGATTGAGACATAAGGGTGGACACTCTTGGGGCTGAGAGGTTTGGTGAGATTGGGTGAGCAAACGCAGACCCTTTAAAGTAATAGTGCGTGGTACCCATCCCATGGGTCCCAAATCTCCAGGTTCAAGGGCATCTTCCTACATCGAAAACGTGCATGAGAAACCCAGAAGATGGTACACTGTGTGATCGGGAAAGGTTTCTAAAACGCACCTCATTTCTCATCTCCTTGTGCTCGGGTTCGCCATTCCAGCTGCTTTACTAGCAATCTCCCTCCTTGGAGAATCAGCACCTTTAACCTCCTGTTCCGTACAGGTTGCAATTTGTCCTGAGGATGAACGGGAAGAGGGGAAAACAATGAGAGACTAGCTCTAGGTGTTGAGACAGGCACAGGTCACTCTATTTTCCCATCAGGAAGAAGAATTAACCACAGGCTCACCCTGCCGCCCGGGACCAGAATAGGGCCTGAAGCAATCCTGCGCTTTTGCGGCCAGCTCCCAAGAAAGCGAGTTGAAAAATGGAGCTCAGGGGCACTGCAATTCACAAACCTGCAGACTTATAAATGATCACTCTCGTCCACAAATATATTGAGGGAAGGCAACGAAGAGGATGTGAAAGCAAGGCAGAATTGCAGGAAACAGATTTCAGGAGGGAGATTCGAATCGCCTTTAAAGCACAGGAAAAGCGGCAAAACCTCGACAATGATGCCCTTGGCCAAAAAGGGCGTATGCGTTTTTTCCTGAATATATTCAGGAAAAAAAGCATACGCCCTTTTTGGCCAAGCAAGCAACCTGGAAAGGCAAATCAGCGCTACAAAGAAGTCTCGCTTCCCATCGGTCAAAAGGGCCATGCTGAATAAAGTGTCAAAACCAGAAATGCAGGGCAGGCCATTTAGAAACGGGAGCCTTGCTACGCTGATGGGCGGGATGTAAATTGCCAACAGCCACTCTGGTGAAGTGTACGGTGTGTCCTGAAACATCTAAAAAACTCAGCTTAGAGAGCATAGGGCACTTCCACTCATGGGCGTATAAATTGGGAAAACTAAAAATCAGCAAGACACAGGCACCCCAACGTTTAGGGCTGCTCTGTTGACAAGAACCTCCACTTCGTTACACCTTAAATATCCCAGGAAAGAGAAAAATGGATAAAGAAGTTGTGGTCCTTATGTACAATGGAATATCACTCAGCCATGAAATCAACGTCATAAGGCTAGTAGCAGCATGATGAGTGGATTTAGGTACGACGATTCTAAGTGAAATAAGTCACACAGAAAAAGACACTTATCATAAGATATCACTTATAGAGGGAATGTAAAAACCGCTACCCTTGAACTGAATTACAAAACAGAACAGAGTCACACGTTTAGAAAACACACTATGGCTGCTTCACGGGAAAGGTGAGGTGGGGTGATGCATAAAACAAGGGTTTCAAATTAGCTCAGATACCGTTCCATAAACCCAATATGTAATAGACAAGACCTACTCCTTGCTCAGTGAATTGGACTCGACACCCCCTAATCACGGCCCAAGAATATATCTGACTAGTAAGAATCTTAAAACCTATGTATTGATATCTCTCTGTAAGTGAGTCAAGTGGGTGTAAAGTGACATAAACACAGCAGTGAAAAGCAGCTAAACCCCATTATAAAAATCAATTACTTTTAAAATCCTGTGAAACAAAGACAGTGAAAGAGAGAGAAATTCTTACAAAATTCGTTCAGGGGCTGTGATGCCACCTGGATTGACCATGTATAGACCCACAGCTGATTGAGACATAAGGGTGGACACTCTTGGGGCTGAGAGGTTTGGTGAGGTTGGGTGAGCAAACGCAGACCCTTTAAGGTAATACTGCGTGGTACCCATCCTATGGGTCCCAAATCTCCAGGTTCAAGGGCATCTTCCTACATCGAAAACATGCATGAGAAACCCAGAAGATGGTACACCGTGTGATCGGGAAAGGTTTCTAAAACACACCTCATTTCTCATCTCCTTGTGCTCGGGTTCGCCATTCCAGCCGCTTTACTAGCAATCTCCCTCCTTGGAGAATCAGCACCTTTAACCTCCTGTTCCGTACAGGTTGCAATTTGTCCTGAGGATGAACGGGAAGAGGGGGAACCAATGAGAGACTAGCTCTAGGTGTTGGGACAGGCACAGGTCACTCTATTTTCCCATCAGGAAGAAGAATTAAGCACAGGCTCAGCCTGCCGCCCAGGACCAGAATAGGGCCTGAAGCAATCCTGCGCTTTTGCGGCCAGCTCCCAAGAAAGCGAGTTGAAAAATGGAGCTCAGGGGCACTGCAATTCACAAACCTGCAGACTTATAAATGATCACTCTCGTCCACAAATATATTGAGGGAAGGCAACGAAGAGGATTTGAAAGCAAGGCAGAATTGCAGGAAACAGATTTCAGGAGGGAGATTCGAATCGCCTTTAAAGCACAGGAAAAGCGGCAAAACCTCGACAATGATGCCCTTGGCCAAAAAGGGCGTATGCATTTTTTCATGAATATATTCAGGAAAAAACGCATACGCCCTTTTTGGCCAAGCAAGCAACCTGGAAAGGCAAATCAGCGCTACAAAGAAGTCTCGCTTCCCATCGGTCAAAAGGGCCATGCTGAATAAAGTGTGAAAACCAGAAATGCAGGGCAGGCCATTTAGAAACGGGAGCCTTGCTACGCTGATGGGCGGGATGTAAATTGCCAACAGCCACTCTGGTGAAGTGTACGGTGTGTCCTGAAACATCTAAAAAACTCAGCTTAGAGAGCATAGGGCACTTCCACTCATGGGCGTATAAATTGGGAAAACTAAAAATCAGCAAGACACAGGCACCCCAACGTTTAGGGCTGCTCTGTTGACAAGAACCTCCACTTCGTTACACCTTAAATATCCCAGGAAAGAGAAAAATGGATAAAGAAGTTGTGGTCCTTATGTACAATGGAATATCACTCAGCCATGAAATCAACGTCATAAGGCTAGTAGCAGCATGATGAGTGGATTTAGGTACGACGATTCTAAGTGAAATAAGTCACACAGAAAAAGACACTTATCATAAGATATCACTTATAGAGGGAATGTAAAAACCGCTACCCTTGAACTGAATTACAAAACAGAACAGAGTCACACGTTTAGAAAACACACTATGGCTGCTTCACGGGAAAGGTGAGGTGGGGTGATGCATAAAACAAGGGTTTCAAATTAGCTCAGATACCGTTCCATAAACCCAATATGTAATAGACAAGACCTACTCCTTGCTCAGTGAATTGGACTCGACACCCCCTATTCACGGCCCAAGAATATATCTGACTAGTAAGAATCTTAAAACCTATGTATTGCTATCTCTCTGTAAGTGAGTCAAGTGGGTGTAAAGTGACATAAACACAGCAGTGAAAAGCAGCTAAACCCCATTATAAAAATCAATTACTTTTAAAATCCTGTGAAACAAAGACAGTGAAAGAGAGAGAAATTCTTACAAAATTCGTTCAGGGGCTGTGATGCCACCTGGATTGACCATGTATAGACCCACAGCAGATTGAGACATAAGGGTGGACACTCTTGGGGCTGAGAGGTTTGGTGAGGTTGGGTGAGCAAACGCAGACCCTTTAAAGTAATACTGCGTGGTACCCATCCCATGGGTCCCAAATCTCCAGGTTCAAGGGCATCTTCCTACATCGAAAACATGCATGAGAAACCCAGAACATGGTACACCGTGTGATCGGGAAAGGTTTTTAAAACACACCTCATTTCTCATCTCCTTGTGCTCGGGTTCGCCATTCCAGCCGCTTTACTAGCAATCTCCCTCCTTGGAGAATCAGCACCTTTAACCTCCTGTTCCGTACAGGTTGCAATTTGTCCTGAGGATGAACGGGAAGAGGGGGAACCAATGAGAGACTAGCTCTAGGTGTTGGGACAGGCACAGGTCACTCTATTTTCCCATCAGGAAGAAGAATTAAGCACAGGCTCAGCCTGCCGCCCAGGACCAGAATAGGGCCTGAAGCAATCCTGCGCTTTTGCGGCCAGCTCCCAAGAAAGCGAGTTGAAAAATGGAGCTCAGGGGCACTGCAATTCACAAACCTGCAGACTTATAAATGATCACTCTCGTCCACAAATATATTGAGGGAAGGCAACGAAGAGGATGTGAAAGCAAGGCAGAATTGCAGGAAACAGATTTCAGGAGGGAGATTCGAATCGCCTTTAAAGCACAGGAAAAGCGGCAAAACCTCGACAATGATGCCCTTGGCCAAAAAGGGCGTATGCGTTTTTTCCTGAATATATTCAGGAAAAAAAGCATACGCCCTTTTTGGCCAAGCAAGCAACCTGGAAAGGCAAATCAGCGCTACAAAGAAGTCTCGCTTCCCATCGGTCAAAAGGGCCATGCTGAATAAAGTGTCAAAACCAGAAATGCAGGGCAGGCCATTTAGAAACGGGAGCCTTGCTACGCTGATGGGCGGGATGTAAATTGCCAACAGCCACTCTGGTGAAGTGTACGGTGTGTCCTGAAACATCTAAAAAACTCAGCTTAGAGAGCATAGGGCACTTCCACTCATGGGCGTATAAATTGGGAAAACTAAAAATCAGCAAGACACAGGCACCCCAACGTTTAGGGCTGCTCTGTTGACAAGAACCTCCACTTCGTTACACCTTAAATATCCCAGGAAAGAGAAAAATGGATAAAGAAGTTGTGGTCCTTATGTACAATGGAATATCACTCAGCCATGAAATCAACGTCATAAGGCTAGTAGCAGCATGATGAGTGGATTTAGGTACGACGATACTAAGTGAAATAAGTCACACAGAAAAAGACACTTATCATAAGATATCACTTATAGAGGGAATGTAAAAACCGCTACCCTTGAACTGAATTACAAAACAGAACAGAGTCACACGTTTAGAAAACACACTATGGCTGCTTCACGGGAAAGGTGAGGTGGGGTGATGCATAAAACAAGGGTTTCAAATTAGCTCAGATACCGTTCCATAAACCCAATATGTAATAGACAAGACCTACTCCTTGCTCAGTGAATTGGACTCGACACCCCCTAATCACGGCCCAAGAATATATCTGACTAGTAAGAATCTTAAAACCTATGTATTGATATCTCTCTGTAAGTGAGTCAAGTGGGTGTAAAGTGACATAAACACAGCAGTGAAAAGCAGCTAAACCCCATTATAAAAATCAATTACTTTTAAAATCCTGTGAAACAAAGACAGTGAAAGAGAGAGAAATTCTTACAAAATTCGTTCAGGGGCTGTGATGCCACCTGGATTGACCATGTATAGACCCACAGCTGATTGAGACATAAGGGTGGACACTCTTGGGGCTGAGAGGTTTGGTGAGGTTGGGTGAGCAAACGCAGACCCTTTAAAGTAATACTGCGTGGTACCCATCCTATGGGTCCCAAATCTCCAGGTTCAAGGGCATCTTCCTACATCGAAAACATGCATGAGAAACCCAGAAGATGGTACACCGTGTGATCGGGAAAGGTTTCTAAAACACACCTCATTTCTCATCTCCTTGTGCTCGGGTTCGCCATTCCAGCCGCTTTACTAGCAATCTCCCTCCTTGGAGAATCAGCACCTTTAACCTCCTGTTCCGTACAGGTTGCAATTTGTCCTGAGGATGAACGGGAAGAGGGGGAACCAATGAGAGACTAGCTCTAGGTGTTGGGACAGGCACAGGTCACTCTATTTTCCCATCAGGAAGAAGAATTAAGCACAGGCTCAGCCTGCCGCCCAGGACCAGAATAGGGCCTGAAGCAATCCTGCGCTTTTGCGGCCAGCTCCCAAGAAAGCGAGTTGAAAAATGGAGCTCAGGGGCACTGCAATTCACAAACCTGCAGACTTATAAATGATCACTCTCGTCCACAAATATATTGAGGGAAGGCAACGAAGAGGATTTGAAAGCAAGGCAGAATTGCAGGAAACAGATTTCAGGAGGGAGATTCGAATCGCCTTTAAAGCACAGGAAAAGCGGCAAAACCTCGACAATGATGCCCTTGGCCAAAAAGGGCGTATGCATTTTTTCATGAATATATTCAGGAAAAAACGCATACGCCCTTTTTGGCCAAGCAAGCAACCTGGAAAGGCAAATCAGCGCTACAAAGAAGTCTCGCTTCCCATCGGTCAAAAGGGCCATGCTGAATAAAGTGTGAAAACCAGAAATGCAGGGCAGGCCATTTAGAAACGGGAGCCTTGCTATGCTGATGGGCGGGATGTAAATTGCCAACAGCCACTCTGGTGAAGTGTACGGTGTGTCCTGAAACATCTAAAAAACTCAGCTTAGAGAGCATAGGGCACTTCCACTCATGGGCGTATAAATTGGGAAAACTAAAAATCAGCAAGACACAGGCACCCCAACGTTTAGGGCTGCTCTGTTGACAAGAACCTCCACTTCGTTACACCTTAAATATCTCAGGATAGAGAAAAATGGATAAAGAAGTTGTGGTCCTTATGTACAATGGAATATCACTCAGCCATGAAATCAACGTCATAAGGCTAGTAGCAGTATGATGAGTGGATTTAGGTACGACGATTCTAAGTGAAATAAGTCACACAGAAAAAGACACTTATCATAAGATATCACTTATAGAGGGAATGTAAAAACCGCTACCCTTGAACTGAATTACAAAACAGAACAGAGTCACACGTTTAGAAAACACACTATGGCTGCTTCACGGGAAAGGTGAGGTGGGGTGATGCATAAAACAAGGGTTTCAAATTAGCTCAGATACCGTTCCATAAACCCAATATGTAATAGACAAGACCTACTCCTTGCTCAGTGAATTGGACTCGACACCCCTATTCACGGCCCAAGAATATATCTGACTAGTAAGAATCTTAAAACCTATGTATTGATATCTCTCTGTAAGTGAGTCAAGTGGGTGTAAAGTGACATAAACACAGCAGTGAAAAGCAGCTAAACCCCATTATAAAAATCAATTACTTTTAAAATCCTGTGAAACAAAGACAGTGAAAGAGAGAGAAATTCTTACAAAATTCGTTCAGGGGCTGTGATGCCACCTGGATTGACCATGTATAGACCCACAGCAGATTGAGACATAAGGGTGGACACTCTTGGGGCTGAGAGGTTTGGTGAGGTTGGGTGAGCAAACGCAGACCCTTTAAAGTAATACTGCGTGGTACCCATCCCATGGGTCCCAAATCTCCAGGTTCAAGGGCATCTTCCTACATCGAAAACATGCATGAGAAACCCAGAACATGGTACACCGTGTGATCGGGAAAGGTTTCTAAAACACACCTCATTTCTCATCTCCTTGTGCTCGGGTTCGCCATTCCAGCCGCTTTACTAGCTATCTCCCTCCTTGGAGAATCAGCACCTTTAACCTCCTGTTCCGTACAGGTTGCAATTTGTCCTGAGGATGAACGGGAAGAGGGGGAACCAATGAGAGACTAGCTCTAGGTGTTGGGACAGGCACAGGTCACTCTATTTTCCCATCAGGAAGAAGAATTAAGCACAGGCTCAGCCTGCCGCCCGGGACCAGAATAGGGCCTGAAGCAATCCTGCGCTTTTGCGGCCAGCTCCCAAGAAAGCGAGTTGAAAAATGGAGCTCAGGGGCACTGCAATTCACAAACCTGCAGACTTATAAATGATCACTCTCGTCCACAAATATATTGAGGGAAGGCAACGAAGAGGATTTGAAAGCAAGGCAGAATTGCAGGAAACAGATATCAGATTCAGGAGGGAGATTGGAATCGCCTTTAAAGCACAGGAAAAGCGGCAAAACCTCGACAATGATGCCCTTGGCCAAAAAGGGCGTATGCGTTTTTTCCTGAATATATTCAGGAAAAAACGCATACGCCCTTTTAGGCCAAGCAAGCAACCGGTAAAGGCAAATCAGCGCTACAAAGAAGTCTCGTTTCCCATCGGTCAAAAGGGCCATGCTGAATAAAGTGTCAAAACCAGAAATGCAGGGCAGGCCATTTAGAAACGGGAGCCTTGCTACGCTGATGGGCGGGATGTAAATTGCCAACAGCCACTCTGGTGAAGTGTACGGTGTGTCCTGATACATCTAAAAAACTCAGCTTAGAGAGCATAGGGCACTTCCACTCATGGGCGTATAAATTGGGAAAACTAAAAATCAGCAAGACACAGGCACCCCAACGTTTAGGGCTGCTCTGTTGACAAGAACCTCCACTTCGTTACACCTTAAATATCCCAGGAAAGAGAAAAATGGATAAAGAAGTTGTGGTCCTTATGTACAATGGAATATCACTCAGCCATGAAATCAACGTCATAAGGCTAGTAGCAGCATGATGAGTGGATTTAGGTACGACGATTCTAAGTGAAATAAGTCACACAGAAAAAGACACTTATCATAAGATATCACTTATAGAGGGAATGAAAAAACCGCTACCCTTGAACTGAATTACAAAACAGAACAGAGTCACACGTTTAGAAAACACACAATGGCTGCTTAACGGGAAAGGTGAGGTGGGGTGATGAATAAAACAAGGGTTTCAAATTAGCTCAGATACCGTTCCATAAACCCAATATGTACTAGACAAGACCTAATCCTTGCTCAGTGAATTGGACTCAAAACCCCCTATTCACGGCCCAAGAATATATGTGACTAGTAAGAATCTTAAAACCTATGTATTGATATCTCTCTGTAAGTGAGTCAAGTGGGTGTAAAGTGACATAAACACAGCAGTGAAAAGCAGCTAAACCCCATTATAAAAATCAATTACTTTTAAAAACCTGTGAAACAAAGACAGTGAAAGAGAGAGAAATTCTTACAAAATTCGTTCAGGGGCTGTGATGCCACCTGGATTGACCATGTATAGACCCACAGCTGATTGAGACATAAGGGTGGACACTCTTGGGGCTGAGAGGTTTGGTGAGGTTGGGTGAGCAAACGCAGACCCTTTAAAGTAATACTGCGTGTTACCCATCCCATGGGTCCCAAATCTCCAGGTTCAAGGCCATCTTAATACATCGAAAACATGCATGAGGAACCCAGAAGATGGTTCACCGTGTGATCGGGAAAGGTTTCTAAAACACACCTCATTTCTCATCTCCTTGTGCTCGGGTTCGCCATTCCAGCCGCTTTACTAGCAATCTCCCTCCTTGGAGAATCAGCACCTTTAACCTCCTGTTCCGTACAGGTTGTAATTTGTCCTGAGGATGAACGGGAAGAGGGGGAACCAATGAGAGACTAGCTCTAGGTGTTGGGACAGGCACAGGTCACTCTATTTTCCCATCAGGAAGAAGAATTAAGCACAGGCTCAGCCTGCCGCCCGGGACCAGAATAGGGCCTGAAGCAAACCTGCGCTTTTGCGGCCAGATCCCAAGAAAGCGAGTTGAAAAATGGAGCTCAGGCGCACTGCAATTCACAAACCTGCAGACTTATAAATGTTCACTCTCGTCCACAAATATATTGAGGGAAGGCAACGAAGAGGATTTGAAAGCAAGGCAGAATTGCAGGAAACAGATTTCAGGAGGGAGATTCGAATCGCCTTTAAAGCACAAGAAAAGCAGCAAAACCTCGACAATGATGCCCTTGGCCAAAAACGGCGTATGCGTTTTTTCCTGAATATATTCAGGAAAAAACGCATACGCCCTTTTTGGCCAACCAAGCAACCTGGAAAGGCAAATCAGCGCTACAAAGAAGTCTCGCTTCCCATCGGTCAAAAGGGCCAAGCTGAATAAAGTGTCAAAACCAGAAATGCAGGGCAGGCCATGGAGAAACGGGAGCCTTGCTACGCTGATGGGCGGGATGTAAATTGCCAACAGCCACTCTGGAGAAGTGTACGGTGTGTCCTGAAACATCTAAAAAACTCAGCTTAGAGAGCATAGGGCACTTCCACTCATGGGCGTATAAATTGGGAAAACTAAAAATCAGCAAGACACAGGCACCCCAACGTTTAGGGCTGCTCTGTTGACAAGAACCTCCACTTCGTTACACCTTAAATATCTCAGGAAAGAGAAAGATGGATAAATAAGTTGTGGTCCTTATGTACAAAGGAATATCACTCAGCCATGAAATCAACGTCATAAGGCTAGTAGCAGCATGATGAGTGGATTTAGGTACGACGATTTTAAGTGAAATAAGTCACAGAGAAAAAGACACTTATCATAAGATATCACTTATAGAGGGAATGTAAAAACCGCTACCCTTGAACTGAATTACAAAACAGAACAGAGTCACACGTTTAGAAAACACACTATGGCTGCTTCACGGGAAAGGTGAGGTGGGGTGATGCATAAAACAAGGGTTTCAAATTAGCTCAGATACCGTTCCATAAACCCAATATGTAACAGACAAGACCTACTCCTTGCTCAGTGAATTGGACTCAACACCCCCTATTCACGGCCCAAGAATATATCTTACTAGTAAGAATCTTAAAACCTATGTATTGATATCTCTCTGTAAGTGAGTCAAGTGGGTGTAAAGTGACATAAACACAGCAGTGAAAAGCAGCTAAACCCCATTATAAAAATCAATTACTTTTAAAAACCTGTGAAACAAAGACAGTGAAAGAGAGAGAAATTCTTACAAAATTCGTTCAGGGGCTGTGATGCCACCTGGATTGACCATGTATAGACCCACAGCTGATTGAGACATAAGGGTGGACACTCTTGGGGCTGAGAGGTTTGGTGAGGTTGGGTGAGCAAACGCAGACACTTTAAAGTAATACTGCGTGCTACCCATCCCATGGGTCCCAAATCTCCAGGTTCAAGGGCACCTTCCTACATCGAAAACATGCATGAGAAACCCAGAAGATGGTACACCGTGTGATCGGGAAAGGTTTCTAAAACGCACCTCATTTCTCATCTCCTTGTGTTCGGGTTCGCCATTCCAGCCGCTTTACTAGCAATCTCCCTCCTTGGAGAATCAGCACCTTTAACCTCCTGTTCCGTACAGGTTGCAATTTGTCCTGAGGATGAACGGGAAGAGGGGGAACCAATGAGAGACTAGCTCTAGGTGTTGGGACAGGCACAGGTCACTCTATTTTCCCATCAGGAAGAAGAATTAAGCACAGGCTCAGCCTGCCGCCCGGGACCAGAATAGGGCCTGAAGCAATCCTGCGCTTTTGCGGCCAGCTCCCAAGAAAGCGAGTTGAAAAATGGAGCTCAGGGGCACTGCAATTCACAAACCTGCAGACTTATAAATGATCACTCTCGTCCACAAATATATTGAGGGAAGGCAACGAAGAGGATTTGAAAAAAAGGCAGAATTGCAGGAAACAGATTTCAGGAGGGAGAGTCAAATCGCCTTTAAAGCACAGGAAAAGCGGCAAAACCTCGACAAGATGCCCTTGGCCAAAAAGGGCGTATGCGTTTTTTCCTGAATATATTCAGGAAAAAACGCATACGCCCTTTTTGGCCAACCAAGCAACCTGGAAAGGCAAATCAGCGCTACAAAGAAGTCTCGCTTCCCATCGGTCAAAAGGGCCATGATGAATAAAGTGTCAAAACCAGAAATGCAGGGCAGGCCATGAGGAAACGGGAGCCTTGTTACGATGATGGGCGGGATGTAAATTGCCAACAGCCACTCTGGAGAAGTGTACGATGTGTCCTGAAACATCTAAAAAAATCAGCTTAGAGAGCATAGGGCACTTCCACTCATGGGCGAATAAAGTGGGAAAATTAAAAACCAGCAAGACACAGGCACCCCAAAGTTTAGGGCTGCTCTGTTGACAAGAACCTCCAACTTCGTTACACCTTAAATATCCCAGGAAAGAGAAAAATGGATAAAGAAGTTGTGGTCCTTATGTACAATGGAATATCACTCAGCCATGAAATCAACGTCATAAGGCTAGTAGCAGCATGATGAGTGGATTTAGGTACGACGATTCTAAGTGAAATAAGTCACACAGAAAAAGACACTTATCATAAGATATCACTTATAGAGGGAATGAAAAAACCGCTACCCTTGAACTGAATTACAAAACAGAACAGAGTCACACGTTTAGAAAACACACAATGGCTGCTTAACGGGAAAGGTGAGGTGGGGTGATGAATAAAACAAGGGTTTCAAATTAGCTCAGATACCGTTCCATAAACCCAATATGTACTAGACAAGACCTACTCCTTGCTCAGTGAATTGGACTCAAAACCCCCTATTCACGGCCCAAGAATATATCTGACTAGTAAGAATCTTAAAACCTATGTATTGATATCTCTCTGTAAGTGAGTCAAGTGGGTGTGAAGTGACATAAACACAGCAGTGAAAAGCAGCTAAACCCCATTATAAAAATCAATTACTTTTAAAAACCTGTGAAAAAAAGACAGTGAAAGAGAGAGAAATTCTTACAAAATTCGTTTAGGGGCAGTTATGCTACCTGGATTGACCATATCTAGACCCACAGCTGATTGAGACATAAGGGTGGACACTCTTGGGGATGAGAGGTTTGGTGAGGTTGGGTGAGGAAACGCAGACCCTTTAAAGTAATACTGCGTGGTACCCATCCCATGGGTCCCAAATCTCCAGGTTCAAGGGCATCTTCCTACATCGAAAACATGCATGAGAAACCCAGAAGATGGTACACCGTGTGATCGCGAAAGGTTTCTAAAACGCACCTCATTTCTCATCTCCTTGTGCTCGGGTTCGCCATTCCAGCTGCTTTACTAGCAATCTCCCTCCTTGGAGAATCAGCACCTTTAACCTCCTGTTCCGTACAGGTTGCAGTTTGTCTTGAGGATGAACGGGAAGAGGGGAAAACAATGAGAGACTAGCTCTAGGTGTTGGGACAGGCACAGGTCACTCTATTTTCCCATCAGGAAGAAGAATTAACCCCAGGCTCAGCCTGCCGCCCGGGACCAGAATAGGGCCTGAAGCAATCCTGCGCTTTTGCGGCCAGCTCCCAAGAAAGCGAGTTGAAAAATGGAGCTCAGGGGCACTGCAATTCACAAACCTGCAGACTTATAAATGATCACTCTCGTCCACAAATATATTGAGGGAAGGCAACGAAGAGGATTTGAAAGCAAGGCAGAATTGCAGGAAACAGATTTCAGGAGGGAGAGTCAAATCGCCTTTAAAGCACAGGAAAAGCGGCAAAACCTCGACAAGATGCCCTTGGCCAAAAAGGGCGTATGCGTTTTTTCCTGAATATATTCAGGAAAAAACGCATACGCCCTTTTTGGCCAACCAAGCAACCTGGAAAGGCAAATCAGCGCTACAAAGAAGTCTCGCTTCCCATCGGTCAAAAGGGCCATGCTGAATAAAGTGTCAAAACCAGAAATGCAGGGCAGGCCATGAGGAAACGGGAGCCTTGTTACGATGATGGGCGGGATGTAAATTGCCAACAGCCACTCTGGAGAAGTGTACGATGTGTCCTGAAACATCTAAAAAACTCAGCTTAGAGAGCATAGGGCACTTCCACTCATGGGCGTATAAAGTGGGAAAATTAAAAACCAGCAAGACACAGGCACCCCAAAGTTTAGGGCTGCTCTGTTGACAAGAACCTCCAACTTCGTTACACCTTAAATATCCCAGGAAAGAGAAAAATGGATAAAGAAGTTGTGGTCCTTATGTACAATGGAATATCACTCAGCCATGAAATCAACGTCATAAGGCTAGTAGCAGCATGATGAGTGGATTTAGGTACGACGATTCTAAGTGAAATAAGTCACACAGAAAAAGACACTTATCATAAGATATCACTTATAGAGGGAATGAAAAAACCGCTACCCTTGAACTGAATTACAAAACAGAACAGAGTCACACGTTTAGAAAACACACAATGGCTGCTTAACGGGAAAGGTGAGGTGGGGTGATGAATAAAACAAGGGTTTCAAATTAGCTCAGATACCGTTCCATAAACCCAATATGTACTAGACAAGACCTACTCCTTGCTCAGTGAATTGGACTCAAAACCCCCTATTCACGGCCCAAGAATATATCTGACTAGTAAGAATCTTAAAACCTATGTATTGATATCTCTCTGTAAGTGAGTCAAGTGGGTGTGAAGTGACATAAACACAGCAGTGAAAAGCAGCTAAACCCCATTATAAAAATCAATTACTTTTAAAAACCTGTGAAAAAAAGACAGTGAAAGAGAGAGAAATTCTTACAAAATTCGTTTAGGGGCAGTTATGCTACCTGGATTGACCATATCTAGACCCACAGCTGATTGAGACATAAGGGTGGACACTCTTGGGGATGAGAGGTTTGGTGAGGTTGGGTGAGGAAACGCAGACCCTTTAAAGTAATACTGCGTGGTACCCATCCCATGGGTTCCAAATCTCCAGGTTCAAGGGCATCTTCCTACATCGAAAACATGCATGAGAAACCCAGAAGATGGTACACCGTGTGATCGCGAAAGGTTTCTAAAACGCACCTCATTTCTCATCTCCTTGTGCTCGGGTTCGCCATTCCAGCTGCTTTACTAGCAATCTCCCTCCTTGGAGAATCAGCACCTTTAACCTCCTGTTCCGTACAGGTTGCAGTTTGTCCTGAGGATGAACGGGAAGAGGGGAAAACAATGAGAGACTAGCTCTAGGTGTTGGGACAGGCACAGGTCACTCTATTTTCCCATCAGGAAGAAGAATTAACCCCAGGCTCAGCCTGCCGCCCGGGACCAGAATAGGGCCTGAAGCAATACTGCGCTTTTGCGGCCAGCTCCCAAGAAAGCGAGTTGAAAAATGGAGCTCAGGGGCACTGCAATTCACAAACCTGCAGACTTATAAATGATCACTCTCGTCCACAAATATATTGAGGGAAGGCAACGAAGAGGATTTGAAAGCAAGGCAGAATTGCAGGAAACAGATTTCAGGAGGGAGAGTCAAATCGCCTTTAAAGCACAGGAAAAGCGGCAAAACCTCGACAAGATGCCCTTGGCCAAAAAGGGCGTATGCGTTTTTTCCTGAATATATTCAGGAAAAAACGCATACGCCCTTTTTGGCCAACCAAGCAACCTGGAAAGGCAAATCAGCGCTATAAAGAAGTCTCGCTTCCCATCGGTCAAAAGGGCCATGCTGAATAAAGTGTCAAAACCAGAAATGCAGGGCAGGCCATGAGGAAACGGGAGCCTTGTTACGATGATGGGTGGGATGTAAATTGCCAACAGCCACTCTGGAGAAGTGTACGATGTGTCCTGAAACATCTAAAAAACTCAGCTTAGAGAGCATAGGGCACTTCCACTCATGGGCGTATAAAGTGGGAAAATTAAAAACCAGCAAGACACAGGCACCCCAAAGTTTAGGGCTGCTCTGTTGACAAGAACCTCCAACTTCGTTACACCTTAAATATCCCAGGAAAGAGAAAAATGGATAAAGAAGTTGTGGTCCTTATGTACAATGGAATATCACTCAGCCATGAAATCAACGTCATAAGGCTAGTAGCAGCATGATGAGTGGATTTAGGTACGACGATTCTAAGTGAAATAAGTCACACAGAAAAAGACACTTATCATAAGATATCACTTATAGAGGGAATGAAAAAACCGCTACCCTTGAACTGAATTACAAAACAGAACAGAGTCACACGTTTAGAAAACACACAATGGCTGCTTAACGGGAAAGGTGAGGTGGGGTGATGAATAAAACAAGGGTTTCAAATTAGCTCAGATACCGTTCCATAAACCCAATATGTACTAGACAAGACCTACTCCTTGCTCAGTGAATTGGACTCAAAACCCCCTATTCACGGCCCAAGAATATATGTGACTAGTAAGAATCTTAAAACCTATGTATTGATATCTCTCTGTAAGTGAGTCAAGTGGGTGTAAAGCGACATAAACACAGCAGTGAAAAGCAGCTAAACCCCATTATAAAAATCAATTACTTTTAAAAACCTGTGAAACAAAGACAGTGAAAGAGAGAGAAATTCTTACAAAATTCGTTCAGGGGCTGTGATGCCACCTGGATTGACCATGTATAGACCCACAGCTGATTGAGACATAAGGGTGGACACTCTTGGGGCTGAGAGGTTTGGTGAGGTTGGGTGAGCAAACGCAGACCCTTTAAAGTAATACTGCGTGTTACCCATCCCATTGGTCCCAAATCTCCAGGTTCAAGGCCATCTTAATACATCGAAAACATGCATGAGGAACCCAGAAGATGGTTCACCGTGTGATCGGGAAAGGTTTCTAAAACACACCTCATTTCTCATCTCCTTGTGCTCGGGTTCGCCATTCCAGCCGCTTTACTAGCAATCTCCCTCCTTGGAGAATCAGCACCTTTAACCTCCTGTTCCGTACAGGTTGTAATTTGTCCTGAGGATGAACGGGAAGAGGGGAAAACAATGAGAGACTAGCTCTAGGTGTTGGGACAGGCACAGGTCACTCTATTTTCCCATCAGGAAGAAGAATTAACCCCAGGCTCAGCCTGCCGCCCGGGACCAGAATAGGGCCTGAAGCAATCCTGCGCTTTTGCGGCCAGCTCCCAAGAAAGCGAGTTGAAAAATGGAGCTCAGGGGCACTGCAATTCACAAACCTGCAGACTTATAAATGATCACTCTCGTCCACAAATATATTGAGGGAAGGCAACGAAGAGGATTTGAAAGCAAGGCAGAATTGCAGGAAACAGATTTCAGGAGGGAGAGTCAAATCGCCTTTAAAGCACAGGAAAAGCGGCAAAACCTCGACAAGATGCCCTTGGCCAAAAAGGGCGTATGCGTTTTTTCCTGAATATATTCAGGAAAAAACGCATACGCCCTTTTTGGCCAACCAAGCAACCTGGAAAGGCAAATCAGCGCTATAAAGAAGTCTCGCTTCCCATCGGTCAAAAGGGCCATGCTGAATAAAGTGTCAAAACCAGAAATGCAGGGCAGGCCATGAGGAAACGGGAGCCTTGTTACGATGATGGGCGGGATGTAAATTGCCAACAGCCACTCTGGAGAAGTGTACGATGTGTCCTGAAACATCTAAAAAACTCAGCTTAGAGAGCATAGGGCACTTCCACTCATGGGCGTATAAAGTGGGAAAATTAAAAACCAGCAAGACACAGGCACCCCAAAGTTTAGGGCTGCTCTGTTGACAAGAACCTCCAACTTCGTTACACCTTAAATATCCCAGGAAAGAGAAAAATGGATAAAGAAGTTGTGGTCCTTATGTACAATGGAATATCACTCAGCCATGAAATCAACGTCATAAGGCTAGTAGCAGCATGATGAGTGGATTTAGGTACGACGATTCTAAGTGAAATAAGTCACACAGAAAAAGACACTTATCATAAGATATCACTTATAGAGGGAAGGAAAAAACCGCTACCCTTGAACTGAATTACAAAACAGAACAGAGTCACACGTTTAGAAAACACACAATGGCTGCTTAACGGGAAAGGTGAGGTGGGGTGATGAATAAAACAAGGGTTTCAAATTAGCTCAGATACCGTTCCATAAACCCAATATGTACTAGACAAGACCTACTCCTTGCTCAGTGAATTGGACTCAAAACCCCCTATTCACGGCCCAAGAATATATGTGACTAGTAAGAATCTTAAAACCTATGTATTGATATCTCTCTGTAAGTGAGTCAAGTGGGTGTAAAGCGACATAAACACAGCAGTGAAAAGCAGCTAAACCCCATTATAAAAATCAATTACTTTTAAAAACCTGTGAAACAAAGACAGTGAAAGAGAGAGAAATTCTTACAAAATTCGTTCAGGGGCTGTGATGCCACCTGGATTGACCATGTATAGACCCACAGCTGATTGAGACATAAGGGTGGACACTCTTGGGGCTGATAGGTTTGGTGAGGTTGGGTGAGCAAACGCAGACCCTTTAAAGTAATACTGCGTGTTACCCATCCCATGGGTCCCAAATCTCCAGGTTCAAGGCCATCTTAATACATCAAAAACATGCATGAGGAACCCAGAAGATGGTTCACCGTGTGATCGGGAAAGGTTTCTAAAACACACCTCATTTCTCATCTCCTTGTGCTCGGGTTCGCCATTCCAGCCGCTTTACTAGCAATCTCCCTCCTTGGAGAATCAGCACCTTTAACCTCCTGTTCCGTACAGGTTGTAATTTGTCCTGAGGATGAACGGGAAGAGGGGAAAACAATGAGAGACTAGCTCTAGGTGTTGGGACAGGCACAGGTCACTCTATTTTCCCATCAGGAAGAAGAATTAACCCCAGGCTCAGCCTGCCGCCCGGGACCAGAATAGGGCCTGAAGCAATCCTGCGCTTTTGCGGCCAGCTCCCAAGAAAGCGAGTTGAAAAATGGAGCTCAGGGGCACTGCAATTCACAAACCTGCAGACTTATAAATGATCACTCTCGTCCACAAATATATTGAGGGAAGGCAACGAAGAGGATTTGAAAGCAAGGCAGAATTGCAGGAAACAGATTTCAGGAGGGAGAGTCAAATCGCCTTTAAAGCACAGGAAAAGCGGCAAAACCTCGACAAGATGCCCTTGGCCAAAAAGGGCGTATGCGTTTTTTCCTGAATATATTCAGGAAAAAACGCATACGCCCTTTTTGGCCAACCAAGCAACCTGGAAAGGCAAATCAGCGCTATAAAGAAGTCTCGCTTCCCATCGGTCAAAAGGGCCATGCTGAATAAAGTGTCAAAACCAGAAATGCAGGGCAGGCCATGAGGAAACGGGAGCCTTGTTACGATGATGGGCGGGATGTAAATTGCCAACAGCCACTCTGGAGAAGTGTACGATGTGTCCTGAAACATCTAAAAAACTCAGCTTAGAGAGCATAGGGCACTTCCACTCATGGGCGTATAAAGTGGGAAAATTAAAAACCAGCAAGACACAGGCACCCCAAAGTTTAGGGCTGCTCTGTTGACAAGAACCTCCAACTTCGTTACACCTTAAATATCCCAGGAAAGAGAAAAATGGATAAAGAAGTTGTGGTCCTTATGTACAATGGAATATCACTCAGCCATGAAATCAACGTCATAAGGCTAGTAGCAGCATGATGAGTGGATTTAGGTACGACGATTCTAAGTGAAATAAGTCACACAGAAAAAGACACTTATCATAAGATATCACTTATAGAGGGAATGAAAAAACCGCTACCCTTGAACTGAATTACAAAACAGAACAGAGTCACACGTTTAGAAAACACACAATGGCTGCTTAACGGGAAAGGTGAGGTGGGGTGATGAATAAAACAAGGGTTTCAAATTAGCTCAGATACCGTTCCATAAACCCAATATGTACTAGACAAGACCTACTCCTTGCTCAGTGAATTGGACTCAAAACCCCCTATTCACGGCCCAAGAATATATGTGACTAGTAAGAATCTTAAAACCTATGTATTGATATCTCTCTGTAAGTGAGTCAAGTGGGTGTAAAGTGACATAAACACAGCAGTGAAAAGCAGCTAAACCCCATTATAAAAATCAATTACTTTTAAAAACCTGTGAAACAAAGACAGTGAAAGAGAGAGAAATTCTTACAAAATTCGTTCAGGGGCTGTGATGCCACCTGGATTGACCATGTATAGACCCACAGCTGATTGAGACATAAGGGTGGACACTCTTGGGGCTGAGAGGTTTGGTGAGGTTGGGTGAGCAAACGCAGACCCTTTAAAGTAATACTGCGTGTTACCCATCCCATGGGTCCCAAATCTCCAGGTTCAAGGCCATCTTAATACATCGAAAACATGCATGAGGAACCCAGAAGATGGTTCACCGTGTGATCGGGAAAGGTTTCTAAAACACACCTCATTTCTCATCTCCTTGTGCTCGGGTTCGCCATTCCAGCCGCTTTACTAGCAATCTCCCTCCTTGGAGAATCAGCACCTTTAACCTCCTGTTCCGTACAGGTTGTAATTTGTCCTGAGGATGAACGGGAAGAGGGGGAACCAATGAGAGACTAGCTCTAGGTGTTGGGACAGGCACAGGTCACTCTATTTTCCCATCAGGAAGAAGAATTAAGCACAGGCTCAGCCTGCCGCCCGGGACCAGAATAGGGCCTGAAGCAAACCTGCGCTTTTGCGGCCAGATCCCAAGAAAGCGAGTTGAAAAATGGAGCTCAGGCGCACTTCAATTCACAAACCTGCAGACTTATAAATGTTCACTCTCGTCCACAAATATATTGAGGGAAGGCAACGAAGAGGATTTGAAAGCAAGGCAGAATTGCAGGAAACAGATTTCAGGAGGGAGATTCGAATCGCCTTTAAAGCACAAGAAAAGCAGCAAAACCTCGACAATGATGCCCTTGGCCAAAAACGGCGTATGCGTTTTTTCCTGAATATATTCAGGAAAAAACGCATACGCCCTTTTTGGCCAACCAAGCAACCTGGAAAGGCAAATCAGCGCTACAAAGAAGTCTCGCTTCCCATCGGTCAAAAGGGCCAAGCTGAATAAAGTGTCAAAACCAGAAATGCAGGGCAGGCCATGGAGAAACGGGAGCCTTGCTACGCTGATGGGCGGGATGTAAATTGCCAACAGCCACTCTGGAGAAGTGTACGGTGTGTCCTGAAACATCTAAAAAACTCAGCTTAGAGAGCATAGGGCACTTCCACTCATGGGCGTATAAATTGGGAAAACTAAAAATCAGCAAGACACAGGCACCCCAACGTTTAGGGCTGCTCTGTTGACAAGAACCTCCACTTCGTTACACCTTAAATATCTCAGGAAAGAGAAAGATGGATAAATAAGTTGTGGTCCTTATGTACAAAGGAATATCACTCAGCCATGAAATCAACGTCATAAGGCTAGTAGCAGCATGATGAGTGGATTTAGGTACGACGATTTTAAGTGAAATAAGTCACAGAGAAAAAGACACTTATCATAAGATATCACTTATAGAGGGAATGTAAAAACCGCTACCCTTGAACTGAATTACAAAACAGAACAGAGTCACACGTTTAGAAAACACACTATGGCTGCTTCACGGGAAAGGTGAGGTGGGGTGATGCATAAAACAAGGGTTTCAAATTAGCTCAGATACCGTTCCATAAACCCAATATGTACTAGACAAGACCTACTCCTTGCTCAGTGAATTGGACTCAAAACCCCCTATTCACGGCCCAAGAATATATCTGACTAGTAAGAATCTTAAAACCTATGTATTGATATCTCTCTGTAAGTGAGTCAAGTGGGTGTGAAGTGACATAAACACAGCAGTGAAAAGCAGCTAAACCCCATTATAAAAATCAATTACTTTTAAAAACCTGTGAAAAAAAGACAGTGAAAGAGAGAGAAATTCTTACAAAATTCGTTTAGGGGCAGTTATGCTACCTGGATTGACCATATCTAGACCCACAGCTGATTGAGACATAAGGGTGGACACTCTTGGGGATGAGAGGTTTGGTGAGGTTGGGTGAGGAAACGCAGACCCTTTAAAGTAATACTGCGTGGTACCCATCCCATGTGTCCCAAATCTCCAGGTTCAAGGGCATCTTCCTACATCGAAAACATGCATGAGAAACCCAGAAGATGGTACACCGTGTGATCGCGAAAGGTTTCTAAAACGCACCTCATTTCTCATCTCCTTGTGCTCGGGTTCGCCATTCCAGCTGCTTTACTAGCAATCTCCCTCCTTGGAGAATCAGCACCTTTAACCTCCTGTTCCGTACAGGTTGCAGTTTGTCTTGAGGATGAACGGGAAGAGGGGAAAACAATGAGAGACTAGCTCTAGGTGTTGAGACAGGCACAGGTCACTCTATTTTCCCATCAGGAAGAAGAATTAAGCACAGGCTCAGCCTGCCGCCCGGGACCAGAATAGGGCCTGAAGCAATCCTGCGCTTTTGCGGCCAGCTCCCAAGAAAGCGAGTTGAAAAATGGAGCTCAGGGGCACTGCAATTCACAAACCTGCAGACTTATAAATGATCACTCTCGTCCACAAATATATTGAGGGAAGGCAACGAAGAGGATTTGAAAGCAAGGCAGAATTGCAGGAAACAGATTTCAGGAGGGAGAGTCAAATCGCCTTTAAAGCACAGGAAAAGCGGGAAAACCTCGACAAGATGCCCTTGGCCAAAAAGGGCGTATGCGTTTTTTCCTGAATATATTCAGGAAAAAACGCATACGCCCTTTTTGGCCAACCAAGCAACCTGGAAAGGCAAATCAGCGCTACAAAGAAGTCTCGCTTCCCATCGGTCAAAAGGGCCATGCTGAATAAAGTGTCAAAACCAGACATGCAGGGCAGGCCATGAGGAAACGGGAGCCTTGTTACGATGATGGGCGGGATGTAAATTGCCAACAGCCACTCTGGAGAAGTGTACGATGTGTCCTGAAACATCTAAAAAACTCAGCTTAGAGAGCATAGGGCACTTCCACTCATGGGCGTATAAAGTGGGAAAATTAAAAACCAGCAAGACACAGGCACCCCAAAGTTTAGGGCTGCTCTGTTGACAAGAACCTCCAACTTCGTTACACCTTAAATATCCCAGGAAAGAGAAAAATGGATAAAGAAGTTGTGGTCCTTATGTACAATGGAATATCACTCAGCCATGAAATCAACGTCATAAGGCTAGTAGCAGCATGATGAGTGGATTTAGGTACGACGATTCTAAGTGAAATAAGTCACACAGAAAAAGACACTTATCATAAGATATCACTTATAGAGGGAATGAAAAAATCGCTACCCTTGAACTGAATTACAAAACAGAACAGAGTCACACGTTTAGAAAAAACACAATGGCTGCTTAACGGGAAAGGTGAGGTGGGGTGATGAATAAAACAAGGGTTTCAAATTAGCTCAGATACCGTTCCATAAACCCAATATGTACTAGACAAGACCTACTCCTTGCTCAGTGAATTGGACTCAAAACGCCCTATTCACGGCCCAAGAATATATCTGACTAGTAAGAATCTTAAAACCTATGTATTGATATCTCTCTGTAAGTGAGTCAAGTGGGTGTGAAGTGACATAAACACAGCAGTGAAAAGCAGCTAAACCCCATTATAAAAATCAATTACTTTTAAAAACCTGTGAAAAAAAGACAGTGAAAGAGAGAGAAATTCTTACAAAATTCGTTTAGGGGCAGTTATGCTACCTGGATTGACCATATCTAGACCCACAGCTGATTGAGACATAAGGGTGGACACTCTTGGGGATGAGAGGTTTGGTGAGGTTGGGTGAGGAAACGCAGACCCTTTAAAGTAATACTGCGTGGTACCCATCCCATGGGTCCCAAATCTCCAGGTTCAAGGGCATCTTCCTACATCGAAAACATGCATGAGAAACCCAGAAGATGGTACACCGTGTGATCGCGAAAGGTTTCTAAAACGCACCTCATTTCTCATCTCCTTGTGCTCGGGTTCGCCATTCCAGCCGCTTTACTAGCAATCTCCCTCCTTGGAGAATCAGCACCTTTAACCTCCTGTTCCGTACAGGTTGCAATTTGTCCTGAGGATGAACGGGAAGAGGGGGAACCAATGAGAGACTAGCTCTAGGTTTTGAGACAGGCACAGGTCACTCTATTTTCCCATCAGGAAGAAGAATTAACCACAGGCTCAGCCTGCCGCCCGGGACCAGAATAGGGCCTGAAGCAATCCTGCGCTTTTGCGGCCAGCTCCCAAGAAAGCGAGTTGAAAAATGGAGCTCAGGGGCACTGCAATTCACAAACCTGCAGACTTATAAATGATCACTCTCGTCCACAAATATATTGAGGGAAGGCAACGAAGAGGATTTGAAAGCAAGGCAGAATTGCAGGAAACAGATTTCAGGAGGGAGATTCGAATCGCCTTTAAAGCACAAGAAAAGCGGCAAAACCTCGACAAGATGCCCTTGGCCAAAAACGGCGTATGCGTTTTTTCCTGAATATATTCAGGAAAAAACGCATACGCCCTTTTTGGCCAAGCAAGCAACCTGGAAAGGCAAATCAGCGCTACAAAGAAGTCTCGCTTCCCATCGGTCAAAAGGGCCAAGCTGAATAAAGTGTCAAAACCAGAAATGCAGGGCAGGCCATTTAGAAACGGGAGCCTTGCTACGCTGATGGGCGGGATGTAAATTGCCAACAGCCACTCTGGAGAAGTGTACGGTGTGTCCTGAAACATCTAAAAAACACAGCTTAGAGAGCATAGGGCACTTCCACTCATGGGCGTATAAATTGGGAAAACTAAAAATCAGCAAGACACAGGCACCACAACGTTTAGGGCTGCTCTGTTGACAAGAACCTCCACTTCGTTACACCTTAAATATCCCAGGAAAGAGAAAAATGGATAAAGAAGTTGTGGTCCTTATGTACAATGGAATATCACTCAGCCATGAAATCAACGTCATAAGGCTAGTAGCAGCATGATGAGTGGATTTAGGTACGACGATTCTAAGTGAAATAAGTCACACAGAAAAAGACACTTATCATAAGATATCACTTATAGAGGGAATGAAAAAACCGCTACCCTTGAACTGAATTACAAAACAGAACAGAGTCACACGTTTAGAAAACACACAATGGCTGCTTAACGGGAAAGGTGAGGTGGGGTGATGAATAAAACAAGGGTTTCAAATTAGCTCAGATACCGTTCCATAAACCCAATATGTAATAGACAAGACCTACTCCTTGCTCAGTGAATTGGACTCAACACCCCCTATTCACGGCCCAAGAATATATCTGACTAGTAAGAATCTTAAAACCTATGTATTGATATGTCTCTGTAAGTGAGTCAAGTGGGTGTAAAGTGACATAAACACAGCAGTGAAAAGCAGCTAAACCCCATTATAAAAATCAATTACTTTTAAAAACCTGTGAAACAAAGACAGTGAAAGAGAGAGAAATTCTTACAAAATTCGTTCAGGGGCTGTGATGCCACCTGGATTGACCATGTATAGACCCACAGCTGATTGAGACATAAGGGTGGACACTCTTGGGGCTGAGAGGTTTGGTGAGGTTGGGTGAGCAAACGCAGACCCTTTAAAGTAATACTGCGTGTTACCCATCCCATGGGTCCCAAATCTCCAGGTTCAAGGCCATCTTAATACATCGAAAACATGCATGAGGAACCCAGAAGATGGTTCACCGTGTGATCGGGAAAGGTTTCTAAAACACACCTCATTTCTCATCTCCTTGTGCTCGGGTTCGCCATTCCAGCCGCTTTACTAGCAATCTCCCTCCTTGGAGAATCAGCACCTTTAACCTCCTGTTCCGTACAGGTTGTAATTTGTCCTGACGATGAACGGGAAGAGGGGGAACCAATGAGAGACTAGCTCTAGGTGTTGGGACAGGCACAGGTCACTCTATTTTCCCATCAGGAAGAAGAATTAAGCACAGGCTCAGCCTGCCGCCCGGGACCAGAATAGGGCCTGAAGCAAACCTGCGCTTTTGCGGCCAGATCCCAAGAAAGCGAGTTGAAAAATGGAGCTCAGGCGCACTGCAATTCACAAACCTGCAGACTTATAAATGTTCACTCTCGTCCACAAATATATTGAGGGAAAGCAACGAAGAGGATTTGAAAGCAAGGCAGAATTGCAGGAAACAGATTTCAGGAGGGAGATTCGAATCGCCTTTAAAGCACAAGAAAAGCAGCAAAACCTCGACAATGATGCCCTTGGCCAAAAACGGCGTATGCGTTTTTTCCTGAATATATTCAGGAAAAAACGCATACGCCCTTTTTGGCCAACCAAGCAACCTGGAAAGGCAAATCAGCGCTACAAAGAAGTCTCGCTTCCCATCGGTCAAAAGGGCCAAGCTGAATAAAGTGTCAAAACCAGAAATGCAGGGCAGGCCATGGAGAAACGGGAGCCTTGCTACGCTGATGGGCGGGATGTAAATTGCCAACAGCCACTCTGGAGAAGTGTACGGTGTGTCCTGAAACATCTAAAAAACTCAGCTTAGAGAGCATAGGGCACTTCCACTCATGGGCGTATAAATTGGGAAAACTAAAAATCAGCAAGACACAGGCACCCCAACGTTTAGGGCTGCTCTGTTGACAAGAACCTCCACTTCGTTACACCTTAAATATCTCAGGAAAGAGAAAGATGGATAAATAAGTTGTGGTCCTTATGTACAAAGGAATATCACTCAGCCATGAAATCAACGTCATAAGGCTAGTAGCAGCATGATGAGTGGATTTAGGTACGACGATTTTAAGTGAAATAAGTCACAGAGAAAAAGACACTTATCATAAGATATCACTTATAGAGGGAATGTAAAAACCGCTACCCTTGAACTGAATTACAAAACAGAACAGAGTCACACGTTTAGAAAACACACTATGGCTGCTTCACGGGAAAGGTGAGGTGGGGTGATGCATAAAACAAGGGTTTCAAATTAGCTCAGATACCGTTCCATAAACCCAATATGTAACAGACAAGACCTACTCCTTGCTCAGTGAATTGGACTCAACACCCCCTATTCACGGCCCAAGAATATATCTTACTAGTAAGAATCTTAAAACCTATGTATTGATATCTCTCTGTAAGTGAGTCAAGTGGGTGTAAAGTGACATAAACACAGCAGTGAAAAGCAGCTAAACCCCATTATAAAAATCAATTACTTTTAAAAACCTGTGAAACAAAGACAGTGAAAGAGAGAGAAATTCTTACAAAATTCGTTCAGGGGCTGTGATGCCACCTGGATTGACCATGTATAGACCCACAGCTGATTGAGACATAAGGGTGGACACTCTTGGGGCTGAGAGGTTTGGTGAGGTTGGGTGAGCAAACGCAGACACTTTAAAGTAATACTGCGTGCTACCCATCCCATGGGTCCCAAATCTCCAGGTTCAAGGGCACCTTCCTACATCGAAAACATGCATGAGAAACCCAGAAGATGGTACACCGTGTGATCGGGAAAGGTTTCTAAAACGCACCTCATTTCTCATCTCCTTGTGTTCGGGTTCGCCATTCCAGCCGCTTTACTAGCAATCTCCCTCCTTGGAGAATCAGCACCTTTAACCTCCTGTTCCGTACAGGTTGCAATTTGTCCTGAGGATGAACGGGAAGAGGGGGAACCAATGAGAGACTAGCTCTAGGTGTTGGGACAGGCACAGGTCACTCTATTTTCCCATCAGGAAGAAGAATTAAGCACAGGCTCAGCCTGCCTCCCGGGACCAGAATAGGGCCTGAAGCAATCCTGCGCTTTTGCGGCCAGCTCCCAAGAAAGCGAGTTGAAAAATGGAGCTCAGGGGCACTGCAATTCACAAACCTGCAGACTTATAAATGATCACTCTCGTCCACAAATATATTGAGGGAAGGCAACGAAGAGGATTTGAAAGCAAGGCAGAATTGCAGGAAACAGATTTCAGGAGGGAGAGTCAAATCGCCTTTAAAGCACAGGAAAAGCGGCAAAACCTCGACAAGATGCCCTTGGCCAAAAAGGGCGTATGCGTTTTTTCCTGAATATATTCAGGAAAAAACGCATACGCCCTTTTTGGCCAACCAAGCAACCTGGAAAGGCAAATCAGCGCTACAAAGAAGTCTCGCTTCCCATCGGTCAAAAGGGCCATGCTGAATAAAGTGTCAAAACCAGAAATGCAGGGCAGGCCATGAGGAAACGGGAGCCTTGTTACGATGATGGGCGGGATGTAAATTGCCAACAGCCACTCTGGAGAAGTGTACGATGTGTCCTGAAACATCTAAAAAAATCAGCTTAGAGAGCATAGGGCACTTCCACTCATGGGCGAATAAAGTGGGAAAATTAAAAACCAGCAAGACACAGGCACCCCAAAGTTTAGGGCTGCTCTGTTGACAAGAACCTCCAACTTCGTTACACCTTAAATATCCCAGGAAAGAGAAAAATGGATAAAGAAGTTGTGGTCCTTATGTACAATGGAATATCACTCAGCCATGAAATCAACGTCATAAGGCTAGTAGCAGCATGATGAGTGGATTTAGGTACGACGATTCTAAGTGAAATAAGTCACACAGAAAAAGACACTTATCATAAGATATCACTTATAGAGGGAATGAAAAAACCGCTACCCTTGAACTGAATTACAAAACAGAACAGAGTCACACGTTTAGAAAACACACAATGGCTGCTTAACGGGAAAGGTGAGGTGGGGTGATGAATAAAACAAGGGTTTCAAATTAGCTCAGATACCGTTCCATAAACCCAATATGTACTAGACAAGACCTACTCCTTGCTCAGTGAATTGGACTCAAAACCCCCTATTCACGGCCCAAGAATATATCTGACTAGTAAGAATCTTAAAACCTATGTATTGATATCTCTCTGTAAGTGAGTCAAGTGGGTGTGAAGTGACATAAACACAGCAGTGAAAAGCAGCTAAACCCCATTATAAAAATCAATTACTTTTAAAAACCTGTGAAAAAAAGACAGTGAAAGAAAGAGAAATTCTTACAAAATTCGTTTAGGGGCAGTTATGCTACCTGGATTGACCATATCTAGACCCACAGCTGATTGAGACATAAGGGTGGACACTCTTGGGGATGAGAGGTTTGGTGAGGTTGGGTGAGGAAACGCAGACCCTTTAAAGTAATACTGCGTGGTACCCATCCCATGGGTCCCAAATCTCCAGGTTCAAGGGCATCTTCCTACATCGAAAACATGCATGAGAAACCCAGAAGATGGTACACCGTGTGATCGCGAAAGGTTTCTAAAACGCACCTCATTTCTCATCTCCTTGTGCTCGGGTTCGCCATTCCAGCTGCTTTACTAGCAATCTCCCTCCTTGGAGAATCAGCACCTTTAACCTCCTGTTCCGTACAGGTTGCAGTTTGTCCTGAGGATGAACGGGAAGAGGGGAAAACAATGAGAGACTAGCTCTAGGTGTTGGGACAGGCACAGGTCACTCTATTTTCCCATCAGGAAGAAGAATTAAGCACAGGCTCAGCCTGCCGCCCGGGACCAGAATAGGGCCTGAAGCAATCCTGCGCTTTTGCGGCCAGCTCCCAAGAAAGCGAGTTGAAAAATGGAGCTCAGGGGCACTGCAATTCACAAACCTGCAGACTTATAAATGATCACTCTCGTCCACAAATATATTGAGGGAAGGCAACGAAGAGGATTTGAAAGCAAGGCAGAATTGCAGGAAACAGATTTCAGGAGGGAGAGTCAAATCGCCTTTAAAGCACAGGAAAAGCGGCAAAACCTCGACAAGATGCCCTTGGCCAAAAAGGGCGTATGCGTTTTTTCCTGAATATATTCAGGAAAAAACGCATACGCCCTTTTTGGCCAACCAAGCAACCTGGAAAGGCAAATCAGCGCTACAAAGAAGTCTCGCTTCCCATCGGTCAAAAGGGCCATGCTGAATAAAGTGTCAAAACCAGAAATGCAGGGCAGGCCATGAGGAAACGGGAGCCTTGTTACGATGATGGGCGGGATGTAAATTGCCAACAGCCACTCTGGAGAAGTGTACGATGTGTCCTGAAACATCTAAAAAACTCAGCTTAGAGAGCATAGGGCACTTCCACTCATGGGCGTATAAAGTGGGAAAATTAAAAACCAGCAAGACACAGGCACCCCAAAGTTTAGGGCTGCTCTGTTGACAAGAAACTCCAACTTCGTTACACCTTAAATATCCCAGGAAAGAGAAAAATGGATAAAGAAGTTGTGGTCCTTATGTACAATGGAATATCACTCAGCCATGAAATCAACGTCATAAGGCTAGTAGCAGCATGATGAGTGGATTTAGGTACGACGATTCTAAGTGAAATAAGTCACACAGAAAAAGACACTTATCATAAGATATCACTTATAGAGGGAATGAAAAAACCGCTACCCTTGAACTGAATTACAAAACAGAACAGAGTCACACGTTTAGAAAACACACAATGGCTGCTTAACGGGAAAGGTGAGGTGGGGTGATGAATAAAACAAGGGTTTCAAATTAGCTCAGATACCGTTCCATAAACCCAATATGTACTAGACAAGACCTACTCCTTGCTCAGTGAATTGGACTCAAAACCCCCTATTCACGGCCCAAGAATATATGTGACTAGTAAGAATCTTAAAACCTATGTATTGATATCTCTCTGTAAGTGAGTCAAGTGGGTGTGAAGTGACATAAACACAGCAGTGAAAAGCAGCTAAACCCCATTATAAAAATCAATTACTTTTAAAAACCTGTGAAAAAAAGACAGTGAAAGAGAGAGAAATTCTTACAAAATTCGTTTAGGGGCAGTTATGCTACCTGGATTGACCATATCTAGACCCACAGCTGATTGAGACATAAGGGTGGACACTCTTGGGGCTGAGAGGTTTGGTGAGGTTGGGTAAGGAAACGCAGACCCTTTAAAGTAATACTGCGTGGTACCCATCCCATGGGTCCCAAATCTCCAGGTTCAAGAGCATCTTCCTACATCGAAAACATGCATGAGAAACCCAGAAGATGGTACACCGTGTGATCGCGAAAGGTTTCTAAAACGCACCTCATTTCTCATCTCCTTGTGCTCGGGTTCGCCATTCCAGCTGCTTTACTAGCAATCTCCCTCCTTGGAGAATCAGCACCTTTAACCTCCTGTTCCGTACAGGTTGCAATTTGTCCTGAGGATGAACGGGAAGAGGGGAAAACAATGAGAGACTAGCTCTAGGTGTTGAGACAGGCACAGGTCACTCTATTTTCCCATCAGGAAGAAGAATTAAGCACAGGCTCAGCCTGCCGCCCGGGACCAGAATAGGGCCTGAAGCAATCCTGCGCTTTTGCGGCCAGCTCCCAAGAAAGCGAGTTGAAAAATGGAGCTCAGGGGCACTGCAATTCACAAACCTGCAGACTTATAAATGATCACTCTCGTCCACAAATATATTGAGGGAAGGCAACGAAGAGGATTTGAAAGCAAGGCAGAATTGCAGGAAACAGATTTCAGGAGGGAGAGTCAAATCGCCTTTAAAGCACAGGAAAAGCGGGAAAACCTCGACAAGATGCCCTTGGCCAAAAAGGGCGTATGCGTTTTTTCCTGAATATATTCAGGAAAAAACGCATACGCCCTTTTTGGCCAACCAAGCAACCTGGAAAGGCAAATCAGCGCTACAAAGAAGTCTCGCTTCCCATCAGTCAAAAGGGCCATGCTGAATAAAGTGTCAAAACCAGACATGCAGGGCAGGCCATGAGGAAACGGGAGCCTTGTTACGATGATGGGCGGGATGTAAATTGCCAACAGCCACTCTGGAGAAGTGTACGATGTGTCCTGAAACATCTAAAAAAATCAGCTTAGAGAGCATAGGGCACTTCCACTCATGGGCGAATAAAGTGGGAAAATTAAAAACCAGCAAGACACAGGCACCCCAAAGTTTAGGGCTGCTCTGTTGACAAGAACCTCCAACTTCGTTACACCTTAAATATCCCAGGAAAGAGAAAAATGGATAAAGAAGTTGTGGTCCTTATGTACAATGGAATATCACTCAGCCATGAAATCAACGTCATAAGGCTAGTAGCAGCATGATGAGTGGATTTAGGTACGACGATTCTAAGTGAAATAAGTCACACAGAAAAAGACACTTATCATAAGATATCACTTATAGAGGGAATGAAAAAACCGCTACCCTTGAACTGAATTACAAAACAGAACAGAGTCACACGTTTAGAAAACACACAATGGCTGCTTAACGGGAAAGGTGAGGTGGGGTGATGAATAAAACAAGGGTTTCAAATTAGCTCAGATACCGTTCCATAAACCCAATATGTACTAGACAAGACCTACTCCTTGCTCAGTGAATTGGACTCAAAACCCCCTATTCACGGCCCAAGAATATATCTGACTAGTAAGAATCTTAAAACCTATGTATTGATATCTCTCTGTAAGTGAGTCAAGTGGGTGTGAAGTGACATAAACACAGCAGTGAAAAGCAGCTAAACCCCATTATAAAAATCAATTACTTTTAAAAACCTGTGAAAAAAAGACAGTGAAAGAAAGAGAAATTCTTACAAAATTCGTTTAGGGGCAGTTATGCTACCTGGATTGACCATATCTAGACCCACAGCTGATTGAGACATAAGGGTGGACACTCTTGGGGATGAGAGGTTTGGTGAGGTTGGGTGAGGAAACGCAGACCCTTTAAAGTAATACTGCGTGGTACCCATCCCATGGGTCCCAAATCTCCAGGTTCAAGGGCATCTTCCTACATCGAAAACATGCATGAGAAACCCAGAAGATGGTACACCGTGTGATCGCGAAAGGTTTCTAAAACGCACCTCATTTCTCATCTCCTTGTGCTCGGGTTCGCCATTCCAGCTGCTTTACTAGCAATCTCCCTCCTTGGAGAATCAGCACCTTTAACCTCCTGTTCCGTACAGGTTGCAGTTTGTCCTGAGGATGAACGGGAAGAGGGGAAAACAATGAGAGACTAGCTCTAGGTGTTGGGACAGGCACAGGTCACTCTATTTTCCCATCAGGAAGAAGAATTAACCACAGGCTCAGCCTGCCGCCCGGGACCAGAATAGGGCCTGAAGCAATCCTGCGCTTTTGCGGCCAGCTCCCAAGAAAGCGAGTTGAAAAATGGAGCTCAGGGGCACTGCAATTCACAAACCTGCAGACTTATAAATGATCACTCTCGTCCACAAATATATTGAGGGAAGGCAACGAAGAGGATTTGAAAGCAAGGCAGAATTGCAGGAAACAGATTTCAGGAGGGAGAGTCAAATCGCCTTTAAAGCACAGGAAAAGCGGCAAAACCTCGACAAGATGCCCTTGGCCAAAAAGGGCGTATGCGTTTTTTCCTGAATATATTCAGGAAAAAACGCATACGCCCTTTTTGGCCAACCAAGCAACCTGGAAAGGCAAATCAGCGCTACAAAGAAGTCTCGCTTCCCATCGGTCAAAAGGGCCATGCTGAATAAAGTGTCAAAACCAGAAATGCAGGGCAGGCCATGAGGAAACGGGAGCCTTGTTACGATGATGGGCGGGATGTAAATTGCCAACAGCCACTCTGGAGAAGTGTACGATGTGTCCTGAAACATCTAAAAAACTCAGCTTAGAGAGCATAGGGCACTTCCACTCATGGGCGTATAAAGTGGGAAAATTAAAAACCAGCAAGACACAGGCACCCCAAAGTTTAGGGCTGCTCTGTTGACAAGAAACTCCAACTTCGTTACACCTTAAATATCCCAGGAAAGAGAAAAATGGATAAAGAAGTTGTGGTCCTTATGTACAATGGAATATCACTCAGCCATGAAATCAACGTCATAAGGCTAGTAGCAGCATGATGAGTGGATTTAGGTACGACGATTCTAAGTGAAATAAGTCACACAGAAAAAGACACTTATCATAAGATATCACTTATAGAGGGAATGAAAAAACCGCTACCCTTGAACTGAATTACAAAACAGAACAGAGTCACACGTTTAGAAAACACACAATGGCTGCTTAACGGGAAAGGTGAGGTGGGGTGATGAATAAAACAAGGGTTTCAAATTAGCTCAGATACCGTTCCATAAACCCAATATGTACTAGACAAGACCTACTCCTTGCTCAGTGAATTGGACTCAAAACCCCCTATTCACGGCCCAAGAATATATGTGACTAGTAAGAATCTTAAAACCTATGTATTGATATCTCTCTGTAAGTGAGTCAAGTGGGTGTGAAGTGACATAAACACAGCAGTGAAAAGCAGCTAAACCCCATTATAAAAATCAATTACTTTTAAAAACCTGTGAAAAAAAGACAGTGAAAGAGAGAGAAATTCTTACAAAATTCGTTTAGGGGCAGTTATGCTACCTGGATTGACCATATCTAGACCCACAGCTGATTGAGACATAAGGGTGGACACTCTTGGGGCTGAGAGGTTTGGTGAGGTTGGGTAAGGAAACGCAGACCCTTTAAAGTAATACTGCGTGGTACCCATCCCATGGGTCCCAAATCTCCAGGTTCAAGAGCATCTTCCTACATCGAAAACATGCATGAGAAACCCAGAAGATGGTACACCGTGTGATCGCGAAAGGTTTCTAAAACGCACCTCATTTCTCATCTCCTTGTGCTCGGGTTCGCCATTCCAGCTGCTTTACTAGCAATCTCCCTCCTTGGAGAATCAGCACCTTTAACCTCCTGTTCCGTACAGGTTGCAATTTGTCCTGAGGATGAACGGGAAGAGGGGAAAACAATGAGAGACTAGCTCTAGGTGTTGAGACAGGCACAGGTCACTCTATTTTCCCATCAGGAAGAAGAATTAAGCACAGGCTCAGCCTGCCGCCCGGGACCAGAATAGGGCCTGAAGCAATCCTGCGCTTTTGCGGCCAGCTCCCAAGAAAGCGAGTTGAAAAATGGAGCTCAGGGGCACTGCAATTCACAAACCTGCAGACTTATAAATGATCACTCTCGTCCACAAATATATTGAGGGAAGGCAACGAAGAGGATTTGAAAGCAAGGCAGAATTGCAGGAAACAGATTTCAGGAGGGAGAGTCAAATCGCCTTTAAAGCACAGGAAAAGCGGGAAAACCTCGACAAGATGCCCTTGGCCAAAAAGGGCGTATGCGTTTTTTCCTGAATATATTCAGGAAAAAACGCATACGCCCTTTTTGGCCAACCAAGCAACCTGGAAAGGCAAATCAGCGCTACAAAGAAGTCTCGCTTCCCATCAGTCAAAAGGGCCATGCTGAATAAAGTGTCAAAACCAGACATGCAGGGCAGGCCATGAGGAAACGGGAGCCTTGTTACGATGATGGGCGGGATGTAAATTGCCAACAGCCACTCTGGAGAAGTGTACGATGTGTCCTGAAACATCTAAAAAACTCAGCTTAGAGAGCATAGGGCACTTCCACTCATGGGCGTATAAAGTGGGAAAATTAAAAACCAGCAAGACACAGGCACCCCAAAGTTTAGGGCTGCTCTGTTGACAAGAACCTCCAACTTCGTTACACCTTAAATATCCCAGGAAAGAGAAAAATGGATAAAGAAGTTGTGGTCCTTATGTACAATGGAATATCACTCAGCCATGAAATCAACGTCATAAGGCTAGTAGCAGCATGATGAGTGGATTTAGGTACGACGATTCTAAGTGAAATAAGTCACACAGAAAAAGACACTTATCATAAGATATCACTTATAGAGGGAATGAAAAAATCGCTACCCTTGAACTGAATTACAAAACAGAACAGAGTCACACGTTTAGAAAAAACACAATGGCTGCTTAACGGGAAAGGTGAGGTGGGGTGATGAATAAAACAAGGGTTTCAAATTAGCTCAGATACCGTTCCATAAACCCAATATGTACTAGACAAGACCTACTCCTTGCTCAGTGAATTGGACTCAAAACGCCCTATTCACGGCCCAAGAATATATCTGACTAGTAAGAATCTTAAAACCTATGTATTGATATCTCTCTGTAAGTGAGTCAAGTGGGTGTGAAGTGACATAAACACAGCAGTGAAAAGCAGCTAAACCCCATTATAAAAATCAATTACTTTTAAAAACCTGTGAAAAAAAGACAGTGAAAGAGAGAGAAATTCTTACAAAATTCGTTTAGGGGCAGTTATGCTACCTGGATTGACCATATCTAGACCCACAGCTGATTGAGACATAAGGGTGGACACTCTTGGGGATGAGAGGTTTGGTGAGGTTGGGTGAGGAAACGCAGACCCTTTAAAGTAATACTGCGTGGTACCCATCCCATGGGTCCCAAATCTCCAGGTTCAAGGGCATCTTCCTACATCGAAAACATGCATGAGAAACCCAGAAGATGGTACACCGTGTGATCGCGAAAGGTTTCTAAAACGCACCTCATTTCTCATCTCCTTGTGCTCGGGTTCGCCATTCCAGCCGCTTTACTAGCAATCTCCCTCCTTGGAGAATCAGCACCTTTAACCTCCTGTTCCGTACAGGTTGCAATTTGTCCTGAGGATGAACGGGAAGAGGGGGAACCAATGAGAGACTAGCTCTAGGTTTTGAGACAGGCACAGGTCACTCTATTTTCCCATCAGGAAGAAGAATTAACCACAGGCTCAGCCTGCCGCCCGGGACCAGAATAGGGCCTGAAGCAATCCTGCGCTTTTGCGGCCAGCTCCCAAGAAAGCGAGTTAAAAAATGGAGCTCAGGGGCACTGCAATTCACAAACCTGCAGACTTATAAATGATCACTCTCGTCCACAAATATATTGAGGGAAGGGAACGAAGAGGATTTGAAAGCAAGGCAGAATTGCAGGAAACAGATTTCAGGAGGGAGATTCGAATCGCCTTTAAAGCACAAGAAAAGCGGCAAAACCTCGACAAGATGCCCTTGGCCAAAAACGGCGTATGCGTTTTTTCCTGAATATATTCAGGAAAAAACGCATACGCCCTTTTTGGCCAAGCAAGCAACCTGGAAAGGCAAATCAGCGCTACAAAGAAGTCTCGCTTCCCATCGGTCAAAAGGGCCAAGCTGAATAAAGTGTCAAAACCAGAAATGCAGGGCAGGCAATTTAGAAACGGGAGCCTTGCTACGCTGATGGGCGGGATGTAAATTGCCAACAGCCACTCTGGTGAAGTGTACGGTGTGTCCTGAAACATCTAAAAAACTCAGCTTAGAGAGCATAGGGCACTTCCACTCATGGGCGTATAAATTGGGAAAACTAAAAATCAGCAAGACACAGGCACCCCAACGTTTAGGGCTGCTCTGTTGACAAGAACCTCCACTTCGTTACACCTTAAATATCCCAGGAAAGAGAAAAATGGATAAAGAAGTTGTGGTCCTTATGTACAATGGAATATCACTCAGCCATGAAATCAACGTCATAAGGCTAGTAGCAGCATGATGAGTGGATTTAGGTACGACGATTCTAAGTGAAATAAGTCACACAGAAAAAGACACTTATCATAAGATATCACTTATAGAGGGAATGTAAAAACCGCTACCCTTGAACTGAATTACAAAACAGAACAGAGTCACACGTTTAGAAAACACACTATGGCTGCTTAACGGGAAAGGTGAGGTGGGGTGATGCATAAAACAAGGGTTTCAAATTAGCTCAGATACCGTTCCATAAACCCAATATGTAATAGACAAGACCTACTCCTTGCTCAGTGAATTGGACTCAACACCCCCTATTCACGGCCCAAGAATATATCTGACTAGTAAGAATCTTAAAACCTATGTATTGATATCTCTCTGTAAGTGAGTCAAGTGGGTGCAAAGTGACATAAACACAGCAGTGAAAAGCAGCTAAACCCCATTATAAAAATCAATTACTTTTAAAAACCTGTGAAACAAAGACAGTGAAAGAGAAAGAAATTCTTACAAAATTCGTTCAGGGGCTGTGATGCCACCTGGATTGACCATGTATAGACCCACAGCTGATTGAGACATAAGGGTGGACAGTCTTGGGGCTGAGAGGTTTGGTGAGGTTGGGTGAGCAAACGCAGACCCTTTAAAGTAATACTGCGTGGTACCCATCCCATGAGTCCCAAATCTCCAGGTTCAAGGGCATCTTCCTACATCGAAAACATGCATGAGAAACCCAGAACATGGTACACCGTGTGATCGCGAAAGGTTTCTAAAACACACCTCATTTCTCATCTCCTTGTGCTCGGGTTCGCCATTCCAGCCGCTTTACTAGCAATCTCCCTCCTTGGAGAATCAGCACCTTTAACCTCCTGTTCCGTACAGGTTGCAATTTGTCTTGAGGATGAACGGGAAGAGGGGGAACCAATGAGAGACTAGCTCTAGGTGTTGGGACAGGCACAGGTCACTCTATTTTCCCATCAGGAAGAAGAATTAAGCACAGGCTCAGCCTGCCGCCCAGGACCAGAATAGGGCCTGAAGCAATCCTGCGCTTTTGCGGCCAGCTCCCAAGAAAGCGAGTTGAAAAATGGAGCTCAGGGGCACTGCAATTCACAAACCTGCAGACTTATAAATGATCACTCTCGTCCACAAATATATTGAGGGAAGGCAACGAAGAGGATTTGAAAGCAAGGCAGAATTGCAGGAAACAGATTTCAGGAGGGAGATTCGAATCGCCTTTAAAGCACAGGAAAAGCGGCAAAACCTCGACAATGATGCCCTTGGCCAAAAAGGGCGTATGCGTTTTTTCCTGAATATATTCAGGAAAAAACGCATACGCCCTTTTTGGCCAACCAAGCAACCTGGAAAGGCAAATCAGCGCTACAAAGAAGTCTCGCTTCCCATCGGTCAAAAGGGCCATGCTGAATAAAGTGTCAAAACCAGAAATGCAGGGCAGGCCATTTAGAAACGGGAGCCTTGCTACGCTGATGGGCGGGATGTAAATTGCCAAAGCCACTCTGGTGAAGTGTACGGTGTTTCCTGAAACATCTAAAAAACTGAGCTTAGAGAGCATAGGGCACTTCCACTCATGGGCGTATAAATTGGGAAAACTAAAAATCAGCAAGACACAGGCACCCCAACGTTTAGGGCTGCTCTGTTGACAAGAACCTCCACTTCGTTACACCTTAAATATCCCAGGAAAGAGAAAAATGGATAAAGAAGTTGTGGTCCTTATGTACAATGGAATATCACTCAGCCATGAAATCAACGTCATAAGGCTAGTAGCAGCATGATGAGTGGATTTAGGTACGACGATTCTAAGTGAAATAAGTCACACAGAAAAAGACACTTATCATAAGATATCACTTATAGAGGGAATGTAAAAACCGCTACCCTTGAACTGAATTACAAAACAGAACAGAGTCACACGTTTAGAAAACACACTATGGCTTCTTCACGGGAAAGGTGAGGTGGGGTGATGCATAAAACAAGGGTTTCAAATTAGCTCAGATACCGTTCCATAAACCCAATATGTAATAGACAAGACCTACTCCTTGCTCAGTGAATTGGACTCAACACCCCCTATTCACGGCCCAAGAATATATCTGACTAGTAAGAATCTTAAAACCTATGTATTGATATCTCTCTGTAAGTGAGTCAAGTGGGTGTAAAGTGACATAAACACAGCAGTGAAAAGCAGCTAAACCCCATTATAAAAATCAATTACTTTTAAAAACCTGTGAAACAAAGACAGTGAAAGAGAGAGAAATTCTTACAAAATTCGTTCAGGGGCTGTGATGCCACCTGGATTGACCATGTATAGACCCACAGCTGATTGAGACATAAGGGTGGACACTCTTGGGGCTGAGAGGTTTGGTGAGGTTGGGTGAGCAAACGCAGACCCTTTAAAGTAATACTGCGTGCTACCCATCCCATGGGTCCCAAATCTCCAGGTTCAAGGGCACCTTCCTACATCGAAAACATGCATGAGAAACCCAGAAGATGGTACACCGTGTGATCGGGAAAGGTTTCTAAAACGCACCTCATTTCTCATGTCCTTGTGCTCGGGTTCGCCATTCCAGCCGCTTTACTAGCAATCTCCCTCCTTGGAGAATCAGCACCTTTAACCTCCTGTTCCGTACAGGTTGCAATTTGTCTTGAGGATGAACGGGAAGAGGGGGAACCAATGAGAGACTAGCTCTAGGTGTTGGGACAGGCACAGGTCACTCTATTTTCCCATCAGGAAGAAGAATTAAGCACAGGCTCAGCCTGCCGCCCAGGACCAGAATAGGGCCTGAAGCAATCCTGCGCTTTTGCGGCCAGCTCCCAAGAAAGCGAGTTGAAAAATGGAGCTCAGGGGCACTGCAATTCACAAACCTGCAGACTTATAAATGATCACTCTCGTCCACAAATATATTGAGGGAAGGCAACGAAGAGGATTTGAAAGCAAGGCAGAATTGCAGGAAACAGATTTCAGGAGGGAGATTCGAATCGCCTTTAAAGCACAGGAAAAGCGGCAAAACCTCGACAATGATGCCCTTGGCCAAAAAGGGCGTATGCGTTTTTTCCTGAATATATTCAGGAAAAAACGCATACGCCCTTTTTGGCCAACCAAGCAACCTGGAAAGGCAAATCAGCGCTACAAAGAAGTCTCGCTTCCCATCGGTCAAAAGGGCCATGCTGAATAAAGTGTCAAAACCAGAAATGCAGGGCAGGCCATTTAGAAACGGGAGCCTTGCTACGCTGATGGGCGGGATGTAAATTGCCAAAGCCACTCTGGTGAAGTGTACGGTGTGTCCTGAAACATCTAAAAAACTGAGCTTAGAGAGCATAGGGCACTTCCACTCATGGGCGTATAAATTGGGAAAACTAAAAATCAGCAAGACACAGGCACCCCAACGTTTAGGGCTGCTCTGTTGACAAGAACCTCCACTTCGTTACACCTTAAATATCCCAGGAAAGAGAAAAATGGATAAAGAAGTTGTGGTCCTTATGTACAATGGAATATCACTCAGCCATGAAATCAACGTCATAAGGCTAGTAGCAGCATGATGAGTGGATTTAGGTACGACGATTCTAAGTGAAATAAGTCACACAGAAAAAGACACTTATCATAAGATATCACTTATAGAGGGAATGTAAAAACCGCTACCCTTGAACTGAATTACAAAACAGAACAGAGTCACACGTTTAGAAAACACACTATGGCTTCTTCACGGGAAAGGTGAGGTGGGGTGATGCATAAAACAAGGGTTTCAAATTAGCTCAGATACCGTTCCATAAACCCAATATGTAATAGACAAGACCTACTCCTTGCTCAGTGAATTGGACTCAACACCCCCTATTCACGGCCCAAGAATATATCTGACTAGTAAGAATCTTAAAACCTATGTATTGATATCTCTCTGTAAGTGAGTCAAGTGGGTGTAAAGTGACATAAACACAGCAGTGAAAAGCAGCTAAACCCCATTATAAAAATCAATTACTTTTAAAAACCTGTGAAACAAAGACAGTGAAAGAGAGAGAAATTCTTACAAAATTCGTTCAGGGGCTGTGATGCCACCTGGATTGACCATGTATAGACCCACAGCTGATTGAGACATAAGGGTGGACACTCTTGGGGCTGAGAGGTTTGGTGAGGTTGGGTGAGCAAACGCAGACCCTTTAAAGTAATACTGCGTGCTACCCATCCCATGGGTCCCAAATCTCCAGGTTCAAGGGCACCTTCCTACATCGAAAACATGCATGAGAAACCCAGAAGATGGTACACCGTGTGATCGGGAAAGGTTTCTAAAACGCACCTCATTTCTCATGTCCTTGTGCTCGGGTTCGCCATTCCAGCCGCTTTACTAGCAATCTCCCTCCTTGGAGAATCAGCACCTTTAACCTCCTGTTCCGTACAGGTTGCAATTTGTCCTGAGGATGAACGGGAAGAGGGGGAACCAATGAGAGACTAGCTCTAGGTGTTGGGACAGGCACAGGTCACTCTATTTTCCCATCAGGAAGAAGAATTAAGCACAGGCTCAGCCTGCCGCCCGGGACCAGAATAGGGCCTGAAGCAATCCTGCGCTTTTGCGGCCAGCTCCCAAGAAAGCGAGTTGAAAAATGGAGCTCAGGGGCACTGCAATTCACAAACCTGCAGACTTATAAATGATCACTCTCGTCCACAAATATATTGAGGGAATGCAACGAAGAGGATTTGAAAGCAAGGCAGAATTGCAGGAAACAGATTTCAGGAGGGAGAGTCAAATCGCCTTTAAAGCACAGGAAAAGCGGCAAAACCTCGACAAGATGCCCTTGGCCAAAAAGGGCGTATGCGTTTTTTCCTGAATATATTCAGGAAAAAACGCATACGCCCTTTTTGGCCAACCAAGCAACCTGGAAAGGCAAATCAGTGCTACAAAGAAGTCTCGCTTCCCATCGGTCAAAAGGGCCATGCTGAATAAAGTGTCAAAACCAGAAATGCAGGGCAGGCCATGAGGAAACGGGAGCCTTGTTACGATGATGGGCGGGATGTAAATTGCCAACAGCCACTCTGGAGAAGTGTACGATGTGTCCTGAAACATCTAAAAAATTCAGCTTAGAGAGCATAGGGCACTTCCACTCATGGGCGAATAAAGTGGGAAAATTAAAAACCAGCAAGACACAGGCACCCCAAAGTTTAGGGCTGCTCTGTTGACAAGAACCTCCAACTTCGTTACACCTTAAATATCCCAGGAAAGAGAAAAATGGATAAAGAAGTTGTGGTCCTTATGTACAATGGAATATCACTCAGCCATGAAATCAACGTCATAAGGCTAGTAGCAGCATGATGAGTGGATTTAGGTACGACGATTCTAAGTGAAATAAGTCACACAGAAAAAGACACTTATCATAAGATATCACTTATAGAGGGAATGAAAAAACCGCTACCCTTGAACTGAATTACAAAACAGAACAGAGTCACACGTTTAGAAAACACACAATGGCTGCTTAACGGGAAAGGTGAGGTGGGGTGATGAATAAAACAAGGGTTTCAAATTAGCTCAGATACCGTTCCATAAACCCAATATGTACTAGACAAGACCTACTCCTTGCTCAGTGAATTGGACTCAAAACCCCCTATTCACGGCCCAAGAATATATCTGACTAGTAAGAATCTTAAAACCTATGTATTGATATCTCTCTGTAAGTGAGTCAAGTGGGTGTGAAGTGACATAAACACAGCAGTGAAAAGCAGCTAAACCCCATTATAAAAATCAATTACTTTTAAAAACCTGTGAAAAAAAGACAGTGAAAGAGAGAGAAATTCTTACAAAATTCGTTTAGGGGCAGTTATGCTACCTGGATTGACCATATCTAGACCCACAGCTGATTGAGACATAAGGGTGGACACTCTTGGGGATGAGAGGTTTGGTGAGGTTGGGTGAGGAAACGCAGACCCTTTAAAGTAATACTGCGTGGTACCCATCCCATGGGTCCCAAATCTCCAGGTTCAAGGGCATCTTCCTACATCGAAAACATGCATGAGAAACCCAGAAGATGGTACACTGTGTGATCGGGAAAGGTTTCTAAAACGCACCTCATTTTTCATGTCCTTGTGCTCGGGTTCGCCATTCCAGCCGCATTACTAGCAATCTCCCTCCTTGGAGAATCAGCACCTTTAACCTCCTGTTCCGTACAGGTTGCAATTTGTCCTGAGGATGAACGGGAAGAAGGGGGAACCAATGAGAGACTAGCTCTAGGTGTTGGGACAGGCACAGGTCACTCTATTTTCCCATCAGGAAGAAGAATTAACCCCAGGCTCAGCCTGCCGCCCGGGACCAGAATAGGGCCTGAAGCAATCCTGCGCGTTTGCGGCCAGCTCCCAAGAAAGCGAGTTGAAAAATGGAGCTCAGGGGCACTGCAATTCACAAACCTGCAGACTTATAAATGATCACTCTCTTCCACAAATATATTGAGGGAAGGCAACGAAGAGGATTTGAAAGCAAGGCAGAATTGCAGGAAACAGATTTCAGGAGGGAGATTCGAATCGCCTTTAAAGCACAGGAAAAGCGGCAAAACCTCGACAAGATGCCCTTGGCCAAAAGGGGCGTATGCGTTTTTTCCTGAATATATTCAGGAAAAAACGCATACGCCCCTTTTGGCCAACCAAGCAACCTGGAAAGGCAAATCAGCGCTACAAAGAAGTCTCGCTTCCCATCGGTCAAAAGGGCCATGCTGAATAAAGTGTCAAAATCAGAAATGCAGGACAGGCCATGGAGAAACGGGAGCCTTGCTACGCTGATGGGCGGGATGTAAATTGCCAACAGCCACTCTGGAGAAGTGTACGGTGTGTCCTGAAACATCTAAAAAACTCAGCTTAGAGAGCATAGGGCACTTCCACTCATGGGCGAATAAAGTGGGAAAATTAAAAACCAGCAAGACACAGGCACCCCAAAGTTTAGGGCTGCTCTGTTGACAAGAACCTCCAACTTCGTTACACCTTAAATATCCCAGGAAAGAGAAAAATGGATAAAGAAGTTGTGGTCCTTATGTACAATGGAATATCACTCAGCCATGAAATCAACGTCATAAGGCTAGTAGCAGCATGATGAGTGGATTTAGGTACGACGATTCTAAGTGAAATAAGTCACACAGAAAAAGACACTTATCATAAGATATCACTTATAGAGGGAATGAAAAAACCGCTACCCTTGAACTGAATTACAAAACAGAACAGAGTCACACGTTTAGAAAACACACAATGGCTGCTTAACGGGAAAGGTGAGGTGGGGTGATGAATAAAACAAGGGTTTCAAATTAGCTCAGATACCGTTCCATAAACCCAATATGTACTAGACAAGACCTACTCCTTGCTCAGTGAATTGGACTCAAAACCCCCTATTCACGGCCCAAGAATATATCTGACTAGTAAGAATCTTAAAACCTATGTATTGATATCTCTCTGTAAGTGAGTCAAGTGGGTGTGAAGTGACATAAACACAGCAGTGAAAAGCAGCTAAACCCCATTATAAAAATCAATTACTTTTAAAAACCTGTGAAAAAAAGACAGTGAAAGAGAGAGAAATTCTTACAAAATTCGTTTAGGGGCAGTTATGCTACCTGGATTGACCATATCTAGACCCACAGCTGATTGAGACATAAGGGTGGACACTCTTGGGGATGAGAGGTTTGGTGAGGTTGGGTGAGGAAACGCAGACCCTTTAAAGTAATACTGCGTGGTACCCATCCCATGGGTCCCAAATCTCCAGGTTCAAGGGCATCTTCCTACATCGAAAACATGCATGAGAAACCCAGAAGATGGTACACTGTGTGATCGGGAAAGGTTTCTAAAACGCACCTCATTTTTCATGTCCTTGTGCTCGGGTTCGCCATTCCAGCCGCATTACTAGCAATCTCCCTCCTTGGAGAATCAGCACCTTTAACCTCCTGTTCCGTACAGGTTGCAATTTGTCCTGAGGATGAACGGGAAGAGGGGAAAACAATGAGAGACTAGCTCTAGGTGTTGGGACAGGCACAGGTCACTCTATTTTCCCATCAGGAAGAAGAATTAACCCCAGGCTCAGCCTGCCGCCCGGGACCAGAATAGGGCCTGAAGCAATCCTGCGCTTTTGCGGCCAGCTCCCAAGAAAGCGAGTTGAAAAATGGAGCTCAGGGGCACTGCAATTCACAAACCTGCAGACTTATAAATGATCACTCTCGTCCACAAATATATTGAGGGAAGGCAACGAAGAGGATTTGAAAGCAAGGCAGAATTGCAGGAAACAGATTTCAGGAGGGAGAGTCAAATCGCCTTTAAAGCACAGGAAAAGCGGCAAAACCTCGACAAGATGCCCTTGGCCAAAAAGGGCGTATGCGTTTTTTCCTGAATATATTCAGGAAAAAACGCATACGCCCTTTTTGGCCAACCAAGCAACCTGGAAAGGCAAATCAGCGCTACAAAGAAGTCTCGCTTCCCATCGGTCAAAAGGGCCATGCTGAATAAAGTGTCAAAACCAGAAATGCAGGGCAGGCCATGAGGAAACGGGAGCCTTGTTACGATGATGGGCGGGATGTAAATTGCCAACAGCCACTCTGGAGAAGTGTACGATGTGTCCTGAAACATCTAAAAAACTCAGCTTAGAGAGCATAGGGCACTTCCACTCATGGGCGTATAAATTGGGAAAACTAAAAATCAGCAAGACACAGGCACCACAACGTTTAGGGCTGCTCTGTTGACAAGAACCTCCACTTCGTTACACCTTAAATATCCCAGGAAAGAGAAAAATGGATAAAGAAGTTGTGGTCCTTATGTACAATGGAATATCACTCAGCCATGAAATCAACGTCATAAGGCTAGTAGCAGCATGATGAGTGGATTTAGGTACGACGATTCTAAGTGAAATAAGTCACACAGAAAAAGACACTTATCATAAGATATCACTTATAGAGGGAATGAAAAAACCGCTACCCTTGAACTGAATTACAAAACAGAACAGAGTCACACGTTTAGAAAACACACAATGGCTGCTTAACGGGAAAGGTGAGGTGGGGTGATGAATAAAACAAGGGTTTCAAATTAGCTCAGATACCGTTCCATAAACCCAATATGTAATAGACAAGACCTACTCCTTGCTCAGTGAATTGGACTCAACACCCCCTATTCACGGCCCAAGAATATATCTGACTAGTAAGAATCTTAAAACCTATGTATTGATATGTCTCTGTAAGTGAGTCAAGTGGGTGTAAAGTGACATAAACACAGCAGTGAAAAGCAGCTAAACCCCATTATAAAAATCAATTACTTTTAAAAACCTGTGAAACAAAGACAGTGAAAGAGAGAGAAATTCTTACAAAATTCGTTCAGGGGCTGTGATGCCACCTGGATTGACCATGTATAGACCCACAGCTGATTGAGACATAAGGGTGGACACTCTTGGGGCTGAGAGGTTTGGTGAGGTTGGGTGAGCAAACGCAGACCCTTTAAAGTAATACTGCGTGTTACCCATCCCATGGGTCCCAAATCTCCAGGTTCAAGGCCATCTTAATACATCGAAAACATGCATGAGGAACCCAGAAGATGGTTCACCGTGTGATCGGGAAAGGTTTCTAAAACACACCTCATTTCTCATCTCCTTGTGCTCGGGTTCGCCATTCCAGCCGCTTTACTAGCAATCTCCCTCCTTGGAGAATCAGCACCTTTAACCTCCTGTTCCGTACAGGTTGTAATTTGTCCTGACGATGAACGGGAAGAGGGGGAACCAATGAGAGACTAGCTCTAGGTGTTGGGACAGGCACAGGTCACTCTATTTTCCCATCAGGAAGAAGAATTAAGCACAGGCTCAGCCTGCCGCCCGGGACCAGAATAGGGCCTGAAGCAAACCTGCGCTTTTGCGGCCAGATCCCAAGAAAGCGAGTTGAAAAATGGAGCTCAGGCGCACTGCAATTCACAAACCTGCAGACTTATAAATGTTCACTCTCGTCCACAAATATATTGAGGGAAAGCAACGAAGAGGATTTGAAAGCAAGGCAGAATTGCAGGAAACAGATTTCAGGAGGGAGATTCGAATCGCCTTTAAAGCACAAGAAAAGCAGCAAAACCTCGACAATGATGCCCTTGGCCAAAAACGGCGTATGCGTTTTTTCCTGAATATATTCAGGAAAAAACGCATACGCCCTTTTTGGCCAACCAAGCAACCTGGAAAGGCAAATCAGCGCTACAAAGAAGTCTCGCTTCCCATCGGTCAAAAGGGCCAAGCTGAATAAAGTGTCAAAACCAGAAATGCAGGGCAGGCCATGGAGAAACGGGAGCCTTGCTACGCTGATGGGCGGGATGTAAATTGCCAACAGCCACTCTGGAGAAGTGTACGGTGTGTCCTGAAACATCTAAAAAACTCAGCTTAGAGAGCATAGGGCACTTCCACTCATGGGCGTATAAATTGGGAAAACTAAAAATCAGCAAGACACAGGCACCCCAACGTTTAGGGCTGCTCTGTTGACAAGAACCTCCACTTCGTTACACCTTAAATATCTCAGGAAAGAGAAAGATGGATAAATAAGTTGTGGTCCTTATGTACAAAGGAATATCACTCAGCCATGAAATCAACGTCATAAGGCTAGTAGCAGCATGATGAGTGGATTTAGGTACGACGATTTTAAGTGAAATAAGTCACAGAGAAAAAGACACTTATCATAAGATATCACTTATAGAGGGAATGTAAAAACCGCTACCCTTGAACTGAATTACAAAACAGAACAGAGTCACACGTTTAGAAAACACACTATGGCTGCTTCACGGGAAAGGTGAGGTGGGGTGATGCATAAAACAAGGGTTTCAAATTAGCTCAGATACCGTTCCATAAACCCAATATGTAACAGACAAGACCTACTCCTTGCTCAGTGAATTGGACTCAACACCCCCTATTCACGGCCCAAGAATATATCTTACTAGTAAGAATCTTAAAACCTATGTATTGATATCTCTCTGTAAGTGAGTCAAGTGGGTGTAAAGTGACATAAACACAGCAGTGAAAAGCAGCTAAACCCCATTATAAAAATCAATTACTTTTAAAAACCTGTGAAACAAAGACAGTGAAAGAGAGAGAAATTCTTACAAAATTCGTTCAGGGGCTGTGATGCCACCTGGATTGACCATGTATAGACCCACAGCTGATTGAGACATAAGGGTGGACACTCTTGGGGCTGAGAGGTTTGGTGAGGTTGGGTGAGCAAACGCAGACACTTTAAAGTAATACTGCGTGCTACCCATCCCATGGGTCCCAAATCTCCAGGTTCAAGGGCACCTTCCTACATCGAAAACATGCATGAGAAACCCAGAAGATGGTACACCGTGTGATCGGGAAAGGTTTCTAAAACGCACCTCATTTCTCATCTCCTTGTGTTCGGGTTCGCCATTCCAGCCGCTTTACTAGCAATCTCCCTCCTTGGAGAATCAGCACCTTTAACCTCCTGTTCCGTACAGGTTGCAATTTGTCCTGAGGATGAACGGGAAGAGGGGGAACCAATGAGAGACTAGCTCTAGGTGTTGGGACAGGCACAGGTCACTCTATTTTCCCATCAGGAAGAAGAATTAAGCACAGGCTCAGCCTGCCTCCCGGGACCAGAATAGGGCCTGAAGCAATCCTGCGCTTTTGCGGCCAGCTCCCAAGAAAGCGAGTTGAAAAATGGAGCTCAGGGGCACTGCAATTCACAAACCTGCAGACTTATAAATGATCACTCTCGTCCACAAATATATTGAGGGAAGGCAACGAAGAGGATTTGAAAGCAAGGCAGAATTGCAGGAAACAGATTTCAGGAGGGAGAGTCAAATCGCCTTTAAAGCACAGGAAAAGCGGCAAAACCTCGACAAGATGCCCTTGGCCAAAAAGGGCGTATGCGTTTTTTCCTGAATATATTCAGGAAAAAACGCATACGCCCTTTTTGGCCAACCAAGCAACCTGGAAAGGCAAATCAGCGCTACAAAGAAGTCTCGCTTCCCATCGGTCAAAAGGGCCATGCTGAATAAAGTGTCAAAACCAGAAATGCAGGGCAGGCCATGAGGAAACGGGAGCCTTGTTACGATGATGGGCGGGATGTAAATTGCCAACAGCCACTCTGGAGAAGTGTACGATGTGTCCTGAAACATCTAAAAAAATCAGCTTAGAGAGCATAGGGCACTTCCACTCATGGGCGAATAAAGTGGGAAAATTAAAAACCAGCAAGACACAGGCACCCCAAAGTTTAGGGCTGCTCTGTTGACAAGAACCTCCAACTTCGTTACACCTTAAATATCCCAGGAAAGAGAAAAATGGATAAAGAAGTTGTGGTCCTTATGTACAATGGAATATCACTCAGCCATGAAATCAACGTCATAAGGCTAGTAGCAGCATGATGAGTGGATTTAGGTACGACGATTCTAAGTGAAATAAGTCACACAGAAAAAGACACTTATCATAAGATATAACTTATAGAGGGAATGAAAAAACCGCTACCCTTGAACTGAATTACAAAACAGAACAGAGTCACACGTTTAGAAAACACACAATGGCTGCTTAACGGGAAAGGTGAGGTGGGGTGATGAATAAAACAAGGGTTTCAAATTAGCTCAGATACCGTTCCATAAACCCAATATGTACTAGACAAGACCTACTCCTTGCTCAGTGAATTGGACTCAAAACCCCCTATTCACGGCCCAAGAATATATCTGACTAGTAAGAATCTTAAAACCTATGTATTGATATCTCTCTGTAAGTGAGTCAAGTGGGTGTGAAGTGACATAAACACAGCAGTGAAAAGCAGCTAAACCCCATTATAAAAATCAATTACTTTTAAAAACCTGTGAAAAAAAGACAGTGAAAGAAAGAGAAATTCTTACAAAATTCGTTTAGGGGCAGTTATGCTACCTGGATTGACCATATCTAGACCCACAGCTGATTGAGACATAAGGGTGGACACTCTTGGGGATGAGAGGTTTGGTGAGGTTGGGTGAGGAAACGCAGACCCTTTAAAGTAATACTGCGTGGTACCCATCCCATGGGTCCCAAATCTCCAGGTTCAAGGGCATCTTCCTACATCGAAAACATGCATGAGAAACCCAGAAGATGGTACACCGTGTGATCGCGAAAGGTTTCTAAAACGCACCTCATTTCTCATCTCCTTGTGCTCGGGTTCGCCATTCCAGCTGCTTTACTAGCAATCTCCCTCCTTGGAGAATCAGCACCTTTAACCTCCTGTTCCGTACAGGTTGCAGTTTGTCCTGAGGATGAACGGGAAGAGGGGAAAACAATGAGAGACTAGCTCTAGGTGTTGGGACAGGCACAGGTCACTCTATTTTCCCATCAGGAAGAAGAATTAAGCACAGGCTCAGCCTGCCGCCCGGGACCAGAATAGGGCCTGAAGCAATCCTGCGCTTTTGCGGCCAGCTCCCAAGAAAGCGAGTTGAAAAATGGAGCTCAGGGGCACTGCAATTCACAAACCTGCAGACTTATAAATGATCACTCTCGTCCACAAATATATTGAGGGAAGGCAACGAAGAGGATTTGAAAGCAAGGCAGAATTGCAGGAAACAGATTTCAGGAGGGAGAGTCAAATCGCCTTTAAAGCACAGGAAAAGCGGCAAAACCTCGACAAGATGCCCTTGGCCAAAAAGGGCGTATGCGTTTTTTCCTGAATATATTCAGGAAAAAACGCATACGCCCTTTTTGGCCAACCAAGCAACCTGGAAAGGCAAATCAGCGCTACAAAGAAGTCTCGCTTCCCATCGGTCAAAAGGGCCATGCTGAATAAAGTGTCAAAACCAGAAATGCAGGGCAGGCCATGAGGAAACGGGAGCCTTGTTACGATGATGGGCGGGATGTAAATTGCCAACAGCCACTCTGGAGAAGTGTACGATGTGTCCTGAAACATCTAAAAAACTCAGCTTAGAGAGCATAGGGCACTTCCACTCATGGGCGTATAAAGTGGGAAAATTAAAAACCAGCAAGACACAGGCACCCCAAAGTTTAGGGCTGCTCTGTTGACAAGAAACTCCAACTTCGTTACACCTTAAATATCCCAGGAAAGAGAAAAATGGATAAAGAAGTTGTGGTCCTTATGTACAATGGAATATCACTCAGCCATGAAATCAACGTCATAAGGCTAGTAGCAGCATGATGAGTGGATTTAGGTACGACGATTCTAAGTGAAATAAGTCACACAGAAAAAGACACTTATCATAAGATATCACTTATAGAGGGAATGAAAAAACCGCTACCCTTGAACTGAATTACAAAACAGAACAGAGTCACACGTTTAGAAAACACACAATGGCTGCTTAACGGGAAAGGTGAGGTGGGGTGATGAATAAAACAAGGGTTTCAAATTAGCTCAGATACCGTTCCATAAACCCAATATGTACTAGACAAGACCTACTCCTTGCTCAGTGAATTGGACTCAAAACCCCCTATTCACGGCCCAAGAATATATGTGACTAGTAAGAATCTTAAAACCTATGTATTGATATCTCTCTGTAAGTGAGTCAAGTGGGTGTGAAGTGACATAAACACAGCAGTGAAAAGCAGCTAAACCCCATTATAAAAATCAATTACTTTTAAAAACCTGTGAAAAAAAGACAGTGAAAGAGAGAGAAATTCTTACAAAATTCGTTTAGGGGCAGTTATGCTACCTGGATTGACCATATCTAGACCCACAGCTGATTGAGACATAAGGGTGGACACTCTTGGGGCTGAGAGGTTTGGTGAGGTTGGGTAAGGAAACGCAGACCCTTTAAAGTAATACTGCGTGGTACCCATCCCATGGGTCCCAAATCTCCAGGTTCAAGAGCATCTTCCTACATCGAAAACATGCATGAGAAACCCAGAAGATGGTACACCGTGTGATCGCGAAAGGTTTCTAAAACGCACCTCATTTCTCATCTCCTTGTGCTCGGGTTCGCCATTCCAGCTGCTTTACTAGCAATCTCCCTCCTTGGAGAATCAGCACCTTTAACCTCCTGTTCCGTACAGGTTGCAATTTGTCCTGAGGATGAACGGGAAGAGGGGAAAACAATGAGAGACTAGCTCTAGGTGTTGAGACAGGCACAGGTCACTCTATTTTCCCATCAGGAAGAAGAATTAAGCACAGGCTCAGCCTGCCGCCCGGGACCAGAATAGGGCCTGAAGCAATCCTGCGCTTTTGCGGCCAGCTCCCAAGAAAGCGAGTTGAAAAATGGAGCTCAGGGGCACTGCAATTCACAAACCTGCAGACTTATAAATGATCACTCTCGTCCACAAATATATTGAGGGAAGGCAACGAAGAGGATTTGAAAGCAAGGCAGAATTGCAGGAAACAGATTTCAGGAGGGAGAGTCAAATCGCCTTTAAAGCACAGGAAAAGCGGGAAAACCTCGACAAGATGCCCTTGGCCAAAAAGGGCGTATGCGTTTTTTCCTGAATATATTCAGGAAAAAACGCATACGCCCTTTTTGGCCAACCAAGCAACCTGGAAAGGCAAATCAGCGCTACAAAGAAGTCTCGCTTCCCATCAGTCAAAAGGGCCATGCTGAATAAAGTGTCAAAACCAGACATGCAGGGCAGGCCATGAGGAAACGGGAGCCTTGTTACGATGATGGGCGGGATGTAAATTGCCAACAGCCACTCTGGAGAAGTGTACGATGTGTCCTGAAACATCTAAAAAAATCAGCTTAGAGAGCATAGGGCACTTCCACTCATGGGCGAATAAAGTGGGAAAATTAAAAACCAGCAAGACACAGGCACCCCAAAGTTTAGGGCTGCTCTGTTGACAAGAACCTCCAACTTCGTTACACCTTAAATATCCCAGGAAAGAGAAAAATGGATAAAGAAGTTGTGGTCCTTATGTACAATGGAATATCACTCAGCCATGAAATCAACGTCATAAGGCTAGTAGCAGCATGATGAGTGGATTTAGGTACGACGATTCTAAGTGAAATAAGTCACACAGAAAAAGACACTTATCATAAGATATCACTTATAGAGGGAATGAAAAAACCGCTACCCTTGAACTGAATTACAAAACAGAACAGAGTCACACGTTTAGAAAACACACAATGGCTGCTTAACGGGAAAGGTGAGGTGGGGTGATGAATAAAACAAGGGTTTCAAATTAGCTCAGATACCGTTCCATAAACCCAATATGTACTAGACAAGACCTACTCCTTGCTCAGTGAATTGGACTCAAAACCCCCTATTCACGGCCCAAGAATATATCTGACTAGTAAGAATCTTAAAACCTATGTATTGATATCTCTCTGTAAGTGAGTCAAGTGGGTGTGAAGTGACATAAACACAGCAGTGAAAAGCAGCTAAACCCCATTATAAAAATCAATTACTTTTAAAAACCTGTGAAAAAAAGACAGTGAAAGAAAGAGAAATTCTTACAAAATTCGTTTAGGGGCAGTTATGCTACCTGGATTGACCATATCTAGACCCACAGCTGATTGAGACATAAGGGTGGACACTCTTGGGGATGAGAGGTTTGGTGAGGTTGGGTGAGGAAACGCAGACCCTTTAAAGTAATACTGCGTGGTACCCATCCCATGGGTCCCAAATCTCCAGGTTCAAGGGCATCTTCCTACATCGAAAACATGCATGAGAAACCCAGAAGATGGTACACCGTGTGATCGCGAAAGGTTTCTAAAACGCACCTCATTTCTCATCTCCTTGTGCTCGGGTTCGCCATTCCAGCTGCTTTACTAGCAATCTCCCTCCTTGGAGAATCAGCACCTTTAACCTCCTGTTCCGTACAGGTTGCAGTTTGTCCTGAGGATGAACGGGAAGAGGGGAAAACAATGAGAGACTAGCTCTAGGTGTTGGGACAGGCACAGGTCACTCTATTTTCCCATCAGGAAGAAGAATTAACCACAGGCTCAGCCTGCCGCCCGGGACCAGAATAGGGCCTGAAGCAATCCTGCGCTTTTGCGGCCAGCTCCCAAGAAAGCGAGTTGAAAAATGGAGCTCAGGGGCACTGCAATTCACAAACCTGCAGACTTATAAATGATCACTCTCGTCCACAAATATATTGAGGGAAGGCAACGAAGAGGATTTGAAAGCAAGGCAGAATTGCAGGAAACAGATTTCAGGAGGGAGAGTCAAATCGCCTTTAAAGCACAGGAAAAGCGGCAAAACCTCGACAAGATGCCCTTGGCCAAAAAGGGCGTATGCGTTTTTTCCTGAATATATTCAGGAAAAAACGCATACGCCCTTTTTGGCCAACCAAGCAACCTGGAAAGGCAAATCAGCGCTACAAAGAAGTCTCGCTTCCCATCGGTCAAAAGGGCCATGCTGAATAAAGTGTCAAAACCAGAAATGCAGGGCAGGCCATGAGGAAACGGGAGCCTTGTTACGATGATGGGCGGGATGTAAATTGCCAACAGCCACTCTGGAGAAGTGTACGATGTGTCCTGAAACATCTAAAAAACTCAGCTTAGAGAGCATAGGGCACTTCCACTCATGGGCGTATAAAGTGGGAAAATTAAAAACCAGCAAGACACAGGCACCCCAAAGTTTAGGGCTGCTCTGTTGACAAGAAACTCCAACTTCGTTACACCTTAAATATCCCAGGAAAGAGAAAAATGGATAAAGAAGTTGTGGTCCTTATGTACAATGGAATATCACTCAGCCATGAAATCAACGTCATAAGGCTAGTAGCAGCATGATGAGTGGATTTAGGTACGACGATTCTAAGTGAAATAAGTCACACAGAAAAAGACACTTATCATAAGATATCACTTATAGAGGGAATGAAAAAACCGCTACCCTTGAACTGAATTACAAAACAGAACAGAGTCACACGTTTAGAAAACACACAATGGCTGCTTAACGGGAAAGGTGAGGTGGGGTGATGAATAAAACAAGGGTTTCAAATTAGCTCAGATACCGTTCCATAAACCCAATATGTACTAGACAAGACCTACTCCTTGCTCAGTGAATTGGACTCAAAACCCCCTATTCACGGCCCAAGAATATATGTGACTAGTAAGAATCTTAAAACCTATGTATTGATATCTCTCTGTAAGTGAGTCAAGTGGGTGTGAAGTGACATAAACACAGCAGTGAAAAGCAGCTAAACCCCATTATAAAAATCAATTACTTTTAAAAACCTGTGAAAAAAAGACAGTGAAAGAGAGAGAAATTCTTACAAAATTCGTTTAGGGGCAGTTATGCTACCTGGATTGACCATATCTAGACCCACAGCTGATTGAGACATAAGGGTGGACACTCTTGGGGCTGAGAGGTTTGGTGAGGTTGGGTAAGGAAACGCAGACCCTTTAAAGTAATACTGCGTGGTACCCATCCCATGGGTCCCAAATCTCCAGGTTCAAGAGCATCTTCCTACATCGAAAACATGCATGAGAAACCCAGAAGATGGTACACCGTGTGATCGCGAAAGGTTTCTAAAACGCACCTCATTTCTCATCTCCTTGTGCTCGGGTTCGCCATTCCAGCTGCTTTACTAGCAATCTCCCTCCTTGGAGAATCAGCACCTTTAACCTCCTGTTCCGTACAGGTTGCAATTTGTCCTGAGGATGAACGGGAAGAGGGGAAAACAATGAGAGACTAGCTCTAGGTGTTGAGACAGGCACAGGTCACTCTATTTTCCCATCAGGAAGAAGAATTAAGCACAGGCTCAGCCTGCCGCCCGGGACCAGAATAGGGCCTGAAGCAATCCTGCGCTTTTGCGGCCAGCTCCCAAGAAAGCGAGTTGAAAAATGGAGCTCAGGGGCACTGCAATTCACAAACCTGCAGACTTATAAATGATCACTCTCGTCCACAAATATATTGAGGGAAGGCAACGAAGAGGATTTGAAAGCAAGGCAGAATTGCAGGAAACAGATTTCAGGAGGGAGAGTCAAATCGCCTTTAAAGCACAGGAAAAGCGGGAAAACCTCGACAAGATGCCCTTGGCCAAAAAGGGCGTATGCGTTTTTTCCTGAATATATTCAGGAAAAAACGCATACGCCCTTTTTGGCCAACCAAGCAACCTGGAAAGGCAAATCAGCGCTACAAAGAAGTCTCGCTTCCCATCAGTCAAAAGGGCCATGCTGAATAAAGTGTCAAAACCAGACATGCAGGGCAGGCCATGAGGAAACGGGAGCCTTGTTACGATGATGGGCGGGATGTAAATTGCCAACAGCCACTCTGGAGAAGTGTACGATGTGTCCTGAAACATCTAAAAAACTCAGCTTAGAGAGCATAGGGCACTTCCACTCATGGGCGTATAAAGTGGGAAAATTAAAAACCAGCAAGACACAGGCACCCCAAAGTTTAGGGCTGCTCTGTTGACAAGAACCTCCAACTTCGTTACACCTTAAATATCCCAGGAAAGAGAAAAATGGATAAAGAAGTTGTGGTCCTTATGTACAATGGAATATCACTCAGCCATGAAATCAACGTCATAAGGCTAGTAGCAGCATGATGAGTGGATTTAGGTACGACGATTCTAAGTGAAATAAGTCACACAGAAAAAGACACTTATCATAAGATATCACTTATAGAGGGAATGAAAAAATCGCTACCCTTGAACTGAATTACAAAACAGAACAGAGTCACACGTTTAGAAAAAACACAATGGCTGCTTAACGGGAAAGGTGAGGTGGGGTGATGAATAAAACAAGGGTTTCAAATTAGCTCAGATACCGTTCCATAAACCCAATATGTACTAGACAAGACCTACTCCTTGCTCAGTGAATTGGACTCAAAACGCCCTATTCACGGCCCAAGAATATATCTGACTAGTAAGAATCTTAAAACCTATGTATTGATATCTCTCTGTAAGTGAGTCAAGTGGGTGTGAAGTGACATAAACACAGCAGTGAAAAGCAGCTAAACCCCATTATAAAAATCAATTACTTTTAAAAACCTGTGAAAAAAAGACAGTGAAAGAGAGAGAAATTCTTACAAAATTCGTTTAGGGGCAGTTATGCTACCTGGATTGACCATATCTAGACCCACAGCTGATTGAGACATAAGGGTGGACACTCTTGGGGATGAGAGGTTTGGTGAGGTTGGGTGAGGAAACGCAGACCCTTTAAAGTAATACTGCGTGGTACCCATCCCATGGGTCCCAAATCTCCAGGTTCAAGGGCATCTTCCTACATCGAAAACATGCATGAGAAACCCAGAAGATGGTACACCGTGTGATCGCGAAAGGTTTCTAAAACGCACCTCATTTCTCATCTCCTTGTGCTCGGGTTCGCCATTCCAGCCGCTTTACTAGCAATCTCCCTCCTTGGAGAATCAGCACCTTTAACCTCCTGTTCCGTACAGGTTGCAATTTGTCCTGAGGATGAACGGGAAGAGGGGGAACCAATGAGAGACTAGCTCTAGGTTTTGAGACAGGCACAGGTCACTCTATTTTCCCATCAGGAAGAAGAATTAACCACAGGCTCAGCCTGCCGCCCGGGACCAGAATAGGGCCTGAAGCAATCCTGCGCTTTTGCGGCCAGCTCCCAAGAAAGCGAGTTAAAAAATGGAGCTCAGGGGCACTGCAATTCACAAACCTGCAGACTTATAAATGATCACTCTCGTCCACAAATATATTGAGGGAAGGGAACGAAGAGGATTTGAAAGCAAGGCAGAATTGCAGGAAACAGATTTCAGGAGGGAGATTCGAATCGCCTTTAAAGCACAAGAAAAGCGGCAAAACCTCGACAAGATGCCCTTGGCCAAAAACGGCGTATGCGTTTTTTCCTGAATATATTCAGGAAAAAACGCATACGCCCTTTTTGGCCAAGCAAGCAACCTGGAAAGGCAAATCAGCGCTACAAAGAAGTCTCGCTTCCCATCGGTCAAAAGGGCCAAGCTGAATAAAGTGTCAAAACCAGAAATGCAGGGCAGGCAATTTAGAAACGGGAGCCTTGCTACGCTGATGGGCGGGATGTAAATTGCCAACAGCCACTCTGGTGAAGTGTACGGTGTGTCCTGAAACATCTAAAAAACTCAGCTTAGAGAGCATAGGGCACTTCCACTCATGGGCGTATAAATTGGGAAAACTAAAAATCAGCAAGACACAGGCACCCCAACGTTTAGGGCTGCTCTGTTGACAAGAACCTCCACTTCGTTACACCTTAAATATCCCAGGAAAGAGAAAAATGGATAAAGAAGTTGTGGTCCTTATGTACAATGGAATATCACTCAGCCATGAAATCAACGTCATAAGGCTAGTAGCAGCATGATGAGTGGATTTAGGTACGACGATTCTAAGTGAAATAAGTCACACAGAAAAAGACACTTATCATAAGATATCACTTATAGAGGGAATGTAAAAACCGCTACCCTTGAACTGAATTACAAAACAGAACAGAGTCACACGTTTAGAAAACACACTATGGCTGCTTAACGGGAAAGGTGAGGTGGGGTGATGCATAAAACAAGGGTTTCAAATTAGCTCAGATACCGTTCCATAAACCCAATATGTAATAGACAAGACCTACTCCTTGCTCAGTGAATTGGACTCAACACCCCCTATTCACGGCCCAAGAATATATCTGACTAGTAAGAATCTTAAAACCTATGTATTGATATCTCTCTGTAAGTGAGTCAAGTGGGTGCAAAGTGACATAAACACAGCAGTGAAAAGCAGCTAAACCCCATTATAAAAATCAATTACTTTTAAAAACCTGTGAAACAAAGACAGTGAAAGAGAAAGAAATTCTTACAAAATTCGTTCAGGGGCTGTGATGCCACCTGGATTGACCATGTATAGACCCACAGCTGATTGAGACATAAGGGTGGACAGTCTTGGGGCTGAGAGGTTTGGTGAGGTTGGGTGAGCAAACGCAGACCCTTTAAAGTAATACTGCGTGGTACCCATCCCATGAGTCCCAAATCTCCAGGTTCAAGGGCATCTTCCTACATCGAAAACATGCATGAGAAACCCAGAACATGGTACACCGTGTGATCGCGAAAGGTTTCTAAAACACACCTCATTTCTCATCTCCTTGTGCTCGGGTTCGCCATTCCAGCCGCTTTACTAGCAATCTCCCTCCTTGGAGAATCAGCACCTTTAACCTCCTGTTCCGTACAGGTTGCAATTTGTCTTGAGGATGAACGGGAAGAGGGGGAACCAATGAGAGACTAGCTCTAGGTGTTGGGACAGGCACAGGTCACTCTATTTTCCCATCAGGAAGAAGAATTAAGCACAGGCTCAGCCTGCCGCCCAGGACCAGAATAGGGCCTGAAGCAATCCTGCGCTTTTGCGGCCAGCTCCCAAGAAAGCGAGTTGAAAAATGGAGCTCAGGGGCACTGCAATTCACAAACCTGCAGACTTATAAATGATCACTCTCGTCCACAAATATATTGAGGGAAGGCAACGAAGAGGATTTGAAAGCAAGGCAGAATTGCAGGAAACAGATTTCAGGAGGGAGATTCGAATCGCCTTTAAAGCACAGGAAAAGCGGCAAAACCTCGACAATGATGCCCTTGGCCAAAAAGGGCGTATGCGTTTTTTCCTGAATATATTCAGGAAAAAACGCATACGCCCTTTTTGGCCAACCAAGCAACCTGGAAAGGCAAATCAGCGCTACAAAGAAGTCTCGCTTCCCATCGGTCAAAAGGGCCATGCTGAATAAAGTGTCAAAACCAGAAATGCAGGGCAGGCCATTTAGAAACGGGAGCCTTGCTACGCTGATGGGCGGGATGTAAATTGCCAAAGCCACTCTGGTGAAGTGTACGGTGTTTCCTGAAACATCTAAAAAACTGAGCTTAGAGAGCATAGGGCACTTCCACTCATGGGCGTATAAATTGGGAAAACTAAAAATCAGCAAGACACAGGCACCCCAACGTTTAGGGCTGCTCTGTTGACAAGAACCTCCACTTCGTTACACCTTAAATATCCCAGGAAAGAGAAAAATGGATAAAGAAGTTGTGGTCCTTATGTACAATGGAATATCACTCAGCCATGAAATCAACGTCATAAGGCTAGTAGCAGCATGATGAGTGGATTTAGGTACGACGATTCTAAGTGAAATAAGTCACACAGAAAAAGACACTTATCATAAGATATCACTTATAGAGGGAATGTAAAAACCGCTACCCTTGAACTGAATTACAAAACAGAACAGAGTCACACGTTTAGAAAACACACTATGGCTTCTTCACGGGAAAGGTGAGGTGGGGTGATGCATAAAACAAGGGTTTCAAATTAGCTCAGATACCGTTCCATAAACCCAATATGTAATAGACAAGACCTACTCCTTGCTCAGTGAATTGGACTCAACACCCCCTATTCACGGCCCAAGAATATATCTGACTAGTAAGAATCTTAAAACCTATGTATTGATATCTCTCTGTAAGTGAGTCAAGTGGGTGTAAAGTGACATAAACACAGCAGTGAAAAGCAGCTAAACCCCATTATAAAAATCAATTACTTTTAAAAACCTGTGAAACAAAGACAGTGAAAGAGAGAGAAATTCTTACAAAATTCGTTCAGGGGCTGTGATGCCACCTGGATTGACCATGTATAGACCCACAGCTGATTGAGACATAAGGGTGGACACTCTTGGGGCTGAGAGGTTTGGTGAGGTTGGGTGAGCAAACGCAGACCCTTTAAAGTAATACTGCGTGCTACCCATCCCATGGGTCCCAAATCTCCAGGTTCAAGGGCACCTTCCTACATCGAAAACATGCATGAGAAACCCAGAAGATGGTACACCGTGTGATCGGGAAAGGTTTCTAAAACGCACCTCATTTCTCATGTCCTTGTGCTCGGGTTCGCCATTCCAGCCGCTTTACTAGCAATCTCCCTCCTTGGAGAATCAGCACCTTTAACCTCCTGTTCCGTACAGGTTGCAATTTGTCTTGAGGATGAACGGGAAGAGGGGGAACCAATGAGAGACTAGCTCTAGGTGTTGGGACAGGCACAGGTCACTCTATTTTCCCATCAGGAAGAAGAATTAAGCACAGGCTCAGCCTGCCGCCCAGGACCAGAATAGGGCCTGAAGCAATCCTGCGCTTTTGCGGCCAGCTCCCAAGAAAGCGAGTTGAAAAATGGAGCTCAGGGGCACTGCAATTCACAAACCTGCAGACTTATAAATGATCACTCTCGTCCACAAATATATTGAGGGAAGGCAACGAAGAGGATTTGAAAGCAAGGCAGAATTGCAGGAAACAGATTTCAGGAGGGAGATTCGAATCGCCTTTAAAGCACAGGAAAAGCGGCAAAACCTCGACAATGATGCCCTTGGCCAAAAAGGGCGTATGCGTTTTTTCCTGAATATATTCAGGAAAAAACGCATACGCCCTTTTTGGCCAACCAAGCAACCTGGAAAGGCAAATCAGCGCTACAAAGAAGTCTCGCTTCCCATCGGTCAAAAGGGCCATGCTGAATAAAGTGTCAAAACCAGAAATGCAGGGCAGGCCATTTAGAAACGGGAGCCTTGCTACGCTGATGGGCGGGATGTAAATTGCCAAAGCCACTCTGGTGAAGTGTACGGTGTGTCCTGAAACATCTAAAAAACTGAGCTTAGAGAGCATAGGGCACTTCCACTCATGGGCGTATAAATTGGGAAAACTAAAAATCAGCAAGACACAGGCACCCCAACGTTTAGGGCTGCTCTGTTGACAAGAACCTCCACTTCGTTACACCTTAAATATCCCAGGAAAGAGAAAAATGGATAAAGAAGTTGTGGTCCTTATGTACAATGGAATATCACTCAGCCATGAAATCAACGTCATAAGGCTAGTAGCAGCATGATGAGTGGATTTAGGTACGACGATTCTAAGTGAAATAAGTCACACAGAAAAAGACACTTATCATAAGATATCACTTATAGAGGGAATGTAAAAACCGCTACCCTTGAACTGAATTACAAAACAGAACAGAGTCACACGTTTAGAAAACACACTATGGCTTCTTCACGGGAAAGGTGAGGTGGGGTGATGCATAAAACAAGGGTTTCAAATTAGCTCAGATACCGTTCCATAAACCCAATATGTAATAGACAAGACCTACTCCTTGCTCAGTGAATTGGACTCAACACCCCCTATTCACGGCCCAAGAATATATCTGACTAGTAAGAATCTTAAAACCTATGTATTGATATCTCTCTGTAAGTGAGTCAAGTGGGTGTAAAGTGACATAAACACAGCAGTGAAAAGCAGCTAAACCCCATTATAAAAATCAATTACTTTTAAAAACCTGTGAAACAAAGACAGTGAAAGAGAGAGAAATTCTTACAAAATTCGTTCAGGGGCTGTGATGCCACCTGGATTGACCATGTATAGACCCACAGCTGATTGAGACATAAGGGTGGACACTCTTGGGGCTGAGAGGTTTGGTGAGGTTGGGTGAGCAAACGCAGACCCTTTAAAGTAATACTGCGTGCTACCCATCCCATGGGTCCCAAATCTCCAGGTTCAAGGGCACCTTCCTACATCGAAAACATGCATGAGAAACCCAGAAGATGGTACACCGTGTGATCGGGAAAGGTTTCTAAAACGCACCTCATTTCTCATGTCCTTGTGCTCGGGTTCGCCATTCCAGCCGCTTTACTAGCAATCTCCCTCCTTGGAGAATCAGCACCTTTAACCTCCTGTTCCGTACAGGTTGCAATTTGTCCTGAGGATGAACGGGAAGAGGGGGAACCAATGAGAGACTAGCTCTAGGTGTTGGGACAGGCACAGGTCACTCTATTTTCCCATCAGGAAGAAGAATTAAGCACAGGCTCAGCCTGCCGCCCGGGACCAGAATAGGGCCTGAAGCAATCCTGCGCTTTTGCGGCCAGCTCCCAAGAAAGCGAGTTGAAAAATGGAGCTCAGGGGCACTGCAATTCACAAACCTGCAGACTTATAAATGATCACTCTCGTCCACAAATATATTGAGGGAATGCAACGAAGAGGATTTGAAAGCAAGGCAGAATTGCAGGAAACAGATTTCAGGAGGGAGAGTCAAATCGCCTTTAAAGCACAGGAAAAGCGGCAAAACCTCGACAAGATGCCCTTGGCCAAAAAGGGCGTATGCGTTTTTTCCTGAATATATTCAGGAAAAAACGCATACGCCCTTTTTGGCCAACCAAGCAACCTGGAAAGGCAAATCAGTGCTACAAAGAAGTCTCGCTTCCCATCGGTCAAAAGGGCCATGCTGAATAAAGTGTCAAAACCAGAAATGCAGGGCAGGCCATGAGGAAACGGGAGCCTTGTTACGATGATGGGCGGGATGTAAATTGCCAACAGCCACTCTGGAGAAGTGTACGATGTGTCCTGAAACATCTAAAAAATTCAGCTTAGAGAGCATAGGGCACTTCCACTCATGGGCGAATAAAGTGGGAAAATTAAAAACCAGCAAGACACAGGCACCCCAAAGTTTAGGGCTGCTCTGTTGACAAGAACCTCCAACTTCGTTACACCTTAAATATCCCAGGAAAGAGAAAAATGGATAAAGAAGTTGTGGTCCTTATGTACAATGGAATATCACTCAGCCATGAAATCAACGTCATAAGGCTAGTAGCAGCATGATGAGTGGATTTAGGTACGACGATTCTAAGTGAAATAAGTCACACAGAAAAAGACACTTATCATAAGATATCACTTATAGAGGGAATGAAAAAACCGCTACCCTTGAACTGAATTACAAAACAGAACAGAGTCACACGTTTAGAAAACACACAATGGCTGCTTAACGGGAAAGGTGAGGTGGGGTGATGAATAAAACAAGGGTTTCAAATTAGCTCAGATACCGTTCCATAAACCCAATATGTACTAGACAAGACCTACTCCTTGCTCAGTGAATTGGACTCAAAACCCCCTATTCACGGCCCAAGAATATATCTGACTAGTAAGAATCTTAAAACCTATGTATTGATATCTCTCTGTAAGTGAGTCAAGTGGGTGTGAAGTGACATAAACACAGCAGTGAAAAGCAGCTAAACCCCATTATAAAAATCAATTACTTTTAAAAACCTGTGAAAAAAAGACAGTGAAAGAGAGAGAAATTCTTACAAAATTCGTTTAGGGGCAGTTATGCTACCTGGATTGACCATATCTAGACCCACAGCTGATTGAGACATAAGGGTGGACACTCTTGGGGATGAGAGGTTTGGTGAGGTTGGGTGAGGAAACGCAGACCCTTTAAAGTAATACTGCGTGGTACCCATCCCATGGGTCCCAAATCTCCAGGTTCAAGGGCATCTTCCTACATCGAAAACATGCATGAGAAACCCAGAAGATGGTACACTGTGTGATCGGGAAAGGTTTCTAAAACGCACCTCATTTTTCATGTCCTTGTGCTCGGGTTCGCCATTCCAGCCGCATTACTAGCAATCTCCCTCCTTGGAGAATCAGCACCTTTAACCTCCTGTTCCGTACAGGTTGCAATTTGTCCTGAGGATGAACGGGAAGAAGGGGGAACCAATGAGAGACTAGCTCTAGGTGTTGGGACAGGCACAGGTCACTCTATTTTCCCATCAGGAAGAAGAATTAACCCCAGGCTCAGCCTGCCGCCCGGGACCAGAATAGGGCCTGAAGCAATCCTGCGCGTTTGCGGCCAGCTCCCAAGAAAGCGAGTTGAAAAATGGAGCTCAGGGGCACTGCAATTCACAAACCTGCAGACTTATAAATGATCACTCTCTTCCACAAATATATTGAGGGAAGGCAACGAAGAGGATTTGAAAGCAAGGCAGAATTGCAGGAAACAGATTTCAGGAGGGAGATTCGAATCGCCTTTAAAGCACAGGAAAAGCGGCAAAACCTCGACAAGATGCCCTTGGCCAAAAGGGGCGTATGCGTTTTTTCCTGAATATATTCAGGAAAAAACGCATACGCCCCTTTTGGCCAACCAAGCAACCTGGAAAGGCAAATCAGCGCTACAAAGAAGTCTCGCTTCCCATCGGTCAAAAGGGCCATGCTGAATAAAGTGTCAAAATCAGAAATGCAGGACAGGCCATGGAGAAACGGGAGCCTTGCTACGCTGATGGGCGGGATGTAAATTGCCAACAGCCACTCTGGAGAAGTGTACGGTGTGTCCTGAAACATCTAAAAAACTCAGCTTAGAGAGCATAGGGCACTTCCACTCATGGGCGAATAAAGTGGGAAAATTAAAAACCAGCAAGACACAGGCACCCCAAAGTTTAGGGCTGCTCTGTTGACAAGAACCTCCAACTTCGTTACACCTTAAATATCCCAGGAAAGAGAAAAATGGATAAAGAAGTTGTGGTCCTTATGTACAATGGAATATCACTCAGCCATGAAATCAACGTCATAAGGCTAGTAGCAGCATGATGAGTGGATTTAGGTACGACGATTCTAAGTGAAATAAGTCACACAGAAAAAGACACTTATCATAAGATATCACTTATAGAGGGAATGAAAAAACCGCTACCCTTGAACTGAATTACAAAACAGAACAGAGTCACACGTTTAGAAAACACACAATGGCTGCTTAACGGGAAAGGTGAGGTGGGGTGATGAATAAAACAAGGGTTTCAAATTAGCTCAGATACCGTTCCATAAACCCAATATGTACTAGACAAGACCTACTCCTTGCTCAGTGAATTGGACTCAAAACCCCCTATTCACGGCCCAAGAATATATCTGACTAGTAAGAATCTTAAAACCTATGTATTGATATCTCTCTGTAAGTGAGTCAAGTGGGTGTGAAGTGACATAAACACAGCAGTGAAAAGCAGCTAAACCCCATTATAAAAATCAATTACTTTTAAAAACCTGTGAAAAAAAGACAGTGAAAGAGAGAGAAATTCTTACAAAATTCGTTTAGGGGCAGTTATGCTACCTGGATTGACCATATCTAGACCCACAGCTGATTGAGACATAAGGGTGGACACTCTTGGGGATGAGAGGTTTGGTGAGGTTGGGTGAGGAAACGCAGACCCTTTAAAGTAATACTGCGTGGTACCCATCCCATGGGTCCCAAATCTCCAGGTTCAAGGGCATCTTCCTACATCGAAAACATGCATGAGAAACCCAGAAGATGGTACACTGTGTGATCGGGAAAGGTTTCTAAAACGCACCTCATTTTTCATGTCCTTGTGCTCGGGTTCGCCATTCCAGCCGCATTACTAGCAATCTCCCTCCTTGGAGAATCAGCACCTTTAACCTCCTGTTCCGTACAGGTTGCAATTTGTCCTGAGGATGAACGGGAAGAAGGGGGAACCAATGAGAGACTAGCTCTAGGTGTTGGGACAGGCACAGGTCACTCTATTTTCCCATCAGGAAGAAGAATTAACCCCAGGCTCAGCCTGCCGCCCGGGACCAGAATAGGGCCTGAAGCAATCCTGCGCGTTTGCGGCCAGCTCCCAAGAAAGCGAGTTGAAAAATGGAGCTCAGGGGCACTGCAATTCACAAACCTGCAGACTTATAAATGATCACTCTCTTCCACAAATATATTGAGGGAAGGCAACGAAGAGGATTTGAAAGCAAGGCAGAATTGCAGGAAACAGATTTCAGGAGGGAGATTCGAATCGCCTTTAAAGCACAGGAAAAGCGGCAAAACCTCGACAAGATGCCCTTGGCCAAAAGGGGCGTATGCGTTTTTTCCTGAATATATTCAGGAAAAAACGCATACGCCCCTTTTGGCCAACCAAGCAACCTGGAAAGGCAAATCAGCGCTACAAAGAAGTCTCGCTTCCCATCGGTCAAAAGGGCCATGCTGAATAAAGTGTCAAAATCAGAAATGCAGGACAGGCCATGGAGAAACGGGAGCCTTGCTACGCTGATGGGCGGGATGTAAATTGCCAACAGCCACTCTGGAGAAGTGTACGGTGTGTCCTGAAACATCTAAAAAACTCAGCTTAGAGAGCATAGGGCACTTCCACTCATGGGCGAATAAAGTGGGAAAATTAAAAACCAGCAAGACACAGGCACCCCAAAGTTTAGGGCTGCTCTGTTGACAAGAACCTCCAACTTCGTTACACCTTAAATATCCCAGGAAAGAGAAAAATGGATAAAGAAGTTGTGGTCCTTATGTACAATGGAATATCACTCAGCCATGAAATCAACGTCATAAGGCTAGTAGCAGCATGATGAGTGGATTTAGGTACGACGATTCTAAGTGAAATAAGTCACACAGAAAAAGACACTTATCATAAGATATCACTTATAGAGGGAATGAAAAAACCGCTACCCTTGAACTGAATTACAAAACAGAACAGAGTCACACGTTTAGAAAACACACAATGGCTGCTTAACGGGAAAGGTGAGGTGGGGTGATGAATAAAACAAGGGTTTCAAATTAGCTCAGATACCGTTCCATAAACCCAATACGTACTAGACAAGACCTACTCCTTGCTCAGTGAATTGGACTCAAAACCCCCTATTCACGGCCCAAGAATATATCTGACTAGTAAGAATCTTAAAACCTATGTATTGATATCTCTCTGTAAGTGAGTCAAGTGGGTGTGAAGTGACATAAACACAGCAGTGAAAAGCAGCTAAACCCCATTATAAAAATCAATTACTTTTAAAAACCTGTGAAAAAAAGACAGTGAAAGAGAGAGAAATTCTTACAAAATTCGTTTAGGGGCAGTTATGCTACCTGGATTGACCATATCTAGACCCACAGCTGATTGAGACATAAGGGTGGACACTCTTGGGGATGAGAGGTTTGGTGAGGTTGGGTGAGGAAACGCAGACCCTTTAAAGTAATACTGCGTGGTACCCATCCCATGGGTCCCAAATCTCCAGGTTCAAGGGCATCTTCCTACATCGAAAACATGCATGAGAAACCCAGAAGATGGTACACCGTGTGATCGCGAAAGGTTTCTAAAACGCACCTCATTTCTCATCTCCTTGTGCTCGGGTTCGCCATTCCAGCTGCTTTACTAGCAATCTCCCTCCTTGGAGAATCAGCACCTTTAACCTCCTGTTCCGTACAGGTTGCAGTTTGTCCTGAGGATGAACGGGAAGAGGGGAAAACAATGAGAGACTAGCTCTAGGTGTTGGGACAGGCACAGGTCACTCTATTTTCCCATCAGGAAGAAGAATTAACCCCAGGCTCAGCCTGCCGCCCGGGACCAGAATAGGGCCTGAAGCAATCCTGCGCTTTTGCGGCCAGCTCCCAAGAAAGCGAGTTGAAAAATGGAGCTCAGGGGCACTGCAATTCACAAACCTGCAGACTTATAAATGATCACTCTCGTCCACAAATATATTGAGGGAAGGCAACGAAGAGGATTTGAAAGCAAGGCAGAATTGCAGGAAACAGATTTCAGGAGGGAGAGTCAAATCGCCTTTAAAGCACAGGAAAAGCGGCAAAACCTCGACAAGATGCCCTTGGCCAAAAAGGGCGTATGCGTTTTTTCCTGAATATATTCAGGAAAAAACGCATACGCCCTTTTTGGCCAACCAAGCAACCTGGAAAGGCAAATCAGCGCTACAAAGAAGTCTCGCTTCCCATCGGTCAAAAGGGCCATGCTGAATAAAGTGTCAAAACCAGAAATGGAGGGCAGGCCATGAGGAAACGGGAGCCTTGTTACGATGATGGGCGGGATGTAAATTGCCAACAGCCACTCTGGAGAAGTGTACGATGTGTCCTGAAACATCTAAAAAACTCAGCTTAGAGAGCATAGGGCACTTCCACTCATGGGCGTATAAAGTGGGAAAATTAAAAACCAGCAAGACACAGGCACCCCAAAGTTTAGGGCTGCTCTGTTGACAAGAAACTCCAACTTCGTTACACCTTAAATATCCCAGGAAAGAGAAAAATGGATAAAGAAGTTGTGGTCCTTATGTACAATGGAATATCACTCAGCCATGAAATCAACGTCATAAGGCTAGTAGCAGCATGATGAGTGGATTTAGGTACGACGATTCTAAGTGAAATAAGTCACACAGAAAAAGACACTTATCATAAGATATCACTTATAGAGGGAATAAAAAAACCGCTACCCTTGAACTGAATTACAAAACAGAACAGAGTCACACGTTTAGAAAACACACAATGGCTGCTTAACGGGAAAGGTGAGGTGGGGTGATGAATAAAACAAGGGTTTCAAATTAGCTCAGATACCGTTCCATAAACCCAATATGTACTAGACAAGACCTACTCCTTGCTCAGTGAATTGGACTCAAAACCCCCTATTCACGGCCCAAGAATATATGTGACTAGTAAGAATCTTAAAACCTATGTATTGATATCTCTCTGTAAGTGAGTCAAGTGGGTGTGAAGTGACATAAACACAGCAGTGAAAAGCAGCTAAACCCCATTATAAAAATCAATTACTTTTAAAAACCTGTGAAAAAAAGACAGTGAAAGAGAGAGAAATTCTTACAAAATTCGTTTAGGGGCAGTTATGCTACCTGGATTGACCATATCTAGACCCACAGCTGATTGAGACATAAGGGTGGACACTCTTGGGGATGAGAGGTTTGGTGAGGTTGGGTGAGGAAACGCAGACCCTTTAAAGTAATACTGCGTGGTACCCATCCCATGGGTCCCAAATCTCCAGGTTCAAGGGCATCTTCCTACATCGAAAACATGCATGAGAAACCCAGAAGATGGTACACTGTGTGATCGGGAAAGGTTTCTAAAACGCACCTCATTTTTCATGTCCTTGTGCTCGGGTTCGCCATTCCAGCCGCATTACTAGCAATCTCCCTCCTTGGAGAATCAGCACCTTTAACCTCCTGTTCCGTACAGGTTGCAATTTGTCCTGAGGATGAACGGGAAGAAGGGGGAACCAATGAGAGACTAGCTCTAGGTGTTGGGACAGGCACAGGTCACTCTATTTTCCCATCAGGAAGAAGAATTAACCCCAGGCTCAGCCTGCCGCCCGGGACCAGAATAGGGCCTGAAGCAATCCTGCGCGTTTGCGGCCAGCTCCCAAGAAAGCGAGTTGAAAAATGGAGCTCAGGGGCACTGCAATTCACAAACCTGCAGACTTATAAATGATCACTCTCTTCCACAAATATATTGAGGGAAGGCAACGAAGAGGATTTGAAAGCAAGGCAGAATTGCAGGAAACAGATTTCAGGAGGGAGATTCGAATCGCCTTTAAAGCACAGGAAAAGCGGCAAAACCTCGACAAGATGCCCTTGGCCAAAAGGGGCGTATGCGTTTTTTCCTGAATATATTCAGGAAAAAACGCATACGCCCCTTTTGGCCAACCAAGCAACCTGGAAAGGCAAATCAGCGCTACAAAGAAGTCTCGCTTCCCATCGGTCAAAAGGGCCATGCTGAATAAAGTGTCAAAATCAGAAATGCAGGACAGGCCATGGAGAAACGGGAGCCTTGCTACGCTGATGGGCGGGATGTAAATTGCCAACAGCCACTCTGGAGAAGTGTACGGTGTGTCCTGAAACATCTAAAAAACTCAGCTTAGAGAGCATAGGGCACTTCCACTCATGGGCGAATAAAGTGGGAAAATTAAAAACCAGCAAGACACAGGCACCCCAAAGTTTAGGGCTGCTCTGTTGACAAGAACCTCCAACTTCGTTACACCTTAAATATCCCAGGAAAGAGAAAAATGGATAAAGAAGTTGTGGTCCTTATGTACAATGGAATATCACTCAGCCATGAAATCAACGTCATAAGGCTAGTAGCAGCATGATGAGTGGATTTAGGTACGACGATTCTAAGTGAAATAAGTCACACAGAAAAAGACACTTATCATAAGATATCACTTATAGAGGGAATGAAAAAACCGCTACCCTTGAACTGAATTACAAAACAGAACAGAGTCACACGTTTAGAAAACACACAATGGCTGCTTAACGGGAAAGGTGAGGTGGGGTGATGAATAAAACAAGGGTTTCAAATTAGCTCAGATACCGTTCCATAAACCCAATATGTACTAGACAAGACCTACTCCTTGCTCAGTGAATTGGACTCAAAACCCCCTATTCACGGCCCAAGAATATATCTGACTAGTAAGAATCTTAAAACCTATGTATTGATATCTCTCTGTAAGTGAGTCAAGTGGGTGTGAAGTGACATAAACACAGCAGTGAAAAGCAGCTAAACCCCATTATAAAAATCAATTACTTTTAAAAACCTGTGAAAAAAAGACAGTGAAAGAGAGAGAAATTCTTACAAAATTCGTTTAGGGGCAGTTATGCTACCTGGATTGACCATATCTAGACCCACAGCTGATTGAGACATAAGGGTGGACACTCTTGGGGATGAGAGGTTTGGTGAGGTTGGGTGAGGAAACGCAGACCCTTTAAAGTAATACTGCGTGGTACCCATCCCATGGGTCCCAAATCTCCAGGTTCAAGGGCATCTTCCTACATCGAAAACATGCATGAGAAACCCAGAAGATGGTACACTGTGTGATCGGGAAAGGTTTCTAAAACGCACCTCATTTTTCATGTCCTTGTGCTCGGGTTCGCCATTCCAGCCGCATTACTAGCAATCTCCCTCCTTGGAGAATCAGCACCTTTAACCTCCTGTTCCGTACAGGTTGCAATTTGTCCTGAGGATGAACGGGAAGAAGGGGGAACCAATGAGAGACTAGCTCTAGGTGTTGGGACAGGCACAGGTCACTCTATTTTCCCATCAGGAAGAAGAATTAACCCCAGGCTCAGCCTGCCGCCCGGGACCAGAATAGGGCCTGAAGCAATCCTGCGCGTTTGCGGCCAGCTCCCAAGAAAGCGAGTTGAAAAATGGAGCTCAGGGGCACTGCAATTCACAAACCTGCAGACTTATAAATGATCACTCTCTTCCACAAATATATTGAGGGAAGGCAACGAAGAGGATTTGAAAGCAAGGCAGAATTGCAGGAAACAGATTTCAGGAGGGAGATTCGAATCGCCTTTAAAGCACAGGAAAAGCGGCAAAACCTCGACAAGATGCCCTTGGCCAAAAGGGGCGTATGCGTTTTTTCCTGAATATATTCAGGAAAAAACGCATACGCCCCTTTTGGCCAACCAAGCAACCTGGAAAGGCAAATCAGCGCTACAAAGAAGTCTCGCTTCCCATCGGTCAAAAGGGCCATGCTGAATAAAGTGTCAAAATCAGAAATGCAGGACAGGCCATGGAGAAACGGGAGCCTTGCTACGCTGATGGGCGGGATGTAAATTGCCAACAGCCACTCTGGAGAAGTGTACGGTGTGTCCTGAAACATCTAAAAAACTCAGCTTAGAGAGCATAGGGCACTTCCACTCATGGGCGAATAAAGTGGGAAAATTAAAAACCAGCAAGACACAGGCACCCCAAAGTTTAGGGCTGCTCTGTTGACAAGAACCTCCAACTTCGTTACACCTTAAATATCCCAGGAAAGAGAAAAATGGATAAAGAAGTTGTGGTCCTTATGTACAATGGAATATCACTCAGCCATGAAATCAACGTCATAAGGCTAGTAGCAGCATGATGAGTGGATTTAGGTACGACGATTCTAAGTGAAATAAGTCACACAGAAAAAGACACTTATCATAAGATATCACTTATAGAGGGAATGAAAAAACCGCTACCCTTGAACTGAATTACAAAACAGAACAGAGTCACACGTTTAGAAAACACACAATGGCTGCTTAACGGGAAAGGTGAGGTGGGGTGATGAATAAAACAAGGGTTTCAAATTAGCTCAGATACCGTTCCATAAACCCAATACGTACTAGACAAGACCTACTCCTTGCTCAGTGAATTGGACTCAAAACCCCCTATTCACGGCCCAAGAATATATCTGACTAGTAAGAATCTTAAAACCTATGTATTGATATCTCTCTGTAAGTGAGTCAAGTGGGTGTGAAGTGACATAAACACAGCAGTGAAAAGCAGCTAAACCCCATTATAAAAATCAATTACTTTTAAAAACCTGTGAAAAAAAGACAGTGAAAGAGAGAGAAATTCTTACAAAATTCGTTTAGGGGCAGTTATGCTACCTGGATTGACCATATCTAGACCCACAGCTGATTGAGACATAAGGGTGGACACTCTTGGGGATGAGAGGTTTGGTGAGGTTGGGTGAGGAAACGCAGACCCTTTAAAGTAATACTGCGTGGTACCCATCCCATGGGTCCCAAATCTCCAGGTTCAAGGGCATCTTCCTACATCGAAAACATGCATGAGAAACCCAGAAGATGGTACACCGTGTGATCGCGAAAGGTTTCTAAAACGCACCTCATTTCTCATCTCCTTGTGCTCGGGTTCGCCATTCCAGCTGCTTTACTAGCAATCTCCCTCCTTGGAGAATCAGCACCTTTAACCTCCTGTTCCGTACAGGTTGCAGTTTGTCCTGAGGATGAACGGGAAGAGGGGAAAACAATGAGAGACTAGCTCTAGGTGTTGGGACAGGCACAGGTCACTCTATTTTCCCATCAGGAAGAAGAATTAACCCCAGGCTCAGCCTGCCGCCCGGGACCAGAATAGGGCCTGAAGCAATCCTGCGCTTTTGCGGCCAGCTCCCAAGAAAGCGAGTTGAAAAATGGAGCTCAGGGGCACTGCAATTCACAAACCTGCAGACTTATAAATGATCACTCTCGTCCACAAATATATTGAGGGAAGGCAACGAAGAGGATTTGAAAGCAAGGCAGAATTGCAGGAAACAGATTTCAGGAGGGAGAGTCAAATCGCCTTTAAAGCACAGGAAAAGCGGCAAAACCTCGACAAGATGCCCTTGGCCAAAAAGGGCGTATGCGTTTTTTCCTGAATATATTCAGGAAAAAACGCATACGCCCTTTTTGGCCAACCAAGCAACCTGGAAAGGCAAATCAGCGCTACAAAGAAGTCTCGCTTCCCATCGGTCAAAAGGGCCATGCTGAATAAAGTGTCAAAACCAGAAATGGAGGGCAGGCCATGAGGAAACGGGAGCCTTGTTACGATGATGGGCGGGATGTAAATTGCCAACAGCCACTCTGGAGAAGTGTACGATGTGTCCTGAAACATCTAAAAAACTCAGCTTAGAGAGCATAGGGCACTTCCACTCATGGGCGTATAAAGTGGGAAAATTAAAAACCAGCAAGACACAGGCACCCCAAAGTTTAGGGCTGCTCTGTTGACAAGAAACTCCAACTTCGTTACACCTTAAATATCCCAGGAAAGAGAAAAATGGATAAAGAAGTTGTGGTCCTTATGTACAATGGAATATCACTCAGCCATGAAATCAACGTCATAAGGCTAGTAGCAGCATGATGAGTGGATTTAGGTACGACGATTCTAAGTGAAATAAGTCACACAGAAAAAGACACTTATCATAAGATATCACTTATAGAGGGAATAAAAAAACCGCTACCCTTGAACTGAATTACAAAACAGAACAGAGTCACACGTTTAGAAAACACACAATGGCTGCTTAACGGGAAAGGTGAGGTGGGGTGATGAATAAAACAAGGGTTTCAAATTAGCTCAGATACCGTTCCATAAACCCAATATGTACTAGACAAGACCTACTCCTTGCTCAGTGAATTGGACTCAAAACCCCCTATTCACGGCCCAAGAATATATGTGACTAGTAAGAATCTTAAAACCTATGTATTGATATCTCTCTGTAAGTGAGTCAAGTGGGTGTGAAGTGACATAAACACAGCAGTGAAAAGCAGCTAAACCCCATTATAAAAATCAATTACTTTTAAAAACCTGTGAAAAAAAGACAGTGAAAGAGAGAGAAATTCTTACAAAATTCGTTTAGGGGCAGTTATGCTACCTGGATTGACCATATCTAGACCCACAGCTGATTGAGACATAAGGGTGGACACTCTTGGGGCTGAGAGGTTTGGTGAGGTTGGGTAAGGAAACGCAGACCCATTAAAGTAATACTGCGTGGTACCCATCCCATGGGTCCCAAATCTCCAGGTTCAAGAGCATCTTCCTACATCGAAAACATGCATGAGAAACCCAGAAGATGGTACACCGTGTGATCGCGAAAGGTTTCTAAAACGCACCTCATTTCTCATCTCCTTGTGCTCGGGTTCGCCATTCCAGCTGCTTTACTAGCAATCTCCCTCCTTGGAGAATCAGCACCTTTAACCTCCTGTTCCGTACAGGTTGCAATTTGTCCTGAGGATGAACGGGAAGAGGGGAAAACAATGAGAGACTAGCTCTAGGTGTTGAGACAGGCACAGGTCACTCTATTTTCCCATCAGGAAGAAGAATTAAGCACAGGCTCAGCCTGCCGCCCGGGACCAGAATAGGGCCTGAAGCAATCCTGCGCTTTTGCGGCCAGCTCCCAAGAAAGCGAGTTGAAAAATGGAGCTCAGGGGCACTGCAATTCACAAACCTGCAGACTTATAAATGATCACTCTCGTCCACAAATATATTGAGGGAAGGCAACGAAGAGGATTTGAAAGCAAGGCAGAATTGCAGGAAACAGATTTCAGGAGGGAGAGTCAAATCGCCTTTAAAGCACAGGAAAAGCGGCAAAACCTCGACAAGATGCCCTTGGCCAAAAAGGGCGTATGCGTTTTTTCCTGAATATATTCAGGAAAAAACGCATACGCCCTTTTTGGCCAACCAAGCAACCTGGAAAGGCAAATCAGCGCTACAAAGAAGTCTCGCTTCCCATCGGTCAAAAGGGCCATGCTGAATAAAGTGTCAAAACCAGAAATGCAGGGCAGGCCATGAAGAAACGGGAGCCTTGTTACGATGATGGGCGGGATGTAAATTGCCAACAGCCACTCTGGAGAAGTGTACGATGTGTCCTGAAACATCTAAAAAACTCAGCTTAGAGAGCATAGGGCACTTCCACTCATGGGCGTATAAAGTGGGAAAATTAAAAACCAGCAAGACACAGGCACCCCAAAGTTTAGGGCTGCTCAGTTGACAAGAACCTCAAACTTCGTTACACCTTAAATATCCCAGGAAAGAGAAAAATGGATAAAGAAGTTGTGGTCCTTATGTACAATGGAATATCACTCAGCCATGAAATCAACGTCATAAGGCTAGTAGCAGCATGATGAGTGGATTTAGGTACGACGATTCTAAGTGAAATAAGTCACACAGAAAAAGACACTTATCATAAGATATCACTTATAGAGGGAATGAAAAAATCGCTACCATTGAACTGAATTACAAAACAGAACAGAGTCACACGTTTAGAAAAAACACAATGGCTGCTTAACGGGAAAGGTGAGGTGGGGTGATGAATAAAACAAGGGTTTCAAATTAGCTCAGATACCGTTCCATAAACCCAATATGTACTAGACAAGACCTACTCCTTGCTCAGTGAATTGGACTCAAAACCCCCTATTCACGGCCCAAGAATATATCTGACTAGTAAGAATCTTAAAACCTATGTATTGATATCTCTCTGTAAGTGAGTCAAGTGGGTGTGAAGTGACATAAACACAGCAGTGAAAAGCAGCTAAACCCCATTATAAAAATCAATTACTTTTAAAAACCTGTGAAAAAAAGACAGTGAAAGAGAGAGAAATTCTTACAAAATTCGTTTAGGGGCAGTTATGCTACCTGGATTGACCATATCTAGACCCACAGCTGATTGAGACATAAGGGTGGACACTCTTGGGGATGAGAGGTTTGGTGAGGTTGGGTGAGGAAACGCAGACCCTTTAAAGTAATACTGCGTGGTACCCATCCCATGGGTTCCAAATCTCCAGGTTCAAGGGCATCTTCCTACATCGAAAACATGCATGAGAAACCCAGAAGATGGTACACCGTGTGATCGCGAAAGGTTTCTAAAACGCACCTCATTTCTCATCTCCTTGTGCTCGGGTTCGCCATTCCAGCTGCTTTACTAGCAATCTCCCTCCTTGGAGAATCAGCACCTTTAACCTCCTGTTCCGTACAGGTTGCAGTTTGTCCTGAGGATGAACGGGAAGAGGGGAAAACAATGAGAGACTAGCTCTAGGTGTTGGGACAGGCACAGGTCACTCTATTTTCCCATCAGGAAGAAGAATTAACCCCAGGCTCAGCCTGCCGCCCGGGACCAGAATAGGGCCTGAAGCAATCCTGCGCTTTTGCGGCCAGCTCCCAAGAAAGCGAGTTGAAAAATGGAGCTCAGGGGCACTGCAATTCACAAACCTGCAGACTTATAAATGATCACTCTCGTCCACAAATATATTGAGGGAAGGCAACGAAGAGGATTTGAAAGCAAGGCAGAATTGCAGGAAACAGATTTCAGGAGGGAGAGTCAAATCGCCTTTAAAGCACAGGAAAAGTGGCAAAACCTCGACAAGATGCCCTTGGCCAAAAAGGGCGTATGCGTTTTTTCCTGAATATATTCAGGAAAAAACGCATACGCCCTTTTTGGCCAACCAAGCAACCTGGAAAGGCAAATCAGCGCTACAAAGAAGTCTCGCTTCCCATCGGTCAAAAGGGCCATGCTGAATAAAGTGTCAAAACCAGAAATGCAGGGCAGGACATGAGGAAACGGGAGCCTTGTTACGATGATGGGCGGGATGTAAATTGCCAACAGCCACTCTGGAGAAGTGTACGATGTGTCCTGAAACATCTAAAAAACTCAGCTTAGAGAGCATAGGGCACTTCCACTCATGGGCGTATAAAGTGGGAAAATTAAAAACCAGCAAGACACAGGCACCCCAAAGTTTAGGGCTGCTCTGTTGACAAGAACCTCCAACTTCGTTACACCTTAAATATCCCAGGAAAGAGAAAAATGGATAAAGAAGTTGTGGTCCTTATGTACAATGGAATATCACTCAGCCATGAAATCAACGTCATAAGGCTAGTAGCAGCATGATGAGTGGATTTAGGTACGACGATTCTAAGTGAAATAAGTCACACAGAAAAAGACACTTATCATAAGATATCACTTATAGAGGGAATGAAAAAACCGCTACGCTTGAACTGAATTACAAAACAGAACAGAGTCACACGTTTAGAAAACACACAATGGCTGCTTAACGGGAAAGGTGAGGTGGGGTGATGAATAAAACAAGGGTTTCAAATTAGGTCAGATACCGTTCCATAAACCCAATATGTACTAGACAAGACCTACTCCTTGCTCAGTGAATTGGACTCAAAACCCCCTATTCACGGCCCAAGAATATATCTGACTAGTAAGAATCTTAAAACCTATGTATTGATACCTCTCTGTAAGTGAGTCAAGTGGGTGTGAAGTGACATAAACACAGCAGTGAAAAGCAGCTAAACCCCATTATAAAAATCAATTACTTTTAAAAACCTGTGAAAAAAAGACAGTGAAAGAGAGAGAAATTCTTACAAAATTCGTTTAGGGGCAGTTATGCTACCTGGATTGACCATATCTAGACCCACAGCTGATTGAGACATAAGGGTGGACACTCTTGGGGCTGAGAGGTTTGGTGAGGTTGGGTGAGGAAACGCAGACCCATTAAAGTAATACTGCGTGGTACCCATCCCATGGGTCCCAAATCTCCAGGTTCAAGGGCATCTTCCTACATCGAAAACATGCATGAGAAACCCAGAAGATGGTACACCGTGTGATCGCGAAAGGTTTCTAAAACGCACCTCATTTCTCATCTCCTTGTGCTCGGGTTCGCCATTCCAGCTGCTTTACTAGCAATCTCCCTCCTTGGAGAATCAGCACCTTTAACCTCCTGTTCCGTACAGGTTGCAATTTGTCCTGAGGATGAACGGGAAGAGGGGAAAACAATGAGAGACTAGCTCTAGGTGTTGAGACAGGCACAGGTCACTCTATTTTCCCATCAGGAAGAAGAATTAAGCACAGGCTCAGCCTGCCGCCCGGGACCAGAATAGGGCCTGAAGCAATCCTGCGCTTTTGCGGCCAGCTCCCAAGAAAGCGAGTTGAAAAATGGAGCTCAGGGGCACTGCAATTCACAAACCTGCAGACTTATAAATGATCACTCTCGTCCACAAATATATTGAGGGAAGGCAACGAAGAGGATTTGAAAGCAAGGCAGAATTGCAGGAAACAGATTTCAGGAGGGAGAGTCAAATCGCCTTTAAAGCACAGGAAAAGCGGCAAAACCTCGACAAGATGCCCTTGGCCAAAAAGGGCGTATGCGTTTTTTCCTGAATATATTCAGGAAAAAACGCATACGCCCTTTTTGGCCAACCAAGCAACCTGGAAAGGCAAATCAGTGCTACAAAGAAGTCTCGCTTCCCATCGGTCAAAAGGGCCATGCTGAATAAAGTGTCAAAACCAGAAATGCAGGGCAGGCCATGAGGAAACGGGAGCCTTGTTACGATGATGGGCGGGATGTAAATTGCCAACAGCCACTCTGGAGAAGTGTACGATGTGTCCTGAAACATCTAAAAAAATCAGCTTAGAGAGCATAGGGCACTTCCACTCATGGGCGAATAAAGTGGGAAAATTAAAAACCAGCAAGACACAGGCACCCCAAAGTTTAGGGCTGCTCTGTTGACAAGAACCTCCAACTTCGTTACACCTTAAATATCCCAGGAAAGAGAAAAATGGATAAAGAAGTTGTGGTCCTTATGTACAATGGAATATCACTCAGCCATGAAATCAACGTCATAAGGCTAGTAGCAGCATGATGAGTGGATTTAGGTACGACGATTCTAAGTGAAATAAGTCACACAGAAAAAGACACTTATCATAAGATATCACTTATAGAGGGAACGAAAAAACCGCTACCCTTGAACTGAATTACAAAACAGAACAGAGTCACACGTTTAGAAAACACACAATGGCTGCTTAACGGGAAAGGTGAGGTGGGGTGATGAATAAAACAAGGGTTTCAAATTAGCTCAGATACCGTTCCATAAACCCAATATGTACTAGACAAGACCTACTCCTTGCTCAGTGAATTGGACTCAACACCCCCTATTCACGGCCCAAGAATATATCTGACTAGTAAGAATCTTAAAACCTATGTATTGATATCTCTCTGTAAGTGAGTCAAGTGGGTGTGAAGTGACATAAACACAGCAGTGAAAAGCAGCTAAACCCCATTATAAAAATCAATTACTTTTAAAAACCTGTGAAAAAAAGACAGTGAAAGAGAGAGAAATTCTTACAAAATTCGTTTAGGGGCAGTTATGCTACCTGGATTGACCATATCTAGACCCACAGCTGATTGAGACATAAGGGTGGACACTCTTGGGGCTGAGAGGTTTGGTGAGGTTGGGTGAGGAAACGCAGACCCTTTAAAGTAATACTGCGTGGTACCCATCCCATGGGTTCCAAATCTCCAGGTTCAAGGGCATCTTCCTACATCGAAAACATGCATGAGAAACCCAGAAGATGGTACACCGTGTGATCGCGAAAGGTTTCTAAAACGCACCTCATTTCTCATCTCCTTGTGCTCGGGTTCGCCATTCCAGCTGCTTTACTAGCAATCTCCCTCCTTGGAGAATCAGCACCTTTAACCTCCTGTTCCGTACAGGTTGCAGTTTGTCCTGAGGATGAACGGGAAGAGGGGAAAACAATGAGAGACTAGCTCTAGGTGTTGGGACAGGCACAGGTCACTCTATTTTCCCATCAGGAAGAAGAATTAACCCCAGGCTCAGCCTGCCGCCCGGGACCAGAATAGGGCCTGAAGCAATCCTGCGCTTTTGCGGCCAGCTCCCAAGAAAGCGAGTTGAAAAATGGAGCTCAGGGGCACTGCAATTCACAAACCTGCAGACTTATAAATGATCACTCTCGTCCACAAATATATTGAGGGAAGGCAACGAAGAGGATTTGAAAGCAAGGCAGAATTGCAGGAAACAGATTTCAGGAGGGAGAGTCAAATCGCCTTTAAAGCACAGGAAAAGTGGTAAAACCTCGACAAGATGCCCTTGGCCAAAAAGGGCGTATGCGTTTTTTCCTGAATATATTCAGGAAAAAACGCATACGCCCTTTTTGGCCAACCAAGCAACCTGGAAAGGCAAATCAGCGCTACAAAGAAGTCTCGCTTCCCATCGGTCAAAAGGGCCATGCTGAATAAAGTGTCAAAACCAGAAATGCAGGGCAGGCCATGAGGAAACGGGAGCCTTGTTACGATGATGGGCGGGATGTAAATTGCCAACAGCCACTCTGGAGAAGTGTACGATGTGTCCTGAAACATCTAAAAAACTCAGCTTAGAGAGCATAGGGCACTTCCACTCATGGGCGTATAAAGTGGGAAAATTAAAAACCAGCAAGACACAGGCACCCCAAAGTTTAGGGCTGCTCTGTTGACAAGAACCTCCAACTTCGTTACACCTTAAATATCCCAGGAAAGAGAAAAATGGATAAAGAAGTTGTGGTCCTTATGTACAATGGAATATCACTCAGCCATGAAATCAACGTCATAAGGCTAGTAGCAGCATGATGAGTGGATTTAGGTACGACGATTCTAAGTGAAATAAGTCACACAGAAAAAGACACTTATCATAAGATATCACTTATAGAGGGAATGAAAAAACCGCTACCCTTGAACTGAATTACAAAACAGAACAGAGTCACACGTTTAGAAAACACACAATGGCTGCTTAACGGGAAAGGTGAGGTGGGGTGATGAATAAAACAAGGGTTTCAAATTAGGTCAGATACCGTTCCATAAACCCAATATGTACTAGACAAGACCTACTCCTTGCTCAGTGAATTGGACTCAAAACCCCCTATTCACGGCCCAAGAATATATCTGACTAGTAAGAATCTTAAAACCTATGTATTGATACCTCTCTGTAAGTGAGTCAAGTGGGTGTGAAGTGACATAAACACAGCAGTGAAAAGCAGCTAAACCCCATTATAAAAATCAATTACTTTTAAAAACCTGTGAAAAAAAGACAGTGAAAGAGAGAGAAATTCTTACAAAATTCGTTTAGGGGCAGTTATGCTACCTGGATTGACCATATCTAGACCCACAGCTGATTGAGACATAAGGGTGGACACTCTTGGGGCTGAGAGGTTTGGTGAGGTTGGGTGAGGAAACGCAGACCCATTAAAGTAATACTGCGTGGTACCCATCCCATGGGTCCCAAATCTCCAGGTTCAAGGGCATCTTCCTACATCGAAAACATGCATGAGAAACCCAGAAGATGGTACACCGTGTGATCGCGAAAGGTTTCTAAAACGCACCTCATTTCTCATCTCCTTGTGCTCGGGTTCGCCATTCCAGCTGCTTTACTAGCAATCTCCCTCCTTGGAGAATCAGCACCTTTAACCTCCTGTTCCGTACAGGTTGCAATTTGTCCTGAGGATGAACGGGAAGAGGGGAAAACAATGAGAGACTAGCTCTAGGTGTTGAGACAGGCACAGGTCACTCTATTTTCCCATCAGGAAGAAGAATTAAGCACAGGCTCAGCCTGCCGCCCGGGACCAGAATAGGGCCTGAAGCAATCCTGCGCTTTTGCGGCCAGCTCCCAAGAAAGCGAGTTGAAAAATGGAGCTCAGGGGCACTGCAATTCACAAACCTGCAGACTTATAAATGATCACTCTCGTCCACAAATATATTGAGGGAAGGCAACGAAGAGGATTTGAAAGCAAGGCAGAATTGCAGGAAACAGATTTCAGGAGGGAGAGTCAAATCGCCTTTAAAGCACAGGAAAAGCGGCAAAACCTCGACAAGATGCCCTTGGCCAAAAAGGGCGTATGCGTTTTTTCCTGAATATATTCAGGAAAAAACGCATACGCCCTTTTTGGCCAACCAAGCAACCTGGAAAGGCAAATCAGCGCTACAAAGAAGTCTCGCTTCCCATCGGTCAAAAGGGCCATGCTGAATAAAGTGTCAAAACCAGAAATGCAGGGCAGGCCATGAGGAAACGGGAGCCTTGTTACGATGATGGGCGGGATGTAAATTGCCAACAGCCACTCTGGAGAAGTGTACGATGTGTCCTGAAACATCTAAAAAAATCAGCTTAGAGAGCATAGGGCACTTCCACTCATGGGCGAATAAAGTGGGAAAATTAAAAACCAGCAAGACACAGGCACCCCAAAGTTTAGGGCTGCTCTGTTGACAAGAACCTCCAACTTCGTTACACCTTAAATATCCCAGGAAAGAGAAAAATGGATAAAGAAGTTGTGGTCCTTATGTACAATGGAATATCACTCAGCCATGAAATCAACGTCATAAGGCTAGTAGCAGCATGATGAGTGGATTTAGGTACGACGATTCTAAGTGAAATAAGTCACACAGAAAAAGACACTTATCATAAGATATCACTTATAGAGGGAACGAAAAAACCGCTACCCTTGAACTGAATTACAAAACAGAACAGAGTCACACGTTTAGAAAACACACAATGGCTGCTTAACGGGAAAGGTGAGGTGGGGTGATGAATAAAACAAGGGTTTCAAATTAGCTCAGATACCGTTCCATAAACCCAATATGTACTAGACAAGACCTACTCCTTGCTCAGTGAATTGGACTCAACACCCCCTATTCACGGCCCAAGAATATATCTGACTAGTAAGAATCTTAAAACCTATGTATTGATATCTCTCTGTAAGTGAGTCAAGTGGGTGTGAAGTGACATAAACACAGCAGTGAAAAGCAGCTAAACCCCATTATAAAAATCAATTACTTTTAAAAACCTGTGAAAAAAAGACAGTGAAAGAGAGAGAAATTCTTACAAAATTCGTTTAGGGGCAGTTATGCTACCTGGATTGACCATATCTAGACCCACAGCTGATTGAGACATAAGGGTGGACACTCTTGGGGATGAGAGGTTTGGTGAGGTTGGGTGAGGAAACGCAGACCCTTTAAAGTAATACTGCGTGGTACCCATCCCATGGGTTCCAAATCTCCAGGTTCAAGGGCATCTTCCTACATCGAAAACATGCATGAGAAACCCAGAAGATGGTACACCGTGTGATCGCGAAAGGTTTCTAAAACGCACCTCATTTCTCATCTCCTTGTGCTCGGGTTCGCCATTCCAGCTGCTTTACTAGCAATCTCCCTCCTTGGAGAATCAGCACCTTTAACCTCCTGTTCCGTACAGGTTGCAGTTTGTCCTGAGGATGAACGGGAAGAGGGGAAAACAATGAGAGACTAGCTCTAGGTGTTGGGACAGGCACAGGTCACTCTGTTTTCCCATCAGGAAGAAGAATTAAGCACAGGCTCAGCCTGCCGCCCGGGACCAGAATAGGGCCTGAAGCAATCCTGCGCTTTTGCGGCCAGCTCCCAAGAAAGCGAGTTGAAAAATGGAGCTCAGGGGCACTGCAATTCACAAACCTGCAGACTTATAAATGATCACTCTCGTCCACAAATATATTGAGGGAAGGCAACGAAGAGGATTTGAAAGCAAGGCAGAATTGCAGGAAACAGATTTCAGGAGGGAGAGTCAAATCGCCTTTAAAGCACAGGAAAAGTGGCAAAACCTCGACAAGATGCCCTTGGCCAAAAAGGGCGTATGCGTTTTTTCCTGAATATATTCAGGAAAAAACGCATACGCCCTTTTTGGCCAACCAAGCAACCTGGAAAGGCAAATCAGCGCTACAAAGAAGTCTCGCTTCCCATCGGTCAAAAGGGCCATGCTGAATAAAGTGTCAAAACCAGAAATGCAGGGCAGGCCATGAGGAAACGGGAGCCTTGTTACGATGATGGGCGGGATGTAAATTGCCAACAGCCACTCTGGAGAAGTGTACGATGTGTCCTGAAACATCTAAAAAACTCAGCTTAGAGAGCATAGGGCACTTCCACTCATGGGCGTATAAAGTGGGAAAATTAAAAACCAGCAAGACACAGGCACCCCAAAGTTTAGGGCTGCTCTGTTGACAAGAACCTCCAACTTCGTTACACCTTAAATATCCCAGGAAAGAGAAAAATGGATAAAGAAGTTGTGGTCCTTATGTACAATGGAATATCACTCAGCCATGAAATCAACGTCATAAGGCTAGTAGCAGCATGATGAGTGGATTTAGGTACGACGATTCTAAGTGAAATAAGTCACACAGAAAAAGACACTTATCATAAGATATCACTTATAGAGGGAATGAAAAAACCGCTACCCTTGAACTGAATTACAAAACAGAACAGAGTCACACGTTTAGAAAACACACAATGGCTGCTTAACGGGAAAGGTGAGGTGGGGTGATGAATAAAACAAGGGTTTCAAATTAGCTCAGATACCGTTCCATAAACCCAATATGTACTAGACAAGACCTACTCCTTGCTCAGTGAATTGGACTCAAAACCCCCTATTCACGGCCCAAGAATATATCTGACTAGTAAGAATCTTAAAACCTATGTATTGATACCTCTCTGTAAGTGAGTCAAGTGGGTGTGAAGTGACATAAACACAGCAGTGAAAAGCAGCTAAACCCCATTATAAAAATCAATTACTTTTAAAAACCTGTGAAAAAAAGACAGTGAAAGAGAGAGAAATTCTTACAAAATTCGTTTAGGGGCAGTTATGCTACCTGGATTGACCATATCTAGACCCACAGCTGATTGAGACATAAGGGTGGACACTCTTGGGGCTGAGAGGTTTGGTGAGGTTGGGTAAGGAAACGCAGACCCATTAAAGTAATACTGCGTGGTACCCATCCCATGGGTCCCAAATCTCCAGGTTCAAGAGCATCTTCCTACATCGAAAACATGCATGAGAAACCCAGAAGATGGTACACCGTGTGATCGCGAAAGGTTTCTAAAACGCACCTCATTTCTCATCTCCTTGTGCTCGGGTTCGCCATTCCAGCTGCTTTACTAGCAATCTCCCTCCTTGGAGAATCAGCACCTTTAACCTCCTGTTCCGTACAGGTTGCAATTTGTCCTGAGGATGAACGGGAAGAGGGGAAAACAATGAGAGACTAGCTCTAGGTGTTGAGACAGGCACAGGTCACTCTATTTTCCCATCAGGAAGAAGAATTAAGCACAGGCTCAGCCTGCCGCCCGGGACCAGAATAGGGCCTGAAGCAATCCTGCGCTTTTGCGGCCAGCTCCCAAGAAAGCGAGTTGAAAAATGGAGCTCAGGGGCACTGCAATTCACAAACCTGCAGACTTATAAATGATCACTCTCGTCCACAAATATATTGAGGGAATGCAACGAAGAGGATTTGAAAGCAAGGCAGAATTGCAGGAAACAGATTTCAGGAGGGAGAGTCAAATCGCCTTTAAAGCACAGGAAAAGCGGCAAAACCTCGACAAGATGCCCTTGGCCAAAAAGGGCGTATGCGTTTTTTCCTGAATATATTCAGGAAAAAACGCATACGCCCTTTTTGGCCAACCAAGCAACCTGGAAAGGCAAATCAGTGCTACAAAGAAGTCTCGCTTCCCATCGGTCAAAAGGGCCATGCTGAATAAAGTGTCAAAACCAGAAATGCAGGGCAGGCCATGAGGAAACGGGAGCCTTGCTACGATGATGGGCGGGATGTAAATTGCCAACAGCCACTCTGGAGAAGTGTACGATGTGTCCTGAAACATCTAAAAAAATCAGCTTAGAGAGCATAGGGCACTTCCACTCATGGGCGAATAAAGTGGGAAAATTAAAAACCAGCAAGACACAGGCACCCCAAAGTTTAGGGCTGCTCTGTTGACAAGAACCTCCAACTTCGTTACACCTTAAATATCCCAGGAAAGAGAAAAATGGATAAAGAAGTTGTGGTCCTTATGTACAATGGAATATCACTCAGCCATGAAATCAACGTCATAAGGCTAGTAGCAGCATGATGAGTGGATTTAGGTACGACGATTCTAAGTGAAATAAGTCACACAGAAAAAGACACTTATCATAAGATATCACTTACAGAGGGAACGAAAAAACCGCTACCCTTGAACTGAATTACAAAACAGAACAGAGTCACACGTTTAGAAAACACACAATGGCTGCTTAACGGGAAAGGTGAGGTGGGGTGATGAATAAAACAAGGGTTTCAAATTAGCTCAGATACCGTTCCATAAACCCAATATGTACTAGACAAGACCTACTCCTTGCTCAGTGAATTGGACTCAAAACCCCCTATTCACGGCCCAAGAATATATCTGACTAGTAAGAATCTTAAAACCTATGTATTGATATCTCTCTGTAAGTGAGTCAAGTGGGTGTGAAGTGACATAAACACAGCAGTGAAAAGCAGCTAAACCCCATTATAAAAATCAATTACTTTTAAAAACCTGTGAAAAAAAGACAGTGAAAGAGAGAGAAATTCTTACAAAATTCGTTTAGGGGCAGTTATGCTACCTGGATTGACCATATCTAGACCCACAGCTGATTGAGACATAAGGGTGGACACTCTTGGGGATGAGAGGTTTGGTGAGGTTGGGTGAGGAAACGCAGACACTTTAAAGTAATACTGCGTGGTACCCATCCCATGGGTTCCAAATCTGCAGGTTCAAGGGCATCTTCCTACATCGAAAACATTCATGAGAAACCCAGAAGATGGTACACCGTGTGATCGCGAAAGGTTTCTAAAACGCACCTCATTTCTCATCTCCTTGTGCTCGGGTTCGCCATTCCAGCTGCTTTACTAGCAATCTCCCTCCTTGGAGAATCAGCACCTTTAACCTCCTGTTCCGTACAGGTTGCAGTTTGTCCTGAGGATGAACGGGAAGAGGGGAAAACAATGAGAGACTAGCTCTAGGTGTTGGGACAGGCACAGGTCACTCTATTTTCCCATCAGGAAGAAGAATTAACCCCAGGCTCAGCCTGCCGCCCGGGACCAGAATAGGGCCTGAAGCAATCCTGCGCTTTTGCGGCCAGCTCCCAAGAAAGCGAGTTGAAAAATGGAGCTCAGGGGCACTGCAATTCACAAACCTGCAGACTTATAAATGATCACTCTCGTCCACAAATATATTGAGGGAAGGCAACGAAGAGGATTTGAAAGCAAGGCAGAATTGCAGGAAACAGATTTCAGGAGGGAGAGTCAAATCGCCTTTAAAGCACAGGAAAAGCGGCAAAACCTCGACAAGATGCCCTTGGCCAAAAAGGGCGTATGCGTTTTTTCCTGAATATATTCAGGAAAAAACGCATACGCCCTTTTTGGCCAACCAAGCAACCTGGAAAGGCAAATCAGCGCTACAAAGAAGTCTCGCTTCCCATCGGTCAAAAGGGCCATGCTGAATAAAGTGTCAAAACCAGAAATGCAGGGCAGGCCATGAGGAAACGGGAGCCTTGTTACGATGATGGGCGGGATGTAAATTGCCAACAGCCACTCTGGAGAAGTGTACGATGTGTCCTGAAACATCTAAAAAACTCAGCTTAGAGAGCATAGGGCACTTCCACTCATGGGCGTATAAAGTGGGAAAATTAAAAACCAGCAAGACACAGGCACCCCAAAGTTTAGGGCTGCTCTGTTGACAAGAACCTCCAACTTCGTTACACCTTAAATATCCCAGGAAAGAGAAAAATGGATAAAGAAGTTGTGGTCCTTATGTACAATGGAATATCACTCAGCCATGAAATCAACGTCATAAGGCTAGTAGCAGCATGATGAGTGGATTTAGGTACGACGATTCTAAGTGAAATAAGTCACACAGAAAAAGACACTTATCATAAGATATCACTTATAGAGGGAATGAAAAAACCGCTACCCTTGAACTGAATTACAAAACAGAACAGAGTCACACGTTTAGAAAACACACAATGGCTGCTTAACGGGAAAGGTGAGGTGGGGTGATGAATAAAACAAGGGTTTCAAATTAGCTCAGATACCGTTCCATAAACCCAATATGTACTAGACAAGACCTACTCCTTGCTCAGTCAATTGGACTCAAAACCCCCTATTCACGGCCCAAGAATATATCTGACTAGTAAGAATCTTAAAACCTATGTATTGATATCTCTCTGTAAGTGAGTCAAGTGGGTGTGAAGTGACAGAAACACAGCAGTGAAAAGCAGCTAAACCCCATTATAAAAATCAATTACTTTTAAAAACCTGTGAAAAAAAGACAGTGAAAGAGAGAGAAATTCTTACAAAATTCGTTTAGGGGCAGTTATGCTACCTGGATTGACCATATCTAGACCCACAGCTGATTGAGACATAAGGGTGGACACTCTTGGGGCTGAGAGGTTTGGTGAGGTTGGGTAAGGAAACACAGACCCATTAAAGTAATACTGCGTGGTACCCATCCCATGGGTCCCAAATCTCCAGGTTCAAGAGCATCTTCCTACATCGAAAACATGCATGAGAAACCCAGAAGATGGTACACCGTGTGATCGCGAAAGGTTTCTAAAACGCACCTCATTTCTCATCTCCTTGTGCTCGGGTTCGCCATTCCAGCTGCTTTACTAGCAATCTCCCTCCTTGGAGAATCAGCACCTTTAACCTCCTGTTCCGTACAGGTTGCAATTTGTCCTGAGGATGAACGGGAAGAGGGGAAAACAATGAGAGACTAGCTCTAGGTGTTGAGACAGGCACAGGTCACTCTATTTTCCCATCAGGAAGAAGAATTAAGCACAGGCTCAGCCTGCCGCCCGGGACCAGAATAGGGCCTGAAGCAATCCTGCGCTTTTGCGGCCAGCTCCCAAGAAAGCGAGTTGAAAAATGGAGCTCAGGGGCACTGCAATTCACAAACCTGCAGACTTATAAATGATCACTCTCGTCCACAAATATATTGAGGGAAGGCAACTAAGAGGATTTGAAAGCAAGGCAGAATTGCAGGAAACAGATTTCAGGAGGGAGAGTCAAATCGCCTTTAAAGCACAGGAAAAGCGGGAAAACCTCGACAAGATGCCCTTGTCCAAAAAGGGCGTATGCGTTTTTTCCTGAATATATTCAGGAAAAAACGCATACGCCCTTTTTGTCCAACCAAGCAACCTGGAAAGGCAAATCAGCGCTACAAAGAAGTCTCGCTTCCCATCGGTCAAAAGGGCCATGCTGAATAAAGTGTCAAAACCAGAAATGCAGGGCAGGCCATGAAGAAACGGGAGCCTTGTTACGATGATGGGCGGGATGTAAATTGCCAACAGCCACTCTGGAGAAGTGTACGATGTGTCCTGAAACATCTAAAAAACTCAGCTTAGAGAGCATAGGGCACTTCCACTCATGGGCATATAAAGTGGGAAAATTAAAAACCAGCAAGACACAGGCACCCCAAAGTTTAGGGCTGCTCTGTTGACAAGAACCTCCAACTTCGTTACACCTTAAATATCCCAGGAAAGAGAAAAATGGATAAAGAAGTTGTGGTCCTTATGTACAATGGAATATCACTCAGCCATGAAATCAACGTCATAAGGCTAGTAGCAGCATGATGAGTGGATTTAGGTACGACGATTCTAAGTGAAATAAGTCACACAGAAAAAGACACTTATCATAAGATATCACTTATAGAGGGAATGAAAAAATCGCTACCCTTGAACTGAATTACAAAACAGAACAGAGTCACACGTTTAGAAAACACACAATGGCTGCTTAACGGGAAAGGTGAGGTGGGGTGATGAATAAAACAAGGGTTTCAAATTAGCTCAGATACCGTTCCATAAACCCAATATGTACTAGACAAGACCTACTCCTTGCTCAGTGAATTGGACTCAAAACCCCCTATTCACGGCCCAAGAATATATCTGACTAGTAAGAATCTTAAAACCTATGTATTGATATCTCTCTGTAAGTGAGTCAAGTGGGTGTGAAGTGACAGAAACACAGCAGTGAAAAGCAGCTAAACCCCATTATAAAAATCAATTACTTTTAAAAACCTGTGAAAAAAAGACAGTGAAAGAGAGAGAAATTCTTACAAAATTCGTTTAGGGGCAGTTATGCTACCTGGATTGACCATATCTAGACCCACAGCTGATTGAGACATAAGGGTGGACACTCTTGGGGCTGAGAGGTTTGGTGAGGTTGGGTAAGGAAACACAGACCCATTAAAGTAATACTGCGTGGTACCCATCCCATGGGTCCCAAATCTCCAGGTTCAAGAGCATCTTCCTACATCGAAAACATGCATGAGAAACCCAGAAGATGGTACACCGTGTGATCGCGAAAGGTTTCTAAAACGCACCTCATTTCTCATCTCCTTGTGCTCGGGTTCGCCATTCCAGCTGCTTTACTAGCAATCTCCCTCCTTGGAGAATCAGCACCTTTAACCTCCTGTTCCGTACAGGTTGCAATTTGTCCTGAGGATGAACGGGAAGAGGGGAAAACAATGAGAGACTAGCTCTAGGTGTTGAGACAGGCACAGGTCACTCTATTTTCCCATCAGGAAGAAGAATTAAGCACAGGCTCAGCCTGCCGCCCGGGACCAGAATAGGGCCTGAAGCAATCCTGCGCTTTTGCGGCCAGCTCCCAAGAAAGCGAGTTGAAAAATGGAGCTCAGGGGCACTGCAATTCACAAACCTGCAGACTTATAAATGATCACTCTCGTCCACAAATATATTGAGGGAAGGCAACGAAGAGGATTTGAAAGCAAGGCAGAATTGCAGGAAACAGATTTCAGGAGGGAGAGTCAAATCGCCTTTAAAGCACAGGAAAAGCGGGAAAACCTCGACAAGATGCCCTTGTCCAAAAAGGGCGTATGCGTTTTTTCCTGAATATATTCAGGAAAAAACGCATACGCCCTTTTTGTCCAACCAAGCAACCTGGAAAGGCAAATCAGCGCTACAAAGAAGTCTCGCTTCCCATCGGTCAAAAGGGCCATGCTGAATAAAGTGTCAAAACCAGAAATGCAGGGCAGGCCATGAAGAAACGGGAGCCTTGTTACGATGATGGGCGGGATGTAAATTGCCAACAGCCACTCTGGAGAAGTGTACGATGTGTCCTGAAACATCTAAAAAACTCAGCTTAGAGAGCATAGGGCACTTCCACTCATGGGCATATAAAGTGGGAAAATTAAAAACCAGCAAGACACAGGCACCCCAAAGTTTAGGGCTGCTCTGTTGACAAGAACCTCCAACTTCGTTACACCTTAAATATCCCAGGAAAGAGAAAAATGGATAAAGAAGTTGTGGTCCTTATGTACAATGGAATATCACTCAGCCATGAAATCAACGTCATAAGGCTAGTAGCAGCATGATGAGTGGATTTAGGTACGACGATTCTAAGTGAAATAAGTCACACAGAAAAAGACACTTATCATAAGATATCACTTATAGAGGGAATGAAAAAATCGCTACCCTTGAACTGAATTACAAAACAGAACAGAGTCACACGTTTAGAAAACACACAATGGCTGCTTAACGGGAAAGGTGAGGTGGGGTGATGAATAAAACAAGGGTTTCAAATTAGCTCAGATACCGTTCCATAAACCCAATATGTACTAGACAAGACCTACTCCTTGCTCAGTGAATTGGACTCAAAACCCCCTATTCACGGCCCAAGAATATATCTGACTAGTAAGAATCTTAAAACCTATGTATTGATATCTCTCTGTAAGTGAGTCAAGTGGGTGTGAAGTGACATAAACACAGCAGTGAAAAGCAGCTAAACCCCATTATAAAAATCAATTACTTTTAAAAACATGTGAAAAAAAGACAGTGAAAGAGAGAGAAATTCTTACAAAATTCGTTTAGGGGCAGTTATGCTACCTGGATTGACCATATCTAGACCCACAGCTGATTGAGACATAAGGGTGGACACTCTTGGGGATGAGAGGTTTGGTGAGGTTGGGTGAGGAAACGCAGACCCTTTAAAGTAATACTGCGTGGTACCCATCCCATGGGTCCCAAATCTCCAGGTTCAAGGGCATCTTCCTACATCGAAAACATGCATGAGAAACCCAGAAGATGGTACACCGTGTGATCGCGAAAGGTTTCTAAAACGCACCTCATTTCTCATCTCCTTGTGCTCGGGTTCGCCATTCCAGCTGCTTTACTAGCAATCTCCCTCCTTGGAGAATCAGCACCTTTAACCTCCTGTTCCGTACAGGTTGCAATTTGTCCTGAGGATGAACGGGAAGAGGGGAAAACAATGAGAGACTAGCTCTAGGTTTTGAGACAGGCACAGGTCACTCTATTTTCCCATCAGGAAGAAGAATTAACCACAGGCTCAGCCTGCCGCCCGGGACCAGAATAGGGCCTGAAGCAATCCTGCGCTTTTGCGGCCAGCTCCCAAGAAAGCGAGTTGAAAAATGGAGCTCAGGGGCACTGCAATTCACAAACCTGCAGACTTATAAATGATCACTCTCGTCCACAAATATATTGAGGGAAGGGAACGAAGAGGATTTGAAAGCAAGGCAGAATTGCAGGAAACAGATTTCAGGAGGGAGATTCGAATCGCCTTTAAAGCACAAGGAAAGCGGCAAAACCTCGACAAGATGCCCTTGGCCAAAAACGGCGTATGCGTTTTTTCCTGAATATATTCAGGAAAAAACGCATACACCCTTTTTGGCCAAGCAAGCAACCTGGAAAGGCAAATCAGCGCTACAAAGAAGTCTCGCTTCCCATCGGTCAAAAGGGCCAAGCTGAATAAAGTGTCAAAACCAGAAATGCAGGGCAGGCCATGGAGAAACGGGAGCCTTGCTACGCTGATGGGCGGGATGTAAATTGCCAACAGCCACTCTGGAGAAGTGTACGGTGTGTCCTGAAACATCTAAAAAACTCAGCTTAGAGAGCATAGGGCACTTCCACTCATAGGCGTATAAATTGGGAAAACTAAAAATCAGCAAGACACAGGCACCCCAACGTTTAGGGCTGCTCTGTTGACAAGAACCTCCACTTCGTTACACCTTAAATATCTCAGGAAAGAGAAAGATGGATAAATAAGTTGTGGTCCTTATGTACAATGGAATATCACTCAGCCATGAAATCAACGTCATAAGGCTTGTAGCAGCATGATGAGAGGATTTAGGTACGACGATTCTAAGTGAAATAAGTCACAGAGAAAAAGACACTTATCATAAGATATCACTTATAGAGGGAATGTAAAAACCGCTACCCTTGAACTGAATTACAAAACAGAACAGAGTCACACGTTTAGAAAACACACTATGGCTGCTTAACGGGAAAGGTGAGGTGGGGTGATGCATAAAACAAGGGTTTCAAATTGGCTCAGATACCGTTCCATAAACCCAATATGTAATAGACAAGACCTACTCCTTGCTCAGTGAATTGGACTCGACACCCCCTATTCACGGCCCAAGAATATATCTGACTAGTAAGAATCTTAAAACCTATGTATTGATATCTCTCTGTAAGTGAGTCAAGTGGGTGTAAAGTGACATAAACACAGCAGTGAAAAGCAGCTAAACCCCATTATAAAAATCAATTACTTTTAAAAACCTGTGAAACAAAGACAGTGAAAGAGAGAGAAATTCTTACAAAATTCGTTCAGGGGCTGTGATGCCACCTGGATTGACCATGTATAGACCCACAGCTGATTGAGACATAAGGGTGGACACTCTTGGGGCTGAGAGGTTTGGTGAGGTTGGGTGAGCAAACGCAGACCCTTTAAAGTAATACTGCGTGTTACCAATCCCATGGGTCCCAAATCTCCAGGTTCAAGGCCATCTTCCTACATCGAAAACATGCATGAGGAACCCAGAAGATGGTACACCGTGTGATCGGGAAAGGTTTCTAAAACACACCTCATTTCTCATCTCCTTGTGCCTTTAAAGCACAGGAAAAGCGGCAAAACCTCGACAATGATGCCCTTGGCCAAAAAGGGCATATGCGTTTTTTCCTGAATATATTCAGGAAAAAACGCATACGCCCTTTTTGGCCAACCAAGCAACCTGGAAAGGCAAATCAGTGCTACAAAGAAGTCTCGCTTCCCATCGGTCAAAAGGGCCATGCTGAATAAAGTGTCAAAACCAGAAATGCAGGGCAGGCCATGAGGAAACGGGAGCCTTGTTACGATGATGGGCGGGATGTAAATTGCCAACAGCCACTCTGGAGAAGTGTACGATGTGTCCTGAAACATCTAAAAAAATCAGCTTAGAGAGCATAGGGCACTTCCACTCATGGGCGAATAAAGTGGGAAAATTAAAAACCAGCAAGACACAGGCACCCCAAAGTTTAGGGCTGCTCTGTTGACAAGAACCTCCAACTTCGTTACACCTTAAATATCCCAGGAAAGAGAAAAATGGATAAAGAAGTTGTGGTCCTTATGTACAATGGAATATCACTCAGCCATGAAATCAACGTCATAAGGCTAGTAGCAGCATGATGAGTGGATTTAGGTACGACGATTCTAAGTGAAATAAGTCACACAGAAAAAGACACTTATCATAAGATATCACTTACAGAGGGAACGAAAAAACCGCTACCCTTGAACTGAATTACAAAACAGAACAGAGTCACACGTTTAGAAAACACACAATGGCTGCTTAACGGGAAAGGTGAGGTGGGGTGATGAATAAAACAAGGGTTTCAAATTAGCTCAGATACCGTTCCATAAACCCAATATGTACTAGACAAGACCTACTCCTTGCTCAGTGAATTGGACTCAAAACCCCCTATTCACGGCCCAAGAATATATCTGACTAGTAAGAATCTTAAAACCTATGTATTGATATCTCTCTGTAAGTGAGTCAAGTGGGTGTGAAGTGACATAAACACAGCAGTGAAAAGCAGCTAAACCCCATTATAAAAATCAATTACTTTTAAAAACCTGTGAAAAAAAGACAGTGAAAGAGAGAGAAATTCTTACAAAATTCGTTTAGGGGCAGTTATGCTACCTGGATTGACCATATCTAGACCCACAGCTGATTGAGACATAAGGGTGGACACTCTTGGGGATGAGAGGTTTGGTGAGGTTGGGTGAGGAAACGCAGACCCTTTAAAGTAATACTGCGTGGTACCCATCCCATGGGTTCCAAATCTGCAGGTTCAAGGGCATCTTCCTACATCGAAAACATGCATGAGAAACCCAGAAGATGGTACACCGTGTGATCGCGAAAGGTTTCTAAAACGCACCTCATTTCTCATCTCCTTGTGCTCGGGTTCGCCATTCCAGCTGCTTTACTAGCAATCTCCCTCCTTGGAGAATCAGCACCTTTAACCTCCTGTTCCGTACAGGTTGCAGTTTGTCCTGAGGATGAACGGGAAGAGGGGAAAACAATGAGAGACTAGCTCTAGGTGTTGGGACAGGCACAGGTCACTCTATTTTCCCATCAGGAAGAAGAATTAACCCCAGGCTCAGCCTGCCGCCCGGGACCAGAATAGGGCCTGAAGCAATCCTGCGCTTTTGCGGCCAGCTCCCAAGAAAGCGAGTTGAAAAATGGAGCTCAGGGGCACTGCAATTCACAAACCTGCAGACTTATAAATGATCACTCTCGTCCACAAATATATTGAGGGAAGGCAACGAAGAGGATTTGAAAGCAAGGCAGAATTGCAGGAAACAGATTTCAGGAGGGAGAGTCAAATCGCCTTTAAAGCACAGGAAAAGCGGCAAAACCTCGACAAGATGCCCTTGGCCAAAAAGGGCGTATGCGTTTTTTCCTGAATATATTCAGGAAAAAACGCATACGCCCTTTTTGGCCAAGCAAGCAACCTGGAAAGGCAAATCAGCGCTACAAAGAAGTCTCGCTTCCCATCGGTCAAAAGGGCCATGCTGAATAAAGTGTCAAAACCAGAAATGCAGGGCAGGCCATGAGGAAACGGGAGCCTTGTTACGATGATGGGCGGGATGTAAATTGCCAACAGCCACTCTGGAGAAGTGTACGATGTGTCCTGAAACATCTAAAAAACTCAGCTTAGAGAGCATAGGGCACTTCCACTCATGGGCGTATAAAGTGGGAAAATTAAAAACCAGCAAGACACAGGCACCCCAAAGTTTAGGGCTGCTCTGTTGACAAGAACCTCCAACTTCGTTACACCTTAAATATCCCAGGAAAGAGAAAAATGGATAAAGAAGTTGTGGTCCTTATGTACAATGGAATATCACTCAGCCATGAAATCAACGTCATAAGGCTAGTAGCAGCATGATGAGTGGATTTAGGTACGACGATTCTAAGTGAAATAAGTCACACAGAAAAAGACACTTATCATAAGATATCACTTATAGAGGGAATGAAAAAACCGCTACCCTTGAACTGAATTACAAAACAGAACAGAGTCACACGTTTAGAAAACACACAATGGCTGCTTAACGGGAAAGGTGAGGTGGGGTGATGAATAAAACAAGGGTTTCAAATTAGCTCAGATACCGTTCCATAAACCCAATATGTACTAGACAAGACCTACTCCTTGCTCAGTCAATTGGACTCAAAACCCCCTATTCACGGCCCAAGAATATATCTGACTAGTAAGAATCTTAAAACCTATGTATTGATATCTCTCTGTAAGTGAGTCAAGTGGGTGTGAAGTGACATAAACACAGCAGTGAAAAGCAGCTAAACCCCATTATAAAAATCAATTACTTTTAAAAACCTGTGAAAAAAAGACAGTGAAAGAGAGAGAAATTCTTACAAAATTCGTTTAGGGGCAGTTATGCTACCTGGATTGACCATATCTAGACCCACAGCTGATTGAGACATAAGGGTGGACACTCTTGGGGCTGAGAGGTTTGGTGAGGTTGGGTAAGGAAACGCAGACCCATTAAAGTAATACTGCGTGGTACCCATCCCATGGGTCCCAAATCTCCAGGTTCAAGAGCATCTTCCTACATCGAAAACATGCATGAGAAACCCAGAAGATGGTACACCGTGTGATCGCGAAAGGTTTCTAAAACGCACCTCATTTCTCATCTCCTTGTACTCGGGTTCGCCATTCCAGCTGCTTTACTAGCAATCTCCCTCCTTGGAGAATCAGCACCTTTAACCTCCTGTTCCGTACAGGTTGCAATTTGTCCTGAGGATGAACGGGAAGAGGGGAAAACAATGAGAGACTAGCTCTAGGTGTTGAGACAGGCACAGGTCACTCTATTTTCCCATCAGGAAGAAGAATTAAGCACAGGCTCAGCCTGCCGCCCGGGACCAGAATAGGGCCTGAAGCAATCCTGCGCTTTTGCGGCCAGCTCCCAAGAAAGCGAGTTGAAAAATGGAGCTCAGGGGCACTGCAATTCACAAACCTGCAGACTTATAAATGATCACTCTCGTCCACAAATATATTGAGGGAAGGCAACGAAGAGGATTTGAAAGCAAGGCAGAATTGCAGGAAACAGATTTCAGGAGGGAGAGTCAAATCGCCTTTAAAGCACAGGAAAAGCGGGAAAACCTCGACAAGATGCCCTTGTCCAAAAAGGGCGTATGCGTTTTTTCCTGAATATATTCAGGAAAAAACGCATACGCCCTTTTTGTCCAACCAAGCAACCTGGAAAGGCAAATCAGCGCTACAAAGAAGTCTCGCTTCCCATCGGTCAAAAGGGCCATGCTGAATAAAGTGTCAAAACCAGAAATGCAGGGCAGGCCATGAAGAAACGGGAGCCTTGTTACGATGATGGGCGGGATGTAAATTGCCAACAGCCACTCTGGAGAAGTGTACGATGTGTCCTGAAACATCTAAAAAACTCAGCTTAGAGAGCATAGGGCACTTCCACTCATGGGCGTATAAAGTGGGAAAATTAAAAACCAGCAAGACACAGGCACCCCAAAGTTTAGGGCTGCTCAGTTGACAAGAACCTCCAACTTCGTTACACCTTAAATATCCCAGGAAAGAGAAAAATGGATAAAGAAGTTGTGGTCCTTATGTACAATGGAATATCACTCAGCCATGAAATCAACGTCATAAGGCTAGTAGCAGCATGATGAGTGGATTTAGGTACGACGATTCTAAGTGAAATAAGTCACACAGAAAAAGACACTTATCATAAGATATCACTTACAGAGGGAACGAAAAAACCGCTACCCTTGAACTGAATTACAAAACAGAACAGAGTCACACGTTTAGAAAACACACAATGGCTGCTTAACGGGAAAGGTGAGGTGGGGTGATGAATAAAACAAGGGTTTCAAATTAGCTCAGATACCGTTCCATAAACCCAATATGTACTAGACAAGACCTACTCCTTGCTCAGTGAATTGGACTCAAAACCCCCTATTCACGGCCCAAGAATATATCTGACTAGTAAGAATCTTAAAACCTATGTATTGATATCTCTCTGTAAGTGAGTCAAGTGGGTGTGAAGTGACATAAACACAGCAGTGAAAAGCAGCTAAACCCCATTATAAAAATCAATTACTTTTAAAAACCTGTGAAAAAAAGACAGTGAAAGAGAGAGAAATTCTTACAAAATTCGTTTAGGGGCAGTTATGCTACCTGGATTGACCATATCTAGACCCACAGCTGATTGAGACATAAGGGTGGACACTCTTGGGGATGAGAGGTTTGGTGAGGTTGGGTGAGGAAACGCAGACCCTTTAAAGTAATACTGCGTGGTACCCATCCCATGGGTTCCAAATCTGCAGGTTCAAGGGCATCTTCCTACATCGAAAACATGCATGAGAAACCCAGAAGATGGTACACCGTGTGATCGCGAAAGGTTTCTAAAACGCACCTCATTTCTCATCTCCTTGTGCTCGGGTTCGCCATTCCAGCTGCTTTACTAGCAATCTCCCTCCTTGGAGAATCAGCACCTTTAACCTCCTGTTCCGTACAGGTTGCAGTTTGTCCTGAGGATGAACGGGAAGAGGGGAAAACAATGAGAGACTAGCTCTAGGTGTTGGGACAGGCACAGGTCACTCTATTTTCCCATCAGGAAGAAGAATTAACCCCAGGCTCAGCCTGCCGCCCGGGACCAGAATAGGGCCTGAAGCAATCCTGCGCTTTTGCGGCCAGCTCCCAAGAAAGCGAGTTGAAAAATGGAGCTCAGGGGCACTGCAATTCACAAACCTGCAGACTTATAAATGATCACTCTCGTCCACAAATATATTGAGGGAAGGCAACGAAGAGGATTTGAAAGCAAGGCAGAATTGCAGGAAACAGATTTCAGGAGGGAGAGTCAAATCGCCTTTAAAGCACAGGAAAAGCGGCAAAACCTCGACAAGATGCCCTTGGCCAAAAAGGGCGTATGCGTTTTTTCCTGAATATATTCAGGAAAAAACGCATACGCCCTTTTTGGCCAACCAAGCAACCTGGAAAGGCAAATCAGCGCTACAAAGAAGTCTCGCTTCCCATCGGTCAAAAGGGCCATGCTGAATAAAGTGTCAAAACCAGAAATGCAGGGCAGGCCATGAGGAAACGGGAGCCTTGTTACGATGATGGGCGGGATGTAAATTGCCAACAGCCACTCTGGAGAAGTGTACGATGTGTCCTGAAACATCTAAAAAACTCAGCTTAGAGAGCATAGGGCACTTCCACTCATGGGCGTATAAAGTGGGAAAATTAAAAACCAGCAAGACACAGGCACCCCAAAGTTTAGGGCTGCTCTGTTGACAAGAACCTCCAACTTCGTTACACCTTAAATATCCCAGGAAAGAGAAAAATGGATAAAGAAGTTGTGGTCCTTATGTACAATGGAATATCACTCAGCCATGAAATCAACGTCATAAGGCTAGTAGCAGCATGATGAGTGGATTTAGGTACGACGATTCTAAGTGAAATAAGTCACACAGAAAAAGACACTTATCATAAGATATCACTTATAGAGGGAATGAAAAAACCGCTACCCTTGAACTGAATTACAAAACAGAACAGAGTCACACGTTTAGAAAACACACAATGGCTGCTTAACGGGAAAGGTGAGGTGGGGTGATGAATAAAACAAGGGTTTCAAATTAGCTCAGATACCGTTCCATAAACCCAATATGTACTAGACAAGACCTACTCCTTGCTCAGTGAATTGGACTCAAAACCCCCTATTCACGGCCCAAGAATATATCTGACTAGTAAGAATCTTAAAACCTATGTATTGATATCTCTCTGTAAGTGAGTCAAGTGGGTGTGAAGTGACATAAACACAGCAGTGAAAAGCAGCTAAACCCCATTATAAAAATCAATTACTTTTAAAAACCTGTGAAAAAAAGACAGTGAAAGAGAGAGAAATTCTTACAAAATTCGTTTAGGGGCAGTTATGCTACCTGGATTGACCATATCTAGACCCACAGCTGATTGAGACATAAGGGTGGACACTCTTGGGGCTGAGAGGTTTGGTGAGGTTGGGTAAGGAAACGCAGACCCATTAAAGTAATACTGCGTGGTACCCATCCCATGGGTCCCAAATCTCCAGGTTCAAGAGCATCTTCCTACATCGAAAACATGCATGAGAAACCCAGAAGATGGTACACCGTGTGATCGCGAAAGGTTTCTAAAACGCACCTCATTTCTCATCTCCTTGTGCTCGGGTTCGCCATTCCAGCTGCTTTACTAGCAATCTCCCTCCTTGGAGAATCAGCACCTTTAACCTCCTGTTCCGTACAGGTTGCAATTTGTCCTGAGGATGAACGGGAAGAGGGGAAAACAATGAGAGACTAGCTCTAGGTGTTGAGACAGGCACAGGTCACTCTATTTTCCCATCAGGAAGAAGAATTAAGCACAGGCTCAGCCTGCCGCCCGGGACCAGAATAGGGCCTGAAGCAATCCTGCGCTTTTGCGGCCAGCTCCCAAGAAAGCGAGTTGAAAAATGGAGCTCAGGGGCACTGCAATTCACAAACCTGCAGACTTATAAATGATCACTCTCGTCCACAAATATATTGAGGGAAGGCAACGAAGAGGATTTGAAAGCAAGGCAGAATTGCAGGAAACAGATTTCAGGAGGGAGAGTCAAATCGCCTTTAAAGCACAGGAAAAGCGGGAAAACCTCGACAAGATGCCCTTGTCCAAAAAGGGCGTATGCGTTTTTTCCTGAATATATTCAGGAAAAAACGCATACGCCCTTTTTGTCCAACCAAGCAACCTGGAAAGGCAAATCAGCGCTACAAAGAAGTCTCGCTTCCCATCGGTCAAAAGGGCCATGCTGAATAAAGTGTCAAAACCAGAAATGCAGGGCAGGCCATGAAGAAACGGGAGCCTTGTTACGATGATGGGCGGGATGTAAATTGCCAACAGCCACTCTGGAGAAGTGTACGATGTGTCCTGAAACATCTAAAAAACTCAGCTTAGAGAGCATAGGGCACTTCCACTCATGGGCGTATAAAGTGGGAAAATTAAAAACCAGCAAGACACAGGCACCCAAAAGTTTAGGGCTGCTCTGTTGACAAGAACCTCCAACTTCGTTACACCTTAAATATCCCAGGAAAGAGAAAAATGGATAAAGAAGTTGTGGTCCTTATGTACAATGGAATATCACTCAGCCATGAAATCAACGTCATAAGGCTAGTAGCAGCATGATGAGTGGATTTAGGTACGACGATTCTAAGTGAAATAAGTCACACAGAAAAAGACACTTATCATAAGATATCACTTATAGAGGGAATGAAAAAATCGCTACCCTTGAACTGAATTACAAAACAGAACAGAGTCACACGTTTAGAAAACACACAATGGCTGCTTAACGGGAAAGGTGAGGTGGGGTGATGAATAAAACAAGGGTTTCAAATTAGCTCAGATACCGTTCCATAAACCCAATATGTACTAGACAAGACCTACTCCTTGCTCAGTGAATTGGACTCAAAACCCCCTATTCACGGCCCAAGAATATATCTGACTAGTAAGAATCTTAAAACCTATGTATTGATATCTCTCTGTAAGTGAGTCAAGTGGGTGTGAAGTGACATAAACACAGCAGTGAAAAGCAGCTAAACCCCATTATAAAAATCAATTACTTTTAAAAACCTGTGAAAAAAAGACAGTGAAAGAGAGAGAAATTCTTACAAAATTCGTTTAGGGGCAGTTATGCTACCTGGATTGACCATATCTAGACCCACAGCTGATTGAGACATAAGGGTGGACACTCTTGGGGATGAGAGGTTTGGTGAGGTTGGGTGAGGAAACGCAGACCCTTTAAAGTAATACTGCGTGGTACCCATCCCATGGGTCCCAAATCTCCAGGTTCAAGGGCATCTTCCTACATCGAAAACATGCATGAGAAACCCAGAAGATGGTACACCGTGTGATCGCGAAAGGTTTCTAAAACGCACCTCATTTCTCATCTCCTTGTGCTCGGGTTCGCCATTCCAGCTGCTTTACTAGCAATCTCCCTCCTTGGAGAATCAGCACCTTTAACCTCCTGTTCCGTACAGGTTGCAATTTGTCCTGAGGATGAACGGGAAGAGGGGAAAACAATGAGAGACTAGCTCTAGGTTTTGAGACAGGCACAGGTCACTCTATTTTCCCATCAGGAAGAAGAATTAACCACAGGCTCAGCCTGCCGCCCGGGACCAGAATAGGGCCTGAAGCAATCCTGCGCTTTTGCGGCCAGCTCCCAAGAAAGCGAGTTGAAAAATGGAGCTCAGGGGCACTGCAATTCACAAACCTGCCGACTTATAAATGATCACTCTCGTCCACAAATATATTGAGGGAAGGGAACGAAGAGGATTTGAAAGCAAGGCAGAATTGCAGGAAACAGATTTCAGGAGGGAGATTCGAATCGCCTTTAAAGCACAAGGAAAGCGGCAAAACCTCGACAAGATGCCCTTGGCCAAAAACGGCGTATGCGTTTTTTCCTGAATATATTCAGGAAAAAACGCATACACCCTTTTTGGCCAAGCAAGCAACCTGGAAAGGCAAATCAGCGCTACAAAGAAGTCTCGCTTCCCATCGGTCAAAAGGGCCAAGCTGAATAAAGTGTCAAAACCAGAAATGCAGGGCAGGCCATGGAGAAACGGGAGCCTTGCTACGCTGATGGGCGGGATGTAAATTGCCAACAGCCACTCTGGAGAAGTGTACGGTGTGTCCTGAAACATCTAAAAAACTCAGCTTAGAGAGCATAGGGCACTTCCACTCATGGGCGTATAAATTGGGAAAACTAAAAATCAGCAAGACACAGGCACCCCAACGTTTAGGGCTGCTCTGTTGACAAGAACCTCCACTTCGTTACACCTTAAATATCTCAGGAAAGAGAAAGATGGATAAATAAGTTGTGGTCCTTATGTACAATGGAATATCACTCAGCCATGAAATCAACGTCATAAGGCTTGTAGCAGCATGATGAGAGGATTTAGGTACGACGATTCTAAGTGAAATAAGTCACAGAGAAAAAGACACTTATCATAAGATATCACTTATAGAGGGAATGTAAAAACCGCTACCCTTGAACTGAATTACAAAACAGAACAGAGTCACACGTTTAGAAAACACACTATGGCTGCTTAACGGGAAAGGTGAGGTGGGGTGATGCATAAAACAAGGGTTTCAAATTGGCTCAGATACCGTTCCATAAACCCAATATGTAATAGACAAGACCTACTCCTTGCTCAGTGAATTGGACTCGACACCCCCTATTCACGGCCCAAGAATATATCTGACTAGTAAGAATCTTAAAACCTATGTATTGATATCTCTCTGTAAGTGAGTCAAGTGGGTGTAAAGTGACATAAACACAGCAGTGAAAAGCAGCTAAACCCCATTATAAAAATCAATTACTTTTAAAAACCTGTGAAACAAAGACAGTGAAAGAGAGAGAAATTCTTACAAAATTCGTTCAGGGGCTGTGATGCCACCTGGATTGACCATGTATAGACCCACAGCTGATTGAGACATAAGGGTGGACACTCTTGGGGCTGAGAGGTTTGGTGAGGTTGGGTGAGCAAACGCAGACCCTTTAAAGTAATACTGCGTGTTACCAATCCCATGGGTCCCAAATCTCCAGGTTCAAGGCCATCTTCCTACATCGAAAACATGCATGAGGAACCCAGAAGATGGTACACAGTGTGATCGGGAAAGGTTTCTAAAACACACCTCATTTCTCATCTCCTTGTGCCTTTAAAGCACAGGAAAAGCGGCAAAACCTCGACAATGATGCCCTTTGCCAAAAAGGGCGTATGCGTTCTTTCCTGAATATATTCAGGAAAAAACGCATACGCCCTTTTTGGCCAACCAAGCAACCTGGAAAGGCAAATCAGCGCTACAAAGAAGTCTCGCTTCCCATCGGTCAAAAGGGCCATGCTGAATAAAGTGTCAAAACCAGAAATGCAGGGCAGGCCATGAGGAAACGGGAGCCTTGTTACGGTGATGGGAGGGATGTAAATTGCCAACAGCCACTCTGGAGAAGTGTACGATGTGTCCTGAAACATCTAAAAAACTCAGCTTAGAGAGCATAGGGCACTTCCACTCATGGGCATATAAAGTGGGAAAATTAAAAACCAGCAAGACACAGGCACCCCAAAGTTTAGGGCTGCTCTGTTGACAAGAACCTCCAACTTCGTTACACCTTAAATATCCCAGGAAAGAGAAAAATGGATAAAGAAGTTGTGGTCCTTATGTACAATGGAATATCACTCAGCCATGAAATCAACGTCATAAGGCTAGTAGCAGCATGATGAGTGGATTTAGGTACAACGATTCTAAGTGAAATAAGTCACACAGAAAAAGACACTTATCATAAGATATCACTTATAGAGGGAATGAAAAAACCGCTACCCTTGAACTGAATTACAAAACAGAACAGAGTCACACGTTTAGAAAACACACAATGGCTGCTTAACGGGAAAGGTGAGGTGGGGTGATGAATAAAACAAGGGTTTCAAATTAGCTCAGATACCGTTCCATAAACCCAATATGTACTAGACAAGACCTACTCCTTGCTCAGTGAATTGGACTCAAAACCCCCTATTCACGGCCCAAGAATATATCTGACTAGTAAGAATCTTAAAACCTATGTATTGATATCTCTCTGTAAGTGAGTCAAGTGGGTGTGAAGTGACATAAACACAGCAGTGAAAAGCAGCTAAACCCCATTATAAAAATCAATTACTTTTAAAAACCTGTGAAAAAAAGACAGTGAAAGAGAGAGAAATTCTTACAAAATTCGTTTAGGGGCAGTTATGCTACCTGGATTGACCATATCTAGACCCACAGCTGATTGAGACATAAGGGTGGACACTCTTGGGGATGAGAGGTTTGGTGAGGTTGGGTGAGGAAACGCAGACCCTTTAAAGTAATACTGCGTGGTACCCATCCCATGGGTCCCAAATCTCCAGGTTCAAGGGCATCTTCCTACATCGAAAACATGCATGAGAAACCCAGAAGATGGTACACCGTGTGATCGCGAAAGGTTTCTAAAACGCACCTCATTTCTCATGTCCTTGTGCTCGGGTTCACCATTCCAGCCGCATTACTAGCAATCTCCCTCCTTGGAGAATCAGCACCTTTAACCTCCTGTTCCGTACAGGTTGCAATTTGTCCTGAGGATGAACGGGAAGAAGGGGGAACCAATGAGAGACTAGCTCTAGGTGTTGGGACAGGCACAGGTCACTCTATTTTCCCATCAGGAAGAAGAATTAACCCCAGGCTCAGCCTGCCGCCCGGGACCAGAATAGGGCCTGAAGCAATCCTGCGCTTTTGCGGCCAGCTCCCAAGAAAGCGAGTTGAAAAATGGAGCTCAGGGGCACTGCAATTCACAAACCTGCAGACTTATAAATGATCACTCTCGTCCACAAATATATTGAGGGAAGGCAACGAAGAGGATTTGAAAGCAAGGCAGAATTGCAGGAAACAGATTTCAGGAGGGAGAGTCAAATCGCCTTTAAAGCACAGGAAAAGCGGCAAAACCTCGACAAGATGCCCTTGGCCAAAAAGGGCGTATGCGTTTTTTCCTGAATATATTCAGGAAAAAACGCATACGCCCTTTTTGGCCAACCAAGCAACCTGGAAAGGCAAATCAGCGCTACAAAGAAGTCTCGCTTCCCATCGGTCAAAAGGGCCATGCTGAATAAAGTGTCAAAACCAGAAATGCAGGGCAGGCCATGAGGAAACGGGAGCCTTGTTACGATCATGGGCGGGATGTAAATTGCCAACAGCCACTCTGGAGAAGTGTACGATGTGTCCTGAAACATCTAAAAAACTCAGCTTAGAGAGCATAGGGCACTTCCACTCATGGGCGTATAAAGTGGGAAAATTAAAAACCAGCAAGACACAGGCACCCCAAAGTTTAGGGCTGCTCTGTTGACAAGAACCTCCAACTTCGTTACACCTTAAATATCCCAGGAAAGAGAAAAATGGATAAAGAAGTTGTGGTCCTTATGTACAATGGAATATCACTCAGCCATGAAATCAACGTCATAAGGCTAGTAGCAGCATGATGAGTGGATTTAGGTACGACGATTCTAAGTGAAATAAGTCACACAGAAAAAGACACTTATCATAAGATATCACTTATAGAGGGAATGAAAAAACCGCTACCCTTGAACTGAATTACAAAACAGAACAGAGTCACACGTTTAGAAAACACACAATGGCTGCTTAACGGGAAAGGTGAGGTGGGGTGATGAATAAAACAAGGGTTTCAAATTAGCTCAGATACCGTTCCATAAACCCAATATGTACTAGACAAGACCTACTCCTTGCTCAGTGAATTGGACTCAAAACCTCCTATTCACGGCCCAAGAATATATCTGACTAGTAAGAATCTTAAAACCTATGTATTGATATCTCTCTGTAAGTGAGTCAAGTGGGTGTGAAGTGACATAAACACAGCAGTGAAAAGCAGCTAAACCCCATTATAAAAATCAATTACTTTTAAAAACCTGTGAAAAAAAGACAGTGAAAGAGAGAGAAATTCTTACAAAATTCGTTTAGGGGCAGTTATGCTACCTGGATTGACCATATCTAGACCCACAGCTGATTGAGACATAAGGGTGGACACTCTTGGGGATGAGAGGTTTGGTGAGGTTGGGTGAGTAAACGCAGACCCTTTAAAGTAATACTGCGTGGTACCCATCCCATGGGTCCCAAATCTCCAGGTTCAAGGGCATCTTCCTACATCGAAAACATGCATGAGAAACCCAGAAGATGGTACACCGTGTGATCGCGAAAGGTTTCTAAAACGCACCTCATTTCTCATCTCCTTGTGCTCGGGTTCGCCATTCCAGCTGCTTTACTAGCAATCTCCCTCCTTGGAGAATCAGCACCTTTAACCTCCTGTTCCGTACAGGTTGCAATTTGTCCTGAGGATGAACGGGAAGAGGGGAAAACAATGAGAGACTAGCTCTAGGTGTTGAGACAGGCACAGGTCACTCTATTTTCCCATCAGGAAGAAGAATTAACCACAGGCTCAGCCTGCCGCCCGGGACCAGAATAGGGCCTGAAGCAATCCTGCGCTTTTGCGGCCAGCTCCCAAGAAAGCGAGTTGAAAAATGGAGCTCAGGCGCACTGCAATTCACAAACCTGCAGACTTATAAATGATCACTCTCGTCCACAAATATATTGAGGGAAGGCAACGAAGAGGATTTGAAAGCAAGGCAGAATTGCAGGAAACAGATTTCAGGAGGGAGAGTCAAATCGCCTTTAAAGCACAGGAAAAGCGGCAAAACCTCGACAAGATGCCCTTGGCCAAAAAGGGCGTATGCGTTTTTTCCTGAATATATTCAGGAAAAAACGCATACGCCCTTTTTGGCCAACCAAGCAACCTGGAAAGGCAAATCAGCGCTACAAAGAAGTCTCGCTTCCCATCGGTCAAAAGGGCCATGCTGAATAAAGTGTCAAAACCAGAAATGCAGGGCAGGCCATGAGGAAACGGGAGCCTTGTTACGATGATGGGCGGGATGTAAATTGCCAACAGCCACTCTGGAGAAGTGTACGATGTGTCCTGAAACATCTAAAAAACTCAGCTTAGAGAGCATAGGGAACTTCCACTCATGGGCGTATAAAGTGGGAAAATTAAAAACCAGCAAGACACAGGCACCCCAAAGTTTAGGGCTGCTCTGTTGACAAGAACCTCCAACTTCGTTACACCTTAAATATCCCAGGAAAGAGAAAAATGGATAAAGAAGTTGTGGTCCTTATGTACAATGGAATATCACTCAGCCATGAAATCAACGTCATAAGGCTAGTAGCAGCATGATGAGTGGATTTAGGTACGACGATTCTAAGTGAAATAAGTCACACAGAAAAAGACACTTATCATAAGATATCACTTATAGAGGGAATGAAAAAACCGCTACCCTTGAACTGAATTACAAAACAGAACAGAGTCACACGTTTAGAAAACACACAATGGCTGCTTAACGGGAAAGGTGAGGTGGGGTGATGAATAAAACAAGGGTTTCAAATTAGCTCAGATACCGTTCCATAAACCCAATATGTACTAGACAAGACCTACTCCTTGCTCAGTGAATTGGACTCAAAACCCCCTATTCACGGCCCAAGAATATATCTGACTAGTAAGAATCTTAAAACCTATGTATTGATATCTCTCTGTAAGTGAGTCAAGTGGGTGTGAAGTGACAGAAACACAGCAGTGAAAAGCAGCTAAACCCCATTATAAAAATCAATTACTTTTAAAAACCTGTGAAAAAAAGACAGTGAAAGAGAGAGAAATTCTTACAAAATTCGTTTAGGGGCAGTTATGCTACCTGGATTGACCATATCTAGACCCACAGCTGATTGAGACATAAGGGTGGACACTCTTGGGGATGAGAGGTTTGGTGAGGTTGGGTGAGGAAACGCAGACCCTTTAAAGTAATACTGCGTGGTACCCATCCCATGGGTCCCAAATCTCCAGGTTCAAGGGCATCTTCCTACATCGAAAACATGCATGAGAAACCCAGAAGATGGTACACCGTGTGATCGTGAAAGGTTTCTAAAACGCACCTCATTTCTCATCTCCTTGTGCTCGGATTCGCCATTCCAGCTGCTTTACTAGCAATCTCCCTCCTTGGAGAATCAGCACCTTTAACCTCCTGTTCCGTACAGGTTGCAATTTGTCCTGAGGATGAACGGGAAGAGGGGAAAACAATGAGAGACTAGCTCTAGGTGTTGAGACAGGCACAGGTCACTCTATTTTCCCATCAGGAAGAAGAATTAAGCACAGGCTCAGCCTGCCGCCCGGGACCAGAATAGAGCCTGAAGCAATCCTGCGCTTTTGCGGCCAGCTCCCAAGAAAGCGAGTTGAAAAATGGAGATCAGGGGCACTGCAATTCACAAACCTGCAGACTTATAAATGATCACTCTCGTCCACAAATATATTGAGGGAAGGCAACGAAGAGGATTTGAAAGCAAGGCAGAATTGCAGGAAACAGATTTCAGGAGGGAGAGTCAAATCGCCTTTAAAGCACAGGAAAAGCGGCAAAACCTCGACAAGATGCCCTTGGCCAAAAAGGGCGTATGCGTTTTTTCCTGAATATATTGAGGAAAAAACGCATACGCCCTTTTTGGCCAACCAAGCAACCTGGAAAGGCAAATCAGCGCTACAAAGAAGTCTCGCTTCCCATCGGTCAAAAGGGCCATGCTGAATAAAGTGTCAAAACCAGAAATGCAGGGCAGGCCATGAGGAAACGGGAGCCTTGTTACGATGATGGGCGGGATGTAAATTGCCAACAGCCACTCTGGAGAAGTGTACGATGTGTCCTGAAACATCTAAAAAACTCAGCTTAGAGAGCATAGGGCACTTCCACTCATGGGCGTATAAAGTGGGAAAATTAAAAACCAGCAAGACACAGGCACCCCAAAGTTTAGGGCTGCTCTGTTGACAAGAACCTCCAACTTCGTTACACCTTAAATATCCCAGGAAAGAGAAAAATGGATAAAGAAGTTGTGGTCCTTATGTACAATGGAATATCACTCAGCCATGAAATCAACGTCATAAGGCTAGTAGCAGCATGATGAGTGGATTTAGGTACGACGATTCTAAGTGAAATAAGTCACACAGAAAAAGACACTTATCATAAGATATCACTTATAGAGGGAATGAAAAAACCGCTACCCTTGAACTGAATTACAAAACAGAACAGAGTCACACGTTTAGAAAACACACAATGGCTGCTTAACGGGAAAGGTGAGGTGGGGTGATGAATAAAACAAGGGTTTCAAATTAGCTCAGATACCGTTCCATAAACCCAATATGTACTAGACAAGACCTACTCCTTGCTCAGTGAATTGGACTCAAAACCCCCTATTCACGGCCCAAGAATATATCTGACTAGTAAGAATCTTAAAACCTATGTATTGATATCTCTCTGTAAGTGAGTCAAGTGGGTGTGAAGTGACATAAACACAGCAGTGAAAAGCAGCTAAACCCCATTATAAAAATCAATTACTTTTAAAAACCTGTGAAAAAAAGACAGTGAAAGAGAGAGAAATTCTTACAAAATTCGTTTAGGGGCAGTTATGCTACCTGGATTGACCATATCTAGACCCACAGCTGATTGAGACATAAGGGTGGACACTCTTGGGGATGAGAGGTTTGGTGAGGTTGGGTGAGGAAACGCAGACCCTTTAAAGTAATACTGCGTGGTACCCATCCCATGGGTCCCAAATCTCCAGGTTCAAGGGCATCTTCCTACATCGAAAACATGCATGAGAAACCCAGAAGATGGTACACCGTGTGATCGCGAAAGGTTTCTAAAACGCACCTCATTTCTCATGTCCTTGTGCTCGGGTTCACCATTCCAGCCGCATTACTAGCAATCTCCCTCCTTGGAGAATCAGCACCTTTAACCTCCTGTTCCGTACAGGTTGCAATTTGTCCTGAGGATGAACGGGAAGAAGGGGGAACCAATGAGAGACTAGCTCTAGGTGTTGGGACAGGCACAGGTCACTCTATTTTCCCATCAGGAAGAAGAATTAACCCCAGGCTCAGCCTGCCGCCCGGGACCAGAATAGGGCCTGAAGCAATCCTGCGCTTTTGCGGCCAGCTCCCAAGAAAGCGAGTTGAAAAATGGAGCTCAGGGGCACTGCAATTCACAAACCTGCAGACTTATAAATGATCACTCTCGTCCACAAATATATTGAGGGAAGGCAACGAAGAGGATTTGAAAGCAAGGCAGAATTGCAGGAAACAGATTTCAGGAGGGAGAGTCAAATCGCCTTTAAAGCACAGGAAAAGCGGCAAAACCTCGACAAGATGCCCTTGGCCAAAAAGGGCGTATGCGTTTTTTCCTGAATATATTCAGGAAAAAACGCATACGCCCTTTTTGGCCAAGCAAGCAACCTGGAAAGGCAAATCAGCGCTACAAAGAAGTCTCGCTTCCCATCGGTCAAAAGGGCCATGCTGAATAAAGTGTCAAAACCAGAAATGCAGGGCAGGCCATGAGGAAACGGGAGCCTTGTTACGATGATGGGCGGGATGTAAATTGCCAACAGCCACTCTGGAGAAGTGTACGATGTGTCCTGAAACATCTAAAAAACTCAGCTTAGAGAGCATAGGGCACTTCCACTCATGGGCGTATAAAGTGGGAAAATTAAAAACCAGCAAGACACAGGCACCCCAAAGTTTAGGGCTGCTCTGTTGACAAGAACCTCCAACTTCGTTACACCTTAAATATCCCAGGAAAGAGAAAAATGGATAAAGAAGTTGTGGTCCTTATGTACAATGGAATATCACTCAGCCATGAAATCAACGTCATAAGGCTAGTAGCAGCATGATGAGTGGATTTAGGTACGACGATTCTAAGTGAAATAAGTCACACAGAAAAAGACACTTATCATAAGATATCACTTATAGAGGGAATGAAAAAACCGCTACCCTTGAACTGAATTACAAAACAGAACAGAGTCACACGTTTAGAAAACACACAATGGCTGCTTAACGGGAAAGGTGAGGTGGGGTGATGAATAAAACAAGGGTTTCAAATTAGCTCAGATACCGTTCCATAAACCCAATATGTACTAGACAAGACCTACTCCTTGCTCAGTGAATTGGACTCAAAACCTCCTATTCACGGCCCAAGAATATATCTGACTAGTAAGAATCTTAAAACCTATGTATTGATATCTCTCTGTAAGTGAGTCAAGTGGGTGTGAAGTGACATAAACACAGCAGTGAAAAGCAGCTAAACCCCATTATAAAAATCAATTACTTTTAAAAACCTGTGAAAAAAAGACAGTGAAAGAGAGAGAAATTCTTACAAAATTCCTTTAGGGGCAGTTATGCTACCTGGATTGACCATATCTAGACCCACAGCTGATTGAGACATAAGGGTGGACACTCTTGGGGATGAGAGGTTTGGTGAGGTTGGGTGAGTAAACGCAGACCCTTTAAAGTAATACTGCGTGGTACCCATCCCATGGGTCCCAAATCTCCAGGTTCAAGGGCATCTTCCTACATCGAAAACATGCATGAGAAACCCAGAAGATGGTACACCGTGTGATCGCGAAAGGTTTCTAAAACGCACCTCATTTCTCATCTCCTTGTGCTCGGGTTCGCCATTCCAGCTGCTTTACTAGCAATCTCCCTCCTTGGAGAATCAGCACCTTTAACCTCCTGTTCCGTACAGGTTGCAATTTGTCCTGAGGATGAACGGGAAGAGGGGAAAACAATGAGAGACTAGCTCTAGGTGTTGAGACAGGCACAGGTCACTCTATTTTCCCATCAGGAAGAAGAATTAACCACAGGCTCAGCCTGCCGCCCGGGACCAGAATAGGGCCTGAAGCAATCCTGCGCTTTTGCGGCCAGCTCCCAAGAAAGCGAGTTGAAAAATGGAGCTCAGGCGCACTGCAATTCACAAACCTGCAGACTTATAAATGATCACTCTCGTCCACAAATATATTGAGGGAAGGCAACGAAGAGGATTTGAAAGCAAGGCAGAATTGCAGGAAACAGATTTCAGGAGGGAGAGTCAAATCGCCTTTAAAGCACAGGAAAAGCGGCAAAACCTCGACAAGATGCCCTTGGCCAAAAAGGGCGTATGCGTTTTTTCCTGAATATATTCAGGAAAAAACGCATACGCCCTTTTTGGCCAAGCAAGCAACCTGGAAAGGCAAATCAGCGCTACAAAGAAGTCTCGCTTCCCATCGGTCAAAAGGGCCATGCTGAATAAAGTGTCAAAACCAGAAATGCAGGGCAGGCCATGAGGAAACGGGAGCCTTGTTACGATGATGGGCGGGATGTAAATTGCCAACAGCCACTCTGGAGAAGTGTACGATGTGTCCTGAAACATCTAAAAAACTCAGCTTAGAGAGCATAGGGCACTTCCACTCATGGGCGTATAAAGTGGGAAAATTAAAAACCAGCAAGACACAGGCACCCCAAAGTTTAGGGCTGCTCTGTTGACAAGAACCTCCAACTTCGTTACACCTTAAATATCCCAGGAAAGAGAAAAATGGATAAAGAAGTTGTGGTCCTTATGTACAATGGAATATCACTCAGCCATGAAATCAACGTCATAAGGCTAGTAGCAGCATGATGAGTGGATTTAGGTACGACGATTCTAAGTGAAATAAGTCACACAGAAAAAGACACTTATCATAAGATATCACTTATAGAGGGAATGAAAAAACCGCTACCCTTGAACTGAATTACAAAACAGAACAGAGTCACACGTTTAGAAAACACACAATGGCTGCTTAACGGGAAAGGTGAGGTGGGGTGATGAATAAAACAAGGGTTTCAAATTAGCTCAGATACCGTTCCATAAACCCAATATGTACTAGACAAGACCTACTCCTTGCTCAGTGAATTGGACTCAAAACCCCCTATTCACGGCCCAAGAATATATCTGACTAGTAAGAATCTTAAAACCTATGTATTGATATCTCTCTGTAAGTGAGTCAAGTGGGTGTGAAGTGACAGAAACACAGCAGTGAAAAGCAGCTAAACCCCATTATAAAAATCAATTACTTTTAAAAACCTGTGAAAAAAAGACAGTGAAAGAGAGAGAAATTCTTACAAAATTCGTTTAGGGGCAGTTATGCTACCTGGATTGACCATATCTAGACCCACAGCTGATTGAGACATAAGGGTGGACACTCTTGGGGATGAGAGGTTTGGTGAGGTTGGGTGAGGAAACGCAGACCCTTTAAAGTAATACTGCGTGGTACCCATCCCATGGGTCCCAAATCTCCAGGTTCAAGGGCATCTTCCTACATCGAAAACATGCATGAGAAACCCAGAAGATGGTACACCGTGTGATCGTGAAAGGTTTCTAAAACGCACCTCATTTCTCATCTCCTTGTGCTCGGGTTCGCCATTCCAGCTGCTTTACTAGCAATCTCCCTCCTTGGAGAATCAGCACCTTTAACCTCCTGTTCCGTACAGGTTGCAATTTGTCCTGAGGATGAACGGGAAGAGGGGAAAACAATGAGAGACTAGCTCTAGGTGTTGAGACAGGCACAGGTCACTCTATTTTCCCATCAGGAAGAAGAATTAAGCACAGGCTCAGCCTGCCGCCCGGGACCAGAATAGAGCCTGAAGCAATCCTGCGCTTTTGCGGCCAGCTCCCAAGAAAGCGAGTTGAAAAATGGAGCTCAGGGGCACTGCAATTCACAAACCTGCAGACTTATAAATGATCACTCTCGTCCACAAATATATTGAGGGAAGGCAACGAAGAGGATTTGAAAGCAAGGCAGAATTGCAGGAAACAGATTTCAGGAGGGAGAGTCAAATCGCCTTTAAAGCACAGGAAAAGCGGCAAAACCTCGACAAGATGCCCTTGGCCAAAAAGGGCGTATGCGTTTTTTCCTGAATATATTGAGGAAAAAACGCATACGCCCTTTTTGGCCAACCAAGCAACCTGGAAAGGCAAATCAGCGCTACAAAGAAGTCTCGCTTCCCATCGGTCAAAAGGGCCATGCTGAATAAAGTGTCAAAACCAGAAATGCAGGGCAGGCCATGAGGAAACGGGAGCCTTGTTACGATGATGGGCGGGATGTAAATTGCCAACAGCCACTCTGGAGAAGTGTACGATGTGTCCTGAAACATCTAAAAAACTCAGCTTAGAGAGCATAGGGAACTTCCACTCATGGGCGTATAAAGTGGGAAAATTAAAAACCAGCAAGACACAGGCACCCCAAAGTTTAGGGCTGCTCTGTTGACAAGAACCTCCAACTTCGTTACACCTTAAATATCCCAGGAAAGAGAAAAATGGATAAAGAAGTTGTGGTCCTTATGTACAATGGAATATCACTCAGCCATGAAATCAACGTCATAAGGCTAGTAGCAGCATGATGAGTGGATTTAGGTACGACGATTCTAAGTGAAATAAGTCACACAGAAAAAGACACTTATCATAAGATATCACTTATAGAGGGAATGAAAAAACCGCTACCCTTGAACTGAATTACAAAACAGAACAGAGTCACACGTTTAGAAAACACACAATGGCTGCTTAACGGGAAAGGTGAGGTGGGGTGATGAATAAAACAAGGGTTTCAAATTAGCTCAGATACCGTTCCATAAACCCAATATGTACTAGACAAGACCTACTCCTTGCTCAGTGAATTGGACTCAAAACCTCCTATTCACGGCCCAAGAATATATCTGACTAGTAAGAATCTTAAAACCTATGTATTGATATCTCTCTGTAAGTGAGTCAAGTGGGTGTGAAGTGACATAAACACAGCAGTGAAAAGCAGCTAAACCCCATTATAAAAATCAATTAATTTTAAAAACCTGTGAAAAAAAGACAGTGAAAGAGAGAGAAATTCTTACAAAATTCGTTTAGGGGCAGTTATGCTACCTGGATTGACCATATCTAGACCCACAGCTGATTGAGACATAAGGGTGGACACTCTTGGGGATGAGAGGTTTGGTGAGGTTGGGTGAGTAAACGCAGACCCTTTAAAGTAATACTGCGTGGTACCCATCCCATGGGTCCCAAATCTCCAGGTTCAAGGGCATCTTCCTACATCGAAAACATGCATGAGAAACCCAGAAGATGGTACACCGTGTGATCGCGAAAGGTTTCTAAAACGCACCTCATTTCTCATCTCCTTGTGCTCGGGTTCGCCATTCCAGCTGCTTTACTAGCAATCTCCCTCCTTGGAGAATCAGCACCTTTAACCTCCTGTTCCGTACAGGTTGCAATTTGTCCTGAGGATGAACGGGAAGAGGGGAAAACAATGAGAGACTAGCTCTAGGTGTTGAGACAGGCACAGGTCACTCTATTTTCCCATCAGGAAGAAGAATTAACCACAGGCTCAGCCTGCCGCCCGGGACCAGAATAGGGCCTGAAGCAATCCTGCGCTTTTGCGGCCAGCTCACAAGAAAGCGAGTTGAAAAATGGAGCTCAGGCGCACTGCAATTCACAAACCTGCAGACTTATAAATGATCACTCTCGTCCACAAATATATTGAGGGAAGGCAACGAAGAGGATTTGAAAGCAAGGCAGAATTGCAGGAAACAGATTTCAGGAGGGAGAGTCAAATCGCCTTTAAAGCACAGGAAAAGCGGCAAAACCTCGACAAGATGCCCTTGGCCAAAAAGGGCGTATGCGTTTTTTCCTGAATATATTCAGGAAAAAACGCATACGCCCTTTTTGGCCAACCAAGCAACCTGGAAAGGCAAATCAGCGCTACAAAGAAGTCTCGCTTCCCATCGGTCAAAAGGGCCATGCTGAATAAAGTGTCAAAACCAGAAATGCAGGGCAGGCCATGAGGAAACGGGAGCCTTGTTACGATGATGGGCGGGATGTAAATTGCCAACAGCCACTCTGGAGAAGTGTACGATGTGTCCTGAAACATCTAAAAAACTCAGCTTAGAGAGCATAGGGAACTTCCACTCATGGGCGTATAAAGTGGGAAAATTAAAAACCAGCAAGACACAGGCACCCCAAAGTTTAGGGCTGCTCTGTTGACAAGAACCTCCAACTTCGTTACACCTTAAATATCCCAGGAAAGAGAAAAATGGATAAAGAAGTTGTGGTCCTTATGTACAATGGAATATCACTCAGCCATGAAATCAACGTCATAAGGCTAGTAGCAGCATGATGAGTGGATTTAGGTACGACGATTCTAAGTGAAATAAGTCACACAGAAAAAGACACTTATCATAAGATATCACTTATAGAGGGAATGAAAAAACCGCTACCCTTGAACTGAATTACAAAACAGAACAGAGTCACACGTTTAGAAAACACACAATGGCTGCTTAACGGGAAAGGTGAGGTGGGGTGATGAATAAAACAAGGGTTTCAAATTAGCTCAGATACCGTTCCATAAACCCAATATGTACTAGACAAGACCTACTCCTTGCTCAGTGAATTGGACTCAAAACCTCCTATTCACGGCCCAAGAATATATCTGACTAGTAAGAATCTTAAAACCTATGTATTGATATCTCTCTGTAAGTGAGTCAAGTGGGTGTGAAGTGACATAAACACAGCAGTGAAAAGCAGCTAAACCCCATTATAAAAATCAATTACTTTTAAAAACCTGTGAAAAAAAGACAGTGAAAGAGAGAGAAATTCTTACAAAATTCGTTTAGGGGCAGTTATGCTACCTGGATTGACCATATCTAGACCCACAGCTGATTGAGACATAAGGGTGGACACTCTTGGGGATGAGAGGTTTGGTGAGGTTGGGTGAGTAAACGCAGACCCTTTAAAGTAATACTGCGTGGTACCCATCCCATGGGTCCCAAATCTCCAGGTTCAAGGGCATCTTCCTACATCGAAAACATGCATGAGAAACCCAGAAGATGGTACACCGTGTGATCGCGAAAGGTTTCTAAAACGCACCTCATTTCTCATCTCCTTGTGCTCGGGTTCGCCATTCCAGCTGCTTTACTAGCAATCTCCCTCCTTGGAGAATCAGCACCTTTAACCTCCTGTTCCGTACAGGTTGCAATTTGTCCTGAGGATGAACGGGAAGAGGGGAAAACAATGAGAGACTAGCTCTAGGTGTTGAGACAGGCACAGGTCACTCTATTTTCCCATCAGGAAGAAGAATTAACCACAGGCTCAGCCTGCCGCCCGGGACCAGAATAGGGCCTGAAGCAATCCTGCGCTTTTGCGGCCAGCTCCCAAGAAAGCGAGTTGAAAAATGGAGCTCAGGCGCACTGCAATTCACAAACCTGAAGACTTATAAATGATCACTCTCGTCCACAAATATATTGAGGGAAGGCAACGAAGAGGATTTGAAAGCAAGGCAGAATTGCAGGAAACAGATTTCAGGAGGGAGAGTCAAATCGCCTTTAAAGCACAGGAAAAGCGGCAAAACCTCGACAAGATGCCCTTGGCCAAAAAGGGCGTATGCGTTTTTTCCTGAATATATTCAGGAAAAAACGCATACGCCCTTTTTGGCCAAGCAAGCAACCTGGAAAGGCAAATCAGCGCTACAAAGAAGTCTCGCTTCCCATCGGTCAAAAGGGCCATGCTGAATAAAGTGTCAAAACCAGAAATGCAGGGCAGGCCATGAGGAAACGGGAGCCTTGTTACGATGATGGGCGGGATGTAAATTGCCAACAGCCACTCTGGAGAAGTGTACGATGTGTCCTGAAACATCTAAAAAACTCAGCTTAGAGAGCATAGGGCACTTCCACTCATGGGCGTATAAAGTGGGAAAATTAAAAACCAGCAAGACACAGGCACCCCAAAGTTTAGGGCTGCTCTGTTGACAAGAACCTCCAACTTCGTTACACCTTAAATATCCCAGGAAAGAGAAAAATGGATAAAGAAGTTGTGGTCCTTATGTACAATGGAATATCACTCAGCCATGAAATCAACGTCATAAGGCTAGTAGCAGCATGATGAGTGGATTTAGGTACGACGATTCTAAGTGAAATAAGTCACACAGAAAAAGACACTTATCATAAGATATCACTTATAGAGGGAATGAAAAAACCGCTACCCTTGAACTGAATTACAAAACAGAACAGAGTCACACGTTTAGAAAACACACAATGGCTGCTTAACGGGAAAGGTGAGGTGGGGTGATGAATAAAACAAGGGTTTCAAATTAGCTCAGATACCGTTCCATAAACCCAATATGTACTAGACAAGACCTACTCCTTGCTCAGTGAATTGGACTCAAAACCTCCTATTCACGGCCCAAGAATATATCTGACTAGTAAGAATCTTAAAACCTATGTATTGATATCTCTCTGTAAGTGAGTCAAGTGGGTGTGAAGTGACATAAACACAGCAGTGAAAAGCAGCTAAACCCCATTATAAAAATCAATTACTTTTAAAAACCTGTGAAAAAAAGACAGTGAAAGAGAGAGAAATTCTTACAAAATTCGTTTAGGGGCAGTTATGCTACCTGGATTGACCATATCTAGACCCACAGCTGATTGAGACATAAGGGTGGACACTCTTGGGGATGAGAGGTTTGGTGAGGTTGGGTGAGTAAACGCAGACCCTTTAAAGTAATACTGCGTGGTACCCATCCCATGGGTCCCAAATCTCCAGGTTCAAGGGCATCTTCCTACATCGAAAACATGCATGAGAAACCCAGAAGATGGTACACCGTGTGATCGCGAAAGGTTTCTAAAACGCACCTCATTTCTCATCTCCTTGTGCTCGGGTTCGCCATTCCAGCTGCTTTACTAGCAATCTCCCTCCTTGGAGAATCAGCACCTTTAACCTCCTGTTCCGTACAGGTTGCAATTTGTCCTGAGGATGAACGGGAAGAGGGGAAAACAATGAGAGACTAGCTCTAGGTGTTGAGACAGGCACAGGTCACTCTATTTTCCCATCAGGAAGAAGAATTAAGCACAGGCTCAGCCTGCCGCCCGGGACCAGAATAGGGCCTGAAGCAATCCTGCGCTTTTGCGGCCAGCTCCCAAGAAAGCGAGTTGAAAAATGGAGCTCAGGCGCACTGCAATTCACAAACCTGCAGACTTATAAATGATCACTCTCGTCCACAAATATATTGAGGGAAGGCAACGAAGAGGATTTGAAAGCAAGGCAGAATTGCAGGAAACAGATTTCAGGAGGGAGAGTCAAATCGCCTTTAAAGCACAGGAAAAGCGGCAAAACCTCGACAAGATGCCCTTGGCCAAAAAGGGCGTATGCGTTTTTTCCTGAATATATTCAGGAAAAAACGCATACGCCCTTTTTGGCCAAGCAAGCAACCTGGAAAGGCAAATCAGCGCTACAAAGAAGTCTCGCTTCCCATCGGTCAAAAGGGCCATGCTGAATAAAGTGTCAAAACCAGAAATGCAGGGCAGGCCATGAGGAAACGGGAGCCTTGTTACGATGATGGGCGGGATGTAAATTGCCAACAGCCACTCTGGAGAAGTGTACGATGTGTCCTGAAACATCTAAAAAACTCAGCTTAGAGAGCATAGGGCACTTCCACTCATGGGCGTATAAAGTGGGAAAATTAAAAACCAGCAAGACACAGGCACCCCAAAGTTTAGGGCTGCTCTGTTGACAAGAACCTCCAACTTCGTTACACCTTAAATATCCCAGGAAAGAGAAAAATGGATAAAGAAGTTGTGGTCCTTATGTACAATGGAATATCACTCAGCCATGAAATCAACGTCATAAGGCTAGTAGCAGCATGATGAGTGGATTTAGGTACGACGATTCTAAGTGAAATAAGTCACACAGAAAAAGACACTTATCATAAGATATCACTTATAGAGGGAATGAAAAAACCGCTACCCTTGAACTGAATTACAAAACAGAACAGAGTCACACGTTTAGAAAACACACAATGGCTGCTTAACGGGAAAGGTGAGGTGGGGTGATGAATAAAACAAGGGTTTCAAATTAGCTCAGATACCGTTCCATAAACCCAATATGTACTAGACAAGACCTACTCCTTGCTCAGTGAATTGGACTCAAAACCCCCTATTCACGGCCCAAGAATATATCTGACTAGTAAGAATCTTAAAACCTATGTATTGATATCTCTCTGTAAGTGAGTCAAGTGGGTGTGAAGTGATATAAACACAGCAGTGAAAAGCAGCTAAACCCCATTATAAAAATCAATTACTTTTAAAAACCTGTGAAAAAAAGACAGTGAAAGAGAGAGAAATTCTTACAAAATTCGTTTAGGGGTAGTTATGCTACCTGGATTGACAATATCTAGACCCACAGCTGATTGAGACATAAGGGTGGACACTCTTGGGGATGAGAGGTTTGGTGAGGTTGGGTGAGGAAACGCAGACCCTTTAAAGTAATACTGCGTGGTACCCATCCCATGGGTTCCAAATCTCCAGGTTCAAGGGCATCTTCCTACATCGAAAACATGCATGAGAAACCCAGAAGATGGTACACCGTGTGATCGCGAAAGGTTTCTAAAACGCACCTCATTTCTCATCTCCTTGTGCTCGGGTTCGCCATTCCAGCTGCTTTACTAGCAATCTCCCTCCTTGGAGAATCAGCACCTTTAACCTCCTGTTCCGTACAGGTTGCAGTTTGTCCTGAGGATGAACGGGAAGAGGGGAAAACTATGAGAGACTAGCTCTAGGTGTTGGGACAGGCACAGGTCACTCTATTTTCCCATCAGGAAGAAGAATTAACCCCAGGCTCAGCCTGCCGCCCGGGACCAGAATAGGGCCTGAAGCAATCCTGCGCTTTTGCGGCCATCTCCCAAGAAAGCGAGTTGAAAAATGGAGCTCAGGGGCACTGCAATTCACAAACCTGCAGACTTATAAATGATCACTCTCGTCCACAAATATATTGAGGGAAGGCAACGAAGAGGATTTGAAAGCAAGGCAGAATTGCAGGAAGCAGATTTCAGGAGGGAGAGTCAAATCGCCTTTAAAGCACAGGAAAAGCGGCAAAACCTCGACAAGATGCCCTTGGCCAAAAAGGGCGTATGCGTTTTTTCCTGAATATATTCAGGAAAAAACGCATACGCCCTTTTTGGCCAAGCAAGCAACCTGGAAAGGCAAATCAGCGCTACAAAGAAGTCTCGCTTCCCATCGGTCAAAAGGGCCATGCTGAATAAAGTGTCAAAACCAGAAATGCAGGGCAGGCCATGAGGAAACGGGAGCCTTGTTACGATGATGGGCGGGATGTAAATTGCCAACAGCCACTCTGGAGAAGTGTACGATGTGTCCTGAAACATCTAAAAAACTCAGCTTAGAGAGCATAGGGCACTTCCACTCATGGGCGTATAAAGTGGGAAAATTAAAAACCAGCAAGACACAGGCACCCCAAAGTTTAGGGCTGCTCTGTTGACAAGAACCTCCAACTTCGTTACACCTTAAATATCCCAGGAAAGAGAAAAATGGATAAAGAAGTTGTGGTCCTTATGTACAATGGAATATCACTCAGCCATGAAATCAACGTCATAAGGCTAGTAGCAGCATGATGAGTGGATTTAGGTACGACGATTCTAAGTGAAATAAGTCACACAGAAAAAGACACTTATCATAAGATATCACTTATAGAGGGAATGAAAAAACCGCTACCCTTGAACTGAATTACAAAACAGAACAGAGTCACACGTTTAGAAAACACACAATGGCTGCTTAACGGGAAAGGTGAGGTGGGGTGATGAATAAAACAAGGGTTTCAAATTAGCTCAGATACCGTTCCATAAACCCAATATGTACTAGACAAGACCTACTCCTTGCTCAGTGAATTGGACTCAAAACCTCCTATTCACGGCCCAAGAATATATCTGACTAGTAAGAATCTTAAAACCTATGTATTGATATCTCTCTGTAAGTGAGTCAAGTGGGTGTGAAGTGACATAAACACAGCAGTGAAAAGCAGCTAAACCCCATTATAAAAATCAATTACTTTTAAAAACCTGTGAAAAAAAGACAGTGAAAGAGAGAGAAATTCTTACAAAATTCCTTTAGGGGCAGTTATGCTACCTGGATTGACCATATCTAGACCCACAGCTGATTGAGACATAAGGGTGGACACTCTTGGGGATGAGAGGTTTGGTGAGGTTGGGTGAGTAAACGCAGACCCTTTAAAGTAATACTGCGTGGTACCCATCCCATGGGTCCCAAATCTCCAGGTTCAAGGGCATCTTCCTACATCGAAAACATGCATGAGAAACCCAGAAGATGGTACACCGTGTGATCGCGAAAGGTTTCTAAAACGCACCTCATTTCTCATCTCCTTGTGCTCGGGTTCGCCATTCCAGCTGCTTTACTAGCAATCTCCCTCCTTGGAGAATCAGCACCTTTAACCTCCTGTTCCGTACAGGTTGCAATTTGTCCTGAGGATGAACGGGAAGAGGGGAAAACAATGAGAGACTAGCTCTAGGTGTTGAGACAGGCACAGGTCACTCTATTTTCCCATCAGGAAGAAGAATTAACCACAGGCTCAGCCTGCCGCCCGGGACCAGAATAGGGCCTGAAGCAATCCTGCGCTTTTGCGGCCAGCTCCCAAGAAAGCGAGTTGAAAAATGGAGCTCAGGCGCACTGCAATTCACAAACCTGCAGACTTATAAATGATCACTCTCGTCCACAAATATATTGAGGGAAGGCAACGAAGAGGATTTGAAAGCAAGGCAGAATTGCAGGAAACAGATTTCAGGAGGGAGAGTCAAATCGCCTTTAAAGCACAGGAAAAGCGGCAAAACCTCGACAAGATGCCCTTGGCCAAAAAGGGCGTATGCGTTTTTTCCTGAATATATTCAGGAAAAAACGCATACGCCCTTTTTGGCCAAGCAAGCAACCTGGAAAGGCAAATCAGCGCTACAAAGAAGTCTCGCTTCCCATCGGTCAAAAGGGCCATGCTGAATAAAGTGTCAAAACCAGAAATGCAGGGCAGGCCATGAGGAAACGGGAGCCTTGTTACGATGATGGGCGGGATGTAAATTGCCAACAGCCACTCTGGAGAAGTGTACGATGTGTCCTGAAACATCTAAAAAACTCAGCTTAGAGAGCATAGGGCACTTCCACTCATGGGCGTATAAAGTGGGAAAATTAAAAACCAGCAAGACACAGGCACCCCAAAGTTTAGGGCTGCTCTGTTGACAAGAACCTCCAACTTCGTTACACCTTAAATATCCCAGGAAAGAGAAAAATGGATAAAGAAGTTGTGGTCCTTATGTACAATGGAATATCACTCAGCCATGAAATCAACGTCATAAGGCTAGTAGCAGCATGATGAGTGGATTTAGGTACGACGATTCTAAGTGAAATAAGTCACACAGAAAAAGACACTTATCATAAGATATCACTTATAGAGGGAATGAAAAAACCGCTACCCTTGAACTGAATTACAAAACAGAACAGAGTCACACGTTTAGAAAACACACAATGGCTGCTTAACGGGAAAGGTGAGGTGGGGTGATGAATAAAACAAGGGTTTCAAATTAGCTCAGATACCGTTCCATAAACCCAATATGTACTAGACAAGACCTACTCCTTGCTCAGTGAATTGGACTCAAAACCCCCTATTCACGGCCCAAGAATATATCTGACTAGTAAGAATCTTAAAACCTATGTATTGATATCTCTCTGTAAGTGAGTCAAGTGGGTGTGAAGTGATATAAACACAGCAGTGAAAAGCAGCTAAACCCCATTATAAAAATCAATTACTTTTAAAAACCTGTGAAAAAAAGACAGTGAAAGAGAGAGAAATTCTTACAAAATTCGTTTAGGGGTAGTTATGCTACCTGGATTGACCATATCTAGACCCACAGCTGATTGAGACATAAGGGTGGACACTCTTGGGGATGAGAGGTTTGGTGAGGTTGGGTGAGGAAACGCAGACCCTTTAAAGTAATACTGCGTGGTACCCATCCCATGGGTTCCAAATCTCCAGGTTCAAGGGCATCTTCCTACATCGAAAACATGCATGAGAAACCCAGAAGATGGTACACCGTGTGATCGCGAAAGGTTTCTAAAACGCACCTCATTTCTCATCTCCTTGTGCTCGGGTTCGCCATTCCAGCTGCTTTACTAGCAATCTCCCTCCTTGGAGAATCAGCACCTTTAACCTCCTGTTCCGTACAGGTTGCAGTTTGTCCTGAGGATGAACGGGAAGAGGGGAAAACTATGAGAGACTAGCTCTAGGTGTTGGGACAGGCACAGGTCACTCTATTTTCCCATCAGGAAGAAGAATTAACCCCAGGCTCAGCCTGCCGCCCGGGACCAGAATAGGGCCTGAAGCAATCCTGCGCTTTTGCGGCCAGCTCCCAAGAAAGCGAGTTGAAAAATGGAGCTCAGGGGCACTGCAATTCACAAACCTGCAGACTTATAAATGATCACTCTCGTCCACAAATATATTGAGGGAAGGCAACGAAGAGGATTTGAAAGCAAGGCAGAATTGCAGGAAACAGATTTCAGGAGGGAGAGTCAAATCGCCTTTAAAGCACAGGAAAAGCGGCAAAACCTCGACAAGATGCCCTTGGCCAAAAAGGGCGTATGCGTTTTTTCCTGAATATATTCAGGAAAAAACGCATACGCCCTTTTTGGCCAAGCAAGCAACCTGGAAAGGCAAATCAGCGCTACAAAGAAGTCTCGCTTCCCATCGGTCAAAAGGGCCATGCTGAATAAAGTGTCAAAACCAGAAATGCAGGGCAGGCCATGAGGAAACGGGAGCCTTGTTACGATGATGGGCGGGATGTAAATTGCCAACAGCCACTCTGGAGAAGTGTACGATGTGTCCTGAAACATCTAAAAAACTCAGCTTAGAGAGCATAGGGCACTTCCACTCATGGGCGTATAAAGTGGGAAAATTAAAAACCAGCAAGACACAGGCACCCCAAAGTTTAGGGCTGCTCTGTTGACAAGAACCTCCAACTTCGTTACACCTTAAATATCCCAGGAAAGAGAAAAATGGATAAAGAAGTTGTGGTCCTTATGTACAATGGAATATCACTCAGCCATGAAATCAACGTCATAAGGCTAGTAGCAGCATGATGAGTGGATTTAGGTACGACGATTCTAAGTGAAATAAGTCACACAGAAAAAGACACTTATCATAAGATATCACTTATAGAGGGAATGAAAAAACCGCTACCCTTGAACTGAATTACAAAACAGAACAGAGTCACACGTTTAGAAAACACACAATGGCTGCTTAACGGGAAAGGTGAGGTGGGGTGATGAATAAAACAAGGGTTTCAAATTAGCTCAGATACCGTTCCATAAACCCAATATGTACTAGACAAGACCTACTCCTTGCTCAGTGAATTGGACTCAAAACCTCCTATTCACGGCCCAAGAATATATCTGACTAGTAAGAATCTTAAAACCTATGTATTGATATCTCTCTGTAAGTGAGTCAAGTGGGTGTGAAGTGACATAAACACAGCAGTGAAAAGCAGCTAAACCCCATTATAAAAATCAATTACTTTTAAAAACCTGTGAAAAAAAGACAGTGAAAGAGAGAGAAATTCTTACAAAATTCGTTTAGGGGCAGTTATGCTACCTGGATTGACCATATCTAGACCCACAGCTGATTGAGACATAAGGGTGGACACTCTTGGGGATGAGAGGTTTGGTGAGGTTGGGTGAGTAAACGCAGACCCTTTAAAGTAATACTGCGTGGTACCCATCCCATGGGTCCCAAATCTCCAGGTTCAAGGGCATCTTCCTACATCGAAAACATGCATGAGAAACCCAGAAGATGGTACACCGTGTGATCGCGAAAGGTTTCTAAAACGCACCTCATTTCTCATCTCCTTGTGCTCGGGTTCGCCATTCCAGCTGCTTTACTAGCAATCTCCCTCCTTGGAGAATCAGCACCTTTAACCTCCTGTTCCGTACAGGTTGCAATTTGTCCTGAGGATGAACGGGAAGAGGGGAAAACAATGAGAGACTAGCTCTAGGTGTTGAGACAGGCACAGGTCACTCTATTTTCCCATCAGGAAGAAGAATTAACCACAGGCTCAGCCTGCCGCCCGGGACCAGAATAGGGCCTGAAGCAATCCTGCGCTTTTGCGGCCAGCTCCCAAGAAAGCGAGTTGAAAAATGGAGCTCAGGCGCACTGCAATTCACAAACCTGCAGACTTATAAATGATCACTCTCGTCCACAAATATATTGAGGGAAGGCAACGAAGAGGATTTGAAAGCAAGGCAGAATTGCAGGAAACAGATTTCAGGAGGGAGAGTCAAATCGCCTTTAAAGCACAGGAAAAGCGGCAAAACCTCGACAAGATGCCCTTGGCCAAAAAGGGCGTATGCGTTCTTTCCTGAATATATTCAGGAAAAAACGCATACGCCCTTTTTGGCCAAGCAAGCAACCTGGAAAGGCAAATCAGCGCTACAAAGAAGTCTCGCTTCCCATCGGTCAAAAGGGCCATGCTGAATAAAGTGTCAAAACCAGAAATGCAGGGCAGGCCATGAGGAAACGGGAGCCTTGTTACGATGATGGGCGGGATGTAAATTGCCAACAGCCACTCTGGAGAAGTGTACGATGTGTCCTGAAACATCTAAAAAACTCAGCTTAGAGAGCATAGGGCACTTCCACTCATGGGCGTATAAAGTGGGAAAATTAAAAACCAGCAAGACACAGGCACCCCAAAGTTTAGGGCTGCTCTGTTGACAAGAACCTCCAACTTCGTTACACCTTAAATATCCCAGGAAAGAGAAAAATGGATAAAGAAGTTGTGGTCCTTATGTACAATGGAATATCACTCAGCCATGAAATCAACGTCATAAGGCTAGTAGCAGCATGATGAGTGGATTTAGGTACGACGATTCTAAGTGAAATAAGTCACACAGAAAAAGACACTTATCATAAGATATCACTTATAGAGGGAATGAAAAAACCGCTACCCTTGAACTGAATTACAAAACAGAACAGAGTCACACGTTTAGAAAACACACAATGGCTGCTTAACGGGAAAGGTGAGGTGGGGTGATGAATAAAACAAGGGTTTCAAATTAGCTCAGATACCGTTCCATAAACCCAATATGTACTAGACAAGACCTACTCCTTGCTCAGTGAATTGGACTCAAAACCCCCTATTCACGGCCCAAGAATATATCTGACTAGTAAGAATCTTAAAACCTATGTATTGATATCTCTCTGTAAGTGAGTCAAGTGGGTGTGAAGTGATATAAACACAGCAGTGAAAAGCAGCTAAACCCCATTATAAAAATCAATTACTTTTAAAAACCTGTGAAAAAAAGACAGTGAAAGAGAGAGAAATTCTTACAAAATTCGTTTAGGGGTAGTTATGCTACCTGGATTGACCATATCTAGACCCACAGCTGATTGAGACATAAGGGTGGACACTCTTGGGGATGAGAGGTTTGGTGAGGTTGGGTGAGGAAACGCAGACCCTTTAAAGTAATACTGCGTGGTACCCATCCCATGGGTTCCAAATCTCCAGGTTCAAGGGCATCTTCCTACATCGAAAACATGCATGAGAAACCCAGAAGATGGTACACCGTGTGATCGCGAAAGGTTTCTAAAACGCACCTCATTTCTCATCTCCTTGTGCTCGGGTTCGCCATTCCAGCTGCTTTACTAGCAATCTCCCTCCTTGGAGAATCAGCACCTTTAACCTCCTGTTCCGTACAGGTTGCAGTTTGTCCTGAGGATGAACGGGAAGAGGGGAAAACTATGAGAGACTAGCTCTAGGTGTTGGGACAGGCACAGGTCACTCTATTTTCCCATCAGGAAGAAGAATTAACCCCAGGCTCAGCCTGCCGCCCGGGACCAGAATAGGGCCTGAAGCAATCCTGCGCTTTTGCGGCCAGCTCCCAAGAAAGCGAGTTGAAAAATGGAGCTCAGGGGCACTGCAATTCACAAACCTGCAGACTTATAAATGATCACTCTCGTCCACAAATATATTGAGGGAAGGCAACGAAGAGGATTTGAAAGCAAGGCAGAATTGCAGGAAACAGATTTCAGGAGGGAGAGTCAAATCGCCTTTAAAGCACAGGAAAAGCGGCAAAACCTCGACAAGATGCCCTTGGCCAAAAAGGGCGTATGCGTTTTTTCCTGAATATATTCAGGAAAAAACGCATACGCCCTTTTTGGCCAAGCAAGCAACCTGGAAAGGCAAATCAGCGCTACAAAGAAGTCTCGCTTCCCATCGGTCAAAAGGGCCATGCTGAATAAAGTGTCAAAACCAGAAATGCAGGGCAGGCCATGAGGAAACGGGAGCCTTGTTACGATGATGGGCGGGATGTAAATTGCCAACAGCCACTCTGGAGAAGTGTACGATGTGTCCTGAAACATCTAAAAAACTCAGCTTAGAGAGCATAGGGCACTTCCACTCATGGGCGTATAAAGTGGGAAAATTAAAAACCAGCAAGACACAGGCACCCCAAAGTTTAGGGCTGCTCTGTTGACAAGAACCTCCAACTTCGTTACACCTTAAATATCCCAGGAAAGAGAAAAATGGATAAAGAAGTTGTGGTCCTTATGTACAATGGAATATCACTCAGCCATGAAATCAACGTCATAAGGCTAGTAGCAGCATGATGAGTGGATTTAGGTACGACGATTCTAAGTGAAATAAGTCACACAGAAAAAGACACTTATCATAAGATATCACTTATAGAGGGAATGAAAAAACCGCTACCCTTGAACTGAATTACAAAACAGAACAGAGTCACACGTTTAGAAAACACACAATGGCTGCTTAACGGGAAAGGTGAGGTGGGGTGATGAATAAAACAAGGGTTTCAAATTAGCTCAGATACCGTTCCATAAACCCAATATGTACTAGACAAGACCTACTCCTTGCTCAGTGAATTGGACTCAAAACCCCCTATTCACGGCCCAAGAATATATCTGACTAGTAAGAATCTTAAAACCTATGTATTGATATCTCTCTGTAAGTGAGTCAAGTGGGTGTGAAGTGACAGAAACACAGCAGTGAAAAGCAGCTAAACCCCATTATAAAAATCAATTACTTTTAAAAACCTGTGAAAAAAAGACAGTGAAAGAGAGAGAAATTCTTACAAAATTCGTTTAGGGGCAGTTATGCTACCTGGATTGACCATATCTAGACCCACAGCTGATTGAGACATAAGGGTGGACACTCTTGGGGATGAGAGGTTTGGTGAGGTTGGGTGAGGAAACGCAGACCCTTTAAAGTAATACTGCGTGGTACCCATCCCATGGGTCCCAAATCTCCAGGTTCAAGGGCATCTTCCTACATCGAAAACATGCATGAGAAACCCAGAAGATGGTACACCGTGTGATCGCGAAAGGTTTCTAAAGCGCACCTCATTTCTCATCTCCTTGTGCTCGGGTTCGCCATTCCAGCTGCTTTACTAGCAATCTCCCTCCTTGGAGAATCAGCACCTTTAACCTCCTGTTCCGTACAGGTTGCAATTTGTCCTGAGGATGAACGGGAAGAGGGGAAAACAATGAGAGACTAGCTCTAGGTGTTGAGACAGGCACAGGTCACTCTATTTTCCCATCAGGAAGAAGAATTAACCACAGGCTCAGCCTGCCGCCCGGGACCAGAATAGAGCCTGAAGCAATCCTGCGCTTTTGCGGCCAGCTCCCAAGAAAGCGAGGTGAAAAATGGAGCTCAGGGGCACTGCAATTCACAAACCTGCAGACTTATAAATGATCACTCTCGTCCACAAATATATTGAGGGAAGGCAACGAAGAGGATTTGAAAGCAAGGCAGAATTGCAGGAAACAGATTTCAGGAGGGAGAGTCAAATCGCCTTTAAAGCACAGGAAAAGCGGCAAAACCTCGACAAGATGCCCTTGGCCAAAAAGGGCGTATGCGTTTTTTCCTGAATATATTCAGGAAAAAACGCATACGCCCTTTTTGGCCAACCAAGCAACCTGGAAAGGCAAATCAGCGCTACAAAGAAGTCTCGCTTCCCATCGGTCAAAAGGGCCATGCTGAATAAAGTGTCAAAACCAGAAATGCAGGGCAGGCCATGAGGAAACGGGAGCCTTGTTACGATCATGGGCGGGATGTAAATTGCCAACAGCCACTCTGGAGAAGTGTACGATGTGTCCTGAAACATCTAAAAAACTCAGCTTAGAGAGCATAGGGCACTTCCACTCATGGGCGTATAAAGTGGGAAAATTAAAAACCAGCAAGACACAGGCACCCCAAAGTTTAGGGCTGCTCTGTTGACAAGAACCTCCAACTTCGTTACACCTTAAATATCCCAGGAAAGAGAAAAATGGATAAAGAAGTTGTGGTCCTTATGTACAATGGAATATCACTCAGCCATGAAATCAACGTCATAAGGCTAGTAGCAGCATGATGAGTGGATTTAGGTACGACGATTCTAAGTGAAATAAGTCACACAGAAAAAGACACTTATCATAAGATATCACTTATAGAGGGAATGAAAAAACCGCTACCCTTGAACTGAATTACAAAACAGAACAGAGTCACACGTTTAGAAAACACACAATGGCTGCTTAACGGGAAAGGTGAGGTGGGGTGATGAATAAAACAAGGGTTTCAAATTAGCTCAGATACCGTTCCATAAACCCAATATGTACTAGACAAGACCTACTCCTTGCTCAGTGAATTGGACTCAAAACCCCCTATTCACGGCCCAAGAATATATCTGACTAGTAAGAATCTTAAAACCTATGTATTGATATCTCTCTGTAAGTGAGTCAAGTGGGTGTGAAGTGACAGAAACACAGCAGTGAAAAGCAGCTAAACCCCATTATAAAAATCAATTACTTTTAAAAACCTGTGAAAAAAAGACAGTGAAAGAGAGAGAAATTCTTACAAAATTCGTTTAGGGGCAGTTATGCTACCTGGATTGACCATATCTAGACCCACAGCTGATTGAGACATAAGGGTGGACACTCTTGGGGATGAGAGGTTTGGTGAGGTTGGGTGAGGAAACGCAGACCCTTTAAAGTAATACTGCGTGGTACCCATCCCATGGGTCCCAAATCTCCAGGTTCAAGGGCATCTTCCTACATCGAAAACATGCATGAGAAACCCAGAAGATGGTACACCATGTGATCGCGAAAGGTTTCTAAAACGCACCTCATTTCTCATCTCCTTGTGCTCGGGTTCGCCATTCCAGCTGCTTTACTAGCAATCTCCCTCCTTGGAGAATCAGCACCTTTAACCTCCTGTTCCGTACAGGTTGCAATTTGTCCTGAGGATGAACGGGAAGAGGGGAAAACAATGAGAGACTAGCTCTAGGTGTTGAGACAGGCACAGGTCACTCTATTTTCCCATCAGGAAGAAGAATTAACCACAGGCTCAGCCTGCCGCCCGGGACCAGAATAGGGCCTGAAGCAATCCTGCGCTTTTGCGGCCAGCTCCCAAGAAAGCGAGTTGAAAAATGGAGCTCAGGCGCACTGCAATTCACAAACCTGCAGACTTATAAATGATCACTCTCGTCCACAAATATATTGAGGGAAGGCAACGAAGAGGATTTGAAAGCAAGGCAGAATTGCAGGAAACAGATTTCAGGAGGGAGAGTCAAATCGCCTTTAAAGCACAGGAAAAGCGGCAAAACCTCGACAAGATGCCCTTGGCCAAAAAGGGCGTATGCGTTTTTTCCTGAATATATTCAGGAAAAAACGCATACGCCCTTTTTGGCCAAGCAAGCAACCTGGAAAGGCAAATCAGCGCTACAAAGAAGTCTCGCTTCCCATCGGTCAAAAGGGCCATGCTGAATAAAGTGTCAAAACCAGAAATGCAGGGCAGGCCATGAGGAAACGGGAGCCTTGTTACGATGATGGGCGGGATGTAAATTGCCAACAGCCACTCTGGAGAAGTGTACGATGTGTCCTGAAACATCTAAAAAACTCAGCTTAGAGAGCATAGGGCACTTCCACTCATGGGCGTATAAAGTGGGAAAATTAAAAACCAGCAAGACACAGGCACCCCAAAGTTTAGGGCTGCTCTGTTGACAAGAACCTCCAACTTCGTTACACCTTAAATATCCCAGGAAAGAGAAAAATGGATAAAGAAGTTGTGGTCCTTATGTACAATGGAATATCACTCAGCCATGAAATCAACGTCATAAGGCTAGTAGCAGCATGATGAGTGGATTTAGGTACGACGATTCTAAGTGAAATAAGTCACACAGAAAAAGACACTTATCATAAGATATCACTTATAGAGGGAATGAAAAAACCGCTACCCTTGAACTGAATTACAAAACAGAACAGAGTCACACGTTTAGAAAACACACAATGGCTGCTTAACGGGAAAGGTGAGGTGGGGTGATGAATAAAACAAGGGTTTCAAATTAGCTCAGATACCGTTCCATAAACCCAATATGTACTAGACAAGACCTACTCCTTGCTCAGTGAATTGGACTCAAAACCCCCTATTCACGGCCCAAGAATATATCTGACTAGTAAGAATCTTAAAACCTATGTATTGATATCTCTCTGTAAGTGAGTCAAGTGGGTGTGAAGTGACAGAAACACAGCAGTGAAAAGCAGCTAAACCCCATTATAAAAATCAATTACTTTTAAAAACCTGTGAAAAAAAGACAGTGAAAGAGAGAGAAATTCTTACAAAATTCGTTTAGGGGCAGTTATGCTACCTGGATTGACCATATCTAGACCCACAGCTGATTGAGACATAAGGGTGGACACTCTTGGGGATGAGAGGTTTGGTGAGGTTGGGTGAGGAAACGCAGACCCTTTAAAGTAATACTGCGTGGTACCCATCCCATGGGTCCCAAATCTCCAGGTTCAAGGGCATCTTCCTACATCGAAAACATGCATGAGAAACCCAGAAGATGGTACACCGTGTGATCGTGAAAGGTTTCTAAAACGCACCTCATTTCTCATCTCCTTGTGCTCGGGTTCGCCATTCCAGCTGCTTTACTAGCAATCTCCCTCCTTGGAGAATCAGCACCTTTAACCTCCTGTTCCGTACAGGTTGCAATTTGTCCTGAGGATGAACGGGAAGAGGGGAAAACAATGAGAGACTAGCTCTAGGTGTTGAGACAGGCACAGGTCACTCTATTTTCCCATCAGGAAGAAGAATTAACCACAGGCTCAGCCTGCCGCCCGGGACCAGAATAGGGCCTGAAGCAATCCTGCGCTTTTGCGGCCAGCTCCCAAGAAAGCGAGTTGAAAAATGGAGCTCAGGCGCACTGCAATTCACAAACCTGCAGACTTATAAATGATCACTCTCGTCCACAAATATATTGAGGGAAGGCAACGAAGAGGATTTGAAAGCAAGGCAGAATTGCAGGAAACAGATTTCAGGAGGGAGAGTCAAATCGCCTTTAAAGCACAGGAAAAGCGGCAAAACCTCGACAAGATGCCCTTGGCCAAAAAGGGCGTATGCGTTTTTTCCTGAATATATTCAGGAAAAAACGCATACGCCCTTTTTGGCCAACCAAGCAACCTGGAAAGGCAAATCAGCGCTACAAAGAAGTCTCGCTTCCCATCGGTCAAAAGGGCCATGCTGAATAAAGTGTCAAAACCAGAAATGCAGGGCAGGCCATGAGGAAACGGGAGCCTTGTTACGATGATGGGCGGGATGTAAATTGCCAACAGCCACTCTGGAGAAGTGTACGATGTGTCCTGAAACATCTAAAAAACTCAGCTTAGAGAGCATAGGGCACTTCCACTCATGGGCGTATAAAGTGGGAAAATTAAAAACCAGCAAGACACAGGCACCCCAAAGTTTAGGGCTGCTCTGTTGACAAGAACCTCCAACTTCGTTACACCTTAAATATCCCAGGAAAGAGAAAAATGGATAAAGAAGTTGTGGTCCTTATGTACAATGGAATATCACTCAGCCATGAAATCAACGTCATAAGGCTAGTAGCAGCATGATGAGTGGATTTAGGTACGACGATTCTAAGTGAAATAAGTCACACAGAAAAAGACACTTATCATAAGATATCACTTATAGAGGGAATGAAAAAACCGCTACCCTTGAACTGAATTACAAAACAGAACAGAGTCACACGTTTAGAAAACACACAATGGCTGCTTAACGGGAAAGGTGAGGTGGGGTGATGAATAAAACAAGGGTTTCAAATTAGCTCAGATACCGTTCCATAAACCCAATATGTACTAGACAAGACCTACTCCTTGCTCAGTGAATTGGACTCAAAACCCCCTATTCACGGCCCAAGAATATATCTGACTAGTAAGAATCTTAAAACCTATGTATTGATATCTCTCTGTAAGTGAGTCAAGTGGGTGTGAAGTGACAGAAACACAGCAGTGAAAAGCAGCTAAACCCCATTATAAAAATCAATTACTTTTAAAAACCTGTGAAAAAAAGACAGTGAAAGAGAGAGAAATTCTTACAAAATTCGTTTAGGGGCAGTTATGCTACCTGGATTGACCATATCTAGACCCACAGCTGATTGAGACATAAGGGTGGACACTCTTGGGGATGAGAGGTTTGGTGAGGTTGGGTGAGGAAACGCAGACCCTTTAAAGTAATACTGCGTGGTACCCATCCCATGGGTCCCAAATCTCCAGGTTCAAGGGCATCTTCCTACATCGAAAACATGCATGAGAAACCCAGAAGATGGTACACCGTGTGATCGCGAAAGGTTTCTAAAACGCACCTCATTTCTCATCTCCTTGTGCTCGGGTTCGCCATTCCAGCTGCTTTACTAGCAATCTCCCTCCTTGGAGAATCAGCACCTTTAACCTCCTGTTCCGTACAGGTTGCAATTTGTCCTGAGGATGAACGGGAAGAGGGGAAAACAATGAGAGACTAGCTCTAGGTGTTGAGACAGGCACAGGTCACTCTATTTTCCCATCAGGAAGAAGAATTAACCACAGGCTCAGCCTGCCGCCCGGGACCAGAATAGGGCCTGAAGCAATCCTGCGCTTTTGCGGCCAGCTCCCAAGAAAGCGAGTTGAAAAATGGAGCTCAGGCGCACTGCAATTCACAAACCTGCAGACTTATAAATGATCACTCTCGTCCACAAATATATTGAGGGAAGGCAACGAAGAGGATTTGAAAGCAAGGCAGAATTGCAGGAAACAGATTTCAGGAGGGAGAGTCAAATCGCCTTTAAAGCACAGGAAAAGCGGCAAAACCTCGACAAGATGCCCTTGGCCAAAAAGGGCGTATGCGTTTTTTCCTGAATATATTCAGGAAAAAACGCATACGCCCTTTTTGGCCAACCAAGCAACCTGGAAAGGCAAATCAGCGCTACAAAGAAGTCTCGCTTCCCATCGGTCAAAAGGGCCATGCTGAATAAAGTGTCAAAACCAGAAATGCAGGGCAGGCCATGAGGAAACGGGAGCCTTGTTACGATGATGGGCGGGATGTAAATTGCCAACAGCCACTCTGGAGAAGTGTACGATGTGTCCTGAAACATCTAAAAAACTCAGCTTAGAGAGCATAGGGAACTTCCACTCATGGGCGTATAAAGTGGGAAAATTAAAAACCAGCAAGACACAGGCACCCCAAAGTTTAGGGCTGCTCTGTTGACAAGAACCTCCAACTTCGTTACACCTTAAATATCCCAGGAAAGAGAAAAATGGATAAAGAAGTTGTGGTCCTTATGTACAATGGAATATCACTCAGCCATGAAATCAACGTCATAAGGCTAGTAGCAGCATGATGAGTGGATTTAGGTACGACGATTCTAAGTGAAATAAGTCACACAGAAAAAGACACTTATCATAAGATATCACTTATAGAGGGAATGAAAAAACCGCTACCCTTGAACTGAATTACAAAACAGAACAGAGTCACACGTTTAGAAAACACACAATGGCTGCTTAACGGGAAAGGTGAGGTGGGGTGATGAATAAAACAAGGGTTTCAAATTAGCTCAGATACCGTTCCATAAACCCAATATGTACTAGACAAGACCTACTCCTTGCTCAGTGAATTGGACTCAAAACCTCCTATTCACGGCCCAAGAATATATCTGACTAGTAAGAATCTTAAAACCTATGTATTGATATCTCTCTGTAAGTGAGTCAAGTGGGTGTGAAGTGACATAAACACAGCAGTGAAAAGCAGCTAAACCCCATTATAAAAATCAATTACTTTTAAAAACCTGTGAAAAAAAGACAGTGAAAGAGAGAGAAATTCTTACAAAATTCGTTTAGGGGCAGTTATGCTACCTGGATTGACCATATCTAGACCCACAGCTGATTGAGACATAAGGGTGGACACTCTTGGGGATGAGAGGTTTGGTGAGGTTGGGTGAGTAAACGCAGACCCTTTAAAGTAATACTGCGTGGTACCCATCCCATGGGTCCCAAATCTCCAGGTTCAAGGGCATCTTCCTACATCGAAAACATGCATGAGAAACCCAGAAGATGGTACACCGTGTGATCGCGAAAGGTTTCTAAAACGCACCTCATTTCTCATCTCCTTGTGCTCGGGTTCGCCATTCCAGCTGCTTTACTAGCAATCTCCCTCCTTGGAGAATCAGCACCTTTAACCTCCTGTTCCGTACAGGTTGCAATTTGTCCTGAGGATGAACGGGAAGAGGGGAAAACAATGAGAGACTAGCTCTAGGTGTTGAGACAGGCACAGGTCACTCTATTTTCCCATCAGGAAGAAGAATTAACCACAGGCTCAGCCTGCCGCCCGGGACCAGAATAGGGCCTGAAGCAATCCTGCGCTTTTGCGGCCAGCTCCCAAGAAAGCGAGTTGAAAAATGGAGCTCAGGCGCACTGCAATTCACAAACCTGCAGACTTATAAATGATCACTCTCGTCCACAAATATATTGAGGGAAGGCAACGAAGAGGATTTGAAAGCAAGGCAGAATTGCAGGAAACAGATTTCAGGAGGGAGAGTCAAATCGCCTTTAAAGCACAGGAAAAGCGGCAAAACCTCGACAAGATGCCCTTGGCCAAAAAGGGCGTATGCGTTTTTTCCTGAATATATTCAGGAAAAAACGCATACGCCCTTTTTGGCCAAGCAAGCAACCTGGAAAGGCAAATCAGCGCTACAAAGAAGTCTCGCTTCCCATCGGTCAAAAGGGCCATGCTGAATAAAGTGTCAAAACCAGAAATGCAGGGCAGGCCATGAGGAAACGGGAGCCTTGTTACGATGATGGGCGGGATGTAAATTGCCAACAGCCACTCTGGAGAAGTGTACGATGTGTCCTGAAACATCTAAAAAACTCAGCTTAGAGAGCATAGGGCACTTCCACTCATGGGCGTATAAAGTGGGAAAATTAAAAACCAGCAAGACACAGGCACCCCAAAGTTTAGGGCTGCTCTGTTGACAAGAACCTCCAACTTCGTTACACCTTAAATATCCCAGGAAAGAGAAAAATGGATAAAGAAGTTGTGGTCCTTATGTACAATGGAATATCACTCAGCCATGAAATCAACGTCATAAGGCTAGTAGCAGCATGATGAGTGGATTTAGGTACGACGATTCTAAGTGAAATAAGTCACACAGAAAAAGACACTTATCATAAGATATCACTTATAGAGGGAATGAAAAAACCGCTACCCTTGAACTGAATTACAAAACAGAACAGAGTCACACGTTTAGAAAACACACAATGGCTGCTTAACGGGAAAGGTGAGGTGGGGTGATGAATAAAACAAGGGTTTCAAATTAGCTCAGATACCGTTCCATAAACCCAATATGTACTAGACAAGACCTACTCCTTGCTCAGTGAATTGGACTCAAAACCCCCTATTCACGGCCCAAGAATATATCTGACTAGTAAGAATCTTAAAACCTATGTATTGATATCTCTCTGTAAGTGAGTCAAGTGGGTGTGAAGTGATATAAACACAGCAGTGAAAAGCAGCTAAACCCCATTATAAAAATCAATTACTTTTAAAAACCTGTGAAAAAAAGACAGTGAAAGAGAGAGAAATTCTTACAAAATTCGTTTAGGGGTAGTTATGCTACCTGGATTGACAATATCTAGACCCACAGCTGATTGAGACATAAGGGTGGACACTCTTGGGGATGAGAGGTTTGGTGAGGTTGGGTGAGGAAACGCAGACCCTTTAAAGTAATACTGCGTGGTACCCATCCCATGGGTTCCAAATCTCCAGGTTCAAGGGCATCTTCCTACATCGAAAACATGCATGAGAAACCCAGAAGATGGTACACCGTGTGATCGCGAAAGGTTTCTAAAACGCACCTCATTTCTCATCTCCTTGTGCTCGGGTTCGCCATTCCAGCTGCTTTACTAGCAATCTCCCTCCTTGGAGAATCAGCACCTTTAACCTCCTGTTCCGTACAGGTTGCAGTTTGTCCTGAGGATGAACGGGAAGAGGGGAAAACTATGAGAGACTAGCTCTAGGTGTTGGGACAGGCACAGGTCACTCTATTTTCCCATCAGGAAGAAGAATTAACCCCAGGCTCAGCCTGCCGCCCGGGACCAGAATAGGGCCTGAAGCAATCCTGCGCTTTTGCGGCCATCTCCCAAGAAAGCGAGTTGAAAAATGGAGCTCAGGGGCACTGCAATTCACAAACCTGCAGACTTATAAATGATCACTCTCGTCCACAAATATATTGAGGGAAGGCAACGAAGAGGATTTGAAAGCAAGGCAGAATTGCAGGAAACAGATTTCAGGAGGGAGAGTCAAATCGCCTTTAAAGCACAGGAAAAGCGGCAAAACCTCGACAAGATGCCCTTGGCCAAAAAGGGCGTATGCGTTTTTTCCTGAATATATTCAGGAAAAAACGCATACGCCCTTTTTGGCCAAGCAAGCAACCTGGAAAGGCAAATCAGCGCTACAAAGAAGTCTCGCTTCCCATCGGTCAAAAGGGCCATGCTGAATAAAGTGTCAAAACCAGAAATGCAGGGCAGGCCATGAGGAAACGGGAGCCTTGTTACGATGATGGGCGGGATGTAAATTGCCAACAGCCACTCTGGAGAAGTGTACGATGTGTCCTGAAACATCTAAAAAACTCAGCTTAGAGAGCATAGGGCACTTCCACTCATGGGCGTATAAAGTGGGAAAATTAAAAACCAGCAAGACACAGGCACCCCAAAGTTTAGGGCTGCTCTGTTGACAAGAACCTCCAACTTCGTTACACCTTAAATATCCCAGGAAAGAGAAAAATGGATAAAGAAGTTGTGGTCCTTATGTACAATGGAATATCACTCAGCCATGAAATCAACGTCATAAGGCTAGTAGCAGCATGATGAGTGGATTTAGGTACGACGATTCTAAGTGAAATAAGTCACACAGAAAAAGACACTTATCATAAGATATCACTTATAGAGGGAATGAAAAAACCGCTACCCTTGAACTGAATTACAAAACAGAACAGAGTCACACGTTTAGAAAACACACAATGGCTGCTTAACGGGAAAGGTGAGGTGGGGTGATGAATAAAACAAGGGTTTCAAATTAGCTCAGATACCGTTCCATAAACCCAATATGTACTAGACAAGACCTACTCCTTGCTCAGTGAATTGGACTCAAAACCTCCTATTCACGGCCCAAGAATATATCTGACTAGTAAGAATCTTAAAACCTATGTATTGATATCTCTCTGTAAGTGAGTCAAGTGGGTGTGAAGTGACATAAACACAGCAGTGAAAAGCAGCTAAACCCCATTATAAAAATCAATTACTTTTAAAAACCTGTGAAAAAAAGACAGTGAAAGAGAGAGAAATTCTTACAAAATTCGTTTAGGGGCAGTTATGCTACCTGGATTGACCATATCTAGACCCACAGCTGATTGAGACATAAGGGTGGACACTCTTGGGGATGAGAGGTTTGGTGAGGTTGGGTGAGTAAACGCAGACCCTTTAAAGTAATACTGCGTGGTACCCATCCCATGGGTCCCAAATCTCCAGGTTCAAGGGCATCTTCCTACATCGAAAACATGCATGAGAAACCCAGAAGATGGTACACCGTGTGATCGCGAAAGGTTTCTAAAACGCACCTCATTTCTCATCTCCTTGTGCTCGGGTTCGCCATTCCAGCTGCTTTACTAGCAATCTCCCTCCTTGGAGAATCAGCACCTTTAACCTCCTGTTCCGTACAGGTTGCAATTTGTCCTGAGGATGAACGGGAAGAGGGGAAAACAATGAGAGACTAGCTCTAGGTGTTGAGACAGGCACAGGTCACTCTATTTTCCCATCAGGAAGAAGAATTAACCACAGGCTCAGCCTGCCGCCCGGGACCAGAATAGGGCCTGAAGCAATCCTGCGCTTTTGCGGCCAGCTCCCAAGAAAGCGAGTTGAAAAATGGAGCTCAGGCGCACTGCAATTCACAAACCTGCAGACTTATAAATGATCACTCTCGTCCACAAATATATTGAGGGAAGGCAACGAAGAGGATTTGAAAGCAAGGCAGAATTGCAGGAAACAGATTTCAGGAGGGAGAGTCAAATCGCCTTTAAAGCACAGGAAAAGCGGCAAAACCTCGACAAGATGCCCTTGGCCAAAAAGGGCGTATGCGTTTTTTCCTGAATATATTCAGGAAAAAACGCATACGCCCTTTTTGGCCAAGCAAGCAACCTGGAAAGGCAAATCAGCGCTACAAAGAAGTCTCGCTTCCCATCGGTCAAAAGGGCCATGCTGAATAAAGTGTCAAAACCAGAAATGCAGGGCAGGCCATGAGGAAACGGGAGCCTTGTTACGATGATGGGCGGGATGTAAATTGCCAACAGCCACTCTGGAGAAGTGTACGATGTGTCCTGAAACATCTAAAAAACTCAGCTTAGAGAGCATAGGGCACTTCCACTCATGGGCGTATAAAGTGGGAAAATTAAAAACCAGCAAGACACAGGCACCCCAAAGTTTAGGGCTGCTCTGTTGACAAGAACCTCCAACTTCGTTACACCTTAAATATCCCAGGAAAGAGAAAAATGGATAAAGAAGTTGTGGTCCTTATGTACAATGGAATATCACTCAGCCATGAAATCAACGTCATAAGGCTAGTAGCAGCATGATGAGTGGATTTAGGTACGACGATTCTAAGTGAAATAAGTCACACAGAAAAAGACACTTATCATAAGATATCACTTATAGAGGGAATGAAAAAACCGCTACCCTTGAACTGAATTACAAAACAGAACAGAGTCACACGTTTAGAAAACACACAATGGCTGCTTAACGGGAAAGGTGAGGTGGGGTGATGAATAAAACAAGGGTTTCAAATTAGCTCAGATACCGTTCCATAAACCCAATATGTACTAGACAAGACCTACTCCTTGCTCAGTGAATTGGACTCAAAACCCCCTATTCACGGCCCAAGAATATATCTGACTAGTAAGAATCTTAAAACCTATGTATTGATATCTCTCTGTAAGTGAGTCAAGTGGGTGTGAAGTGATATAAACACAGCAGTGAAAAGCAGCTAAACCCCATTATAAAAATCAATTACTTTTAAAAACCTGTGAAAAAAAGACAGTGAAAGAGAGAGAAATTCTTACAAAATTCGTTTAGGGGTAGTTATGCTACCTGGATTGACCATATCTAGACCCACAGCTGATTGAGACATAAGGGTGGACACTCTTGGGGATGAGAGGTTTGGTGAGGTTGGGTGAGGAAACGCAGACCCTTTAAAGTAATACTGCGTGGTACCCATCCCATGGGTTCCAAATCTCCAGGTTCAAGGGCATCTTCCTACATCGAAAACATGCATGAGAAACCCAGAAGATGGTACACCGTGTGATCGCGAAAGGTTTCTAAAACGCACCTCATTTCTCATCTCCTTGTGCTCGGGTTCGCCATTCCAGCTGCTTTACTAGCAATCTCCCTCCTTGGAGAATCAGCACCTTTAACCTCCTGTTCCGTACAGGTTGCAGTTTGTCCTGAGGATGAACGGGAAGAGGGGAAAACTATGAGAGACTAGCTCTAGGTGTTGGGACAGGCACAGGTCACTCTATTTTCCCATCAGGAAGAAGAATTAACCCCAGGCTCAGCCTGCCGCCCGGGACCAGAATAGGGCCTGAAGCAATCCTGCGCTTTTGCGGCCATCTCCCAAGAAAGCGAGTTGAAAAATGGAGCTCAGGGGCACTGCAATTCACAAACCTGCAGACTTATAAATGATCACTCTCGTCCACAAATGTATTGAGGGAAGGCAACGAAGAGGATTTGAAAGCAAGGCAGAATTGCAGGAAACAGATTTCAGGAGGGAGAGTCAAATCGCCTTTAAAGCACAGGAAAAGCGGCAAAACCTCGACAAGATGCCCTTGGCCAAAAAGGGCGTATGCGTTTTTTCCTGAATATATTCAGGAAAAAACGCATACGCCCTTTTTGGCCAAGCAAGCAACCTGGAAAGGCAAATCAGCGCTACAAAGAAGTCTCGCTTCCCATCGGTCAAAAGGGCCATGCTGAATAAAGTGTCAAAACCAGAAATGCAGGGCAGGCCATGAGGAAACGGGAGCCTTGTTACGATGATGGGCGGGATGTAAATTGCCAACAGCCACTCTGGAGAAGTGTACGATGTGTCCTGAAACATCTAAAAAACTCAGCTTAGAGAGCATAGGGCACTTCCACTCATGGGCGTATAAAGTGGGAAAATTAAAAACCAGCAAGACACAGGCACCCCAAAGTTTAGGGCTGCTCTGTTGACAAGAACCTCCAACTTCGTTACACCTTAAATATCCCAGGAAAGAGAAAAATGGATAAAGAAGTTGTGGTCCTTATGTACAATGGAATATCACTCAGCCATGAAATCAACGTCATAAGGCTAGTAGCAGCATGATGAGTGGATTTAGGTACGACGATTCTAAGTGAAATAAGTCACACAGAAAAAGACACTTATCATAAGATATCACTTATAGAGGGAATGAAAAAACCGCTACCCTTGAACTGAATTACAAAACAGAACAGAGTCACACGTTTAGAAAACACACAATGGCTGCTTAACGGGAAAGGTGAGGTGGGGTGATGAATAAAACAAGGGTTTCAAATTAGCTCAGATACCGTTCCATAAACCCAATATGTACTAGACAAGACCTACTCCTTGCTCAGTGAATTGGACTCAAAACCCCCTATTCACGGCCCAAGAATATATCTGACTAGTAAGAATCTTAAAACCTATGTATTGATATCTCTCTGTAAGTGAGTCAAGTGGGTGTGAAGTGACAGAAACACAGCAGTGAAAAGCAGCTAAACCCCATTATAAAAATCAATTACTTTTAAAAACCTGTGAAAAAAAGACAGTGAAAGAGAGAGAAATTCTTACAAAATTCGTTTAGGGGCAGTTATGCTACCTGGATTGACCATATCTAGACCCACAGCTGATTGAGACATAAGGGTGGACACTCTTGGGGATGAGAGGTTTGGTGAGGTTGGGTGAGGAAACGCAGACCCTTTAAAGTAATACTGCGTGGTACCCATCCCATGGGTCCCAAATCTCCAGGTTCAAGGGCATCTTCCTACATCGAAAACATGCATGAGAAACCCAGAAGATGGTACACCGTGTGATCGCGAAAGGTTTCTAAAACGCACCTCATTTCTCATCTCCTTGTGCTCGGGTTCGCCATTCCAGCTGCTTTACTAGCAATCTCCCTCCTTGGAGAATCAGCACCTTTAACCTCCTGTTCCGTACAGGTTGCAATTTGTCCTGAGGATGAACGGGAAGAGGGGAAAACAATGAGAGACTAGCTCTAGGTGTTGAGACAGGCACAGGTCACTCTATTTTCCCATCAGGAAGAAGAATTAACCACAGGCTCAGCCTGCCGCCCGGGACCAGAATAGAGCCTGAAGCAATCCTGCGCTTTTGCGGCCAGCTCCCAAGAAAGCGAGTTGAAAAATGGAGCTCAGGGGCACTGCAATTCACAAACCTGCAGACTTATAAATGATCACTCTCGTCCACAAATATATTGAGGGAAGGCAACGAAGAGGATTTGAAAGCAAGGCAGAATTGCAGGAAACAGATTTCAGGAGGGAGAGTCAAATCGCCTTTAAAGCACAGGAAAAGCGGCAAAACCTCGACAAGATGCCCTTGGCCAAAAAGGGCGTATGCGTTTTTTCCTGAATATATTCAGGAAAAAACGCATACGCCCTTTTTGGCCAACCAAGCAACCTGGAAAGGCAAATCAGCGCTACAAAGAAGTCTCGCTTCCCATCGGTCAAAAGGGCCATGCTGAATAAAGTGTCAAAACCAGAAATGCAGGGCAGGCCATGAGGAAACGGGAGCCTTGTTACGATCATGGGCGGGATGTAAATTGCCAACAGCCACTCTGGAGAAGTGTACGATGTGTCCTGAAACATCTAAAAAACTCAGCTTAGAGAGCATAGGGCACTTCCACTCATGGGCGTATAAAGTGGGAAAATTAAAAACCAGCAAGACACAGGCACCCCAAAGTTTAGGGCTGCTCTGTTGACAAGAACCTCCAACTTCGTTACACCTTAAATATCCCAGGAAAGAGAAAAATGGATAAAGAAGTTGTGGTCCTTATGTACAATGGAATATCACTCAGCCATGAAATCAACGTCATAAGGCTAGTAGCAGCATGATGAGTGGATTTAGGTACGACGATTCTAAGTGAAATAAGTCACACAGAAAAAGACACTTATCATAAGATATCACTTATAGAGGGAATGAAAAAACCGCTACCCTTGAACTGAATTACAAAACAGAACAGAGTCACACGTTTAGAAAACACACAATGGCTGCTTAACGGGAAAGGTGAGGTGGGGTGATGAATAAAACAAGGGTTTCAAATTAGCTCAGATACCGTTCCATAAACCCAATATGTACTAGACAAGACCTACTCCTTGCTCAGTGAATTGGACTCAAAACCCCCTATTCACGGCCCAAGAATATATCTGACTAGTAAGAATCTTAAAACCTATGTATTGATATCTCTCTGTAAGTGAGTCAAGTGGGTGTGAAGTGACAGAAACACAGCAGTGAAAAGCAGCTAAACCCCATTATAAAAATCAATTACTTTTAAAAACCTGTGAAAAAAAGACAGTGAAAGAGAGAGAAATTCTTACAAAATTCGTTTAGGGGCAGTTATGCTACCTGGATTGACCATATCTAGACCCACAGCTGATTGAGACATAAGGGTGGACACTCTTGGGGATGAGAGGTTTGGTGAGGTTGGGTGAGGAAACGCAGACCCTTTAAAGTAATACTGCGTGGTACCCATCCCATGGGTCCCAAATCTCCAGGTTCAAGGGCATCTTCCTACATCGAAAACATGCATGAGAAACCCAGAAGATGGTACACCGTGTGATCGTGAAAGGTTTCTAAAACGCACCTCATTTCTCATCTCCTTGTGCTCGGGTTCGCCATTCCAGCTGCTTTACTAGCAATCTCCCTCCTTGGAGAATCAGCACCTTTAACCTCCTGTTCCGTACAGGTTGCAATTTGTCCTGAGGATGAACGGGAAGAGGGGAAAACAATGAGAGACTAGCTCTAGGTGTTGAGACAGGCACAGGTCACTCTATTTTCCCATCAGGAAGAAGAATTAAGCACAGGCTCAGCCTGCCGCCCGGGACCAGAATAGAGCCTGAAGCAATCCTGCGCTTTTGCGGCCAGCTCCCAAGAAAGCGAGTTGAAAAATGGAGATCAGGGGCACTGCAATTCACAAACCTGCAGACTTATAAATGATCACTCTCGTCCACAAATATATTGAGGGAAGGCAACGAAGAGGATTTGAAAGCAAGGCAGAATTGCAGGAAACAGATTTCAGGAGGGAGAGTCAAATCGCCTTTAAAGCACAGGAAAAGCGGCAAAACCTCGACAAGATGCCCTTGGCCAAAAAGGGCGTATGCGTTTTTTCCTGAATATATTGAGGAAAAAACGCATACGCCCTTTTTGGCCAACCAAGCAACCTGGAAAGGCAAATCAGCGCTACAAAGAAGTCTCGCTTCCCATCGGTCAAAAGGGCCATGCTGAATAAAGTGTCAAAACCAGAAATGCAGGGCAGGCCATGAGGAAACGGGAGCCTTGTTACGATGATGGGCGGGATGTAAATTGCCAACAGCCACTCTGGAGAAGTGTACGATGTGTCCTGAAACATCTAAAAAACTCAGCTTAGAGAGCATAGGGAACTTCCACTCATGGGCGTATAAAGTGGGAAAATTAAAAACCAGCAAGACACAGGCACCCCAAAGTTTAGGGCTGCTCTGTTGACAAGAACCTCCAACTTCGTTACACCTTAAATATCCCAGGAAAGAGAAAAATGGATAAAGAAGTTGTGGTCCTTATGTACAATGGAATATCACTCAGCCATGAAATCAACGTCATAAGGCTAGTAGCAGCATGATGAGTGGATTTAGGTACGACGATTCTAAGTGAAATAAGTCACACAGAAAAAGACACTTATCATAAGATATCACTTATAGAGGGAATGAAAAAACCGCTACCCTTGAACTGAATTACAAAACAGAACAGAGTCACACGTTTAGAAAACACACAATGGCTGCTTAACGGGAAAGGTGAGGTGGGGTGATGAATAAAACAAGGGTTTCAAATTAGCTCAGATACCGTTCCATAAACCCAATATGTACTAGACAAGACCTACTCCTTGCTCAGTGAATTGGACTCAAAACCTCCTATTCACGGCCCAAGAATATATCTGACTAGTAAGAATCTTAAAACCTATGTATTGATATCTCTCTGTAAGTGAGTCAAGTGGGTGTGAAGTGACATAAACACAGCAGTGAAAAGCAGCTAAACCCCATTATAAAAATCAATTACTTTTAAAAACCTGTGAAAAAAAGACAGTGAAAGAGAGAGAAATTCTTACAAAATTCGTTTAGGGGCAGTTATGCTACCTGGATTGACCATATCTAGACCCACAGCTGATTGAGACATAAGGGTGGACACTCTTGGGGATGAGAGGTTTGGTGAGGTTGGGTGAGTAAACGCAGACCCTTTAAAGTAATACTGCGTGGTACCCATCCCATGGGTCCCAAATCTCCAGGTTCAAGGGCATCTTCCTACATCGAAAACATGCATGAGAAACCCAGAAGATGGTACACCGTGTGATCGAGAAAGGTTTCTAAAACGCACCTCATTTCTCATCTCCTTGTGCTCGGGTTCGCCATTCCAGCTGCTTTACTAGCAATCTCCCTCCTTGGAGAATCAGCACCTTTAACCTCCTGTTCCGTACAGGTTGCAATTTGTCCTGAGGATGAACGGGAAGAGGGGAAAACAATGAGAGACTAGCTCTAGGTGTTGAGACAGGCACAGGTCACTCTATTTTCCCATCAGGAAGAAGAATTAACCACAGGCTCAGCCTGCCGCCCGGGACCAGAATAGGGCCTGAAGCAATCCTGCGCTTTTGCGGCCAGCTCCCAAGAAAGCGAGTTGAAAAATGGAGCTCAGGCGCACTGCAATTCACAAACCTGCAGACTTATAAATGATCACTCTCGTCCACAAATATATTGAGGGAAGGCAACGAAGAGGATTTGAAAGCAAGGCAGAATTGCAGGAAACAGATTTCAGGAGGGAGAGTCAAATCGCCTTTAAAGCACAGGAAAAGCGGCAAAACCTCGACAAGATGCCCTTGGCCAAAAAGGGCGTATGCGTTTTTTCCTGAATATATTCAGGAAAAAACGCATACGCCCTTTTTGGCCAAGCAAGCAACCTGGAAAGGCAAATCAGCGCTACAAAGAAGTCTCGCTTCCCATCGGTCAAAAGGGCCATGCTGAATAAAGTGTCAAAACCAGAAATGCAGGGCAGGCCATGAGGAAACGGGAGCCTTGTTACGATGATGGGCGGGATGTAAATTGCCAACAGCCACTCTGGAGAAGTGTACGATGTGTCCTGAAACATCTAAAAAACTCAGCTTAGAGAGCATAGGGCACTTCCACTGATGGGCGTATAAAGTGGGAAAATTAAAAACCAGCAAGACACAGGCACCCCAAAGTTTAGGGCTGCTCTGTTGACAAGAACCTCCAACTTCGTTACACCTTAAATATCCCAGGAAAGAGAAAAATGGATAAAGAAGTTGTGGTCCTTATGTACAATGGAATATCACTCAGCCATGAAATCAACGTCATAAGGCTAGTAGCAGCATGATGAGTGGATTTAGGTACAACGATTCTAAGTGAAATAAGTCACACAGAAAAAGACACTTATCATAAGATATCACTTATAGAGGGAATGAAAAAACCGCTACCCTTGAACTGAATTACAAAACAGAACAGAGTCACACGTTTAGAAAACACACAATGGCTGCTTAACGGGAAAGGTGAGGTGGGGTGATGAATAAAACAAGGGTTTCAAATTAGCTCAGATACCGTTCCATAAACCCAATATGTACTAGACAAGACCTACTCCTTGCTCAGTGAATTGGACTCAAAACCCCCTATTCACGGCCCAAGAATATATCTGACTAGTAAGAATCTTAAAACCTATGTATTGATATCTCTCTGTAAGTGAGTCAAGTGGGTGTGAAGTGACAGAAACACAGCAGTGAAAAGCAGCTAAACCCCATTATAAAAATCAATTACTTTTAAAAACCTGTGAAAAAAAGACAGTGAAAGAGAGAGAAATTCTTACAAAATTCGTTTAGGGGCAGTTATGCTACCTGGATTGACCATATCTAGACCCACAGCTGATTGAGACATAAGGGTGGACACTCTTGGGGATGAGAGGTTTGGTGAGGTTGGGTGAGGAAACGCAGACCCTTTAAAGTAATACTGCGTGGTACCCATCCCATGGGTCCCAAATCTCCAGGTTCAAGGGCATCTTCCTACATCGAAAACATGCATGAGAAACCCAGAAGATGGTACACCGTGTGATCGCGAAAGGTTTCTAAAACGCACCTCATTTCTCATCTCCTTGTGCTCGGGTTCGCCATTCCAGCTGCTTTACTAGCAATCTCCCTCCTTGGAGAATCAGCACCTTTAACCTCCTGTTCCGTACAGGTTGCAATTTGTCCTGAGGATGAACGGGAAGAGGGGAAAACAATGAGAGACTAGCTCTAGGTGTTGAGACAGGCACAGGTCACTCTATTTTCCCATCAGGAAGAAGAATTAACCACAGGCTCAGCCTGCCGCCCGGGACCAGAATAGGGCCTGAAGCAATCCTGCGCTTTTGCGGCCAGCTCCCAAGAAAGCGAGTTGAAAAATGGAGCTCAGGCGCACTGCAATTCACAAACCTGCAGACTTATAAATGATCACTCTCGTCCACAAATATATTGAGGGAAGGCAACGAAGAGGATTTGAAAGCAAGGCAGAATTGCAGGAAACAGATTTCAGGAGGGAGAGTCAAATCGCCTTTAAAGCACAGGAAAAGCGGCAAAACCTCGACAAGATGCCCTTGGCCAAAAAGGGCGTATGCGTTTTTTCCTGAATATATTCAGGAAAAAACGCATACGCCCTTTTTGGCCAACCAAGCAACCTGGAAAGGCAAATCAGCGCTACAAAGAAGTCTCGCTTCCCATCGGTCAAAAGGGCCATGCTGAATAAAGTGTCAAAACCAGAAATGCAGGGCAGGCCATGAGGAAACGGGAGCCTTGTTACGATCATGGGCGGGATGTAAATTGCCAACAGCCACTCTGGAGAAGTGTACGATGTGTCCTGAAACATCTAAAAAACTCAGCTTAGAGAGCATAGGGCACTTCCACTCATGGGCGTATAAAGTGGGAAAATTAAAAACCAGCAAGACACAGGCACCCCAAAGTTTAGGGCTACTCTGTTGACAAGAACCTCCAACTTCGTTACACCTTAAATATCCCAGGAAAGAGAAAAATGGATAAAGAAGTTGTGGTCCTTATGTACAATGGAATATCACTCAGCCATGAAATCAACGTCATAAGGCTAGTAGCAGCATGATGAGTGGATTTAGGTACGACGATTCTAAGTGAAATAAGTCACACAGAAAAAGACACTTATCATAAGATATCACTTATAGAGGGAATGAAAAAACCGCTACCCTTGAACTGAATTACAAAACAGAACAGAGTCACACGTTTAGAAAACACACAATGGCTGCTTAACGGGAAAGGTGAGGTGGGGTGATGAATAAAACAAGGGTTTCAAATTAGCTCAGATACCGTTCCATAAACCCAATATGTACTAGACAAGACCTACTCCTTGCTCAGTGAATTGGACTCAAAACCCCCTATTCACGGCCCAAGAATATATCTGACTAGTAAGAATCTTAAAACCTATGTATTGATATCTCTCTGTAAGTGAGTCAAGTGGGTGTGAAGTGACAGAAACACAGCAGTGAAAAGCAGCTAAACCCCATTATAAAAATCAATTACTTTTAAAAACCTGTGAAAAAAAGACAGTGAAAGAGAGAGAAATTCTTACAAAATTCGTTTAGGGGCAGTTATGCTACCTGGATTGACCATATCTAGACCCACAGCTGATTGAGACATAAGGGTGGACACTCTTGGGGATGAGAGGTTTGGTGAGGTTGGGTGAGGAAACGCAGACCCTTTAAAGTAATACTGCGTGGTACCCATCCCATGGGTCCCAAATCTCCAGGTTCAAGGGCATCTTCCTACATCGAAAACATGCATGAGAAACCCAGAAGATGGTACACCGTGTGATCGTGAAAGGTTTCTAAAACGCACCTCATTTCTCATCTCCTTGTGCTCGGGTTCGCCATTCCAGCTGCTTTACTAGCAATCTCCCTCCTTGGAGAATCAGCACCTTTAACCTCCTGTTCCGTACAGGTTGCAATTTGTCCTGAGGATGAACGGGAAGAGGGGAAAACAATGAGAGACTAGCTCTAGGTGTTGAGACAGGCACAGGTCACTCTATTTTCCCATCAGGAAGAAGAATTAAGCACAGGCTCAGCCTGCCGCCCGGGACCAGAATAGAGCCTGAAGCAATCCTGCGCTTTTGCGGCCAGCTCCCAAGAAAGCGAGTTGAAAAATGGAGATCAGGGGCACTGCAATTCACAAACCTGCAGACTTATAAATGATCACTCTCGTCCACAAATATATTGAGGGAAGGCAACGAAGAGGATTTGAAAGCAAGGCAGAATTGCAGGAAACAGATTTCAGGAGGGAGAGTCAAATCGCCTTTAAAGCACAGGAAAAGCGGCAAAACCTCGACAAGATGCCCTTGGCCAAAAAGGGCGTATGCGTTTTTTCCTGAATATATTGAGGAAAAAACGCATACGCCCTTTTTGGCCAACCAAGCAACCTGGAAAGGCAAATCAGCGCTACAAAGAAGTCTCGCTTCCCATCGGTCAAAAGGGCCATGCTGAATAAAGTGTCAAAACCAGAAATGCAGGGCAGGCCATGAGGAAACGGGAGCCTTGTTACGATGATGGGCGGGATGTAAATTGCCAACAGCCACTCTGGAGAAGTGTACGATGTGTCCTGAAACATCTAAAAAACTCAGCTTAGAGAGCATAGGGAACTTCCACTCATGGGCGTATAAAGTGGGAAAATTAAAAACCAGCAAGACACAGGCACCCCAAAGTTTAGGGCTGCTCTGTTGACAAGAACCTCCAACTTCGTTACACCTTAAATATCCCAGGAAAGAGAAAAATGGATAAAGAAGTTGTGGTCCTTATGTACAATGGAATATCACTCAGCCATGAAATCAACGTCATAAGGCTAGTAGCAGCATGATGAGTGGATTTAGGTACGACGATTCTAAGTGAAATAAGTCACACAGAAAAAGACACTTATCATAAGATATCACTTATAGAGGGAATGAAAAAACCGCTACCCTTGAACTGAATTACAAAACAGAACAGAGTCACACGTTTAGAAAACACACAATGGCTGCTTAACGGGAAAGGTGAGGTGGGGTGATGAATAAAACAAGGGTTTCAAATTAGCTCAGATACCGTTCCATAAACCCAATATGTACTAGACAAGACCTACTCCTTGCTCAGTGAATTGGACTCAAAACCTCCTATTCACGGCCCAAGAATATATCTGACTAGTAAGAATCTTAAAACCTATGTATTGATATCTCTCTGTAAGTGAGTCAAGTGGGTGTGAAGTGACATAAACACAGCAGTGAAAAGCAGCTAAACCCCATTATAAAAATCAATTACTTTTAAAAACCTGTGAAAAAAAGACAGTGAAAGAGAGAGAAATTCTTACAAAATTCGTTTAGGGGCAGTTATGCTACCTGGATTGACCATATCTAGACCCACAGCTGATTGAGACATAAGGGTGGACACTCTTGGGGATGAGAGGTTTGGTGAGGTTGGGTGAGGAAACGCAGACCCTTTAAAGTAATACTGCGTGGTACCCATCCCATGGGTCCCAAATCTCCAGGTTCAAGGGCATCTTCCTACATCGAAAACATGCATGAGAAACCCAGAAGATGGTACACCGTGTGATCGCGAAAGGTTTCTAAAACGCACCTCATTTCTCATCTCCTTGTGCTCGGGTTCGCCATTCCAGCTGCTTTACTAGCAATCTCCCTCCTTGGAGAATCAGCACCTTTAACCTCCTGTTCCGTACAGGTTGCAATTTGTCCTGAGGATGAACGGGAAGAGGGGAAAACAATGAGAGACTAGCTCTAGGTGTTGAGACAGGCACAGGTCACTCTATTTTCCCATCAGGAAGAAGAATTAACCACAGGCTCAGCCTGCCGCCCGGGACCAGAATAGGGCCTGAAGCAATCCTGCGCTTTTGCGGCCAGCTCCCAAGAAAGCTAGTTGAAAAATGGAGCTCAGGCGCACTGCAATTCACAAACCTGCAGACTTATAAATGATCACTCTCGTCCACAAATATATTGAGGGAAGGCAACGAAGAGGGTTTGAAAGCAAGGCAGAATTGCAGGAAACAGATTTCAGGAGGGAGAGTCAAATCGCCTTTAAAGCACAGGAAAAGCGGCAAAACCTCGACAAGATGCCCTTGGCCAAAAAGGGCGTATGCGTTTTTTCCTGAATATATTCAGGAAAAAACGCATACGCCCTTTTTGGCCAAGCAAGCAACCTGGAAAGGCAAATCAGCGCTACAAAGAAGTCTCGCTTCCCATCGGTCAAAAGGGCCATGCTGAATAAAGTGTCAAAACCAGAAATGCAGGGCAGGCCATGAGGAAACGGGAGCCTTGTTACGATGATGGGCGGGATGTAAATTGCCAACAGCCACTCTGGAGAAGTGTACGATGTGTCCTGAAACATCTAAAAAACTCAGCTTAGAGAGCATAGGGCACTTCCACTCATGGGCGTATAAAGTGGGAAAATTAAAAACCAGCAAGACACAGGCACCCCAAAGTTTAGGGCTGCTCTGTTGACAAGAACCTCCAACTTCGTTACACCTTAAATATCCCAGGAAAGAGAAAAATGGATAAAGAAGTTGTGGTCCTTATGTACAATGGAATATCACTCAGCCATGAAATCAACGTCATAAGGCTAGTAGCAGCATGATGAGTGGATTTAGGTACGACGATTCTAAGTGAAATAAGTCACACAGAAAAAGACACTTATCATAAGATATCACTTATAGAGGGAATGAAAAAACCGCTACCCTTGAACTGAATTACAAAACAGAACAGAGTCACACGTTTAGAAAACACACAATGGCTGCTTAACGGGAAAGGTGAGGTGGGGTGATGAATAAAACAAGGGTTTCAAATTAGCTCAGATACCGTTCCATAAACCCAATATGTACTAGACAAGACCTACTCCTTGCTCAGTGAATTGGACTCAAAACCTCCTATTCACGGCCCAAGAATATATCTGACTAGTAAGAATCTTAAAACCTATGTATTGATATCTCTCTGTAAGTGAGTCAAGTGGGTGTGAAGTGACATAAACACAGCAGTGAAAAGCAGCTAAACCCCATTATAAAAATCAATTACTTTTAAAAACCTGTGAAAAAAAGACAGTGAAAGAGAGAGAAATTCTTACAAAATTCGTTTAGGGGCAGTTATGCTACCTGGATTGACCATATCTAGACCCACAGCTGATTGAGACATAAGGGTGGACACTCTTGGGGATGAGAGGTTTGGTGAGGTTGGGTGAGTAAACGCAGACCCTTTAAAGTAATACTGCGTGGTACCCATCCCATGGGTCCCAAATCTCCAGGTTCAAGGGCATCTTCCTACATCGAAAACATGCATGAGAAACCCAGAAGATGGTACACCGTGTGATCGCGAAAGGTTTCTAAAACGCACCTCATTTCTCATCTCCTTGTGCTCGGGTTCGCCATTCCAGCTGCTTTACTAGCAATCTCCCTCCTTGGAGAATCAGCACCTTTAACCTCCTGTTCCGTACAGGTTGCAATTTGTCCTGAGGATGAACGGGAAGAGGGGAAAACAATGAGAGACTAGCTCTAGGTGTTGAGACAGGCACAGGTCACTCTATTTTCCCATCAGGAAGAAGAATTAACCACAGGCTCAGCCTGCCGCCCGGGACCAGAATAGGGCCTGAAGCAATCCTGCGCTTTTGCGGCCAGCTCCCAAGAAAGCGAGTTGAAAAATGGAGCTCAGGCGCACTGCAATTCACAAACCTGCAGACTTATAAATGATCACTCTCGTCCACAAATATATTGAGGGAAGGCAACGAAGAGGATTTGAAAGCAAGGCAGAATTGCAGGAAACAGATTTCAGGAGGGAGAGTCAAATCGCCTTTAAAGCACAGGAAAAGCGGCAAAACCTCGACAAGATGCCCTTGGCCAAAAAGGGCGTATGCGTTTTTTCCTGAATATATTCAGGAAAAAACGCATACGCCCTTTTTGGCCAAGCAAGCAACCTGGAAAGGCAAATCAGCGCTACAAAGAAGTCTCGCTTCCCATCGGTCAAAAGGGCCATGCTGAATAAAGTGTCAAAACCAGAAATGCAGGGCAGGCCATGAGGAAACGGGAGCCTTGTTACGATGATGGGCGGGATGTAAATTGCCAACAGCCACTCTGGAGAAGTGTACGATGTGTCCTGAAACATCTAAAAAACTCAGCTTAGAGAGCATAGGGCACTTCCACTCATGGGCGTATAAAGTGGGAAAATTAAAAACCAGCAAGACACAGGCACCCCAAAGTTTAGGGCTGCTCTGTTGACAAGAACCTCCAACTTCGTTACACCTTAAATATCCCAGGAAAGAGAAAAATGGATAAAGAAGTTGTGGTCCTTATGTACAATGGAATATCACTCAGCCATGAAATCAACGTCATAAGGCTAGTAGCAGCATGATGAGTGGATTTAGGTACGACGATTCTAAGTGAAATAAGTCACACAGAAAAAGACACTTATCATAAGATATCACTTATAGAGGGAATGAAAAAACCGCTACCCTTGAACTGAATTACAAAACAGAACAGAGTCACACGTTTAGAAAACACACAATGGCTGCTTAACGGGAAAGGTGAGGTGGGGTGATGAATAAAACAAGGGTTTCAAATTAGCTCAGATACCGTTCCATAAACCCAATATGTACTAGACAAGACCTACTCCTTGCTCAGTGAATTGGACTCAAAACCCCCTATTCACGGCCCAAGAATATATCTGACTAGTAAGAATCTTAAAACCTATGTATTGATATCTCTCTGTAAGTGAGTCAAGTGGGTGTGAAGTGATATAAACACAGCAGTGAAAAGCAGCTAAACCCCATTATAAAAATCAATTACTATTAAAAACCTGTGAAAAAAAGACAGTGAAAGAGAGAGAAATTCTTACAAAATTCGTTTAGGGGTAGTTATGCTACCTGGATTGACAATATCTAGACCCACAGCTGATTGAGACATAAGGGTGGACACTCTTGGGGATGAGAGGTTTGGTGAGGTTGGGTGAGGAAACGCAGACCCTTTAAAGTAATACTGCGTGGTACCCATCCCATGGGTTCCAAATCTCCAGGTTCAAGGGCATCTTCCTACATCGAAAACATGCATGAGAAACCCAGAAGATGGTACACCGTGTGATCGCGAAAGGTTTCTAAAACGCACCTCATTTCTCATCTCCTTGTGCTCGGGTTCGCCATTCCAGCTGCTTTACTAGCAATCTCCCTCCTTGGAGAATCAGCACCTTTAACCTCCTGTTCCGTACAGGTTGCAGTTTGTCCTGAGGATGAACGGGAAGAGGGGAAAACTATGAGAGACTAGCTCTAGGTGTTGGGACAGGCACAGGTCACTCTATTTTCCCATCAGGAAGAAGAATTAACCCCAGGCTCAGCCTGCCGCCCGGGACCAGAATAGGGCCTGAAGCAATCCTGCGCTTTTGCGGCCATCTCCCAAGAAAGCGAGTTGAAAAATGGAGCTCAGGGGCACTGCAATTCACAAACCTGCAGACTTATAAATGATCACTCTCGTCCACAAATATATTGAGGGAAGGCAACGAAGAGGATTTGAAAGCAAGGCAGAATTGCAGGAAACAGATTTCAGGAGGGAGAGTCAAATCGCCTTTAAAGCACAGGAAAAGCGGCAAAACCTCGACAAGATGCCCTTGGCCAAAAAGGGCGTATGCGTTTTTTCCTGAATATATTCAGGAAAAAACGCATACGCCCTTTTTGGCCAAGCAAGCAACCTGGAAAGGCAAATCAGCGCTACAAAGAAGTCTCGCTTCCCATCGGTCAAAAGGGCCATGCTGAATAAAGTGTCAAAACCAGAAATGCAGGGCAGGCCATGAGGAAACGGGAGCCTTGTTACGATGATGGGCGGGATGTAAATTGCCAACAGCCACTCTGGAGAAGTGTACGATGTGTCCTGAAACATCTAAAAAACTCAGCTTAGAGAGCATAGGGCACTTCCACTCATGGGCGTATAAAGTGGGAAAATTAAAAACCAGCAAGACACAGGCACCCCAAAGTTTAGGGCTGCTCTGTTGACAAGAACCTCCAACTTCGTTACACCTTAAATATCCCAGGAAAGAGAAAAATGGATAAAGAAGTTGTGGTCCTTATGTACAATGGAATATCACTCAGCCATGAAATCAACGTCATAAGGCTAGTAGCAGCATGATGAGTGGATTTAGGTACGACGATTCTAAGTGAAATAAGTCACACAGAAAAAGACACTTATCATAAGATATCACTTATAGAGGGAATGAAAAAACCGCTACCCTTGAACTGAATTACAAAACAGAACAGAGTCACACGTTTAGAAAACACACAATGGCTGCTTAACGGGAAAGGTGAGGTGGGGTGATGAATAAAACAAGGGTTTCAAATTAGCTCAGATACCGTTCCATAAACCCAATATGTACTAGACAAGACCTACTCCTTGCTCAGTGAATTGGACTCAAAACCTCCTATTCACGGCCCAAGAATATATCTGACTAGTAAGAATCTTAAAACCTATGTATTGATATCTCTCTGTAAGTGAGTCAAGTGGGTGTGAAGTGACATAAACACAGCAGTGAAAAGCAGCTAAACCCCATTATAAAAATCAATTACTTTTAAAAACCTGTGAAAAAAAGACAGTGAAAGAGAGAGAAATTCTTACAAAATTCGTTTAGGGGCAGTTATGCTACCTGGATTGACCATATCTAGACCCACAGCTGATTGAGACATAAGGGTGGACACTCTTGGGGATGAGAGGTTTGGTGAGGTTGGGTGAGTAAACGCAGACCCTTTAAAGTAATACTGCGTGGTACCCATCCCATGGGTCCCAAATCTCCAGGTTCAAGGGCATCTTCCTACATCGAAAACATGCATGAGAAACCCAGAAGATGGTACACCGTGTGATCGCGAAAGGTTTCTAAAACGCACCTCATTTCTCATCTCCTTGTGCTCGGGTTCGCCATTCCAGCTGCTTTACTAGCAATCTCCCTCCTTGGAGAATCAGCACCTTTAACCTCCTGTTCCGTACAGGTTGCAATTTGTCCTGAGGATGAACGGGAAGAGGGGAAAACAATGAGAGACTAGCTCTAGGTGTTGAGACAGGCACAGGTCACTCTATTTTCCCATCAGGAAGAAGAATTAACCACAGGCTCAGCCTGCCGCCCGGGACCAGAATAGGGCCTGAAGCAATCCTGCGCTTTTGCGGCCAGCTCCCAAGAAAGCGAGTTGAAAAATGGAGCTCAGGCGCACTGCAATTCACAAACCTGCAGACTTATAAATGATCACTCTCGTCCACAAATATATTGAGGGAAGGCAACGAAGAGGATTTGAAAGCAAGGCAGAATTGCAGGAAACAGATTTCAGGAGGGAGAGTCAAATCGCCTTTAAAGCACAGGAAAAGCGGCAAAACCTCGACAAGATGCCCTTGGCCAAAAAGGGCGTATGCGTTTTTTCCTGAATATATTCAGGAAAAAACGCATACGCCCTTTTTGGCCAAGCAAGCAACCTGGAAAGGCAAATCAGCGCTACAAAGAAGTCTCGCTTCCCATCGGTCAAAAGGGCCATGCTGAATAAAGTGTCAAAACCAGAAATGCAGGGCAGGCCATGAGGAAACGGGAGCCTTGTTACGATGATGGGCGGGATGTAAATTGCCAACAGCCACTCTGGAGAAGTGTACGATGTGTCCTGAAACATCTAAAAAACTCAGCTTAGAGAGCATAGGGCACTTCCACTCATGGGCGTATAAAGTGGGAAAATTAAAAACCAGCAAGACACAGGCACCCCAAAGTTTAGGGCTGCTCTGTTGACAAGAACCTCCAACTTCGTTACACCTTAAATATCCCAGGAAAGAGAAAAATGGATAAAGAAGTTGTGGTCCTTATGTACAATGGAATATCACTCAGCCATGAAATCAACGTCATAAGGCTAGTAGCAGCATGATGAGTGGATTTAGGTACGACGATTCTAAGTGAAATAAGTCACACAGAAAAAGACACTTATCATAAGATATCACTTATAGAGGGAATGAAAAAACCGCTACCCTTGAACTGAATTACAAAACAGAACAGAGTCACACGTTTAGAAAACACACAATGGCTGCTTAACGGGAAAGGTGAGGTGGGGTGATGAATAAAACAAGGGTTTCAAATTAGCTCAGATACCGTTCCATAAACCCAATATGTACTAGACAAGACCTACTCCTTGCTCAGTGAATTGGACTCAAAACCCCCTATTCACGGCCCAAGAATATATCTGACTAGTAAGAATCTTAAAACCTATGTATTGATATCTCTCTGTAAGTGAGTCAAGTGGGTGTGAAGTGATATAAACACAGCAGTGAAAAGCAGCTAAACCCCATTATAAAAATCAATTACTTTTAAAAACCTGTGAAAAAAAGACAGTGAAAGAGAGAGAAATTCTTACAAAATTCGTTTAGGGGTAGTTATGCTACCTGGATTGACCATATCTAGACCCACAGCTGATTGAGACATAAGGGTGGACACTCTTGGGGATGAGAGGTTTGGTGAGGTTGGGTGAGGAAACGCAGACCCTTTAAAGTAATACTGCGTGGTACCCATCCCATGGGTCCCAAATCTCCAGGTTCAAGGGCATCTTCCTACATCGAAAACATGCATGAGAAACCCAGAAGATGGTACACCGTGTGATCGCGAAAGGTTTCTAAAACGCACCTCATTTCTCATCTCCTTGTGCTCGGGTTCGCCATTCCAGCTGCTTTACTAGCAATCTCCCTCCTTGGAGAATCAGCACCTTTAACCTCCTGTTCCGTACAGGTTGCAGTTTGTCCTGAGGATGAACGGGAAGAGGGGAAAACAATGAGAGACTAGCTCTAGGTGTTGGGACAGGCACAGGTCACTCTATTTTCCCATCAGGAAGAAGAATTAACCCCAGGCTCAGCCTGCCGCCCGGGACCAGAATAGGGCCTGAAGCAATCCTGCGCTTTTGTGGCCATCTCCCAAGAAAGCGAGTTGAAAAATGGAGCTCAGGGGCACTGCAATTCACAAACCTGCAGACTTATAAATGATCACTCTCGTCCACAAATGTATTGAGGGAAGGCAACGAAGAGGATTTGAAAGCAAGGCAGAATTGCAGGAAACAGATTTCAGGAGGGAGAGTCAAATCGCCTTTAAAGCACAGGAAAAGCGGCAAAACCTCGACAAGATGCCCTTGGCCAAAAAGGGCGTATGCGTTTTTTCCTGAATATATTCAGGAAAAAACGCATACGCCCTTTTTGGCCAAGCAAGCAACCTGGAAAGGCAAATCAGCGCTACAAAGAAGTCTCGCTTCCCATCGGTCAAAAGGGCCATGCTGAATAAAGTGTCAAAACCAGAAATGCAGGGCAGGCCATGAGGAAACGGGAGCCTTGTTACGATCATGGGCGGGATGTAAATTGCCAACAGCCACTCTGGAGAAGTGTACGATGTGTCCTGAAACATCTAAAAAACTCAGCTTAGAGAGCATAGGGCACTTCCACTCATGGGCGTATAAAGTGGGAAAATTAAAAACCAGCAAGACACAGGCACCCCAAAGTTTAGGGCTGCTCTGTTGACAAGAACCTCCAACTTCGTTACACCTTAAATATCCCAGGAAAGAGAAAAATGGATAAAGAAGTTGTGGTCCTTATGTACAATGGAATATCACTCAGCCATGAAATCAACGTCATAAGGCTAGTAGCAGCATGATGAGTGGATTTAGGTACGACGATTCTAAGTGAAATAAGTCACACAGAAAAAGACACTTATCATAAGATATCACTTATAGAGGGAATGAAAAAACCGCTACCCTTGAACTGAATTACAAAACAGAACAGAGTCACACGTTTAGAAAACACACAATGGCTGCTTAACGGGAAAGGTGAGGTGGGGTGATGAATAAAACAAGGGTTTCAAATTAGCTCAGATACCGTTCCATAAACCCAATATGTACTAGACAAGACCTACTCCTTGCTCAGTGAATTGGACTCAAAACCCCCTATTCACGGCCCAAGAATATATCTGACTAGTAAGAATCTTAAAACCTATGTATTGATATCTCTCTGTAAGTGAGTCAAGTGGGTGTGAAGTGACAGAAACACAGCAGTGAAAAGCAGCTAAACCCCATTATAAAAATCAATTACTTTTAAAAACCTGTGAAAAAAAGACAGTGAAAGAGAGAGAAATTCTTCCAAAATTCGTTTAGGGGCAGTTATGCTACCTGGATTGACCATATCTAGACCCACAGCTGATTGAGACATAAGGGTGGACACTCTTGGGGATGAGAGGTTTGGTGAGGTTGGGTGAGGAAACGCAGACCCTTTAAAGTAATACTGCGTGGTACCCATCCCATGGGTCCCAAATCTCCAGGTTCAAGGGCATCTTCCTACATCGAAAACATGCATGAGAAACCCAGAAGATGGTACACCGTGTGATCGTGAAAGGTTTCTAAAACGCACCTCATTTCTCATCTCCTTGTGCTCGGGTTCGCCATTCCAGCTGCTTTACTAGCAATCTCCCTCCTTGGAGAATCAGCACCTTTAACCTCCTGTTCCGTACAGGTTGCAATTTGTCCTGAGGATGAACGGGAAGAGGGGAAAACAATGAGAGACTAGCTCTAGGTGTTGAGACAGGCACAGGTCACTCTATTTTCCCATCAGGAAGAAGAATTAACCACAGGCTCAGCCTGCCGCCCGGGACCAGAATAGAGCCTGAAGCAATCCTGCGCTTTTGCGGCCAGCTCCCAAGAAAGCGAGTTGAAAAATGGAGCTCAGGGGCACTGCAATTCACAAACCTGCAGACTTATAAATGATCACTCTCGTCCACAAATATATTGAGGGAAGGCAACGAAGAGGATTTGAAAGCAAGGCAGAATTGCAGGAAACAGATTTCAGGAGGGAGAGTCAAATCGCCTTTAAAGCACAGGAAAAGCGGCAAAACCTCGACAAGATGCCCTTGGCCAAAAAGGGCGTATGCGTTTTTTCCTGAATATATTGAGGAAAAAACGCATACGCCCTTTTTGGCCAACCAAGCAACCTGGAAAGGCAAATCAGCGCTACAAAGAAGTCTCGCTTCCCATCGGTCAAAAGGGCCATGCTGAATAAAGTGTCAAAACCAGAAATGCAGGGCAGGCCATGAGGAAACGGGAGCCTTGTTACGATGATGGGCGGGATGTAAATTGCCAACAGCCACTCTGGAGAAGTGTACGATGTGTCCTGAAACATCTAAAAAACTCAGCTTAGAGAGCATAGGGCACTTCCACTCATGGGCGTATAAAGTGGGAAAATTAAAAACCAGCAAGACACAGGCACCCCAAAGTTTAGGGCTGCTCTGTTGACAAGAACCTCCAACTTCGTTACACCTTAAATATCCCAGGAAAGAGAAAAATGGATAAAGAAGTTGTGGTCCTTATGTACAATGGAATATCACTCAGCCATGAAATCAACGTCATAAGGCTAGTAGCAGCATGATGAGTGGATTTAGGTACGACGATTCTAAGTGAAATAAGTCACACAGAAAAAGACACTTATCATAAGATATCACTTATAGAGGGAATGAAAAAACCGCTACCCTTGAACTGAATTACAAAACAGAACAGAGTCACACGTTTAGAAAACACACAATGGCTGCTTAACGGGAAAGGTGAGGTGGGGTGATGAATAAAACAAGGGTTTCAAATTAGCTCAGATACCGTTCCATAAACCCAATATGTACTAGACAAGACCTACTCCTTGCTCAGTGAATTGGACTCAAAACCCCCTATTCACGGCCCAAGAATATATCTGACTAGTAAGAATCTTAAAACCTATGTATTGATATCTCTCTGTAAGTGAGTCAAGTGGGTGTGAAGTGACAGAAACACAGCAGTGAAAAGCAGCTAAACCCCATTATAAAAATCAATTACTTTTAAAAACCTGTGAAAAAAAGACAGTGAAAGAGAGAGAAATTCTTACAAAATTCGTTTAGGGGCAGTTATGCTACCTGGATTGACCATATCTAGACCCACAGCTGATTGAGACATAAGGGTGGACACTCTTGGGGATGAGAGGTTTGGTGAGGTTGGGTGAGGAAACGCAGACCCTTTAAAGTAATACTGCGTGGTACCCATCCCATGGGTCCCAAATCTCCAGGTTCAAGGGCATCTTCCTACATCGAAAACATGCATGAGAAACCCAGAAGATGGTACACCGTGTGATCGCGAAAGGTTTCTAAAACGCACCTCATTTCTCATCTCCTTGTGCTCGGGTTCGCCATTCCAGCTGCTTTACTAGCAATCTCCCTCCTTGGAGAATCAGCACCTTTAACCTCCTGTTCCGTACAGGTTGCAATTTGTCCTGAGGATGAACGGGAAGAGGGGAAAACAATGAGAGACTAGCTCTAGGTGTTGAGACAGGCACAGGTCACTCTATTTTCCCATCAGGAAGAAGAATTAACCACAGGCTCAGCCTGCCGCCCGGGACCAGAATAGGGCCTGAAGCAATCCTGCGCTTTTGCGGCCAGCTCCCAAGAAAGCGAGTTGAAAAATGGAGCTCAGGCGCACTGCAATTCACAAACCTGCAGACTTATAAATGATCACTCTCGTCCACAAATATATTGAGGGAAGGCAACGAAGAGGATTTGAAAGCAAGGCAGAATTGCAGGAAACAGATTTCAGGAGGGAGAGTCAAATCGCCTTTAAAGCACAGGAAAAGCGGCAAAACCTCGACAAGATGCCCTTGGCCAAAAAGGGCGTATGCGTTTTTTCCTGAATATATTCAGGAAAAAACGCATACGCCCTTTTTGGCCAAGCAAGCAACCTGGAAAGGCAAATCAGCGCTACAAAGAAGTCTCGCTTCCCATCGGTCAAAAGGGCCATGCTGAATAAAGTGTCAAAACCAGAAATGCAGGGCAGGCCATGAGGAAACGGGAGCCTTGTTACGATGATGGGCGGGATGTAAATTGCCAACAGCCACTCTGGAGAAGTGTACGATGTGTCCTGAAACATCTAAAAAACTCAGCTTAGAGAGCATAGGGCACTTCCACTGATGGGCGTATAAAGTGGGAAAATTAAAAACCAGCAAGACACAGGCACCCCAAAGTTTAGGGCTGCTCTGTTGACAAGAACCTCCAACTTCGTTACACCTTAAATATCCCAGGAAAGAGAAAAATGGATAAAGAAGTTGTGGTCCTTATGTACAATGGAATATCACTCAGCCATGAAATCAACGTCATAAGGCTAGTAGCAGCATGATGAGTGGATTTAGGTACGACGATTCTAAGTGAAATAAGTCACACAGAAAAAGACACTTATCATAAGATATCACTTATAGAGGGAATGAAAAAACCGCTACCCTTGAACTGAATTACAAAACAGAACAGAGTCACACGTTTAGAAAACACACAATGGCTGCTTAACGGGAAAGGTGAGGTGGGGTGATGAATAAAACAAGGGTTTCAAATTAGCTCAGATACCGTTCCATAAACCCAATATGTACTAGACAAGACCTACTCCTTGCTCAGTGAATTGGACTCAAAACCCCCTATTCACGGCCCAAGAATATATCTGACTAGTAAGAATCTTAAAACCTATGTATTGATATCTCTCTGTAAGTGAGTCAAGTGGGTGTGAAGTGACAGAAACACAGCAGTGAAAAGCAGCTAAACCCCATTATAAAAATCAATTACTTTTAAAAACCTGTGAAAAAAAGACAGTGAAAGAGAGAGAAATTCTTACAAAATTCGTTTAGGGGCAGTTATGCTACCTGGATTGACCATATCTAGACCCACAGCTGATTGAGACATAAGGGTGGACACTCTTGGGGATGAGAGGTTTGGTGAGGTTGGGTGAGGAAACGCAGACCCTTTAAAGTAATACTGCGTGGTACCCATCCCATGGGTCCCAAATCTCCAGGTTCAAGGGCATCTTCCTACATCGAAAACATGCATGAGAAACCCAGAAGATGGTACACCGTGTGATCGTGAAAGGTTTCTAAAACGCACCTCATTTCTCATCTCCTTGTGCTCGGGTTCGCCATTCCAGCTGCTTTACTAGCAATCTCCCTCCTTGGAGAATCAGCACCTTTAACCTCCTGTTCCGTACAGGTTGCAATTTGTCCTGAGGATGAACGGGAAGAGGGGAAAACAATGAGAGACTAGCTCTAGGTGTTGAGACAGGCACAGGTCACTCTATTTTCCCATCAGGAAGAAGAATTAAGCACAGGCTCAGCCTGCCGCCCGGGACCAGAATAGAGCCTGAAGCAATCCTGCGCTTTTGCGGCCAGCTCCCAAGAAAGCGAGTTGAAAAATGGAGATCAGGGGCACTGCAATTCACAAACCTGCAGACTTATAAATGATCACTCTCGTCCACAAATATATTGAGGGAAGGCAACGAAGAGGATTTGAAAGCAAGGCAGAATTGCAGGAAACAGATTTCAGGAGGGAGAGTCAAATCGCCTTTAAAGCACAGGAAAAGCGGCAAAACCTCGACAAGATGCCCTTGGCCAAAAAGGGCGTATGCGTTTTTTCCTGAATATATTGAGGAAAAAACGCATACGCCCTTTTTGGCCAACCAAGCAACCTGGAAAGGCAAATCAGCGCTACAAAGAAGTCTCGCTTCCCATCGGTCAAAAGGGCCATGCTGAATAAAGTGTCAAAACCAGAAATGCAGGGCAGGCCATGAGGAAACGGGAGCCTTGTTACGATGATGGGCGGGATGTAAATTGCCAACAGCCACTCTGGAGAAGTGTACGATGTGTCCTGAAACATCTAAAAAACTCAGCTTAGAGAGCATAGGGAACTTCCACTCATGGGCGTATAAAGTGGGAAAATTAAAAACCAGCAAGACACAGGCACCCCAAAGTTTAGGGCTGCTCTGTTGACAAGAACCTCCAACTTCGTTACACCTTAAATATCCCAGGAAAGAGAAAAATGGATAAAGAAGTTGTGGTCCTTATGTACAATGGAATATCACTCAGCCATGAAATCAACGTCATAAGGCTAGTAGCAGCATGATGAGTGGATTTAGGTACGACGATTCTAAGTGAAATAAGTCACACAGAAAAAGACACTTATCATAAGATATCACTTATAGAGGGAATGAAAAAACCGCTACCCTTGAACTGAATTACAAAACAGAACAGAGTCACACGTTTAGAAAACACACAATGGCTGCTTAACGGGAAAGGTGAGGTGGGGTGATGAATAAAACAAGGGTTTCAAATTAGCTCAGATACCGTTCCATAAACCCAATATGTACTAGACAAGACCTACTCCTTGCTCAGTGAATTGGACTCAAAACCTCCTATTCACGGCCCAAGAATATATCTGACTAGTAAGAATCTTAAAACCTATGTATTGATATCTCTCTGTAAGTGAGTCAAGTGGGTGTGAAGTGACATAAACACAGCAGTGAAAAGCAGCTAAACCCCATTATAAAAATCAATTACTTTTAAAAACCTGTGAAAAAAAGACAGTGAAAGAGAGAGAAATTCTTACAAAATTCGTTTAGGGGCAGTTATGCTACCTGGATTGACCATATCTAGACCCACAGCTGATTGAGACATAAGGGTGGACACTCTTGGGGATGAGAGGTTTGGTGAGGTTGGGTGAGTAAACGCAGACCCTTTAAAGTAATACTGCGTGGTACCCATCCCATGGGTCCCAAATCTCCAGGTTCAAGGGCATCTTCCTACATCGAAAACATGCATGAGAAACCCAGAAGATGGTACACCGTGTGATCGAGAAAGGTTTCTAAAACGCACCTCATTTCTCATCTCCTTGTGCTCGGGTTCGCCATTCCAGCTGCTTTACTAGCAATCTCCCTCCTTGGAGAATCAGCACCTTTAACCTCCTGTTCCGTACAGGTTGCAATTTGTCCTGAGGATGAACGGGAAGAGGGGAAAACAATGAGAGACTAGCTCTAGGTGTTGAGACAGGCACAGGTCACTCTATTTTCCCATCAGGAAGAAGAATTAACCACAGGCTCAGCCTGCCGCCCGGGACCAGAATAGGGCCTGAAGCAATCCTGCGCTTTTGCGGCCAGCTCCCAAGAAAGCGAGTTGAAAAATGGAGCTCAGGCGCACTGCAATTCACAAACCTGCAGACTTATAAATGATCACTCTCGTCCACAAATATATTGAGGGAAGGCAACGAAGAGGATTTGAAAGCAAGGCAGAATTGCAGGAAACAGATTTCAGGAGGGAGAGTCAAATCGCCTTTAAAGCACAGGAAAAGCGGCAAAACCTCGACAAGATGCCCTTGGCCAAAAAGGGCGTATGCGTTTTTTCCTGAATATATTCAGGAAAAAACGCATACGCCCTTTTTGGCCAAGCAAGCAACCTGGAAAGGCAAATCAGCGCTACAAAGAAGTCTCGCTTCCCATCGGTCAAAAGGGCCATGCTGAATAAAGTGTCAAAACCAGAAATGCAGGGCAGGCCATGAGGAAACGGGAGCCTTGTTACGATGATGGGCGGGATGTAAATTGCCAACAGCCACTCTGGAGAAGTGTACGATGTGTCCTGAAACATCTAAAAAACTCAGCTTAGAGAGCATAGGGCACTTCCACTGATGGGCGTATAAAGTGGGAAAATTAAAAACCAGCAAGACACAGGCACCCCAAAGTTTAGGGCTGCTCTGTTGACAAGAACCTCCAACTTCGTTACACCTTAAATATCCCAGGAAAGAGAAAAATGGATAAAGAAGTTGTGGTCCTTATGTACAATGGAATATCACTCAGCCATGAAATCAACGTCATAAGGCTAGTAGCAGCATGATGAGTGGATTTAGGTACGACGATTCTAAGTGAAATAAGTCACACAGAAAAAGACACTTATCATAAGATATCACTTATAGAGGGAATGAAAAAACCGCTACCCTTGAACTGAATTACAAAACAGAACAGAGTCACACGTTTAGAAAACACACAATGGCTGCTTAACGGGAAAGGTGAGGTGGGGTGATGAATAAAACAAGGGTTTCAAATTAGCTCAGATACCGTTCCATAAACCCAATATGTACTAGACAAGACCTACTCCTTGCTCAGTGAATTGGACTCAAAACCCCCTATTCACGGCCCAAGAATATATCTGACTAGTAAGAATCTTAAAACCTATGTATTGATATCTCTCTGTAAGTGAGTCAAGTGGGTGTGAAGTGACAGAAACACAGCAGTGAAAAGCAGCTAAACCCCATTATAAAAATCAATTACTTTTAAAAACCTGTGAAAAAAAGACAGTGAAAGAGAGAGAAATTCTTACAAAATTCGTTTAGGGGCAGTTATGCTACCTGGATTGACCATATCTAGACCCACAGCTGATTGAGACATAAGGGTGGACACTCTTGGGGATGAGAGGTTTGGTGAGGTTGGGTGAGGAAACGCAGACCCTTTAAAGTAATACTGCGTGGTACCCATCCCATGGGTCCCAAATCTCCAGGTTCAAGGGCATCTTCCTACATCGAAAACATGCATGAGAAACCCAGAAGATGGTACACCGTGTGATCGCGAAAGGTTTCTAAAACGCACCTCATTTCTCATCTCCTTGTGCTCGGGTTCGCCACTCCAGCTGCTTTACTAGCAATCTCCCTCCTTGGAGAATCAGCACCTTTAACCTTCTGTTCCGTACAGGTTGCAATTTGTCCTGAGGATGAACGGGAAGAGGGGAAAACAATGAGAGACTAGCTCTAGGTGTTGGGACAGGCACAGGTCACTCTATTTTCCCATCAGGAAGAAGAATTAACCCCAGGCTCAGCCTGCCGCCCGGGACCAGAATAGGGCCTGAAGCAATCCTGCGCTTTTGCGGCCATCTCCCAAGAAAGCGAGTTGAAAAATGGAGCTCAGGGGCACTGCAATTCACAAACCTGCAGACTTATAAATGATCACTCTCGTCCACAAATATATTGAGGGAAGGCAACGAAGAGGATTTGAAAGCAAGGCAGAATTGCAGGAAACAGATTTCAGGAGGGAGAGTCAAATCGCCTTTAAAGCACAGGAAAAGCGGCAAAACCTCGACAAGATGCCCTTGGCCAAAAAGGGCGTATGCGTTTTTTCCTGAATATATTCAGGAAAAAACGCATACGCCCTTTTTGGCCAAGCAAGCAACCTGGAAAGGCAAATCAGCGCTACAAAGAAGTCTCGCTTCCCATCGGTCAAAAGGGCCATGCTGAATAAAGTGTCAAAACCAGAAATGCAGGGCAGGCCATGAGGAAACGGGAGCCTTGTTACGATGATGGGCGGGATGTAAATTGCCAACAGCCACTCTGGAGAAGTGTACGATGTGTCCTGAAACATCTAAAAAACTCAGCTTAGAGAGCATAGGGCACTTCCACTCATGGGCGTATAAAGTGGGAAAATTAAAAACCAGCAAGACACAGGCACCCCAAAGTTTAGGGCTGCTCTGTTGACAAGAACCTCCAACTTCGTTACACCTTAAATATCCCAGGAAAGAGAAAAATGGATAAAGAAGTTGTGGTCCTTATGTACAATGGAATATCACTCAGCCATGAAATCAACGTCATAAGGCTAGTAGCAGCATGATGAGTGGATTTAGGTACGACGATTCTAAGTGAAATAAGTCACACAGAAAAAGACACTTATCATAAGATATCACTTATAGAGGGAATGAAAAAACCGCTACCCTTGAACTGAATTACAAAACAGAACAGAGTCACACGTTTAGAAAACACACAATGGCTGCTTAACGGGAAAGGTGAGGTGGGGTGATGAATAAAACAAGGGTTTCAAATTAGCTCAGATACCGTTCCATAAACCCAATATGTACTAGACAAGACCTACTCCTTGCTCAGTGAATTGGACTCAAAACCCCCTATTCACGGCCCAAGAATATATCTGACTAGTAAGAATCTTAAAACCTATGTATTGATATCTCTCTGTAAGTGAGTCAAGTGGGTGTGAAGTGACAGAAACACAGCAGTGAAAAGCAGCTAAACCCCATTATAAAAATCAATTACTTTTAAAAACCTGTGAAAAAAAGACAGTGAAAGAGAGAGAAATTCTTACAAAATTCGTTTAGGGGCAGTTATGCTACCTGGATTGACCATATCTAGACCCACAGCTGATTGAGACATAAGTGTGGACACTCTTGGGGATGAGAGGTTTGGTGAGGTTGGGTGAGGAAACGCAGACCCTTTAAAGTAATACTGCGTGGTACCCATCCCATGGGTCCCAAATCTCCAGGTTCAAGGGCATCTTCCTACATCGAAAACATGCATGAGAAACCCAGAAGATGGTACACCGTGTGATCGCGAAAGGTTTCTAAAACGCACCTCATTTCTCATCTCCTTGTGCTCGGGTTCGCCATTCCAGCTGCTTTACTAGCAATCTCCCTCCTTGGAGAATCAGCACCTTTAACCTCCTGTTCCGTACAGGTTGCAATTTGTCCTGAGGATGAACGGGAAGAGGGGAAAACAATGAGAGACTAGCTCTAGGTGTTGAGACAGGCACAGGTCACTCTATTTTCCCATCAGGAAGAAGAATTAACCACAGGCTCAGCCTGCCGCCCGGGACCAGAATAGAGCCTGAAGCAATCCTGCGCTTTTGCGGCCAGCTCCCAAGAAAGCGAGTTGAAAAATGGAGCTCAGGGGCACTGCAATTCACAAACCTGCAGACTTATAAATGATCACTCTCGTCCACAAATATATTGAGGGAAGGCAACGAAGAGGATTTGAAAGCAAGGCAGAATTGCAGGAAACAGATTTCAGGAGGGAGAGTCAAATCGCCTTTAAAGCACAGGAAAAGCGGCAAAACCTCGACAAGATGCCCTTGGCCAAAAAGGGCGTATGCGTTTTTTCCTGAATATATTCAGGAAAAAACGCATACGCCCTTTTTGGCCAACCAAGCAACCTGGAAAGGCAAATCAGCGCTACAAAGAAGTCTCGCTTCCCATCGGTCAAAAGGGCCATGCTGAATAAAGTGTCAAAACCAGAAATGCAGGGCAGGCCATGAGGAAACGGGAGCCTTGTTACGATGATGGGCGGGATGTAAATTGCCAACAGCCACTCTGGAGAAGTGTACGATGTGTCCTGAAACATCTAAAAAACTCAGCTTAGAGAGCATAGGGCACTTCCACTCATGGGCGTATAAAGTGGGAAAATTAAAAACCAGCAAGACACAGGCACCCCAAAGTTTAGGGCTGCTCTGTTGACAAGAACCTCCAACTTCGTTACACCTTAAATATCCCAGGAAAGAGAAAAATGGATAAAGAAGTTGTGGTCCTTATGTACAATGGAATATCACTCAGCCATGAAATCAACGTCATAAGGCTAGTAGCAGCATGATGAGTGGATTTAGGTACGACGATTCTAAGTGAAATAAGTCACACAGAAAAAGACACTTATCATAAGATATCACTTATAGAGGGAATGAAAAAACCGCTACCCTTGAACTGAATTACAAAACAGAACAGAGTCACACGTTTAGAAAACACACAATGGCTGCTTAACGGGAAAGGTGAGGTGGGGTGATGAATAAAACAAGGGTTTCAAATTAGCTCAGATACCGTTCCATAAACCCAATATGTACTAGACAAGACCTACTCCTTGCTCAGTGAATTGGACTCAAAACCCCCTATTCACGGCCCAAGAATATATCTGACTAGTAAGAATCTTAAAACCTATGTATTGATATCTCTCTGTAAGTGAGTCAAGTGGGTGTGAAGTGACAGAAACACAGCAGTGAAAAGCAGCTAAACCCCATTATAAAAATCAATTACTTTTAAAAACCTGTGAAAAAAAGACAGTGAAAGAGAGAGAAATTCTTACAAAATTCGTTTAGGGGCAGTTATGCTACCTGGATTGACCATATCTAGACCCACAGCTGATTGAGACATAAGGGTGGACACTCTTGGGGATGAGAGGTTTGGTGAGGTTGGGTGAGGAAACGCAGACCCTTTAAAGTAATACTGCGTGGTACCCATCCCATGGGTCCCAAATCTCCAGGTTCAAGGGCATCTTCCTACATCGAAAACATGCATGAGAAACCCAGAAGATGGTACACCGTGTGATCGCGAAAGGTTTCTAAAACGCACCTCATTTCTCATCTCCTTGTGCTCGGGTTCGCCATTCCAGCTGCTTTACTAGCAATCTCCCTCCTTGGAGAATCAGCACCTTTAACCTCCTGTTCCGTACAGGTTGCAATTTGTCCTGAGGATGAACGGGAAGAGGGGAAAACAATGAGAGACTAGCTCTAGGTGTTGAGACAGGCACAGGTCACTCTATTTTCCCATCAGGAAGAAGAATTAACCACAGGCTCAGCCTGCCGCCCGGGACCAGAATAGGGCCTGAAGCAATCCTGCGCTTTTGCGGCCAGCTCCCAAGAAAGCGAGTTGAAAAATGGAGCTCAGGCGCACTGCAATTCACAAACCTGCAGACTTATAAATGATCACTCTCGTCCACAAATATATTGAGGGAAGGCAACGAAGAGGATTTGAAAGCAAGGCAGAATTGCAGGAAACAGATTTCAGGAGGGAGAGTCAAATCGCCTTTAAAGCACAGGAAAAGCGGCAAAACCTCGACAAGATGCCCTTGGCCAAAAAGGGCGTATGCGTTTTTTCCTGAATATATTCAGGAAAAAACGCATACGCCCTTTTTGGCCAAGCAAGCAACCTGGAAAGGCAAATCAGCGCTACAAAGAAGTCTCGCTTCCCATCGGTCAAAAGGGCCATGCTGAATAAAGTGTCAAAACCAGAAATGCAGGGCAGGCCATGAGGAAACGGGAGCCTTGTTACGATCATGGGCGGGATGTAAATTGCCAACAGCCACTCTGGAGAAGTGTACGATGTGTCCTGAAACATCTAAAAAACTCAGCTTAGAGAGCATAGGGCACTTCCACTCATGGGCGTATAAAGTGGGAAAATTAAAAACCAGCAAGACACAGGCACCCCAAAGTTTAGGGCTGCTCTGTTGACAAGAACCTCCAACTTCGTTACACCTTAAATATCCCAGGAAAGAGAAAAATGGATAAAGAAGTTGTGGTCCTTATGTACAATGGAATATCACTCAGCCATGAAATCAACGTCATAAGGCTAGTAGCAGCATGATGAGTGGATTTAGGTACGACGATTCTAAGTGAAATAAGTCACACAGAAAAAGACACTTATCATAAGATATCACTTATAGAGGGAATGAAAAAACCGCTACCCTTGAACTGAATTACAAAACAGAACAGAGTCACACGTTTAGAAAACACACAATGGCTGCTTAACGGGAAAGGTGAGGTGGGGTGATGAATAAAACAAGGGTTTCAAATTAGCTCAGATACCGTTCCATAAACCCAATATGTACTAGACAAGACCTACTCCTTGCTCAGTGAATTGGACTCAAAACCCCCTATTCACGGCCCAAGAATATATCTGACTAGTAAGAATCTTAAAACCTATGTATTGATATCTCTCTGTAAGTGAGTCAAGTGGGTGTGAAGTGACAGAAACACAGCAGTGAAAAGCAGCTAAACCCCATTATAAAAATCAATTACTTTTAAAAACCTGTGAAAAAAAGACAGTGAAAGAGAGAGAAATTCTTACAAAATTCGTTTAGGGGCAGTTATGCTACCTGGATTGACCATATCTAGACCCACAGCTGATTGAGACATAAGGGTGGACACTCTTGGGGATGAGAGGTTTGGTGAGGTTGGGTGAGGAAACGCAGACCCTTTAAAGTAATACTGCGTGGTACCCATCCCATGGGTCCCAAATCTCCAGGTTCAAGGGCATCTTCCTACATCGAAAACATGCATGAGAAACCCAGAAGATGGTACACCGTGTGATCGCGAAAGGTTTCTAAAACGCACCTCATTTCTCATCTCCTTGTGCTCGGGTTCGCCATTCCAGCTGCTTTACTAGCAATCTCCCTCCTTGGAGAATCAGCACCTTTAACCTCCTGTTCCGTACAGGTTGCAATTTGTCCTGAGGATGAACGGGAAGAGGGGAAAACAATGAGAGACTAGCTCTAGGTGTTGAGACAGGCACAGGTCACTCTATTTTCCCATCAGGAAGAAGAATTAACCACAGGCTCAGCCTGCCGCCCGGGACCAGAATAGGGCCTGAAGCAATCCTGCGCTTTTGCGGCCAGCTCCCAAGAAAGCGAGTTGAAAAATGGAGCTCAGGCGCACTGCAATTCACAAACCTGCAGACTTATAAATGATCACTCTCGTCCACAAATATATTGAGGGAAGGCAACGAAGAGGATTTGAAAGCAAGGCAGAATTGCAGGAAACAGATTTCAGGAGGGAGAGTCAAATCGCCTTTAAAGCACAGGAAAAGCGGCAAAACCTCGACAAGATGCCCTTGGCCAAAAAGGGCGTATGCGTTTTTTCCTGAATATATTCAGGAAAAAACGCATACGCCCTTTTTGGCCAAGCAAGCAACCTGGAAAGGCAAATCAGCGCTACAAAGAAGTCTCGCTTCCCATCGGTCAAAAGGGCCATGCTGAATAAAGTGTCAAAACCAGAAATGCAGGGCAGGCCATGAGGAAACGGGAGCCTTGTTACGATCATGGGCGGGATGTAAATTGCCAACAGCCACTCTGGAGAAGTGTACGATGTGTCCTGAAACATCTAAAAAACTCAGCTTAGAGAGCATAGGGCACTTCCACTCATGGGCGTATAAAGTGGGAAAATTAAAAACCAGCAAGACACAGGCACCCCAAAGTTTAGGGCTGCTCTGTTGACAAGAACCTCCAACTTCGTTACACCTTAAATATCCCAGGAAAGAGAAAAATGGATAAAGAAGTTGTGGTCCTTATGTACAATGGAATATCACTCAGCCATGAAATCAACGTCATAAGGCTAGTAGCAGCATGATGAGTGGATTTAGGTACGACGATTCTAAGTGAAATAAGTCACACAGAAAAAGACACTTATCATAAGATATCACTTATAGAGGGAATGAAAAAACCGCTACCCTTGAACTGAATTACAAAACAGAACAGAGTCACACGTTTAGAAAACACACAATGGCTGCTTAACGGGAAAGGTGAGGTGGGGTGATGAATAAAACAAGGGTTTCAAATTAGCTCAGATACCGTTCCATAAACCCAATATGTACTAGACAAGACCTACTCCTTGCTCAGTGAATTGGACTCAACACCCCCTATTCAAGGCCCAAGAATATATCTGACTAGTAAGAATCTTAAAACCTATGTATTGATATCTCTCTGTAAGTGAGTCAAGTGGGTGTAAAGTGGCATAAACACAGCAGTGAAAAGCAGCTAAACCCCATTATAAAAATCAATTACTTTTAAAAACCTGTGAAAAAAAGACAGTGAAAGAGAGAGAAATTCTTACAAAATTCGTTTAGGGGCAGTTATGCTACCTGGATTGACCATATCTAGACCCACAGCTGATTGAGACATAAGGGTGGACACTCTTGGGGATGAGAGGTTTGGTGAGGTTGGGTGAGGAAACGCAGACCCTTTAAAGTAATACTGCGTGGTACCCATCCCATGGGTCCCAAATCTCCAGGTTCAAGGGCATCTTCCTACATCGAAAACATGCATGAGAAACCCAGAAGATGGTACACCGTGTGATCGCGAAAGGTTTCTAAAACGCACCTCATTTCTCATCTCCTTGTGCTCGGGTTCGCCACTCCAGCTGCTTTACTAGCAATCTCCCTCCTTGGAGAATCAGCACCTTTAACCTTCTGTTCCGTACAGGTTGCAATTTGTCCTGAGGATGAACGGGAAGAGGGGAAAACAATGAGAGACTAGCTCTAGGTGTTGGGACAGGCACAGGTCACTCTATTTTCCCATCAGGAAGAAGAATTAACCCCAGGCTCAGCCTGCCGCCCGGGACCAGAATAGGGCCTGAAGCAATCCTGCGCTTTTGCGGCCATCTCCCAAGAAAGCGAGTTGAAAAATGGAGCTCAGGGGCACTGCAATTCACAAACCTGCAGACTTATAAATGATCACTCTCGTCCACAAATATATTGAGGGAAGGCAACGAAGAGGATTTGAAAGCAAGGCAGAATTGCAGGAAACAGATTTCAGGAGGGAGAGTCAAATCGCCTTTAAAGCACAGGAAAAGCGGCAAAACCTCGACAAGATGCCCTTGGCCAAAAAGGGCGTATGCGTTTTTTCCTGAATATATTCAGGAAAAAACGCATACGCCCTTTTTGGCCAAGCAAGCAACCTGGAAAGGCAAATCAGCGCTACAAAGAAGTCTCGCTTCCCATCGGTCAAAAGGGCCATGCTGAATAAAGTGTCAAAACCAGAAATGCAGGGCAGGCCATGAGGAAACGGGAGCCTTGTTACGATGATGGGCGGGATGTAAATTGCCAACAGCCACTCTGGAGAAGTGTACGATGTGTCCTGAAACATCTAAAAAACTCAGCTTAGAGAGCATAGGGCACTTCCACTCATGGGCGTATAAAGTGGGAAAATTAAAAACCAGCAAGACACAGGCACCCCAAAGTTTAGGGCTGCTCTGTTGACAAGAACCTCCAACTTCGTTACACCTTAAATATCCCAGGAAAGAGAAAAATGGATAAAGAAGTTGTGGTCCTTATGTACAATGGAATATCACTCAGCCATGAAATCAACGTCATAAGGCTAGTAGCAGCATGATGAGTGGATTTAGGTACGACGATTCTAAGTGAAATAAGTCACACAGAAAAAGACACTTATCATAAGATATCACTTATAGAGGGAATGAAAAAACCGCTACCCTTGAACTGAATTACAAAACAGAACAGAGTCACACGTTTAGAAAACACACAATGGCTGCTTAACGGGAAAGGTGAGGTGGGGTGATGAATAAAACAAGGGTTTCAAATTAGCTCAGATACCGTTCCATAAACCCAATATGTACTAGACAAGACCTACTCCTTGCTCAGTGAATTGGACTCAAAACCCCCTATTCACGGCCCAAGAATATATCTGACTAGTAAGAATCTTAAAACCTATGTATTGATATCTCTCTGTAAGTGAGTCAAGTGGGTGTGAAGTGACAGAAACACAGCAGTGAAAAGCAGCTAAACCCCATTATAAAAATCAATTACTTTTAAAAACCTGTGAAAAAAAGACAGTGAAAGAGAGAGAAATTCTTACAAAATTCGTTTAGGGGCAGTTATGCTACCTGGATTGACCATATCTAGACCCACAGCTGATTGAGACATAAGTGTGGACACTCTTGGGGATGAGAGGTTTGGTGAGGTTGGGTGAGGAAACGCAGACCCTTTAAAGTAATACTGCGTGGTACCCATCCCATGGGTCCCAAATCTCCAGGTTCAAGGGCATCTTCCTACATCGAAAACATGCATGAGAAACCCAGAAGATGGTACACCGTGTGATCGCGAAAGGTTTCTAAAACGCACCTCATTTCTCATCTCCTTGTGCTCGGGTTCGCCATTCCAGCTGCTTTACTAGCAATCTCCCTCCTTGGAGAATCAGCACCTTTAACCTCCTGTTCCGTACAGGTTGCAATTTGTCCTGAGGATGAACGGGAAGAGGGGAAAACAATGAGAGACTAGCTCTAGGTGTTGAGACAGGCACAGGTGACTCTATTTTCCCATCAGGAAGAAGAATTAACCACAGGCTCAGCCTGCCGCCCGGGACCAGAATAGAGCCTGAAGCAATCCTGCGCTTTTGCGGCCAGCTCCCAAGAAAGCGAGTTGAAAAATGGAGCTCAGGGGCACTGCAATTCACAAACCTGCAGACTTATAAATGATCACTCTCGTCCACAAATATATTGAGGGAAGGCAACGAAGAGGATTTGAAAGCAAGGCAGAATTGCAGGAAACAGATTTCAGGAGGGAGAGTCAAATCGCCTTTAAAGCACAGGAAAAGCGGCAAAACCTCGACAAGATGCCCTTGGCCAAAAAGGGCGTATGCGTTTTTTCCTGAATATATTCAGGAAAAAACGCATACGCCCTTTTTGGCCAACCAAGCAACCTGGAAAGGCAAATCAGCGCTACAAAGAAGTCTCGCTTCCCATCGGTCAAAAGGGCCATGCTGAATAAAGTGTCAAAACCAGAAATGCAGGGCAGGCCATGAGGAAACGGGAGCCTTGTTACGATGATGGGCGGGATGTAAATTGCCAACAGCCACTCTGGAGAAGTGTACGATGTGTCCTGAAACATCTAAAAAACTCAGCTTAGAGAGCATAGGGCACTTCCACTCATGGGCGTATAAAGTGGGAAAATTAAAAACCAGCAAGACACAGGCACCCCAAAGTTTAGGGCTGCTCTGTTGACAAGAACCTCCAACTTCGTTACACCTTAAATATCCCAGGAAAGAGAAAAATGGATAAAGAAGTTGTGGTCCTTATGTACAATGGAATATCACTCAGCCATGAAATCAACGTCATAAGGCTAGTAGCAGCATGATGAGTGGATTTAGGTACGACGATTCTAAGTGAAATAAGTCACACAGAAAAAGACACTTATCATAAGATATCACTTATAGAGGGAATGAAAAAACCGCTACCCTTGAACTGAATTACAAAACAGAACAGAGTCACACGTTTAGAAAACACACAATGGCTGCTTAACGGGAAAGGTGAGGTGGGGTGATGAATAAAACAAGGGTTTCAAATTAGCTCAGATACCGTTCCATAAACCCAATATGTACTAGACAAGACCTACTCCTTGCTCAGTGAATTGGACTCAAAACCCCCTATTCACGGCCCAAGAATATATCTGACTAGTAAGAATCTTAAAACCTATGTATTGATATCTCTCTGTAAGTGAGTCAAGTGGGTGTGAAGTGACAGAAACACAGCAGTGAAAAGCAGCTAAACCCCATTATAAAAATCAATTACTTTTAAAAACCTGTGAAAAAAAGACAGTGAAAGAGAGAGAAATTCTTACAAAATTCGTTTAGGGGCAGTTATGCTACCTGGATTGACCATATCTAGACCCACAGCTGATTGAGACATAAGGGTGGACACTCTTGGGGATGAGAGGTTTGGTGAGGTTGGGTGAGGAAACGCAGACCCTTTAAAGTAATACTGCGTGGTACCCATCCCATGGGTCCCAAATCTCCAGGTTCAAGGGCATCTTCCTACATCGAAAACATGCATGAGAAACCCAGAAGATGGTACACCGTGTGATCGCGAAAGGTTTCTAAAACGCACCTCATTTCTCATCTCCTTGTGCTCGGGTTCGCCATTCCAGCTGCTTTACTAGCAATCTCCCTCCTTGGAGAATCAGCACCTTTAACCTCCTGTTCCGTACAGGTTGCAATTTGTCCTGAGGATGAACGGGAAGAGGGGAAAACAATGAGAGACTAGCTCTAGGTGTTGAGACAGGCACAGGTCACTCTATTTTCCCATCAGGAAGAAGAATTAACCACAGGCTCAGCCTGCCGCCCGGGACCAGAATAGGGCCTGAAGCAATCCTGCGCTTTTGCGGCCAGCTCCCAAGAAAGCGAGTTGAAAAATGGAGCTCAGGCGCACTGCAATTCACAAACCTGCAGACTTATAAATGATCACTCTCGTCCACAAATATATTGAGGGAAGGCAACGAAGAGGATTTGAAAGCAAGGCAGAATTGCAGGAAACAGATTTCAGGAGGGAGAGTCAAATCGCCTTTAAAGCACAGGAAAAGCGGCAAAACCTCGACAAGATGCCCTTGGCCAAAAAGGGCGTATGCGTTTTTTCCTGAATATATTCAGGAAAAAACGCATACGCCCTTTTTGGCCAAGCAAGCAACCTGGAAAGGCAAATCAGCGCTACAAAGAAGTCTCGCTTCCCATCGGTCAAAAGGGCCATGCTGAATAAAGTGTCAAAACCAGAAATGCAGGGCAGGCCATGAGGAAACGGGAGCCTTGTTACGATGATGGGCGGGATGTAAATTGCCAACAGCCACTCTGGAGAAGTGTACGATGTGTCCTGAAACATCTAAAAAACTCAGCTTAGAGAGCATAGGGCACTTCCACTCATGGGCGTATAAAGTGGGAAAATTAAAAACCAGCAAGACACAGGCACCCCAAAGTTTAGGGCTGCTCTGTTGACAAGAACCTCCAACTTCGTTACACCTTAAATATCCCAGGAAAGAGAAAAATGGATAAAGAAGTTGTGGTCCTTATGTACAATGGAATATCACTCAGCCATGAAATCAACGTCATAAGGCTAGTAGCAGCATGATGAGTGGATTTAGGTACGACGATTCTAAGTGAAATAAGTCACACAGAAAAAGACACTTATCATAAGATATCACTTATAGAGGGAATGAAAAAACCGCTACCCTTGAACTGAATTACAAAACAGAACAGAGTCACACGTTTAGAAAACACACAATGGCTGCTTAACGGGAAAGGTGAGGTGGGGTGATGAATAAAACAAGGGTTTCAAATTAGCTCAGATACCGTTCCATAAACCCAATATGTACTAGACAAGACCTACTCCTTGCTCAGTGAATTGGACTCAAAACCCCCTATTCACGGCCCAAGAATATATCTGACTAGTAAGAATCTTAAAACCTATGTATTGATATCTCTCTGTAAGTGAGTCAAGTGGGTGTGAAGTGACAGAAACACAGCAGTGAAAAGCAGCTAAACCCCATTATAAAAATCAATTACTTTTAAAAACCTGTGAAAAAAAGACAGTGAAAGAGAGAGAAATTCTTCCAAAATTCGTTTAGGGGCAGTTATGCTACCTGGATTGACCATATCTAGACCCACAGCTGATTGAGACATAAGGGTGGACACTCTTGGGGATGAGAGGTTTGGTGAGGTTGGCTGAGGAAACGCAGACCCTTTAAAGTAATACTGCGTGGTACCCATCCCATGGGTCCCAAATCTCCAGGTTCAAGGGCATCTTCCTACATCGAAAACATGCATGAGAAACCCAGAAGATGGTACACCGTGTGATCGAGAAAGGTTTCTAAAACGCACCTCATTTCTCATCTCCTTGTGCTCGGGTCCGCCATTCCAGCCGCTTTTCTAGCAACCTCCCTCCTTGGAGAATCAGCACCTTTAACCTCCTGTTCCGTACAGGTTGCAATTTGTCCTGAGGATGAACGGGAAGAGGGGAAAACAATGAGAGACTAGCTCTAGGTGTTGGGACAGGCACAGGTCACTCTATTTTCCCATCAGGAAGAAGAATTAAGCACAGGCTCAGCCTGCCGCCCGAGACCAGAATAGGGCCTGAAGCAATCCTGCGCTTTTGCGGCCAGCTCCCAAGAAAGCGAGTTGAAAAATGGAGATCAGGGGCACTGCAATTCACAAACCTGCAGACTTATAAATGATCACTCTCGTCCACAAATATATTGAGGGAAGGCAACGAAGAGGATTTGAAAGCAAGGCAGAATTGCAGGAAACAGATTTCAGGAGGGAGAGTCAAATCGCCTTTAAAGCACAGGAAAAGCGGCAAAACCTCGACAAGATGCCCTTGGCCAAAAAGGGCGTATGCGTTTTTTCCTGAATATATTGAGGAAAAAACGCATACGCCCTTTTTGGCCAACCAAGCAACCTGGAAAGGCAAATCAGCGCTACAAAGAAGTCTCGCTTCCCATCGGTCAAAAGGGCCATGCTGAATAAAGTGTCAAAACCAGAAATGCAGGGCAGGCCATGAGGAAACGGGAGCCTTGTTACGATGATGGGCGGGATGTAAATTGCCAACAGCCACTCTGGAGAAGTGTACGATGTGTCCTGAAACATCTAAAAAACTCAGCTTAGAGAGCATAGGGAACTTCCACTCATGGGCGTATAAAGTGGGAAAATTAAAAACCAGCAAGACACAGGCACCCCAAAGTTTAGGGCTGCTCTGTTGACAAGAACCTCCAACTTCGTTACACCTTAAATATCCCAGGAAAGAGAAAAATGGATAAAGAAGTTGTGGTCCTTATGTACAATGGAATATCACTCAGCCATGAAATCAACGTCATAAGGCTACTAGCAGCATGATGAGTGGATTTAGGTACGACGATTCTAAGTGAAATAAGTCACACAGAAAAAGACACTTATCATAAGATATCACTTATAGAGGGAATGAAAAAACCGCTACCCTTGAACTGAATTACAAAACAGAACAGAGTCACACGTTTAGAAAACACACAATGGCTGCTTAACGGGAAAGGTGAGGTGGGGTGATGAATAAAACAAGGGTTTCAAATTAGCTCAGATACCGTTCCATAAACCCAATATGTACTAGACAAGACCTACTCCTTGCTCAGTGAATTGGACTCAACACCCCCTATTCAAGGCCCAAGAATATATCTGACTAGTAAGAATCTTAAAACCTATGTATTGATATCTCTCTGTAAGTGAGTCAAGTGGGTGTAAAGTGGCATAAACACAGCAGTGAAAAGCAGCTAAACCCCATTATAAAAATCAATTACTTTTAAAAACCTGTGAAAAAAAGACAGTGAAAGAGAGAGAAATTCTTACAAAATTCGTTTAGGGGCAGTGATGCTACCTGGATTGACCATATCTAGACCCACAGCTGATTGAGACATAAGGGTGGACACTCTTGGGGCTGAGAGGTTTGGTGAGGTTGGCTGAGGAAACGCAGACCCTTTAAAGTAATACTGCGTGGTACCCATCCCATGGGTCCCAAATCTCCAGGTTCAAGGGCATCTTCCTACATCGAAAACATGCATGAGAAACCCAGAAGATGGTACACCGTGTGATCGAGAAAGGTTTCTAAAACGCACCTCATTTCTCATCTCCTTGTGCTCGGGTCCGCCATTCCAGCCGCTTTTCTAGCAACCTCCCTCCTTGGAGAATCAGCACCTTTAACCTCCTGTTCCGTACAGGTTGCAATTTGTCCTGAGGATGAACGGGAAGAGGGGAAAACAATGAGAGACTAGCTCTAGGTGTTGGGACAGGCACAGGTCACTCTATTTTCCCATCAGGAAGAAGAATTAAGCACAGGCTCAGCCTGCCGCCCGAGACCAGAATAGGGCCTGAAGCAATCCTGCGCTTTTGCGGCCAGCTCCCAAGAAAGCGAGTTGAAAAATGGAGATCAGGGGCACTGCAATTCACAAACCTGCAGACTTATAAATGATCACTCTCGTCCACAAATATATTGAGGGAAGGCAACGAAGAGGATTTGAAAGCAAGGCAGAATTGCAGGAAACAGATTTCAGGAGGGAGAGTCAAATCGCCTTTAAAGCACAGGAAAAGCAGCAAAACCTCGACAAGATGCCCTTGGCCAAAAAGGGCGTATGCGTTTTTTCCTGAATATATTGAGGAAAAAACGCATACGCCCTTTTTGGCCAACCAAGCAACCTGGAAAGGCAAATCAGCGCTACAAAGAAGTCTCGCTTCCCATCGGTCAAAAGGGCCATGCTGAATAAAGTGTCAAAACCAGAAATGCAGGGCAGGCCATGAGGAAACGGGAGCCTTGTTACGATGATGGGCGGGATGTAAATTGCCAACAGCCACTCTGGAGAAGTGTACGATGTGTCCTGAAACATCTAAAAAACTCAGCTTAGAGAGCATAGGGAACTTCCACTCATGGGCGTATAAAGTGGGAAAATTAAAAACCAGCAAGACACAGGCACCCCAAAGTTTAGGGCTGCTCTGTTGACAAGAACCTCCAACTTCGTTACACCTTAAATATCCCAGGAAAGAGAAAAATGGATAAAGAAGTTGTGGTCCTTATGTACAATGGAATATCACTCAGCCATGAAATCAACGTCATAAGGCTACTAGCAGCATGATGAGTGGATTTAGGTACGACGATTCTAAGTGAAATAAGTCACACAGAAAAAGACACTTATCATAAGATATCACTTATAGAGGGAATGAAAAAACCGCTACCCTTGAACTGAATTACAAAACAGAACAGAGTCACACGTTTAGAAAACACACAATGGCTGCTTAACGGGAAAGGTGAGGTGGGGTGATGAATAAAACAAGGGTTTCAAATTAGCTCAGATACCGTTCCATAAACCCAATATGTAATAGACAAGACCTACTCCTTGCTCAGTGAATTGGACTCAACACCCCCTATTCAAGGCCCAAGAATATATCTGACTAGTAAGAATCTTAAAACCTATGTATTGATATCTCTCTGTAAGTGAGTCAAGTGGGTGTAAAGTGGCATAAACACAGCAGTGAAAAGCAGCTAAACCCCATTATAAAAATCAATTACTTTTAAAAACCTGTGAAAAAAAGACAGTGAAAGAGAGAGAAATTCTTACAAAATTCGTTTAGGGGCAGTGATGCTACCTGGATTGACCATATCTAGACCCACAGCTGATTGAGACATAAGGGTGGACACTCTTGGGGCTGAGAGGTTTGGTGAGGTTGGCTGAGGAAACGCAGACCCTTTAAAGTAATACTGCGTGGTACCCATCCCATGGGTCCCAAATCTCCAGGTTCAAGGGCATCTTCCTACATCGAAAACATGCATGAGAAACCCAGAAGATGGTACACCGTGTGATCGAGAAAGGTTTCTAAAACGCACCTCATTTCTCATCTCCTTGTGCTCGGGTCCGCCATTCCAGCCGCTTTTCTAGCAACCTCCCTCCTTGGAGAATCAGCACCTTTAACCTCCTGTTCCGTACAGGTTGCAATTTGTCCTGAGGATGAACGGGAAGAGGGGAAAACAATGAGAGACTAGCTCTAGGTGTTGGGACAGGCACAGGTCACTCTATTTTCCCATCAGGAAGAAGAATTAAGCACAGGCTCAGCCTGCCGCCCGAGACCAGAATAGGGCCTGAAGCAATCCTGCGCTTTTGCGGCCAGCTCCCAAGAAAGCGAGTTGAAAAATGGAGATCAGGGGCACTGCAATTCACAAACCTGCAGACTTATAAATGATCACTCTCGTCCACAAATATATTGAGGGAAGGCAACGAAGAGGATTTGAAAGCAAGGCAGAATTGCAGGAAACAGATTTCAGGAGGGAGAGTCAAATCGCCTTTAAAGCACAGGAAAAGCGGCAAAACCTCGACAAGATGCCCTTGGCCAAAAAGGGCGTATGCGTTTTTTCCTGAATATATTGAGGAAAAAACGCATACGCCCTTTTTGGCCAACCAAGCAACCTGGAAAGGCAAATCAGCGCTACAAAGAAGTCTCGCTTCCCATCGGTCAAAAGGGCCATGCTGAATAAAGTGTCAAAACCAGAAATGCAGGGCAGGCCATGAGGAAACGGGAGCCTTGTTACGATGATGGGCGGGATGTAAATTGCCAACAGCCACTCTGGAGAAGTGTACGATGTGTCCTGAAACATCTAAAAAACTCAGCTTAGAGAGCATAGGGAACTTCCACTCATGGGCGTATAAAGTGGGAAAATTAAAAACCAGCAAGACACAGGCACCCCAAAGTTTAGGGCTGCTCTGTTGACAAGAACCTCCAACTTCGTTACACCTTAAATATCCCAGGAAAGAGAAAAATGGATAAAGAAGTTGTGGTCCTTATGTACAATGGAATATCACTCAGCCATGAAATCAACGTCATAAGGCTAGTAGTAGCATGATGAGTGGATTTAGGTACGACGATTCTAAGTGAAATAAGTCACACAGAAAAAGACACTTATCATAAGATATCACTTATAGAGGGAATGAAAAAACCGCTACCCTTGAACTGAATTACAAAACAGAACAGAGTCACACGTTTAGAAAACACACAATGGCTGCTTAACGGGAAAGGTGAGGTGGGGTGATGAATAAAACAAGGGTTTCAAATTAGCTCAGATACCGTTCCATAAACCCAATATGTACTAGACAAGACCTACTCCTTGCTCAGTGAATTGGACTCAAAACCTCCTATTCACGGCCCAAGAATATATCTGACTAGTAAGAATCTTAAAACCTATGTATTGATATCTCTCTGTAAGTGAGTCAAGTGGGTGTGAAGTGACATAAACACAGCAGTGAAAAGCAGCTAAACCCCATTATAAAAATCAATTACTTTTAAAAACCTGTGAAAAAAAGACAGTGAAAGAGAGAGAAATTCTTACAAAATTCGTTTAGGGGCAGTTATGCTACCTGGATTGACCATATCTAGACCCACAGCTGATTGAGACATAAGGGTGGACACTCTTGGGGATGAGAGGTTTGGTGAGGTTGGGTGAGTAAACGCAGACCCTTTAAAGTAATACTGCGTGGTACCCATCCCATGGGTCCCAAATCTCCAGGTTCAAGGGCATCTTCCTACATCGAAAACATGCATGAGAAACCCAGAAGATGGTACACCGTGTGATCGAGAAAGGTTTCTAAAACGCACCTCATTTCTCATCTCCTTGTGCTCGGGTTCGCCATTCCAGCTGCTTTACTAGCAATCTCCCTCCTTGGAGAATCAGCACCTTTAACCTCCTGTTCCGTACAGGTTGCAATTTGTCCTGAGGATGAACGGGAAGAGGGGAAAACAATGAGAGACTAGCTCTAGGTGTTGAGACAGGCACAGGTCACTCTATTTTCCCATCAGGAAGAAGAATTAACCACAGGCTCAGCCTGCCGCCCGGGACCAGAATAGGGCCTGAAGCAATCCTGCGCTTTTGCGGCCAGCTCCCAAGAAAGCGAGTTGAAAAATGGAGCTCAGGCGCACTGCAATTCACAAACCTGCAGACTTATAAATGATCACTCTCGTCCACAAATATATTGAGGGAAGGCAACGAAGAGGATTTGAAAGCAAGGCAGAATTGCAGGAAACAGATTTCAGGAGGGAGAGTCAAATCGCCTTTAAAGCACAGGAAAAGCGGCAAAACCTCGACAAGATGCCCTTGGCCAAAAAGGGCGTATGCGTTTTTTCCTGAATATATTCAGGAAAAAACGCATACGCCCTTTTTGGCCAAGCAAGCAACCTGGAAAGGCAAATCAGCGCTACAAAGAAGTCTCGCTTCCCATCGGTCAAAAGGGCCATGCTGAATAAAGTGTCAAAACCAGAAATGCAGGGCAGGCCATGAGGAAACGGGAGCCTTGTTACGATGATGGGCGGGATGTAAATTGCCAACAGCCACTCTGGAGAAGTGTACGATGTGTCCTGAAACATCTAAAAAACTCAGCTTAGAGAGCATAGGGCACTTCCACTGATGGGCGTATAAAGTGGGAAAATTAAAAACCAGCAAGACACAGGCACCCCAAAGTTTAGGGCTGCTCTGTTGACAAGAACCTCCAACTTCGTTACACCTTAAATATCCCAGGAAAGAGAAAAATGGATAAAGAAGTTGTGGTCCTTATGTACAATGGAATATCACTCAGCCATGAAATCAACGTCATAAGGCTAGTAGCAGCATGATGAGTGGATTTAGGTACGACGATTCTAAGTGAAATAAGTCACACAGAAAAAGACACTTATCATAAGATATCACTTATAGAGGGAATGAAAAAACCGCTACCCTTGAACTGAATTACAAAACAGAACAGAGTCACACGTTTAGAAAACACACAATGGCTGCTTAACGGGAAAGGTGAGGTGGGGTGATGAATAAAACAAGGGTTTCAAATTAGCTCAGATACCGTTCCATAAACCCAATATGTACTAGACAAGACCTACTCCTTGCTCAGTGAATTGGACTCAAAACCCCCTATTCACGGCCCAAGAATATATCTGACTAGTAAGAATCTTAAAACCTATGTATTGATATCTCTCTGTAAGTGAGTCAAGTGGGTGTGAAGTGACAGAAACACAGCAGTGAAAAGCAGCTAAACCCCATTATAAAAATCAATTACTTTTAAAAACCTGTGAAAAAAAGACAGTGAAAGAGAGAGAAATTCTTACAAAATTCGTTTAGGGGCAGTTATGCTACCTGGATTGACCATATCTAGACCCACAGCTGATTGAGACATAAGGGTGGACACTCTTGGGGATGAGAGGTTTGGTGAGGTTGGGTGAGGAAACGCAGACCCTTTAAAGTAATACTGCGTGGTACCCATCCCATGGGTCCCAAATCTCCAGGTTCAAGGGCATCTTCCTACATCGAAAACATGCATGAGAAACCCAGAAGATGGTACACCGTGTGATCGCGAAAGGTTTCTAAAACGCACCTCATTTCTCATCTCCTTGTGCTCGGGTTCGCCACTCCAGCTGCTTTACTAGCAATCTCCCTCCTTGGAGAATCAGCACCTTTAACCTTCTGTTCCGTACAGGTTGCAATTTGTCCTGAGGATGAACGGGAAGAGGGGAAAACAATGAGAGACTAGCTCTAGGTGTTGAGACAGGCACAGGTCACTCTATTTTCCCATCAGGAAGAAGAATTAACCACAGGCTCAGCCTGCCTCCCGGGACCAGAATAGGGCCTGAAGCAATCCTGCGCTTTTGCGGCCAGCTCCCAAGAAAGCGAGTTGAAAAATGGAGCTCAGGCGCACTGCAATTCACAAACCTGCAGACTTATAAATGATCACTCTCGTCCACAAATATATTGAGGGAAGGCAACGAAGAGGATTTGAAAGCAAGGCAGAATTGCAGGAAACAGATTTCAGGAGAGAGAGTCAAATCGCCTTTAAAGCACAGGAAAAGCGGCAAAACCTCGACAAGATGCCCTTGGCCAAAAAGGGCGTATGCGTTTTTTCCTGAATATATTCAGGAAAAAACGCATACGCCCTTTTTGGCCAACCAAGCAACCTGGAAAGGCAAATCAGCGCTACAAAGAAGTCTCGCTTCCCATCGGTCAAAAGGGCCATGCTGAATAAAGTGTGAAAACCAGAAATGCAGGGCAGGCCATGAGGAAACGGGAGCCTTGTTACGATGATGGGAGGGATGTAAATTGCCAACAGCCACTCTGGAGAAGTGTACGATGTGTCCTGAAACATCTAAAAAACTCAGCTTAGAGAGCATAGGGCACTTCCACTCATGGGCATATAAAGTGGGAAAATTAAAAACCAGCAAGACACAGGCACCCCAAAGTTTAGGGCTGCTCTGTTGACAAGAACCTCCAACTTCGTTACACCTTAAATATCCCAGGAAAGAGAAAAATGGATAAAGAAGTTGTGGTCCTTATGTACAATGGAATATCACTCAGCCATGAAATCAACGTCATAAGGCTAGTAGCAGCATGATGAGTGGATTTAGGTACGACGATTCTAAGTGAAATAAGTCACACAGAAAAAGACACTTATCATAAGATATCACTTATAGAGGGAATGAAAAAACCGCTACCCTTGAACTGCATTACAAAACAGAACAGAGTCACACGTTTAGAAAACACACAATGGCTGCTTAACGGGAAAGGTGAGGTGGGGTGATGAATAAAACAAGGGTTTCAAATTAGCTCAGATACCGTTCCATAAACCCAATATGTAATAGACAAGACCTACTCCTTGCTCAGTGAATTGGACTCGACACCCCCTATTCACGGCCCAAGAATATATCTGACTAGTAAGAATCTTAAAACCTATGTATTGATATCTCTCTGTAAGTGAGTCAAGTGGGTGTGAAGTGACATAAACACAGCAGTGAAAAGCAGCTAAACCCCATTATAAAAATCAATTACTTTTAAAAACCTGTGAAAAAAAGACAGTGAAAGAGAGAGAAATTCTTACAAAATTCGTTTAGGGGCAGTTATGCTACCTGGATTGACCATATCTAGACCCACAGCTGATTGAGACATAAGGGTGGACACTCTTGGGGATGAGAGGTTTGGTGAGGTTGGGTGAGGAAACGCAGACCCTTTAAAGTAATACTGCGTGGTACCCATCCCATGGGTCCCAAATCTCCAGGTTCAAGGGCATCTTCCTACATCGAAAACATGCATGAGAAACCCAGAAGATGGTACACCGTGTGATCGCGAAAGGTTTCTAAAACGCACCTCATTTCTCATCTCCTTGTGCTCGGGTTCGCCATTCCAGCTGCTTTACTAGCAATCTCCCTCCTTGGAGAATCAGCACCTTTAACCTCCTGTTCCGTACAGGTTGCAATTTGTCCTGAGGATGAACGGGAAGAGGGGAAAACAATGAGAGACTAGCTCTAGGTTTTGAGACAGGCACAGGTCACTCTATTTTCCCATCAGGAAGAAGAATTAACCACAGGCTCAGCCTGCCGCCCGGGACCAGAATAGGGCCTGAAGCAATCCTGCGCTTTTGCGGCCAGCTCCCAAGAAAGCGAGTTGAAAAATGGAGCTCAGGGGCACTGCAATTCACAAACCTGCAGACTTATAAATGATCACTCTCGTCCACAAATATATTGAGGGAAGGGAACGAAGAGGATTTGAAAGCAAGGCAGAATTGCAGGAAACAGATTTCAGGAGGGAGATTCGAATCGCCTTTAAAGCACAAGAAAAGCGGCAAAACCTCGACAAGATGCCCTTGGCCAAAAACGGCGTATGCGTTTTTTCCTGAATATATTCAGGAAAAAACGCATACGCCCTTTTTGGCCAAGCAAGCAACCTGGAAAGGCAAATCAGCGCTACAAAGAAGTCTCGCTTCCCATCGGTCAAAAGGGCCAAGCTGAATAAAGTGTCAAAACCAGAAATGCAGGGCAGGCCATGGAGAAACGGGAGCCTTGCTACGCTGATGGGCGGGATGTAAATTGCCAACAGCCACTCTGGAGAAGTGTACGGTGTGTCCTGAAACATCTAAAAAACTCAGCTTAGAGAGCATAGGGCACTTCCACTCATGGGCGTATAAATTGGGAAAACTAAAAATCAGCAAGACACAGGCACCCCAACGTTTAGGGCTGCTCTGTTGACAAGAACCTCCACTTCGTTACACCTTAAATATCTCAGGAAAGAGAAAGATGGATAAATAAGTTGTGGTCCTTATGTACAATGGAATATCACTCAGCCATGAAATCAACGTCATAAGGCTTGTAGCAGCATGATGAGAGGATTTAGGTACGACGATTCTAAGTGAAATAAGTCACAGAGAAAAAGACACTTATCATAAGATATCACTTATAGAGGGAATGTAAAAACCGCTACCCTTGAACTGAATTACAAAACAGAACAGAGTCACACGTTTAGAAAACACACTATGGCTGCTTAACGGGAAAGGTGAGGTGGGGTGATGCATAAAACAAGGGTTTCAAATTGGCTCAGATACCGTTCCATAAACCCAATATGTAATAGACAAGACCTACTCCTTGCTCAGTGAATTGGACTCGACACCCCCTATTCACGGCCCAAGAATATATCTGACTAGTAAGAATCTTAAAACCTATGTATTGATATCTCTCTGTAAGTGAGTCAAGTGGGTGTAAAGTGACATAAACACAGCAGTGAAAAGCAGCTAAACCCCATTATAAAAATCAATTACTTTTAAAAACCTGTGAAACAAAGACAGTGAAAGAGAGAGAAATTCTTACAAAATTCGTTCAGGGGCTGTGATGCCACCTGGATTGACCATGTATAGACCCACAGCTGATTGAGACATAAGGGTGGACACTCTTGGGGCTGAGAGGTTTGGTGAGGTTGGGTGAGCAAACGCAGACCCTTTAAAGTAATACTGCGTGTTACCAATCCCATGGTTCCCAAATCTCCAGGTTCAAGGCCATCTTCCTACATCGAAAACATGCATGAGGAACCCAGAAGATGGTACACCGTGTGATCGGGAAAGGTTTCTAAAACACACCTCATTTCTCATCTCCTTGTGCCTTTAAAGCACAGGAAAAGCGGCAAAACCTCGACAATGATGCCCTTGGCCAAAAAGGGCGTATGCGTTCTTTCCTGAATATATTCAGGAAAAAACGCATACGCCCTTTTCGGCCAACCAAGCAACCTGGAAAGGCAAATCAGCGCTACAAAGAAGTCTCGCTTCCCATCGGTCAAAAGGGCCATGCTGAATAAAGTGTCAAAACCAGAAATGCAGGGCAGGCCATGAGGAAACGGGAGCCTTGTTACGGTGATGGGAGGGATGTAAATTGCCAACAGCCACTCTGGAGAAGTGTACGATGTGTCCTGAAACATCTAAAAAACTCAGCTTAGAGAGCATAGGGCACTTCCACTCATGGGCATATAAAGTGGGAAAATTAAAAACCAGCAAGACACAGGCACCCCAAAGTTTAGGGCTGCTCTGTTGACAAGAACCTCCAACTTCGTTACACCTTAAATATCCCAGGAAAGAGAAAAATGGATAAAGAAGTTGTGGTCCTTATGTACAATGGAATATCACTCAGCCATGAAATCAACGTCATAAGGCTAGTAGCAGCATGATGAGTGGATTTAGGTACAACGATTCTAAGTGAAATAAGTCACACAGAAAAAGACACTTATCATAAGATATCACTTATAGAGGGAATGAAAAAACCGCTACCCTTGAACTGAATTACAAAACAGAACAGAGTCACACGTTTAGAAAACACACAATGGCTGCTTAACGGGAAAGGTGAGGTGGGGTGATGAATAAAACAAGGGTTTCAAATTAGCTCAGATACCGTTCCATAAACCCAATATGTACTAGACAAGACCTACTCCTTGCTCAGTGAATTGGACTCAAAACCCCCTATTCACGGCCCAAGAATATATCTGACTAGTAAGAATCTTAAAACCTATGTATTGATATCTCTCTGTAAGTGAGTCAAGTGGGTGTGAAGTGACAGAAACACAGCAGTGAAAAGCAGCTAAACCCCATTATAAAAATCAATTACTTTTAAAAACCTGTGAAAAAAAGACAGTGAAAGAGAGAGAAATTCTTACAAAATTCGTTTAGGGGCAGTTATGCTACCTGGATTGACCATATCTAGACCCACAGCTGATTGAGACATAAGGGTGGACACTCTTGGGGATGAGAGGTTTGGTGAGGTTGGGTGAGGAAACGCAGACCCTTTAAAGTAATACTGCGTGGTACCCATCCCATGGGTCCCAAATCTCCAGGTTCAAGGGCATCTTCCTACATCGAAAACATGCATGAGAAACCCAGAAGATGGTACACCGTGTGATCGCGAAAGGTTTCTAAAACGCACCTCATTTCTCATGTCCTTGTGCTCGGGTTCACCATTCCAGCCGCATTACTAGCAATCTCCCTCCTTGGAGAATCAGCACCTTTAACCTCCTGTTCCGTACAGGTTGCAATTTGTCCTGAGGATGAACGGGAAGAAGGGGGAACCAATGAGAGACTAGCTCTAGGTGTTGGGACAGGCACAGGTCACTCTATTTTCCCATCAGGAAGAAGAATTAACCCCAGGCTCAGCCTGCCGCCCGGGACCAGAATAGGGCCTGAAGCAATCCTGCGCTTTTGCGGCCAGCTCCCAAGAAAGCGAGTTGAAAAATGGAGCTCAGGGGCACTGCAATTCACAAACCTGCAGACTTATAAATGATCACTCTCGTCCACAAATATATTGAGGGAAGGCAACGAAGAGGATTTGAAAGCAAGGCAGAATTGCAGGAAACAGATTTCAGGAGGGAGAGTCAAATCGCCTTTAAAGCACAGGAAAAGCGGCAAAACCTCGACAAGATGCCCTTGGCCAAAAAGGGCGTATGCGTTTTTTCCTGAATATATTCAGGAAAAAACGCATACGCCCTTTTTGGCCAACCAAGCAACCTGGAAAGGCAAATCAGCGCTACAAAGAAGTCTCGCTTCCCATCGGTCAAAAGGGCCATGCTGAATAAAGTGTCAAAACCAGAAATGCAGGGCAGGCCATGAGGAAACGGGAGCCTTGTTACGATCATGGGCGGGATGTAAATTGCCAACAGCCACTCTGGAGAAGTGTACGATGTGTCCTGAAACATCTAAAAAACTCAGCTTAGAGAGCATAGGGCACTTCCACTCATGGGCGTATAAAGTGGGAAAATTAAAAACCAGCAAGACACAGGCACCCCAAAGTTTAGGGCTGCTCTGTTGACAAGAACCTCCAACTTCGTTACACCTTAAATATCCCAGGAAAGAGAAAAATGGATAAAGAAGTTGTGGTCCTTATGTACAATGGAATATCACTCAGCCATGAAATCAACGTCATAAGGCTAGTAGCAGCATGATGAGTGGATTTAGGTACGACGATTCTAAGTGAAATAAGTCACACAGAAAAAGACACTTATCATAAGATATCACTTATAGAGGGAATGAAAAAACCGCTACCCTTGAACTGAATTACAAAACAGAACAGAGTCACACGTTTAGAAAACACACAATGGCTGCTTAACGGGAAAGGTGAGGTGGGGTGATGAATAAAACAAGGGTTTCAAATTAGCTCAGATACCGTTCCATAAACCCAATATGTACTAGACAAGACCTACTCCTTGCTCAGTGAATTGGACTCAAAACCTCCTATTCACGGCCCAAGAATATATCTGACTAGTAAGAATCTTAAAACCTATGTATTGATATCTCTCTGTAAGTGAGTCAAGTGGGTGTGAAGTGACATAAACACAGCAGTGAAAAGCAGCTAAACCCCATTATAAAAATCAATTACTTTTAAAAACCTGTGAAAAAAAGACAGTGAAAGAGAGAGAAATTCTTACAAAATTCCTTTAGGGGCAGTTATGCTACCTGGATTGACCATATCTAGACCCACAGCTGATTGAGACATAAGGGTGGACACTCTTGGGGATGAGAGGTTTGGTGAGGTTGGGTGTGTAAACGCAGACCCTTTAAAGTAATACTGCGTGGTACCCATCCCATGGGTCCCAAATCTCCAGGTTCAAGGGCATCTTCCTACATCGAAAACATGCATGAGAAACCCAGAAGATGGTACACCGTGTGATCGCGAAAGGTTTCTAAAACGCACCTCATTTCTCATCTCCTTGTGCTCGGGTTCGCCATTCCAGCTGCTTTACTAGCAATCTCCCTCCCTGGAGAATCAGCACCTTTAACCTCCTGTTCCGTACAGGTTGCAATTTGTCCTGAGGATGAACGGGAAGAGGGGAAAACAATGAGAGACTAGCTCTAGGTGTTGAGACAGGCACAGGTCACTCTATTTTCCCATCAGGAAGAAGAATTAACCACAGGCTCAGCCTGCCGCCCGGGACCAGAATAGGGCCTGAAGCAATCCTGCGCTTTTGCGGCCAGCTCCCAAGAAAGCGAGTTGAAAAATGGAGCTCAGGCGCACTGCAATTCACAAACCTGCAGACTTATAAATGATCACTCTCGTCCACAAATATATTGAGGGAAGGCAACGAAGAGGATTTGAAAGCAAGGCAGAATTGCAGGAAACAGATTTCAGGAGGGAGAGTCAAATCGCCTTTAAAGCACAGGAAAAGCGGCAAAACCTCGACAAGATGCCCTTGGCCAAAAAGGGCGTATGCGTTTTTTCCTGAATATATTCAGGAAAAAACGCATACGCCCTTTTTGGCCAAGCAAGCAACCTGGAAAGGCGAATCAGCGCTACAAAGAAGTCTCGCTTCCCATCGGTCAAAAGGGCCATGCTGAATAAAGTGTCAAAACCAGAAATGCAGGGCAGGCCATGAGGAAACGGGAGCCTTGTTACGATGATGGGCGGGATGTAAATTGCCAACAGCCACTCTGGAGAAGTGTACGATGTGTCCTGAAACATCTAAAAAACTCAGCTTAGAGAGCATAGGGCACTTCCACTCATGGGCGTATAAAGTGGGAAAATTAAAAACCAGCAAGACACAGGCACCCCAAAGTTTAGGGCTGCTCTGTTGACAAGAACCTCCAACTTCGTTACACCTTAAATATCCCAGGAAAGAGAAAAATGGATAAAGAAGTTGTGGTCCTTATGTACAATGGAATATCACTCAGCCATGAAATCAACGTCATAAGGCTAGTAGCAGCATGATGAGTGGATTTAGGTACGACGATTCTAAGTGAAATAAGTCACACAGAAAAAGACACTTATCATAAGATATCACTTATAGAGGGAATGAAAAAACCGCTACCCTTGAACTGAATTACAAAACAGAACAGAGTCACACGTTTAGAAAACACACAATGGCTGCTTAACGGGAAAGGTGAGGTGGGGTGATGAATAAAACAAGGGTTTCAAATTAGCTCAGATACCGTTCCATAAACCCAATATGTACTAGACAAGACCTACTCCTTGCTCAGTGAATTGGACTCAAAACCCCCTATTCACGGCCCAAGAATATATCTGACTAGTAAGAATCTTAAAACCTATGTATTGATATCTCTCTGTAAGTGAGTCAAGTGGGTGTGAAGTGACAGAAACACAGCAGTGAAAAGCAGCTAAACCCCATTATAAAAATCAATTACTTTTAAAAACCTGTGAAAAAAAGACAGTGAAAGAGAGAGAAATTCTTACAAAATTCGTTTAGGGGCAGTTATGCTACCTGGATTGACCATATCTAGACCCACAGCTGATTGAGACATAAGGGTGGACACTCTTGGGGATGAGAGGTTTGGTGAGGTTGGGTGAGGAAACGCAGACCCTTTAAAGTAATACTGCGTGGTACCCATCCCATGGGTCCCAAATCTCCAGGTTCAAGGGCATCTTCCTACATCGAAAACATGCATGAGAAACCCAGAAGATGGTACACCGTGTGATCGTGAAAGGTTTCTAAAACGCACCTCATTTCTCATCTCCTTGTGCTCGGGTTCGCCATTCCAGCTGCTTTACTAGCAATCTCCCTCCTTGGAGAATCAGCACCTTTAACCTCCTGTTCCGTACAGGTTGCAATTTGTCCTGAGGATGAACGGGAAGAGGGGAAAACAATGAGAGACTAGCTCTAGGTGTTGAGACAGGCACAGGTCACTCTATTTTCCCATCAGGAAGAAGAATTAAGCACAGGCTCAGCCTGCCGCCCGGGACCAGAATAGAGCCTGAAGCAATCCTGCGCTTTTGCGGCCAGCTCCCAAGAAAGCGAGTTGAAAAATGGAGATCAGGGGCACTGCAATTCACAAACCTGCAGACTTATAAATGATCACTCTCGTCCACAAATATATTGAGGGAAGGCAACGAAGAGGATTTGAAAGCAAGGCAGAATTGCAGGAAACAGATTTCAGGAGGGAGAGTCAAATCGCCTTTAAAGCACAGGAAAAGCGGCAAAACCTCGACAAGATGCCCTTGGCCAAAAAGGGCGTATGCGTTTTTTCCTGAATATATTCAGGAAAAAACGCATACGCCCTTTTTGGCCAACCAAGCAACCTGGAAAGGCAAATCAGCGCTACAAAGAAGTCTCGCTTCCCATCGGTCAAAAGGGCCATGCTGAATAAAGTGTCAAAACCAGAAATGCAGGGCAGGCCATGAGGAAACGGGAGCCTTGTTACGATGATGGGCGGGATGTAAATTGCCAACAGCCACTCTGGAGAAGTGTACGATGTGTCCTGAAACATCTAAAAAACTCAGCTTAGAGAGCATAGGGAACTTCCACTCATGGGCGTATAAAGTGGGAAAATTAAAAACCAGCAAGACACAGGCACCCCAAAGTTTAGGGCTGCTCTGTTGACAAGAACCTCCAACTTCGTTACACCTTAAATATCCCAGGAAAGAGAAAAATGGATAAAGAAGTTGTGGTCCTTATGTACAATGGAATATCACTCAGCCATGAAATCAACGTCATAAGGCTAGTAGCAGCATGATGAGTGGATTTAGGTACGACGATTCTAAGTGAAATAAGTCACACAGAAAAAGACACTTATCATAAGATATCACTTATAGAGGGAATGAAAAAACCGCTACCCTTGAACTGAATTACAAAACAGAACAGAGTCACACGTTTAGAAAACACACAATGGCTGCTTAACGGGAAAGGTGAGGTGGGGTGATGAATAAAACAAGGGTTTCAAATTAGCTCAGATACCGTTCCATAAACCCAATATGTACTAGACAAGACCTACTCCTTGCTCAGTGAATTGGACTCAAAACCCCCTATTCACGGCCCAAGAATATATCTGACTAGTAAGAATCTTAAAACCTATGTATTGATATCTCTCTGTAAGTGAGTCAAGTGGGTGTGAAGTGACATAAACACAGCAGTGAAAAGCAGCTAAACCCCATTATAAAAATCAATTACTTTTAAAAACCTGTGAAAAAAAGACAGTGAAAGAGAGAGAAATTCTTACAAAATTCGTTTAGGGGCAGTTATGCTACCTGGATTGACCATATCTAGACCCACAGCTGATTGAGACATAAGGGTGGACACTCTTGGGGATGAGAGGTTTGGTGAGGTTGGGTGAGGAAATGCAGACCCTTTAAAGTAATACTGCGTGGTACCCATCCCATGGGTCCCAAATCTCCAGGTTCAAGGGCATCTTCCTACATCGAAAACATGCATGAGAAACCCAGAAGATGGTACACCGTGTGATCGCGAAAGGTTTCTAAAACGCACCTCATTTCTCATGTCCTTGTGCTCGGGTTCGCCATTCCAGCCGCATTACTAGCAATCTCCCTCCTTGGAGAATCAGCACCTTTAACCTCCTGTTCCGTACAGGTTGCAATTTGTCCTGAGGATGAACGGGAAGAAGGGGGAACCAATGAGAGACTAGCTCTAGGTGTTGGGACAGGCACAGGTCACTCTATTTTCCCATCAGGAAGAAGAATTAACCCCAGGCTCAGCCTGCCGCCCGGGACCAGAATAGGGCCTGAAGCAATCCTGCGCTTTTGCGGCCAGCTCCCAAGAAAGCTAGTTGAAAAATGGAGCTCAGGGGCACTGCAATTCACAAACCTGCAGACTTATAAATGATCACTCTCGTCCACAAATATATTGAGGGAAGGCAACGAAGAGGATTTGAAAGCAAGGCAGAATTGCAGGAAACAGATTTCAGGAGGGAGAGTCAAATCGCCTTTAAAGCACAGGAAAAGCGGCAAAACCTCGACAAGATGCCCTTGGCCAAAAAGGGCGTATGCGTTTTTTCCTGAATATATTCAGGAAAAAACGCATACGCCCTTTTTGGCCAACCAAGCAACCTGGAAAGGCAAATCAGCGCTACAAAGAAGTCTCGCTTCCCATCGGTCAAAAGGGCCATGCTGAATAAAGTGTCAAAACCAGAAATGCAGGGCAGGCCATGAGGAAACGGGAGCCTTGTTACGATGATGGGCGGGATGTAAATTGCCAACAGCCACTCTGGAGAAGTGTACGATGTGTCCTGAAACATCTAAAAAACTCAGCTTAGAGAGCATAGGGAACTTCCACTGATGGGCGTATAAAGTGGGAAAATTAAAAACCAGCAAGACACAGGCACCCCAAAGTTTAGGGCTGCTCTGTTGACAAGAACCTCCAACTTCGTTACACCTTAAATATCCCAGGAAAGAGAAAAATGGATAAAGAAGTTGTGGTCCTTATGTACAATGGAATATCACTCAGCCATGAAATCAACGTCATAAGGCTAGTAGCAGCATGATGAGTGGATTTAGGTACGACGATTCTAAGTGAAATAAGTCACACAGAAAAAGACACTTATCATAAGATATCACTTATAGAGGGAATGAAAAAACCGCTACCCTTGAACTGAATTACAAAACAGAACAGAGTCACACGTTTAGAAAACACACAATGGCTGCTTAACGGGAAAGGTGAGGTGGGGTGATGAATAAAACAAGGGTTTCAAATTAGCTCAGATACCGTTCCATAAACCCAATATGTACTAGACAAGACCTACTCCTTGCTCAGTGAATTGGACTCAAAACCCCCTATTCACGGCCCAAGAATATATCTGACTAGTAAGAATCTTAAAACCTATGTATTGATATCTCTCTGTAAGTGAGTCAAGTGGGTGTGAAGTGACAGAAACACAGCAGTGAAAAGCAGCTAAACCCCATTATAAAAATCAATTACTTTTAAAAACCTGTGAAAAAAAGACAGTGAAAGAGAGAGAAATTCTTACAAAATTCGTTTAGGGGCAGTTATGCTACCTGGATTGACCATATCTAGACCCACAGCTGATTGAGACATAAGGGTGGACACTCTTGGGGATGAGAGGTTTGGTGAGGTTGGGTGAGGAAACGCAGACCCTTTAAAGTAATACTGCGTGGTACCCATCCCATGGGTCCCAAATCTCCAGGTTCAAGGGCATCTTCCTACATCGAAAACATGCATGAGAAACCCAGAAGATGGTACACCGTGTGATCGCGAAAGGTTTCTAAAACGCACCTCATTTCTCATCTCCTTGTGCTCGGGTTCGCCACTCCAGCTGCTTTACTAGCAATCTCCCTCCTTGGAGAATCAGCACCTTTAACCTTCTGTTCCGTACAGGTTGCAATTTGTCCTGAGGATGAACGGGAAGAGGGGAAAACAATGAGAGACTAGCTCTAGGTGTTGAGACAGGCACAGGTCACTCTATTTTCCCATCAGGAAGAAGAATTAACCACAGGCTCAGCCTGCCGCCCGGGACCAGAATAGGGCCTGAAGCAATCCTGCGCTTTTGCGGCCAGCTCCCAAGAAAGCGAGTTGAAAAATGGAGCTCAGGCGGACTGCAATTCACAAACCTGCAGACTTATAAATGATCACTCTCGTCCACAAATATATTGAGGGAAGGCAACGAAGAGGATTTGAAAGCAAGGCAGAATTGCAGGAAACAGATTTCAGGAGAGAGAGTCAAATCGCCTTTAAAGCACAGGAAAAGCGGCAAAACCTCGACAAGATGCCCTTGGCCAAAAAGGGCGTATGCGTTTTTTCCTGAATATATTCAGGAAAAAACGCATACGCCCTTTTTGGCCAACCAAGCAACCTGGAAAGACAAATCAGCGCTACAAAGAAGTCTCGCTTCCCATTGGTCAAAAGGGCCATGCTGAATAAAGTGTCAAAACCAGAAATGCAGGGCAGGCCATGAGGAAACGGGAGCCTTGTTACGATGATGGGAGGGATGTAAATTGCCAACAGCCACTCTGGAGAAGTGTACGATGTGTCCTGAAACATCTAAAAAACTCAGCTTAGAGAGCATAGGGCACTTCCACTCATGGGCATATAAAATGGGAAAATTAAAAACCAGCAAGACACAGGCACCCCAAAGTTTAGGGCTGCTCTGTTGACAAGAACCTCCAACTTCGTTACACCTTAAATATCCCAGGAAAGAGAAAAATGGATAAAGAAGTTGTGGTCCTTATGTACAATGGAATATCACTCAGCCATGAAATCAACGTCATAAGGCTAGTAGCAGCATGATGAGTGGATTTAGGTACGACGATTCTAAGTGAAATAAGTCACACAGAAAAAGACACTTATCATAAGATATCACTTATAGAGGGAATGAAAAAACCGCTACCCTTGAACTGCATTACAAAACAGAACAGAGTCACACGTTTAGAAAACACACAATGGCTGCTTAACGGGAAAGGTGAGGTGGGGTGATGAATAAAACAAGGGTTTCAAATTAGCTCAGATACCGTTCCATAAACCCAATATGTACTAGACAAGACTTACTCCTTGCTCAGTGAATTGGACTCAAAACCCCCTATTCACGGCCCAAGAATATATCTGACTAGTAAGAATCTTAAAACCTATGTATTGATATCTCTCTGTAAGTGAGTCAAGTGGGTGTGAAGTGACATAAACACAGCAGTGAAAAGCAGCTAAACCGCATTATAAAAATCAATTACTTTTAAAAACCTGTGAAAAAAAGACAGTGAAAGAGAGAGAAATTCTTACAAAATTCGTTTAGGGGCAGTTATGCTACCTGGATTGACCATATCTAGACCCACAGCTGATTGAGACATAAGGGTGCACACTCTTGGGGATGAGAGGTTTGGTGAGGTTGGGTGAGGAAACGCAGACCCTTTAAAGTAATACTGCGTGGTACCCATCCCATGGGTTCCAAATCTCCAGGTTCAAGGGCATCTTCCTACATCGAAAACATGCATGAGAATCCCAGAAGATGGTACACCGTGTGATCGCGAAAGGTTTCTAAAACGCACCTCATTTCTCATCTCCTTGTGCTCGGGTTCGCCATTCCAGCTGCTTTACTAGCAATCTCCCTCCTTGGAGAATCAGCACCTTTAACCTCCTGTTCCGTACAGGTTGCAGTTTGTCCTGAGGATGAACGGGAAGAAGGGGGAACCAATGAGAGACTAGCTCTAGGTGTTGGGACAGGCACAGGTCACTCTATTTTCCCATCAGGAAGAAGAATTAACCCCAGGCTCAGCCTGCCGCCCGGGACCAGAATAGGGCCTGAAGCAATCCTGCGCTTTTGCGGCCAGCTCCCAAGAAAGCGAGTTGAAAAATGGAGCTCAGGGGCACTGCAATTCACAAACCTGCAGACTTATAAATGATCACTCTCGTCCACAAATATATTGAGGGAAGGCAACGAAGAGGATTTGAAAGCAAGGCAGAATTGCAGGAAACAGATTTCAGGAGGGAGAGTCAAATCGCCTTTAAAGCACAGGAAAAGCGGCAAAACCTCGACAAGATGCCCTTGGCCAAAAAGGGCGTATGCGTTTTTTCCTGAATATATTCAGGAAAAAACGCATACGCCCTTTTTGGCCAAGCAAGCAACCTGGAAAGGCAAATCAGCGCTACAAAGAAGTCTCGCTTCCCATCGGTCAAAAGGGCCATGCTGAATAAAGTGTCAAAACCAGAAATGCAGGGCAGGCCATGAGGAAACGGGAGCCTTGTTACGATGATGGGCGGGATGTAAATTGCCAACAGCCACTCTGGAGAAGTGTACGATGTGTCCTGAAACATCTAAAAAACTCAGCTTAGAGAGCATAGGGCACTTCCACTCATGGGCGTATAAAGTGGGAAAATTAAAAACCAGCAAGACACAGGCACCCCAAAGATTAGGGCTGCTCTGTTGACAAGAACCTCCAACTTCGTTACACCTTAAATATCCCAGGAAAGAGAAAAATGGATAAAGAAGTTGTGGTCCTTATGTACAATGGAATATCACTCAGCCATGAAATCAACGTCATAAGGCTAGTAGCAGCATGATGAGTGGTTTTAGGTACGACGATTCTAAGTGAAATAAGTCACACAGAAAAAGACACTTATCAAAAGATATCACTTATAGGTGGAATGAAAAAACCGCTACCCTTGAACTGAATTACAAAACAGAACAGAGTCACACGTTTAGAAAACACACAATGGCTGCTTAACGGGAAAGGTGAGGTGGGGTGATGAATAAAACAAGGGTTTCAAATTAGCTCAGATACCGTTCCATAAACCCAATATGTACTAGACAAGACCTACTCCTTGCTCAGTGAATTGGACTCAAAACCCCCTATTCACGGCCTAAGAATATATCTGACTAGTAAGAATCTTAAAACCTATGTATTGATATCTCTCTGTAAGTGAGTCAAGTGGGTGTGAAGTGACATAAACACAGCAGTGAAAAGCAGCTAAACCCCATTATAAAAATCAATTACTTTTAAAAACCTGTGAAAAAAAGACAGTGAAAGAGAGAGAAATTCTTACAAAATTCGTTTAGGGGCAGTTATGCTACCTGGATTGACCATATCTAGACCCACAGCTGATTGAGACATAAGGGTGGACACTCTTGGGGATGAGAGGTTTGGTGAGGTTGGGTGAGGAAACGCAGACCCTTTAAAGTAATACTGCGTGGTACCCATCCCATGGGTTCCAAATCTCCAGGTTCAAGGGCATCTTCCTACATCGAAAACATGCATGAGAAACCCAGAAGATGGTACACCGTGTGATCGCGAAAGGTTTCTAAAACGCACCTCATTTCTCATCTCCTTGTGCTCGGGTTCGCCATTCCAGCTGCTTTACTAGCAATCTCCCTCCTTGGAGAATCAGCACCTTTAACCTCCTGTTCCGTACAGGTTGCAGTTTGTCCTGAGGATGAACGGGAAGAGGGGAAAACTATGAGAGACTAGCTCTAGGTGTTGGGACAGGCACAGGTCACTCTATTTTCCCATCAGGAAGAAGAATTAACCCCAGGCTCAGCCTGCCGCCCGGGACCAGAATAGGGCCTGAAGCAATCCTGCGCTTTTGCGGCCAGCTCCCAAGAAAGCGAGTTGAAAAATGGAGCTCAGGGGCACTGCAATTCACAAACCTGCAGACTTATAAATGATCACTCTCGTCCACAAATATATTGAGGGAAGGCAACGAAGAGGATTTGAAAGCAAGGCAGAATTGCAGGAAACAGATTTCAGGAGGGAGAGTCAAATCGCCTTTAAAGCACAGGAAAAGCGGCAAAACCTCGACAAGATGCCCTTGGCCAAAAAGGGCGTATGCGTTTTTTCCTGAATATATTCAGGAAAAAACGCATACGCCCTTTTTGGCCAACCAAGCAACCTGGAAAGGCAAATCAGCGCTACAAAGAAGTCTCGCTTCCCATCGGTCAAAAGGGCCATGCTGAATAAAGTGTCAAAACCAGAAATGCAGGGCAGGCCATGAGGAAACGGGAGCCTTGTTACGATGATGGGCGGGATGTAAATTGCCAACAGCCACTCTGGAGAAGTGTACGATGTGTCCTGAAACATCTAAAAAACTCAGCTTAGAGAGCATAGGGCACTTCCACTCATGGGCGTATAAAGTGGGAAAATTAAAAACCAGCAAGACACAGGCACCCCAAAGTTTAGGGCTGCTCTGTTGACAAGAACCTCCAACTTCGTTACACCTTAAATATCCCAGGAAAGAGAAAAATGGATAAAGAAGTTGTGGTCCTTATGTACAATGGAATATCACTCAGCCATGAAATCAACGTCATAAGGCTAGTAGCAGCATGATGAGTGGATTTAGGTACGACGATTCTAAGTGAAATAAGTCACACAGAAAAAGACACTTATCATAAGATATCACTTATAGAGGGAATGAAAAAACCGCTACCCTTGAACTGAATTACAAAACAGAACAGAGTCACACGTTTAGAAAACACACAATGGCTGCTTAACGGGAAAGGTGAGGTGGGGTGATGAATAAAACAAGGGTTTCAAATTAGCTCAGATACCGTTCCATAAACCCAATATGTACTAGACAAGACCTACTCCTTGCTCAGTGAATTGGACTCAAAACTCCCTATTCACGGCCCAAGAATATATCTGACTAGTAAGAATCTTAAAACCTATGTATTGATATCTCTCTGTAAGTGAGTCAAGTGGGTGTGAAGTGACATAAACACAGCAGTGAAAAGCAGCTAAACCCCATTATAAAAATCAATTACTTTTAAAAACCTGTGAAAAAAAGACAGTGAAAGAGAGAGAAATTCTTACAAAATTCGTTTAGGGGCAGTTATGCTACCTGGATTGACCATATCTAGACCCACAGCTGATTGAGACATAAGGGTGGACACTCTTGGGGATGAGAGGTTTGGTGAGGTTGGGTGAGGAAACGCAGACCCTTTAAAGTAATACTGCGTGGTACCCATCCCATGGGTCCCAAATCTCCAGGTTCAAGGGCATCTTCCTACATCGAAAACATGCATGAGAAACCCAGAAGATGGTACACCGTGTGATCGCGAAAGGTTTCTAAAACGCACCTCATTTCTCATCTCCTTGTGCTCGGGTTCGCCATTCCAGCTGCTTTACTAGCAATCTCCCTCCTTGGAGAATCAGCACCTTTAACCTCCTGTTCCGTACAGGTTGCAATTTGTCCTGAGGATGAACGGGAAGAGGGGAAAACAATGAGAGACTAGCTCTAGGTGTTGAGACAGGCACAGGTCACTCTATTTTCCCATCAGGAAGAAGAATTAACCACAGGCTCAGCCTGCCGCCCGGGACCAGAATAGGGCCTGAAGCAATCCTGCGCTTTTGCGGCCAGCTCCCAAGAAAGCGAGTTGAAAAATGGAGCTCAGGCGCACTGCAATTCACAAACCTGCAGACTTATAAATGATCACTCTCGTCCACAAATATATTGAGGGAAGGCAACGAAGAGGATTTGAAAGCAAGGCAGAATTGCAGGAAACAGATTTCAGGAGGGAGAGTCAAATCGCCTTTAAAGCACAGGAAAAGCGGCAAAACCTCGACAAGATGCCCTTGGCCAAAAAGGGCGTATGCGTTTTTTCCTGAATATATTCAGGAAAAAACGCATACGCCCTTTATGCGTTTTTTCCTGAATATATTCAGGAAAAAACGCATACGCCCTTTTTGGCCAAGCAAGCAACCTGGAAAGGCAAATCAGCGCTACAAAGAAGTCTCGCTTCCCATCGGTCAAAAGGGCCATGCTGAATAAAGTGTCAAAACCAGAAATGCAGGGCAGGCCATGAGGAAACGGGAGCCTTGTTACGATGATGGGCGGGATGTAAATTGCCAACAGCCACTCTGGAGAAGTGTACGATGTGTCCTGAAACATCTAAAAAACTCAGCTTAGAGAGCATAGGGCACTTCCACTCATGGGCGTATAAAGTGGGAAAATTAAAAACCAGCAAGACACAGGCACCCCAAAGTTTAGGGCTGCTCTGTTGACAAGAACCTCCAACTTCGTTACACCTTAAATATCCCAGGAAAGAGAAAAATGGATAAAGAAGTTGTGGTCCTTATGTACAATGGAATATCACTCAGCCATGAAATCAACGTCATAAGGCTAGTAGCAGCATGATGAGTGGATTTAGGTACGACGATTCTAAGTGAAATAAGTCACACAGAAAAAGACACTTATCATAAGATATCACTTATAGAGGGAATGAAAAAACCGCTACCCTTGAACTGAATTACAAAACAGAACAGAGTCACACGTTTAGAAAACACACAATGGCTGCTTAACGGGAAAGGTGAGGTGGGGTGATGAATAAAACAAGGGTTTCAAATTAGCTCAGATACCGTTCCATAAACCCAATATGTACTAGACAAGACCTACTCCTTGCTCAGTGAATTGGACTCAAAACCCCCTATTCACGGCCCAAGAATATATCTGACTAGTAAGAATCTTAAAACCTATGTATTGATATCTCTCTGTAAGTGAGTCAAGTGGGTGTGAAGTGACAGAAACACAGCAGTGAAAAGCAGCTAAACCCCATTATAAAAATCAATTACTTTTAAAAACCTGTGAAAAAAAGACAGTGAAAGAGAGAGAAATTCTTACAAAATTCGTTTAGGGGCAGTTATGCTACCTGGATTGACCATATCTACACCCACAGCTGATTGAGACATAAAGGTGGACACTCTTGGGGATGAGAGGTTTGGTGAGGTTGGGTGAGGAAACGCAGACCCTTTAAAGTAATACTGCGTGGTACCCATCCCATGGGTCCCAAATCTCCAGGTTCAAGGGCATCGTCCTACATCGAAAACATGCATGAGAAACCCAGAAGATGGTACACTGGGTGATCGGGAAAGGTTTCTAAAACGCACCTCATTTTTCATGTCCTTGTGCTCGGGTTCGCCATTCCAGCCGCATTACTAGCAATCTCCCTCCTTGGAGAATCAGCACCTTTAACCTCCTGTTCCGTACAGGTTGCAATTTGTCCTGAGGATGAACGGGAAGAAGGGGGAACCAATGAGAGACTAGCTCTAGGTGTTGGGACAGGCACAGGTCACTCTATTTTCCCATCAGGAAGAAGAATTAACCACAGGCTCAGCCTGCCGCCCGGGACCAGAATAGGGCCTGAAGCAATCCTGCGCGTTTGCGGCCAGCTCCCAAGAAAGCGAGTTGAAAAATGGAGCTCAGGGGCACTGCAATTCACAAACCTGCAGACTTATAAATGATCACTCTCGTCCACAAATATATTGAGGGAAGGCAACGAAGAGGATTTGAAAGCAAGGCAGAATTGGAGGAAACAGATTTCAGGAGGGAGATTCGATTCGCCTTTAAAGCACAGGAAAAGCGGCAAAACCTCGACAAGATGCCCTTGGCCAAAAGGGGCGTATGCGTTTTTTCCTGAATATATTCAGGAAAAAACGCATACGCCCCTTTTGGCCAACCAAGCAACCTGGAAAGGCAAATCAGCGCTACAAAGAAGTCTCGCTTCCCATCGGTCAAAAGGGCAATGCTGAATAAAGTGTCAAAATCAGAAATGCAGGACAGGCCATGGAGAAACGGGAGCCTTGCTACGCTGATGGGCGGGATGTAAATTGCCAACAGCCACTCTGGAGAAGTGTACGGTGTGTCCTGAAACATCTAAAAAACTCAGCTTAGAGAGCATAGGGCACTTCCACTCATGGGCGTATAAATTGGGAAAACTAAAAATCAGCAAGACACAGGCACCCCAACGTTTAGGGCTGCTCTGTTGACAAGAACCTCCACTTCGTTACACCTTAAATATCTCAGGATAGAGAAAAATGGATAAAGAAGTTGTGGTCCTTATGTACAATGGAATATCACTCAGCCATGAAATCAACGTCATAAGGCTAGTAGCAGCATGATGAGTGGATTTAGGTACGACGATTCTAAGTGAAATAAGTCACACAGAAAAAAAACTTATCATAAGATATCACTTATAGAGGGAATGTAAAAACCGCTACCCTTGAACTGAATTACAAAACAGAACAGAGTCACACGTTTAGAAAACACACTATGGCTGCTTAACGGGAAAGGTGAGGTGGGGTGATGCATAAAACAAGGGTTTCAAATTAGCTCAGATACCGTTCCATAAACCCAATATGTACTAGACAAGACCTACTCCTTGCTCAGTGAATTGGACTCAACACCCCCTATTCACGGCCCAAGAATATATCTGACTAGTAAGAATCTTAAAACCTATGTATTGATATCTCTCTGTAAGTGAGTCAAGTGGGTGTAAAGTGGCATAAACACAGCAGTGAAAAGCAGCTAAACCCCATTATAAAAATCAATTACTTTTAAAGACCTGTGAAAAAAAGACAGTGAAAGAGAGAGAAATTCTTACAAAATTCGTTTAGGGGCAGTTATGCTACCTGGATTGACCATATCTAGACCCACAGCAGATTGAGACATAAGGGTGGACACTCTTGGGGCTGAGAGGTTTGGTGAGGTTGGGTGAGCAAACGCAGACCCTTTAAAGTAATACTGCGTGGTACCCATCCCATGGGTCCCAAATCTCCAGGTTCAAGGGCATCTTCCTACATCGAAAACATGCATGAGAAACCCAGAAGATGGTACACTGTGTGATCGGGAAAGGTTTCTAAAACGCACCTCATTTTTCATCTCCTTGTGCTCGGGTTCGCCATTCCAGCCGCATTACTAGCAATCTCCCTCCTTGGAGAATCAGCACCTTTAACCTCCTGTTCCGTACAGGTTGCAATTTGTCCTGAGGATGAACGGGAAGAAGGGGGAACCAATGAGAGACTAGCTCTAGGTGTTGGGACAGGCACAGGTCACTCTATTTTCCCATCAGGAAGAAGAATTAACCACAGGCTCAGCCTGCCGCCCGGGACCAGAATAGGGCCTGAAGCAATCCTGCGCGTTTGCGGCCAGCTCCCAAGAAAGCGAGTTGAAAAATGGAGCTCAGGGGCACTGCAATTCACAAACCTGCAGACTTATAAATGATCACTCTCGTCCACAAATATATTGAGGGAAGGCAACGAAGAGGATTTGAAAGCAAGGCAGAATTGCAGGAAACAGATTTCAGGAGGGAGATTCGAATCGCCTTTAAAGCACAGGAAAAGCGGCAAAACCTCGACAAGATGCCCTTGGCCAAAAGGGGCGTATGCGTTTTTTCCTGAATATATTCAGGAAAAAACGCATACGCCCCTTTTGGCCAACCAAGCAACCTGGAAAGGCAAATCAGCGCTACAAAGAAGTCTCGCTTCCCATCGGTCAAAAGGGCCATGCTGAATAAAGTGTCAAAATCAGAAAAGCAGGACAGGCCATGGAGAAACGGGAGCCTTGCTACGCTGATGGGCGGGATGTAAATTGCCAACAGCCACTCCGGAGAAGTGTACGGTGTGTCCTGAAACATCTAAAAAACTCAGGTTAGAGAGCATAGGGCACTTCCACTCATGGGCGTATAAAGTGGGAAAATTAAAAACCAGCAAGACACAGGCACCCCAAAGTTTAGGGCTGCTCTGTTGACAAGAACCTCCAACTTCGTTACACCTTAAATATCCCAGGAAAGAGAAAAATGGATAAAGATGTTGTGGTCCTTATGTACAATGGAATATCACTCAGCCATGAAATCAACGTCATAAGGCTAGTAGCAGCATGATGAGTGGATTTAGGTCCGACGATTCTAAATGAAATAAGTCACACAGAAAAAGACACTTATCATAAGATATCACTTATAGAGGGAATGTAAAAACCGCTACCCTTGAACTGAATTACAAAACAGAACAGAGTCACACGTTTAGAAAACACACTATGGCTGCTTAAAGGGAAAGGTGAGGTGGGGCGATGCATAAAACAAGGGTTTCAAATTAGCTCAGATACCGTTCCATAAACCCAATATGTAATAGACAAGACTTACTCCTTGCTCAGTGAATTGGACTCAACACCCCCTATTCACGGCCCAAGAATATATCTGACTAGTAAGAATCTTAAAACCTATGTATTGATATCTCTCTGTAAGTGAGTCAAGTGGGTGTAAAGTGGCATAAACACAGCAGTGAAAAGCAGCTAAACCCCATTATAAAAATCAATTACTTTTAAAAACCTGTGAAAAAAAGACAGTGAAAGAGAGAGAAATTCTTACAAAATTCGTTTAGGGGCAGTGATGCTACCTGGATTGACCATATCTAGACCCACAGCTGATTGAGACATAAGGGTGGACACTCTTGGGGCTGAGAGGTTTGCTGAGGTTGGGGGAGGAAACGCAGACCCTTTAAAGTAATATTGCGTGGTACCCATCCCATGGGTCCCAAATCTCCAGGTTCAAGGGCATCTTCCTACATCGAAAACATGCATGAGAAACCCAGAAGATGGCACACTGTGTGATCGGGAAAGGTTTCTAAAACGCACCTCATTTCTCATCTCCTTGTGCTCGAATTCGCCATTCCAGCTGCTTTACTAGCAGTCTCCCTCATTGGAGAATCAGCACCTTTAACCTCCTGTTCCGTACAGGTTGCAATTTGTCCTGAGGATGAACGGGAAAAGGGGGAAACAATGAGAGTCTAGCTCTAGGTGTTGGGACAGGCACAGGTCACTCTATTTTCCCATCAGGAAGAAGAATTAAGCACAGGCTCAGCCTGCCGCCCGGAACCAGAATAGGGCCTGAAGCAATCCTGCGCGTTTGCGGCCAGCTCCCAAGAAAGCGAGTTGAAAAATGGAGTTCAGGGGCACTGCAATTCACAAACCTGCAGACTTATAAATGACCACTCTCGTCCACAAATATATTGAGGGAAGGCAACGAAGAGGATTTGAAAGCAAGGCAGAATTGCAGGAAACAGATTTCAGGAGGGAGATTCGAATCGCCTTTAAAGCACAGGAAAAGCGGCAAAACCTCGACAATGATGCCCTTGGCCAAAAAGGGCGTAGGCGTTTTTTCCTGAATATATTCAGGAAAAAACGCATACGCCCTTTTTGGCCAAGCAAGCAACCTGGAAAGGCAAATCAGCGCTACAAAGAAGTCTCGCTTCCCATCGGTCAAAAGGGCCATGCTGAATAAAGTGTCAAAACCAGAAATGCAGGGCAGGCCATGGAGAAACGGGAGCCTTGCTACGCTGATGGGCGGGATGTAAATTGCCAACAGCCACTCTGGAGAAGTGTACGGTGTGTCCTGAAACATCTAAAAAACTCAGCTTAGAGAGCATAGGGCACTTCCACTCATGGGCGTATAAATTGGGAAAACTAAAAATCAGCAAGACACAGGCACCCCAACGTTTAGGGCTGCTCTGTTGACAAGAACCTCCACTTCGTTACACCTTAAATATCTCAGGATAGAGAAAAATGGATAAAGAAGTTGTGGTCCTTATGTACAATGGAATATCACTCAGCCATGAAATCAACGTCATAAGGCTAGTAGCAGCATGATGAGTGGATTTAGGTACGACGATTCTAAGTGAAATAAGTCACACAGAAAAAAAACTTATCATAAGATATCACTTATAGAGGGAATGTAAAAACCGCTACCCTTGAACTGAATTACAAAACAGAACAGAGTCACACGTTTAGAAAACACACTATGGCTGCTTAACGGGAAAGGTGAGGTGGGGTGATGCATAAAACAAGGGTTTCAAATTAGCTCAGATACCGTTCCATAAACCCAATATGTACTAGACAAGACCTACTCCTTGCTCAGTGAATTGGACTCAACACCCCCTATTCACGGCCCAAGAATATATCTGACTAGTAAGAATCTTAAAACCTATGTATTGATATCTCTCTGTAAGTGAGTCAAGTGGGTGTAAAGTGGCATAAACACAGCAGTGAAAAGCAGCTAAACCCCATTATAAAAATCAATTACTTTTAAAGACCTGTGAAAAAAAGACAGTGAAAGAGAGAGAAATTCTTACAAAATTCGTTTAGGGGCAGTTATGCTACCTGGATTGACCATATCTAGACCCACAGCAGATTGAGACATAAGGGTGGACACTCTTGGGGCTGAGAGGTTTGGTGAGGTTGGGTGAGCAAACGCAGACCCTTTAAAGTAATACTGCGTGGTACCCATCCCATGGGTCCCAAATCTCCAGGTTCAAGGGCATCTTCCTACATCGAAAACATGCATGAGAAACCCAGAAGATGGTACACTGTGTGATCGGGAAAGGTTTCTAAAACGCACCTCATTTTTCATCTCCTTGTGCTCGGGTTCGCCATTCCAGCCGCATTACTAGCAATCTCCCTCCTTGGAGAATCAGCACCTTTAACCTCCTGTTCCGTACAGGTTGCAATTTGTCCTGAGGATGAACGGGAAGAAGGGGGAACCAATGAGAGACTAGCTCTAGGTGTTGGGACAGGCACAGGTCACTCTATTTTCCCATCAGGAAGAAGAATTAACCACAGGCTCAGCCTGCCGCCCGGGACCAGAATAGGGCCTGAAGCAATCCTGCGCGTTTGCGGCCAGCTCCCAAGAAAGCGAGTTGAAAAATGGAGCTCAGGGGCACTGCAATTCACAAACCTGCAGACTTATAAATGATCACTCTCGTCCACAAATATATTGAGGGAAGGCAACGAAGAGGATTTGAAAGCAAGGCAGAATTGCAGGAAACAGATTTCAGGAGGGAGATTCGAATCGCCTTTAAAGCACAGGAAAAGCGGCAAAACCTCGACAAGATGCCCTTGGCCAAAAGGGGCGTATGCGTTTTTTCCTGAATATATTCAGGAAAAAACGCATACGCCCCTTTTGGCCAACCAAGCAACCTGGAAAGGCAAATCAGCGCTACAAAGAAGTCTCGCTTCCCATCGGTCAAAAGGGCCATGCTGAATAAAGTGTCAAAATCAGAAAAGCAGGACAGGCCATGGAGAAACGGGAGCCTTGCTACGCTGATGGGCGGGATGTAAATTGCCAACAGCCACTCCGGAGAAGTGTACGGTGTGTCCTGAAACATCTAAAAAACTCAGGTTAGAGAGCATAGGGCACTTCCACTCATGGGCGTATAAAGTGGGAAAATTAAAAACCAGCAAGACACAGGCACCCCAAAGTTTAGGGCTGCTCTGTTGACAAGAACCTCCAACTTCGTTACACCTTAAATATCCCAGGAAAGAGAAAAATGGATAAAGATGTTGTGGTCCTTATGTACAATGGAATATCACTCAGCCATGAAATCAACGTCATAAGGCTAGTAGCAGCATGATGAGTGGATTTAGGTCCGACGATTCTAAATGAAATAAGTCACACAGAAAAAGACACTTATCATAAGATATCACTTATAGAGGGAATGTAAAAACCGCTACCCTTGAACTGAATTACAAAACAGAACAGAGTCACACGTTTAGAAAACACACTATGGCTGCTTAAAGGGAAAGGTGAGGTGGGGCGATGCATAAAACAAGGGTTTCAAATTAGCTCAGATACCGTTCCATAAACCCAATATGTAATAGACAAGACTTACTCCTTGCTCAGTGAATTGGACTCAACACCCCCTATTCACGGCCCAAGAATATATCTGACTAGTAAGAATCTTAAAACCTATGTATTGATATCTCTCTGTAAGTGAGTCAAGTGGGTGTAAAGTGGCATAAACACAGCAGTGAAAAGCAGCTAAACCCCATTATAAAAATCAATTACTTTTAAAAACCTGTGAAAAAAAGACAGTGAAAGAGAGAGAAATTCTTACAAAATTCGTTTAGGGGCAGTGATGCTACCTGGATTGACCATATCTAGACCCACAGCTGATTGAGACATAAGGGTGGACACTCTTGGGGCTGAGAGGTTTGCTGAGGTTGGGGGAGGAAACGCAGACCCTTTAAAGTAATATTGCGTGGTACCCATCCCATGGGTCCCAAATCTCCAGGTTCAAGGGCATCTTCCTACATCGAAAACATGCATGAGAAACCCAGAAGATGGCACACTGTGTGATCGGGAAAGGTTTCTAAAACGCACCTCATTTCTCATCTCCTTGTGCTCGAATTCGCCATTCCAGCTGCTTTACTAGCAGTCTCCCTCATTGGAGAATCAGCAGCTTTAACCTCCTGTTCCGTACAGGTTGCAATTTGTCCTGAGGATGAACGGGAAAAGGGGGAAACAATGAGAGTCTAGCTCTAGGTGTTGGGACAGGCACAGGTCACTCTATTTTCCCATCAGGAAGAAGAATTAAGCACAGGCTCAGCCTGCCGCCCGGAACCAGAATAGGTCCTGAAGCAATCCTGCGCTTTTGCGGCCAGCTCCCAAGAAAGCGAGTTGAAAAATGGAGCTCAGGGGCACTGCAATTCACAAACCTGCAGACTTATAAATGATCACTCTCGTCCACAAATATATTGAGGGAAGGCAATGAAGAGGATTTGAAAGCAAGGCCGAATTGCAGGAAACAGATTTCAGGAGGGAGATTCGAATCGCCTTTAAAGCACAGGAAAAGCGGCAAAACCTCGACAAGATGCCCTTGGCCAAAAGGGGCGTATGCGTTTTTTCCTGAATATATTCAGGAAAAAACGCATACGCCCCTTTTGGCCAACCAAGCAACCTGGAAAGGCAAATCAGCGCTACAAAGAAGTCTCGCTTCCCATCGGTCAAAAGGGCCATGCTGAATAAAGTGTCAAAATCAGAAATGCAGGACAGGCCATGGAGAAACGGGAGCCTTGCTACGCTGATGGGCGGGATGTAAATTGCCAACAGCCACTCTGGAGAAGTGTACGGTGTGTCCTGAAACATCTAAAAAACTCAGCTTAGAGAGCATAGGGCACTTCCACTCATGGGCGTATAAAGTGGGAAAATTAAAAACCAGCAAGACACAGGCACCCCAAAGTTTAGGGCTGCTCTGTTGACAAGAACCTCCACTTCGTTACACCTTAAATATCCCAGGAAAGAGAAAAATGGATAAAGAAGTTGTGGTCCTTATGTACAATGGAATATCACTCAGCCATGAAATCAACGTCATAAGGCTAGTAGCAGCATGATGAGTGGATTTAGGTACGACGATTCTAAGTGAAATAAGTCACACAGAAAAAGACACTTATCATAAGATATCACTTATAGAGGGAATGTAAAAACCGCTACCCTTGAACTGAATTACAAAACAGAACAGAGTCACACGTTTAGAAAACACACTATGGCTGCTTAACGGGAAAGGTGAGGTGGAGTGATGCATAAAACAAGGGTTTCAAATTAGCTCAGATACCGTTCAATAAACCCAATATGTAATAGACAAGACCTACTCCTTGCTCAGTGAATTGGACTCAACACCCCCTATTCACGGCCTAAGAATATACCTGACTAGCAAGAATCTTAAAACCTATGTATTGATATCTCTCTGTAAGTGAGTCAAGTGGGTGTAAAGTGGCATAAACACAGCAGTGAAAAGCAGCTAAACCCCATTATAAAAATCAATTACTTTTAAAAACCTGTGAAAAAAAGACAGTGAAAGAGAGAGAAATTCTTACAAAATTCGTTTAGGGGCAGTGATGCTACCTGGATTGACCATATCTAGACCCACAGCTGATTGAGACATAAGGGTGGACACTCTTGGGGCTGAGAGGTTTGCTGAGGTTGGGGGAGGAAACGCAGACCCTTTAAAGTAATATTGCGTGGTACCCATCCCATGGGTCCCAAATCTCCAGGTTCAAGGGCATCTTCCTACATCGAAAACATGCATGAGAAACCCAGAAGATGGCACACTGTGTGATCGGGAAAGGTTTCTAAAACGCACCTCATTTCTCATCTCCTTGTGCTCGAATTCGCCATTCCAGCTGCTTTACTAGCAGTCTCCCTCATTGGAGAATCAGCACCTTTAACCTCCTGTTCCGTACAGGTTGCAATTTGTCCTGAGGATGAACGGGAAAAGGGGGAAACAATGAGAGTCTAGCTCTAGGTGTTGGGACAGGCACAGGTCACTCTATTTTCCCATCAGGAAGAAGAATTAAGCACAGGCTCAGCCTGCCGCCCGGGACCAGAATAGGGCCTGAAGCAATCCTGCGCTTTTTCGGCCAGCTCCCAAGAAAACGAGTTTAAAAATGGAGCTCAGGGGCACTGCAATTCACAAACCTGCAGACTTATAAATGACCACTCACGTCCACAAATATATTGAGGGAAGGCAACGAAGAGGATTTGAAAGCAAGGCAGAATTGCAGGAAACAGATTTCAGGAGGGAGATTCGAATCGCCTTTAAAGCACAGGAAAAGCGGCAAAACCTCGACAATGATGCCCTTGGCCAAAAAGGGCGTATGCGTTTTTTCCTGAATATATTCAGGAAAAAACGCATACGCCCTTTTTGGCCAAGCAAGCAACCTGGAAAGGCAAATCAGCGCTACAAAGAAGTGTTGCTTCCCATCGGTCAAAAGGGCCATGCTGAATAAAGTGTCAAAACCAGAAATGCAGGGCAGGCCATGGAGAAACGGGAGCCTTGCTACGCTGATGGGCGGGATGTAAATTGCCAACAGCCACTCTGGAGAAGTGTACGGTGTGTCCTGAAACATCTAAAAAACTCAGCTTAGAGAGCATAGGGCACTTCCACTCATGGGCGTATAAATTGGGAAAACTAAAAATCAGCAAGACACAGGCACCCCAACGTTTAGGGCTGCTCTGTTGACAAGAACCTCCACTTCGTTACACCTTAAATATCTCAGGATAGAGAAAAATGGATAAAGAAGTTGTGGTCCTTATGTACAATGGAATATCACTCAGCCATGAAATCAACGTCATAAGGCTAGTAGCAGCATGATGAGTGGATTTAGGTACGACGATTCTAAGTGAAATAAGTCACACAGAAAAAGAAACTTATCATCAGATATCACTTATAGAGGGAATGTAAAAACCGCTACCCTTGAACTGAATTACAAAACAGAACAGAGTCACACGTTTAGAAAACACACTATGGCTGCTTAACGGGAAAGGTGAGGTGGGGTGATGCATAAAACAAGGGTTTCAAATTAGCTCAGATACCGTTTCATAAACCCAATATGTACTAGACAAGACCTACTCCTTGCTCAGTGAATTGGACTCAACACCCCCTATTCACGGCCCAAGAATATATCTGACTAGTAAGAATCTTAAAACCTATGTATTGATATCTCTCTGTAAGTGAGTCAAGTGGGTGTAAAGTGGCATAAACACAGCAGTGAAAAGCCGCTAAACCCCATTATAAAAATCAATTACTTTTAAAGACCTGTGAAAAAAAGACAGTGAAAGAGAGAGAAATTCTTACAAAATTCGTTTAGGGGCAGTTATGCTACCTGGATTGACCATATCTAGACCCACAGCAGATTGAGACATAAGGGTGGACACTCTTGGGGCTGAGAGGTTTGGTGAGGTTGGGTGAGCAAACGCAGACCCTTTAAAGTAATACTGCGTGGTACCCATCCCATGGGTCCCAAATCTCCAGGTTCAAGGGCATCTTCCTACATCGAAAACATCCATGAGAAACCCAGAAGATGGTACACTGTGTGATCGGGAAAGGTTTCTAAAACGCACCTCATTTTTCATGTCCTTGTGCTCGGGTTCGCCATTCCAGCCGCATTACTAGCAATCTCCCTCCTTGGAGAATCAGCACCTTTAACCTCCTGTTCCGTACAGGTTGCAATTTGTCCTGAGGATGAACGGGAAGAAGGGGGAACCAATGAGAGACTAGCTCTAGGTGTTGGGACAGGCACAGGTCACTCTATTTTCCCATCAGGAAGAAGAATTAACCACAGGCTCAGCCTGCCGCCCGGGACCAGAATAGGGCCTGAAGCAATCCTGCGCTTTTGCGGCCAGCTCCCAAGAAAGCGAGTTGAAAAATGGAGCTCAGGGGCACTGCAATTCACAAACCTGCAGACTTATAAATGATCACTCTCGTCCACAAATATATTGAGGGAAGGCAACGAAGAGGATTTGAAAGCAAGGCAGAATTGCAGGAAACAGATTTCAGGAGGGAGATTCGAATCGCCTTTAAAGCACAGGAAAAGCGGCAAAACCTCGACAATGATGCCCTTGGCCAAAAAGGGCGTATGCGTTTTTTCCTGAATATATTCAGGAAAAAACGCATACGCCCTTTTTGGCCAACCAAGCAACCTGGAAAGGCAAATCAGCGCTACAAAGAAGTCTCGCTTCCCATCGGTCAAAAGGGCCATGCTGAATAAAGTGTCAAAACCAGAAATGCAGGGCAGGCCATGGAGAAACGGGAGCCTTGCTACGCTGATGGGCGGGATGTAAATTGCCAACAGCCACTCTGGAGAAGTGTACGGTGTGTCCTGAAACATCTAAAAAACTCAGCTTAGAGAGCATAGGGCACTTCCACTCATGGGCGTATAAATTGGGAAAACTAAAAATCAGCAAGACACAGGCACCCCAACGTTTAGGGCTGCTCTGTTGACAAGAACCTCCACTTCGTTACACCTTAAATATCTCAGGATAGAGAAAAATGGATAAATAAGTTGTGGTCCTTATGTACAATGGAATATCACTCAGCCATGAAATCAACGTCATAAGGCTAGTAGCAGCATGATGAGTGGATTTAGGTACGACGATTCTAAGTGAAATAAGTCACACAGAAAAAGAAACTTATCATAAGATATCACTTATAGAGGGAATGTAAAAACCGCTACCCTTGAACTGAATTACAAAACAGAACAGAGTCACACGTTTAGAAAACACACTATGGCTGCTTAACGGGAAAGGTGAGGTGGGGTGATGCATAAAAGAAGGGTTTCAAATTAGCTCAGATACCGTTCCATAAACCCAATATGTACTAGACAAGACCTACTCCTTGCTCAGTGAATTGGACTCAACACCCCCTATTCACGGCCCAAGAATATATCTGACTAGTAAGAATCTTAAAACCTATGTATTGATATCTCTCTGTAAGTGAGTCAAGTGGGTGTAAAGTGGCATAAACACAGCAGTGAAAAGCAGCTAAATCCCATTAAAAAAATCAATTACTTTTAAAGACCTGTGAAAAAAAGACAGTGAAAGAGAGAGAAATTCTTACAAAATTCGTTTAGGGGCAGTTATGCTACCTGGATTGACCATATCTAGACCCACAGCAGATTGAGACATAAGGGTGGACACTCTTGGGGCTGAGAGGTTTGGTGAGGTTGGGTGAGCAAACGCAGACCCTTTAAAGTAATACTGCGTGGTACCCATCCCATGGGTCCCAAATCTCCAGGTTCAAGGGCATCTTCCTACATCGAAAACATGCATGAGAAACCCAGAAGATGGTACACTGTGTGATCGGGAAAGGTTTCTAAAACGCACCTCATTTTTCATGTCCTTGTGCTCGGGTTCGCCATTCCTGCCACATTACTAGCAATCTCCCTCCTTGGAGAATCAGCACCTTTAACCTCCTGTTCCGTACAGGTTGCAATTTGTCCTGAGGATGAACGGGAAGAAGGGGGAACCAATGAGAGACTAGCTCTAGGTGTTGGGACAGGCACAGGTCACTCTATTTTCCCATCAGGAAGAAGAATTAACCACAGGCTCAGCCTGCCGCCCGGGACCAGAATAGGGCCTGAAGCAATCCTGCGCGTTTGCGGCCAGCTCCCAAGAAAGCGAGTTGAAAAATGGAGCTCAGGGGCACTGCAATTCACAAACCTGCAGACTTATAAATGATCACTCTCGTCCACAAATATATTGAGGGAAGGCAACGAAGAGGATTTGAAAGCAAGGCAGAATTGCAGGAAACAGATTTCAGGAGGGAGATTCGAATCGCCTTTAAAACACAGGAAAAGCGGCAAAACCTCGACAAGATGCCCTTGGCCAAAAGGGGCGTATGCGTTTTTTCCTGAATATATTCAGGAAAAAACGCATACGCCCCTTTTGGCCAACCAAGCAACCTGGAAAGGCAAATCAGCGCTACAAAGAAGTCTCGCTTCCCATCGGTCAAAAGGGCCATGCTGAATAAAGTGTCAAAATCAGAAATGCAGGACAGGCCATGGAGAAACGGGAGCCTTGCTACGCTGATGGGCGGGATGTAAATTGCCAACAGCCACTCTGGAGAAGTGTACGGTGTGTCCTGAAACATCTAAAAAACTCAGCTTAGAGAGCATAGGGCACTTCCAATCATGGGCGTATAAAGTGGGAAAATTAAAAACCAGCAAGACACAGGCACCCCAAAGTTTAGGGCTGCTCTGTTGACAAGAACCTCCACTTCGTTACACCTTAAATATCCCAGGAAAGAGAAAAATGGATAAAGAAGTTGTGGTCCTTATGTACAATGGAATATCACTCAGCCATGAAATCAACGTCATAAGGCTAGTAGCAGCATGATGAGTGGATTTAGGTACGACGACTCTAAGTGAAATAAGTCACACAGAAAAAGACACTTATCATAAGATATCACTTATAGAGGGAATGTAAAAACCGCTACCCTTGAACTGAATTACAAAACAGAACAGAGTCACACGTTTAGAAAACACACTATGGCTGCTTAACGGGAAAGGTGAGGTGGAGTGATGCATAAAACAAGGGTTTCAAATTAGCTCAGATACCGTTCAATAAACCCAATATGTAATAGACAAGACCTACTCCTTGCTCAGTGAATTGGACTCAACACCCCCTATTCACGGCCTAAGAATATACCTGACTAGCAAGAATCTTAAAACCTATGTATTGATATCTCTCTGTAAGTGAGTCAAGTGGGTGTAAAGTGGCATAAACACAGCAGTGAAAAGCAGCTAAACCCCATTATAAAAATCAATTACTTTTAAAAACCTGTGAAAAAAAGACAGTGAAAGAAGAGAAATTCTTACAAAATTCGTTTAGGGGCAGTGATGCTACCTGGATTGACCATATCTAGACCCAAAGCTGATTGAGACATAAGGGTGGACACTCTTGGGGCTGAGAGGTTTGCTGAGGTTGGGTGAGGAAACGCAGACCCTTTAAAGTAATATTGCCTGGTACCCATCCCATGGGTCCCAAATCTCCAGGTTCAAGGGCATCTTCCTACATCGAAAACATGCATGAGAAACCCAGAAGATGGCACACTGTGTGATCGGGAAAGGTTTCTAAAACGCACCTCATTTCTCATCTCCTTGTGCTCGAATTCGCCATTCCAGCTGCTTTACTAGCAGTCTCCCTCATTGGAGAATCAGCACCTTTAACCTCCTGTTCCGTACAGGTTGCAATTTGTCCTGAGGATGAACGGGAAAAGGGGGAAACAATGAGAGTCTAGCTCTAGGTGTTGGGACAGGCACAGGTCACTCTATTTTCCCATCAGGAAGAAGAATTAAGCACAGGCTCAGCCTGCCGCCCGGAACCAGAATAGGGCCTGAAGCAATCCTGCGCGTTTGCGGCCAGCTCCCAAGAAAGCGAGTTGAAAAATGGAGTTCAGGGGCACTGCAATTCACAAACCTGCAGACTTATAAATGACCACTCTCGTCCACAAATATATTGAGGGAAGGCAACGAAGAGGATTTGAAAGCAAGGCAGAATTGCAGGAAACAGATTTCAGGAGGGAGATTCGAATCGCCTTTAAAGCACAGGAAAAGCGGCAAAACCTCGACAATGATGCCCTTGGCCAAAAAGGGCGTATGCGTTTTTTCCTGAATATATTCAGGAAAAAACGCATACGCCCTTTTTGGCCAAGCAAGCAACCTGGAAAGGCAAATCAGCGCTACAAAGAAGTCTCGCTTCCCATCGGTCAAAAGGGCCATGCTGAATAAAGTGTCAAAACCAGAAATGCAGGGCAGGCCATGGAGAAACGGGAGCCTTGCTACGCTGATGGGCGAGATGTAAATTGCCAACAGCCACTCTGGAGAAGTGTACGGTGTGTCCTGAAACATCTAAAAAACTCAGCTTAGAGAGCATAGGGCACTTCCACTCATGGGCGTATAAATTGGGAAAACTAAAAATCAGCAAGACACAGGCACCCCAACGTTTAGGGCTGCTCTGTTGACAAGAACCTCCACTTCGTTACACCTTAAATATCTCAGGATAGAGAAAAATGGATAAAGAACTTGTGGTCCTTATGTACAATGGAATATCACTCAGCCATGAAATCAACGTCATAAGGCTAGTAGCAGCATGATGAGTGGATTTAGGTACGACGATTCTAAGTGAAATAAGTCACACAGAAAAAGAAACTTATCATAAGATATCACTTATAGAGGGAATGTAAAAACCGCTACCCTTGAACTGAATTACAAAACAGAACAGAGTCACACGTTTAGAAAACACACTATGGCTGCTTAACGGGAAAGGTGAGGTGGGGTGATGCATAAAACAAGGGTTTCAAATTAGCTCAGATACCGTTCCATAAACCCAATATGTACTAGACAAGACCTACTCCTTGCTCAGTGAATTGGACTCAACACCCCCTATTCACCGCCCAAGAATATATCTGACTAGTAAGAATCTTAAAACCTATGTATTGATATCTCTCTGTAAGTGAGTCAAGTGGGTGTAAAGTGGCATAAACACAGCAGTGAAAAGCAGCTAAACCCCATTATAAAAATCAATTACTTTTAAAGACCTGTGAAAAAAAGACAGTGAAAGAGAGAGAAATTCTTACAAAATTCGTTTAGGGGCAGTTATGCTACCTGGATTGACCATATCTAGACCCACAGCAGATTGAGACATAAGGGTGGACACTCTTGGGGCTGAGAGGTTTGGTGAGGTTGGGTGAGCAAACGCAGACCCTTTAAAGTAATACTGCGTGGTACCCATCCCATGGGTCCCAAATCTCCAGGTTCAAGGGCATCTTCCTACATCGAAAACATGCATGAGAAACCCAGAAGATGGTACACTGTGTGATCGGGAAAGGTTTCTAAAACGCACCTCATTTTTCATCTCCTTGTGCTCGGGTTCGCCATTCCAGCCGCATTACTAGCAATCTCCCTCCTTGGAGAATCAGCACCTTTAACCTCCTGTTCCGTACAGGTTGCAATTTGTCCTGAGGATGAACGGGAAGAAGGGGGAACCAATGAGAGACTAGCTCTAGGTGTTGGGACAGGCACAGGTCACTCTATTTTCCCATCAGGAAGAAGAATTAACCACAGGCTCAGCCTGCCGCCCGGGACCAGAATAGGGCCTGAAGCAATCCTGCGCGTTTGCGGCCAGCTCCCAAGAAAGCGAGTTGAAAAATGGAGCTCAGGGGCACTGCAATTCACAAACCTGCAGACTTATAAATGATCACTCTCGTCCACAAATATATTGAGGGAAGGCAACGAAGAGGATTTGAAAGCAAGGCAGAATTGCAGGAAACAGATTTCAGGAGGGAGATTCGAATCGCCTTTAAAGCACAGGAAAAGCGGCAAAACCTCGACAAGATGCCCTTGGCCAAAAGGGGCGTATGCGTTTTTTCCTGAATATATTCAGGAAAAAACGCATACGCCCCTTTTGGCCAACCAAGCAACCTGGAAAGGCAAATCAGCGCTACAAAGAAGTCTCGCTTCCCATCGGTCAAAAGGGCCATGCTGAATAAAGTGTCAAAATCAGAAAAGCAGGACAGGCCATGGAGAAACGGGAGCCTTGCTACGCTGATGGGCGGGATGTAAATTGCCAACAGCCACTCCGGAGAAGTGTACGGTGTGTCCTGAAACATCTAAAAAACTCAGGTTAGAGAGCATAGGGCACTTCCACTCATGGGCGTATAAAGTGGGAAAATTAAAAACCAGCAAGACACAGGCACCCCAAAGTTTAGGGCTGCTCTGTTGACAAGAACCTCCAACTTCGTTACACCTTAAATATCCCAGGAAAGAGAAAAATGGATAAAGATGTTGTGGTCCTTATGTAAAATGGAATATCACTCAGCCATGAAATCAACGTCATAAGGCTAGTAGCAGCATGATGAGTGGATTTAGGTCCGACGATTCTAAATGAAATAAGTCACACAGAAAAAGACACTTATCATAAGATATCACTTATAGAGGGAAGGTAAAAACCGCTACCCTTGAACTGAATTACAAAACAGAACAGAGTCACACGTTTAGAAAACACACTATGGCTGCTTAAAGGGAAAGGTGAGGTGGGGCGATGCATAAAACAAGGGTTTCAAATTAGCTCAGATACCGTTCCATAAACCCAATATGTAATAGACAAGACTTACTCCTTGCTCAGTGAATTGGACTCAACACCCCCTATTCACGGCCCAAGAATATATCTGACTAGTAAGAATCTTAAAACCTATGTATTGATATCTCTCTGTAAGTGAGTCAAGTGGGTGTAAAGTGGCATAAACACAGCAGTGAAAAGCAGCTAAACCCCATTATAAAAATCAATTACTTTTAAAAACCTGTGAAAAAAAGACAGTGAAAGAGAGAGAAATTCTTACAAAATTCGTTTAGGGGCAGTGATGCTACCTGGATTGACCATATCTAGACCCACAGCTGATTGAGACATAAGGGTGGACACTCTTGGGGATGAGAGGTTTGGTGAGGTTGGGTGAGGAAACGCAGACCCTTTAAAGTAATACTGCGTGGTACCCATCCCATGGGTCCCAAATCTCCAGGTTCAAGGGCATCTTCCTACATCGAAAACATGCATGAGAAACCCAGAAGATGGTACACCGTGTGATCGGGAAAGGTTTCTCAAACGCACCTCATTTCTCATCTCCTTGTGCTCGGGTTCGCCATTCCAGCCGCTTTACTAACAATCTCCCTCCTTGGAGAATCAGCACCTTTAACCTCCTGTTCCGTACAGGTTGCAATTTGTCCTGAGGATGAACGGGAAGAGGGGAAAACAATGAGAGTCTAGCTCTAGGTGTTGGGACAGGCACAGGTCACTCTATTTTCCCATCAGGAAGAAGAATTAAGCACAGGCTCAGCCTGCCGCCCGGAACCAGAATAGGTCCTGAAGCAATCCTGCGCTTTTGCGGCCAGCTCCCAAGAAAGCGAGTTGAAAAATGGAGCTCAGGGGCACTGCAATTCACAAACCTGCAGACTTATAAATGATCACTCTCGTCCACAAATATATTGAGGGAAGGCAATGAAGAGGATTTGAAAGCAAGGCAGAATTGCAGGAAACAGATTTCAGGAGGGAGATTCGAATCGCCTTTAAAGCACAGGAAAAGCGGCAAAACCTCGACAAGATGCCCTTGGCCAAAAGGGGCGTATGCGTTTTTTCCTGAATATATTCAGGAAAAAACGCATACGCCCCTTTTGGCCAACCAAGCAACCTGGAAAGGCAAATCAGCGCTACAAAGAAGTCTCGCTTCCCATCGGTCAAAAGGGCCATGCTGAATAAAGTGTCAAAATCAGAAATGCAGGACAGGCCATGGAGAAACGGGAGCCTTGCTACGCTGATGGGCGGGATGTAAATTGCCAACAGCCACTCTGGAGAAGTGTACGGTGTGTCCTGAAACATCTAAAAAACTCAGCTTAGAGAGCATAGGGCACTTCCACTCATGGGCGTATAAAGTGGGAAAATTAAAAACCAGCAAGACACAGGCACCCCAAAGTTTAGGGCTGCTCTGTTGACAAGAACCTCCACTTCGTTACACCTTAAATATCCCAGGAAAGAGAAAAATGGATAAAGAAGTTGTGGTCCTTATGTACAATGGAATATCACTCAGCCATGAAATCAACGTCATAAGGCTAGTAGCAGCATGATGAGTGGATTTAGGTACGACGATTCTAAGTGAAATAAGTCACACAGAAAAAGACACTTATCATAAGATATCACTTATAGAGGGAATGTAAAAACCGCTACCCTTGAACTGAATTACAAAACAGAACAGAGTCACACGTTTAGAAAACACACTATGGCTGCTTAACGGGAAAGGTGAGGTGGAGTGATGCATAAAACAAGGGTTTCAAATTAGCTCAGATACCGTTCAATAAACCCAATATGTAATAGACAAGACCTACTCCTTGCTCAGTGAATTGGACTCAACACCCCCTATTCACGGCCTAAGAATATACCTGACTAGCAAGAATCTTAAAACCTATGTATTGATATCTCTCTGTAAGTGAGTCAAGTGGGTGTAAAGTGGCATAAACACAGCAGTGAAAAGCAGCTAAACCCCATTATAAAAATCAATTACTTTTAAAAACCTGTGAAAAAAAGACAGTGAAAGAGAGAGAAATTCTTACAAAATTCGTTTAGGGGCAGTGATGCTACCTGGATTGACCATATCTAGACCCACAGCTGATTGAGACATAAGGGTGGACACTCTTGGGGCTGAGAGGTTTGCTGAGGTTGGGGGAGGAAACGCAGACCCTTTAAAGTAATATTGCGTGGTATCCATCCCATGGGTCCCAAATCTCCAGGTTCAAGGGCATCTTCCTACATCGAAAACATGCATGAGAAACCCAGAAGATGGCACACTGTGTGATCGGGAAAGGTTTCTAAAACGCACCTCATTTCTCATCTCCTTGTGCTCGAATTCGCCATTCCAGCTGCTTTACTAGCAGTCTCCCTCATTGGAGAATCAGCACCTTTAACCTCCTGTTCCGTACAGGTTGCAATTTGTCCTGAGGATGAACGGGAAAAGGGGGAAACAATGAGAGTCTAGCTCTAGGTGTTGGGACAGGCACAGGTCACTCTATTTTCCCATCAGGAAGAAGAATTAAGCACAGGCTCAGCCTGCCGCCCGGGACCAGAATAGGGCCTGAAGCAATCCTGCGCTTTTTCGGCCAGCTCCCAAGAAAACGAGTTTAAAAATGGAGCTCAGGGGCACTGCAATTCACAAACCTGCAGACTTATAAATGACCACTCACGTCCACAAATATATTGAGGGAAGGCAACGAAGAGGATTTGAAAGCAAGGCAGAATTGCAGGAAACAGATTTCAGGAGGGAGATTCGAATCGCCTTTAAAGCACAGGAAAAGCGGCAAAACCTCGACAATGATGCCCTTGGCCAAAAAGGGCGTATGCGTTTTTTCCTGAATATATTCAGGAAAAAACGCATACGCCCTTTTTGGCCAAGCAAGCAACCTGGAAAGGCAAATCAGCGCTACAAAGAAGTGTTGCTTCCCATCGGTCAAAAGGGCCATGCTGAATAAAGTGTCAAAACCAGAAATGCAGGGCAGGCCATGGAGAAACGGGAGCCTTGCTACGCTGATGGGCGGGATGTAAATTGCCAACAGCCACTCTGGAGAAGTGTACGGTGTGTCCTGAAACATCTAAAAAACTCAGCTTAGAGAGCATAGGGCACTTCCACTCATGGGCGTATAAATTGGGAAAACTAAAAATCAGCAAGACACAGGCACCCCAACGTTTAGGGCTGCTCTGTTGACAAGAACCTCCACTTCGTTACACCTTAAATATCTCAGGATAGAGAAAAATGGATAAAGAACTTGTGGTCCTTATGTACAATGGAATATCACTCAGCCATGAAATCAACGTCATAAGGCTAGTAGCAGCATGATGAGTGGATTTAGGTTCGACGATTCTAAGTGAAATAAGTCACACAGAAAAAGAAACTTATCATCAGATATCACTTATAGAGGGAATGTAAAAACCGCTACCCTTGAACTGAATTACAAAACAGAACAGAGTCACACGTTTAGAAAACACACTATGGCTGCTTAACGGGAAAGGTGAGGTGGGGTGATGCATAAAACAAGGGTTTCAAATTAGCTCAGATACCGTTTCATAAACCCAATATGTACTAGACAAGACCTACTCCTTGCTCAGTGAATTGGACTCAACACCCCCTATTCACGGCCCAAGAATATATCTGACTAGTAAGAATCTTAAAACCTATGTATTGATATCTCTCTGTAAGTGAGTCAAGTGGGTGTAAAGTGGCATAAACACAGCAGTGAAAAGCCGCTAAACCCCATTATAAAAATCAATTACTTTTAAAGACCTGTGAAAAAAGGACAGTGAAAGAGAGAGAAATTCTTACAAAATTCGTTTAGGGGCAGTTATGCTACCTGGATTGACCATATCTAGACCCACAGCAGATTGAGACATAAGGGTGGACACTCTTGGGGCTGAGAGGTTTGGTGAGGTTGGGTGAGCAAACGCAGACCCTTTAAAGTAATACTGCGTGGTACCCATCCCATGGGTCCCAAATCTCCAGGTTCAAGGGCATCTTCCTACATCGAAAACATGCATGAGAAACCCAGAAGATGGTACACTGTGTGACCGGGAAAGGTTTCTAAAACGCACCTCATTTTTCATGTCCTTGTGCTCGGGTTCGCCATTCCAGCCGCATTACTAGCAATCTCCCTCCTTGGAGAATCAGCACCTTTAACCTCCTGTTCCGTACAGGTTGCAATTTGTCCTGAGGATGAACGGGAAGAAGGGGGAACCAATGAGAGACTAGCTCTAGGTGTTGGGACAGGCACAGGTCACTCTATTTTCCCATCAGGAAGAAGAATTAACCACAGGCTCAGCCTGCCGCCCGGGACCAAAATAGGGCCTGAAGCAATCCTGCGCGTTTGCGGCCAGCTCCCAAGAAAGCGAGTTGAAAAATGGAGCTCAGGGGCACTGCAATTCACAAACCTGCAGACTTATAAATGATCACTCTCGTCCACAAATATATTGAGGGAAGGCAACGAAGAGGATGTGAAAGCAAGGCAGAATTGCAGGAAACAGATTTCAGGAGGGAGATTCGAATCGCCTTTAAAGCACAGGAAAAGCGGCAAAACCTCGACAAGATGCCCTTGGCCAAAAGGGGCGTATGCGTTTTTTCCTGAATATATTCAGGAAAAAACGCATAAGCCCCTTTTGGCCAACCAAGCAACCTGGAAAGGCAAATCAGCGGTACAAAGAAGTCTCGCTTCCCATCGGTCAAAAGGGCCATGCTGAATAAAGTGTCAAAATCAGAAATGCAGGACAGGCCATGGAGAAACGGGAGCCTTGCTACGCTGATGGGCGGGATGTAAATTGCCAACAGCCACTCTGGAGAAGTGTACGGTGTGTCCTGAAACATCTAAAAAACTCAGCTTAGAGAGCATAGGGCACTTCCACTCATGGGCGTATAAAGTGGGAAAATTAAAAACCAGCAAGACACAGGCACCCCAAAGTTTAGGGCTGCTCTGTTGACAAGAACCTCCACTTCGTTACACCTTAAATATCCCAGGAAAGAGAAAAATGGATAAAGAAGTTGTGGTCCTTATGTACAATGGAATATCACTCAGCCATGAAATCAACGTCATAAGGCTAGTAGCAGCATGATGAGTGGATTTAGGTACGACGATTCTAAGTGAAATAAGTCACACAGAAAAAGACACTTATCATAAGATATCACTTATAGAGGGAATGTAAAAACCGCTACCCTTGAAATGAATTACAAAACAGAACAGAGTCACACGTTTAGAAAACACACTATGGCTGCTTAACGGGAAAGGTGAGGTGGGGTGATGCATAAAACAAGGGTTTCAAATTAGCTCAGATACTGTTCGATAAACCCAATATGTACTAGACAAGACCTACTCCTTGCTCAGTGAATTGGACTCAAAACCCCCTATTCACGGCCCAAGAATATATCTGACTAGTAAGAATCTTAAAACCTATGTATTGATATCTCTCTGTAAGTGAGTCAAGTGGGTGTAAAGTGGCATAAACACAGCAGTGAAAAGCAGCTAAACCCCATTATAAAAATCAATTACTTTTAAAAACCTGTGAAAAAAAGACAGTGAAAGAGAGAGAAATTCTTACAAAATTCGTTTAGGGGCAGTGATGCTACCTGGATTGACCATATCTAGACCCACAGCTGATTGAGACATAAGGGTGGACACTCTTGGGGCTGAGAGGTTTGCTGAGGTTGGGGGAGGAAACGCAGACCCTTTAAAGTAATATTGCGTGGTACCCATCCCATGGGTCCCAAATCTCCAGGTTCAAGGGCATCTTCCTACATCGAAAACATGCATGAGAAACCCAGAAGATGGCACACTGTGTGATCGGGAAAGGTTTCTAAAACGCACCTCATTTCTCATCTCCTTGTGCTCGAATTCGCCATTCCAGCTGCTTTACTAGCAGTCTCCCTCATTGGAGAATCAGCACCTTTAACCTCCTGTTCCGCACAGGTTGCAATTTGTCCTGAGGATGAACGGGAAGAAGGGGGAACCAATGAGAGACTAGCTCTAGGTGTTGGGACAGGCACAGGTCACTCTATTTTCCCATCAGGAAGAAGAATTAAGCACAGGCTCAGCCTGCCGCCCGGGACCAGAATAGGGCCTGAAGCAATCCTGCGCTTTTGCGGCCAGCTCCCAAGAAAGCGAGTTGAAAAATGGAGCTCAGGGGCACTGCAATTCACAAACCTGCAGACTTATAAATGATCACTCTCGTCCACAAATATATTGAGGGAAGGCAACGAAGAGGATTTGAAAGCAAGGCAGAATTGCAGGAAACAGATTTCAGGAGGGAGATTCGAATCGCCTTTAAAGCACAGGAAAAGCGGCAAAACCTCGACAATGATGCCCTTGGCCAAAAAGGGCGTATGCGTTTTTTCCTGAATATATTCAGGAAAAAACGCATACGCCCTTTTTGGCCAACCAAGCAACCTGGAAAGGCAAATCAGCGCTACAAAGAAGTCTCGCTTCCCATCGGTCAAAAGGGCCATGCTGAATAAAGTGTCAAAACCAGAAATGCAGGGCAGGCCATGGAGAAACGGGAGCCTTGCTACGCTGATGGGCGGGATGTAAATTGCCAACAGCCACTCTGGAGAAGTGTACGGTGTGTCCTGAAACATCTAAAAAACTCAGCTTAGAGAGCATAGGGCACTTCCACTCATGGGCGTATAAATTGGGAAAACTAAAAATCAGCAAGACACAGGCACCCCAACGTTTAGGGCTGCTCTGTTGACAAGAACCTCCACTTCGTTACACCTTAAATATCTCAGGATAGAGAAAAATGGATAAATAAGTTGTGGTCCTTATGTACAATGGAATATCACTCAGCCATGAAATCAACGTCATAAGGCTAGTAGCAGCATGATGAGTGGATTTAGGTACGACGATTCTAAGTGAAATAAGTCACACAGAAAAAGAAACTTATCATAAGATATCACTTATAGAGGGAATGTAAAAACCGCTACCCTTGAACTGAATTACAAAACAGAACAGAGTCACACGTTTAGAAAACACACTATGGCTGTTTAACGGGAAAGGTGAGGTGGGGTGATGCATAAAACAAGGGTTTCAAATTAGCTCAGATACCGTTCCATAAACCCAATATGTACTAGACAAGACCTACTCCTTGCTCAGTGAATTGGACTCAACACCCCCTATTCACGGCCCAAGAATATATCTGACTAGTAAGAATCTTAAAACCTATGTATTGATATCTCTCTGTAAGTGAGTCAAGTGGGTGTAAAGTGGCATAAACACAGCAGTGAAAAGCAGCTAAATCCCATTAAAAAAATCAATTACTTTTAAAGACCTGTGAAAAAAAGACAGTGAAAGAGAGAGAAATTCTTACAAAATTCGTTTAGGGGCAGTTATGCTACCTGGATTGACCATATCTAGACCCACAGCAGATTGAGACATAAGGGTGGACACTCTTGGGGCTGAGAGGTTTGGTGAGGTTGGGTGAGCAAACGCAGACCCTTTAAAGTAATACTGCGTGGTACCCATCCCATGGGTCCCAAATCTCCAGGTTCAAGGGCATCTTCCTACATCGAAAACATGCATGAGAAACCCAGAAGATGGTACACTGTGTGATCGGGAAAGGTTTCTAAAACGCACCTCATTTTTCATGTCCTTGTGCTCGGGTTCGCCATTCCTGCCGCATTACTAGCAATCTCCCTCCTTGGAGAATCAGCACCTTTAACCTCCTGTTCCGTACAGGTTGCAATTTGTCCTGAGGATGAACGGGAAGAAGGGGGAACCAATGAGAGACTAGCTCTAGGTGTTGGGACAGGCACAGGTCACTCTATTTTCCCATCAGGAAGAAGAATTAACCACAGGCTCAGCCTGCCGCCCGGGACCAGAATAGGGCCTGAAGCAATCCTGCGCGTTTGCGGCCAGCTCCCAAGAAAGCGAGTTGAAAAATGGAGCTCAGGGGCACTGCAATTCACAAACCTGCAGACTTATAAATGATCACTCTCGTCCACAAATATATTGAGGGAAGGCAACGAAGAGGATTTGAAAGCAAGGCAGAATTGCAGGAAACAGATTTCAGGAGGGAGATTCGAATCGCCTTTAAAGCACAGGAAAAGCGGCAAAACCTCGACAAGATGCCCTTGGCCAAAAGGGGCGTATGCGTTTTTTCCTGAATATATTCAGGAAAAAACGCATACGCCCCTTTTGGCCAACCAAGCAACCTGGAAAGGCAAATCAGCGCTACAAAGAAGTCTCGCTTCCCATCAGTCAAAAGGGCCATGCTGAATAAAGTGTCAAAATCAGAAATGCAGGACAGGCCATGGAGAAACGGGAGCCTTGCTACGCTGATGGGCGGGATGTAAATTGCCAACAGCCACTCTGGAGAAGTGTACGGTGTGTCCTGAAACATCTAAAAAACTCAGCTTAGAGAGCATAGGGCACTTCCACTCATGGGCGTATAAAGTGGGAAAATTAAAAACCAGCAAGACACAGGCACCCCAAAGTTTAGGGCTGCTCTGTTGACAAGAACCTCCACTTCGTTACACCTTAAATATCCCAGGAAAGAGAAAAATGGATAAAGAAGTTGTGGTCCTTATGTACAATGGAATATCACTCAGCCATGAAATCAACGTCATAAGGCTAGTAGCAGCATGATGAGTGGATTTAGGTACGACGATTCTAAGTGAAATAAGTCACACAGAAAAAGACACTTATCATAAGATATCACTTATAGAGGGAATGTAAAAACCGCTACCCTTGAACTGAATTACAAAACAGAACAGAGTCACACGTTTAGAAAACACACTATGGCTGCTTAACGGGAAAGGTGAGGTGGAGTGATGCATAAAACAAGGGTTTCAAATTAGCTCAGATACCGTTCAATAAACCCAATATGTAATAGACAAGACCTACTCCTTGCTCAGTGAATTGGACTCAACACCCCCTATTCACGGCCCAAGAATATACCTGACTAGCAAGAATCTTAAAACCTATGTATTGATATCTCTCTGTAAGTGAGTCAAGTGGGTGTAAAGTGGCATAAACACAGCAGTGAAAAGCAGCTAAACCCCATTATAAAAATCAATTACTTTTAAAAACCTGTGAAAAAAAGACAGTGAAAGAGAGAGAAATTCTTACAAAATTCGTTTAGGGGCAGTGATGCTACCTGGATTGACCATATCTAGACCCACAGCTGATTGAGACATAAGGCTGGACACTCTTGGGGCTGAGAGGTTTGCTGAGGTTGGGGGAGGAAACGCAGACCCTTTAAAGTAATATTGCGTGGTACCCATCCCATGGGTCCCAAATCTCCAGGTTCAAGGGCATCTTCCTACATCGAAAACATGCATGAGAAACCCAGAAGATGGCACACTGTGTGATCGGGAAAGGTTTCTAAAACGCACCTCATTTCTCATCTCCTTGTGCTCGAATTCGCCATTCCAGCTGCTTTACTAGCAGTCTCCCTCATTGGAGAATCAGCACCTTTAACCTCCTGTTCCGTACAGGTTGCAATTTGTCCTGAGGATGAACGGGAAAAGGGGGAAACAATGAGAGTCTAGCTCTAGGTGTTGGGACAGGCACAGGTAACTCTATTTTCCCATCAGGAAGAAGAATTAAGCACAGGCTCAGCCTGCCGCCCGGAACCAGAATAGGGCCTGAAGCAATCCTGCGCTTTTGCGGCCAGCTCCCAAGAAAGCGAGTTGAAAAATGGAGCTCAGGGGCACTGCAATTCACAAACCTGCAGACTTATAAATGACCACTCTCGTCCACAAATATATTGAGGGAAGGCAACGAAGAGGATTTGAAAGCAAGGCAGAATTGCAGGAAACAGATTTCAGGAGGGAGATTCGAATCGCCTTTAAAGCACAGGAAAAGCGGCAAAACCTCGACAATGATGCCCTTGGCCAAAAAGGGCGTATGCGTTTTTTCCTGAATATATTCAGGAAAAAACGCATACGCCCTTTTTGGCCAAGCAAGCAACCTGGAAAGGCAAATCAGCGCTACAAAGAAGTCTCGCTTCCCATCGGTCAAAAGGGCCATGCTGAATAAAGTGTCAAAACCAGAAATGCAGGGCAGGCCATGGAGAAACGGGAGCCTTGCTACGCTGATGGGCGGGATGTAAATTGCCAACAGCCACTCTGGAGAAGTGTACGGTGTGTCCTGAAACATCTAAAAAACTCAGCTTAGAGAGCATAGGGCACTTCCACTCATGGGCGTATAAATTGGGAAAACTAAAAATCAGCAAGACACAGGCACCCCAACGTTTAGGGCTGCTCTGTTGACAAGAACCTCCACTTCGTTACACCTTAAATATCTCAGGATAGAGAAAAATGGATAAATAAGTTGTGGTCCTTATGTACAATGGAATATCACTCAGCCATGAAATCAACGTCATAAGGCTAGTAGCAGCATGATGAGTGGATTTAGGTACGACGATTCTAAGTGAAATAAGTCACACAGAAAAAGAAACTTATCATAAGATATCACTTATAGAGGGAATGTAAAAACCGCTACCCTTGAACTGAATTACAAAACAGAACAGAGTCACACGTTTAGAAAACACACTATGGCTGCTTAACGGGAAAGGTGAGGTGGGGTGATGCATAAAACAAGGGTTTCAAATTAGCTCAGATACCGTTCCATAAACCCAATATGTACTAGACAAGACCTACTCCTTGCTCAGTGAATTGGACTCAAAACCCCCTATTCACGGCACAAGAATATATCTAACTAGTAAGAATCTTAAAACCTATTTATTGATATCTCTCTGTAAGTGAGTCATGTGGGTGTAAAGTGACATAAACACAGCAGTGAAAAGCAGCTAAACCCCATTATAAAAATCAATTACTTTTAAAAACCTGTGAAAAAAAGACAGTGAAAGAGAGAGAAATTCTTACAAAATTCGTTTAGGGGAAGTTATGCTACCTGGATTGACCATATCTAGACCCACAGCTGATTGAGACATAAGGGTGGACACTCTTGGGGATGAGAGGTTTGGTGAGGTTGGGGGAGGAAACGCAGACCCTTTAAAGTAATATTGCGTGGTACCCATCCCATGGGTCCCAAATCTCCAGGTTCAAGGGCATCTTCCTACATCGAAAACATGCATGAGAAACCCAGAAGATGGTACACCATGTGATCGAGAAAGGTTTCTAAAACGCACCTCATTTCTCATCTCCTTGTGCTCGGGTCCGCCATTCCAGCCGCTTTACTAGCAACCTCCCTCCTTGGAGAATCATCACCTTTAACCTCCTGTTCCGTACAGGTTGAAATTTGTCCTGAGGATGAACGGGAAGAGGGGAAAACAATGAGAGACTAGCTCTACGTGTTGGGACAGGCACAGGTCACTCTATTTTCCCATCAGTAAGAAGAATTAACCACAGGCTCAGCCTGCCGCCCGGGACCAGAATAGGGCCTGAAGCAATCCTGCGCTTTTGCGGCCAGCTCCCAAGAAAGCGAGTTGAAAAATGGAGCTCAGGGGCACTGCAATTCACAAACCTGCAGACTTATAAATGATCACTCTCGTCCACAAATATATTGAGGGAAGGCAACGAAGAGGATTTGAAAGCAAGGCAGAATTGCAGGAAACAGATTTCAGGAGGGAGATTCGAATCGCCTTTAAAGCACAGGAAAAGCGGCAAAACCTCGTCAATGATGCCCTTGGCCAAAAAGGGCGTATGCGTTTTTTCCTGAATATATTCCGGAAAAAACGCATACGCCCTTTTTGGCCAACCAAGCAACCTGGAAAGGCAAATCAGCGCTACAAAGAAGTCTCACTTCCCATCGGTCAAAAGGGCCATGCTGAATAAAGTGTCAAAACCAGAAATGCAGGACAGGCCATGTAGAAACGGGAGCCTTGCTACGCTGATGGGCGGGATGTAAATTGCCAACAGCCACTCTGGAGAAGTGTACGGTGTGTCCTGAAACATCTAAAAAACTCAGGTTAGAGAGCATAGGGCACTTCCACTCATGGGCGTATAAAGTGGGAAAATTAAAAACCAGCAAGACACAGGCACCCCAAAGTTTAGGGCTGCTCTGTTGACAAGAACCTCCAACTTCGTTACACCTTAAATATCCCAGGAAAGAGAAAAATGGATAAAGATGTTGTGGTCCTTATGTACAATGGAATATCACTCAGCCATGAAATCAACGTCATAAGGCTAGTAGCAGCATGATGAGTGGATTTAGGTACGACGATTCTAAGTGAAATAAGTCACACAGAAAAAGACACTTATCATAAGATATCACTTATAGAGGGAATGTAAAAACCGCTACCCTTGAACTGAATTACAAAACAGAACAGAGTCACACGTTTAGAAAACACACTATGGCTGCTTAACGGGAAAGGTGAGGCGGGGTGATGCATAAAACAAGGGTTTCAAATTAGCTCAGATACCGTTCCTTAAACCCAATATGTAATAGACAAGACCTACTCCTTGCTCAGTGACTTGGACTCAACACCCCCTATTCACGGCCCAAGAATATATCTGACTAGTAAGAATTTTAAAACCTATGTATTGATATCTCTCTGTAAGTGAGTCAAGTGGGTGTAAAGTGACATAAACACAGCAGTGAAAAGCAGCTAAACCCCATTATAAAAATCAATTACTTTTAAAAACCTGTGAAAAAAAGACAGTGAAAGAGAGAGAAATTCTTACAAAATTCGTTTAGGGGCAGTGATGCTACCTGGATTGACCATATCTAGACCCACAGCTGATTGAGACATAAGGGTGGACACTCTTGGGGCTGAGAGGTTTGGTGAGGTTGGGTGAGGAAACGCAGACCCTTTAAAGTAATACTGCGTGGTACCCATCCCATGGGTTCCAAATCTCCAGGTTCAAGGGCATCTTCCTACATCGAAAACATGCATGAGAAACCCAGAAGATGGTACACCATGTGATCGAGAAAGGTTTCTAAAACGCACCTCATTTCTCATCTCCTTGTGCTCGGGTCCGCCATTCCAGCCGCTTAACTAGCAACCTCCCTCCTTGGAGAATCAGCACCTTTAACCTCCTGTTCCGTACAGGTTGCAATTTGTCCTGAGGATGAACGGGAAGATGGTAAAACAATGAGAGACTAGCTCTAGGTGTTGGGACAGGCACAGGTCACTCTATTTTCCCATCAGGAAGAAGAATTAACCACAGGCTCAGCCTGCCGCCCGGGACCAGAATAGGGCCAGAAGCAATCCTGCGCTTTTGCGGCCAGCTCCCAAGAAAGCGAGTTGAAAAATGGAGCTCAGGGGCACTGCAATTCACAAACCTGCAGACTTATAAATGATCACTCTCGTCCACAAATATATTGAGGGAAGGCAACGAAGAGGATTTGAAAGCAAGGCAGAATTGCAGGAAACAGATTTCAGGAGGGAGATTCGAATCGCCTTTAAAGCACAGGAAAAGCGGCAAAACCTCGTCAATGATGCCCTTGGCCAAAAAGGGCGTATGCGTTTTATCCTGAATATATTCCGGAAAAAACGCATACGCCCTTTTTGGCCAACCAAGCAACCTGGAAAGGCAAATCAGCGCTACAAAGAAGTCTCGCTTCCCATCGGTCAAAAGGGCCATGCTGAATAAAGTGTCAAAACCAGAAATGCAGGACAGGCCATGGAGAAACGGGAGCCTTGCTACGCTGATGGGCGGGATGTAAATTGCCAACAGCCACTCTGGAGAAGTGTACGGTGTGTCCTGAAACATCTAAAAAACTCAGCTTAGAGAGCATAGGGCACTTCCACTCATGGGCGTATAAAGTGGGAAAATTAAAAACCAGCAAGACACAGGCACCCCAAAGTTTAGGGCTGCTCTGTTGACAAGAACCTCCAACTTCGTTACACCTTAAATATCCCAGGAAAGAGAAAAATGGATAAAGATGTTGTGGTCCTTATGTACAATGGAATATCACTCAGCCATGAAATCAACGTCATAAGGCTAGTAGCAGCATGATGAGTGGATTTAGGTACGACGATTCTAAGTGAAATAAGTCACACAGAAAAAGACACTTATCATAAGATATCACTTATAGAGGGAATGTAAAAACCGCTACCCTTGAACTGAATTACAAAACAGAACAGAGTCACACGTTTAGAAAACACACTATGGCTGCTTAACGGGAAAGGTGAGGTGGGGTGATGCATAAAACAAGGGTTTCAAATTAGCTCAGATACCGTTCCTTAAACCCAATATGTAATAGACAAGACCTACTCCTTGCTCAGTGACTTGGACTCAACACCCCCTATTCACGGCCCAAGAATATATCTGACTAGTAAGAATCTTAAAACCTATGTATTGATATCTCTCTGTAAGTGAGTCAAGTGGGTGTAAAGTGGCATAAACACAGCAGTGAAAAGCAGCTAAACCCCATTATAAAAATCAATTACTTTTAAAAACCTGTGAAAAAAAGACAGTGAAAGAGAGAGAAATTCTTACAAAATTCGTTTAGGGGCAGTGATGCTACCTGGATTGACCATATCTAGACCCACAGCTGATTGAGACATAAGGCTGGACACTCTTGGGGCTGAGAGGTTTGCTGAGGTTGGGGGAGGAAACGCAGACCCTTTAAAGTAATATTGCGTGGTACCCATCCCATGGGTCCCAAATCTCCAGGTTCAAGGGCATCTTCCTACATCGAAAACATGCATGAGAAACCCAGAAGATGGCACACTGTGTGATCGGGAAAGGTTTCTAAAACGCACCTCATTTCTCATCTCCTTGTGCTCGAATTCGCCATTCCAGCTGCTTTACTAGCAGTCTCCCTCATTGGAGAATCAGCACCTTTAACCTCCTGTTCCGTACAGGTTGCAATTTGTCCTGAGGATGAACGGGAAAAGGGGGAAACAATGAGAGTCTAGCTCTAGGTGTTGGGACAGGCACAGGTAACTCTATTTTCCCATCAGGAAGAAGAATTAAGCACAGGCTCAGCCTGCCGCCCGGAACCAGAATAGGGCCTGAAGCAATCCTGCGCTTTTGCGGCCAGCTCCCAAGAAAGCGAGTTGAAAAATGGAGCTCAGGGGCACTGCAATTCACAAACCTGCAGACTTATAAATGACCACTCTCGTCCACAAATATATTGAGGGAAGGCAACGAAGAGGATTTGAAAGCAAGGCAGAATTGCAGGAAACAGATTTCAGGAGGGAGATTCGAATCGCCTTTAAAGCACAGGAAAAGCGGCAAAACCTCGACAATGATGCCCTTGGCCAAAAAGGGCGTATGCGTTTTTTCCTGAATATATTCAGGAAAAAACGCATACGCCCTTTTTGGCCAAGCAAGCAACCTGGAAAGGCAAATCAGCGCTACAAAGAAGTCTCGCTTCCCATCGGTCAAAAGGGCCATGCTGAATAAAGTGTCAAAACCAGAAATGCAGGGCAGGCCATGGAGAAACGGGAGCCTTGCTACGCTGATGGGCGGGATGTAAATTGCCAACAGCCACTCTGGAGAAGTGTACGGTGTGTCCTGAAACATCTAAAAAACTCAGCTTAGAGAGCATAGGGCACTTCCACTCATGGGCGTATAAATTGGGAAAACTAAAAATCAGCAAGACACAGGCACCCCAACGTTTAGGGCTGCTCTGTTGACAAGAACCTCCACTTCGTTACACCTTAAATATCTCAGGATAGAGAAAAATGGATAAATAAGTTGTGGTCCTTATGTACAATGGAATATCACTCAGCCATGAAATCAACGTCATAAGGCTAGTAGCAGCATGATGAGTGGATTTAGGTACGACGATTCTAAGTGAAATAAGTCACACAGAAAAAGAAACTTATCATAAGATATCACTTATAGAGGGAATGTAAAAACCGCTACCCTTGAACTGAATTACAAAACAGAACAGAGTCACACGTTTAGAAAACACACTATGGCTGCTTAACGGGAAAGGTGAGGTGGGGTGATGCATAAAACAAGGGTTTCAAATTAGCTCAGATACCGTTCCATAAACCCAATATGTACTAGACAAGACCTACTCCTTGCTCAGTGAATTGGACTCAAAACCCCCTATTCACGGCACAAGAATATATCTAACTAGTAAGAATCTTAAAACCTATTTATTGATATCTCTCTGTAAGTGAGTCATGTGGGTGTAAAGTGACATAAACACAGCAGTGAAAAGCAGCTAAACCCCATTATAAAAATCAATTACTTTTAAAAACCTGTGAAAAAAAGACAGTGAAAGAGAGAGAAATTCTTACAAAATTCGTTTAGGGGAAGTTATGCTACCTGGATTGACCATATCTAGACCCACAGCTGATTGAGACATAAGGGTGGACACTCTTGGGGATGAGAGGTTTGGTGAGGTTGGGGGAGGAAACGCAGACCCTTTAAAGTAATATTGCGTGGTACCCATCCCATGGGTCCCAAATCTCCAGGTTCAAGGGCATCTTCCTACATCGAAAACATGCATGAGAAACCCAGAAGATGGTACACCATGTGATCGAGAAAGGTTTCTAAAACGCACCTCATTTCTCATCTCCTTGTGCTCGGGTCCGCCATTCCAGCCGCTTTACTAGCAACCTCCCTCCTTGGAGAATCATCACCTTTAACCTCCTGTTCCGTACAGGTTGAAATTTGTCCTGAGGATGAACGGGAAGAGGGGAAAACAATGAGAGACTAGCTCTACGTGTTGGGACAGGCACAGGTCACTCTATTTTCCCATCAGTAAGAAGAATTAACCACAGGCTCAGCCTGCCGCCCGGGACCAGAATAGGGCCTGAAGCAATCCTGCGCTTTTGCGGCCAGCTCCCAAGAAAGCGAGTTGAAAAATGGAGCTCAGGGGCACTGCAATTCACAAACCTGCAGACTTATAAATGATCACTCTCGTCCACAAATATATTGAGGGAAGGCAACGAAGAGGATTTGAAAGCAAGGCAGAATTGCAGGAAACAGATTTCAGGAGGGAGATTCGAATCGCCTTTAAAGCACAGGAAAAGCGGCAAAACCTCGTCAATGATGCCCTTGGCCAAAAAGGGCGTATGCGTTTTTTCCTGAATATATTCCGGAAAAAACGCATACGCCCTTTTTGGCCAACCAAGCAACCTGGAAAGGCAAATCAGCGCTACAAAGAAGTCTCACTTCCCATCGGTCAAAAGGGCCATGCTGAATAAAGTGTCAAAACCAGAAATGCAGGACAGGCCATGTAGAAACGGGAGCCTTGCTACGCTGATGGGCGGGATGTAAATTGCCAACAGCCACTCTGGAGAAGTGTACGGTGTGTCCTGAAACATCTAAAAAACTCAGGTTAGAGAGCATAGGGCACTTCCACTCATGGGCGTATAAAGTGGGAAAATTAAAAACCAGCAAGACACAGGCACCCCAAAGTTTAGGGCTGCTCTGTTGACAAGAACCTCCAACTTCGTTACACCTTAAATATCCCAGGAAAGAGAAAAATGGATAAAGATGTTGTGGTCCTTATGTACAATGGAATATCACTCAGCCATGAAATCAACGTCATAAGGCTAGTAGCAGCATGATGAGTGGATTTAGGTACGACGATTCTAAGTGAAATAAGTCACACAGAAAAAGACACTTATCATAAGATATCACTTATAGAGGGAATGTAAAAACCGCTACCCTTGAACTGAATTACAAAACAGAACAGAGTCACACGTTTAGAAAACACACTATGGCTGCTTAACGGGAAAGGTGAGGCGGGGTGATGCATAAAACAAGGGTTTCAAATTAGCTCAGATACCGTTCCTTAAACCCAATATGTAATAGACAAGACCTACTCCTTGCTCAGTGACTTGGACTCAACACCCCCTATTCACGGCCCAAGAATATATCTGACTAGTAAGAATTTTAAAACCTATGTATTGATATCTCTCTGTAAGTGAGTCAAGTGGGTGTAAAGTGACATAAACACAGCAGTGAAAAGCAGCTAAACCCCATTATAAAAATCAATTACTTTTAAAAACCTGTGAAAAAAAGACAGTGAAAGAGAGAGAAATTCTTACAAAATTCGTTTAGGGGCAGTGATGCTACCTGGATTGACCATATCTAGACCCACAGCTGATTGAGACATAAGGGTGGACACTCTTGGGGCTGAGAGGTTTGGTGAGGTTGGGTGAGGAAACGCAGACCCTTTAAAGTAATACTGCGTGGTACCCATCCCATGGGTTCCAAATCTCCAGGTTCAAGGGCATCTTCCTACATCGAAAACATGCATGAGAAACCCAGAAGATGGTACACCATGTGATCGAGAAAGGTTTCTAAAACGCACCTCATTTCTCATCTCCTTGTGCTCGGGTCCGCCATTCCAGCCGCTTAACTAGCAACCTCCCTCCTTGGAGAATCAGCACCTTTAACCTCCTGTTCCGTACAGGTTGCAATTTGTCCTGAGGATGAACGGGAAGATGGTAAAACAATGAGAGACTAGCTCTAGGTGTTGGGACAGGCACAGGTCACTCTATTTTCCCATCAGGAAGAAGAATTAACCACAGGCTCAGCCTGCCGCCCGGGACCAGAATAGGGCCAGAAGCAATCCTGCGCTTTTGCGGCCAGCTCCCAAGAAAGCGAGTTGAAAAATGGAGCTCAGGGGCACTGCAATTCACAAACCTGCAGACTTATAAATGATCACTCTCGTCCACAAATATATTGAGGGAAGGCAACGAAGAGGATTTGAAAGCAAGGCAGAATTGCAGGAAACAGATTTCAGGAGGGAGATTCGAATCGCCTTTAAAGCACAGGAAAAGCGGCAAAACCTCGTCAATGATGCCCTTGGCCAAAAAGGGCGTATGCGTTTTATCCTGAATATATTCCGGAAAAAACGCATACGCCCTTTTTGGCCAACCAAGCAACCTGGAAAGGCAAATCAGCGCTACAAAGAAGTCTCGCTTCCCATCGGTCAAAAGGGCCATGCTGAATAAAGTGTCAAAACCAGAAATGCAGGACAGGCCATGGAGAAACGGGAGCCTTGCTACGCTGATGGGCGGGATGTAAATTGCCAACAGCCACTCTGGAGAAGTGTACGGTGTGTCCTGAAACATCTAAAAAACTCAGCTTAGAGAGCATAGGGCACTTCCACTCATGGGCGTATAAAGTGGGAAAATTAAAAACCAGCAAGACACAGGCACCCCAAAGTTTAGGGCTGCTCTGTTGACAAGAACCTCCAACTTCGTTACACCTTAAATATCCCAGGAAAGAGAAAAATGGATAAAGATGTTGTGGTCCTTATGTACAATGGAATATCACTCAGCCATGAAATCAACGTCATAAGGCTAGTAGCAGCATGATGAGTGGATTTAGGTACGACGATTCTAAGTGAAATAAGTCACACAGAAAAAGACACTTATCATAAGATATCACTTATAGAGGGAATGTAAAAACCGCTACCCTTGAACTGAATTACAAAACAGAACAGAGTCACACGTTTAGAAAACACACTATGGCTGCTTAACGGGAAAGGTGAGGTGGGGTGATGCATAAAACAAGGGTTTCAAATTAGCTCAGATACCGTTCCTTAAACCCAATATGTAATAGACAAGACCTACTCCTTGCTCAGTGACTTGGACTCAACACCCCCTATTCACGGCCCAAGAATATATCTGACTAGTAAGAATCTTAAAACCTATGTATTGATATCTCTCTGTAAGTGAGTCAAGTGGGTGTAAAGTGACATAAACACAGCAGTGAAAAGCAGCTAAACCCCATTATAAAAATCAATTACTTTTAAAAACCTGTGAAAAAAAGACAGTGAAAGAGAGAGAAATTCTTACAAAATTCGTTTAGGGGCAGTGATGCTACCTGGATTGACCATATCTAGACCCACAGCTGATTGAGACATAAGGGTGGACACTCTTGGGGCTGAGAGGTTTGGTGAGGTTGGGTGAGGAAACGCAGACCCTTTAAAGTAATATTGCGTGGTACCCATCCCATGGGTCCCAAATCTCCAGGTTCAAGGGCATCTTCCTACATTGAAAACATGCATGAGAAACCCAGAAGATGGCACACTGTGTGATCGGGAAAGGTTTCTAAAACGCACCTCATTTCTCATCTCCTTGTGCTCGAATTCGCCATTCCAGCTGCTTTACTAGCAGTCTCCCTCATTGGAGAATCAGCACCTTTAACCTCCTGTTCCGTACAGGTTGCAATTTGTCCTGAGGATGAACGGGAAAAGGGGGAAACAATGAGAGTCTAGCTCTAGGTGTTGGGACAGGCACGGGTCACTCTATTTTCCCATTAGGAAGAAGAATTAAGCACAGGATCAGCCTGCCGCCCGGAACCAGAATAGGGCCTGAAGCAATCCTGCGCTTTTGCGGCCAGCTCCCAAGAAAGCGAGTTGAAAAATGGAGCTCAGGGGCACTGCAATTCACAAACATGCAGACTTATAAATGACCACTCTCGTCCACAAATATATTGAGGGAAGGCAACGAAGAGGATTTGAAAGCAAGGCAGAATTGCAGGAAACAGATTTCAGGAGGGAGATTCGAATCGCCTTTAAAGCACAGGAAAAGCGGCAAAACCTCGACAATGATGCCCTTGGCCAAAAAGGGCGTATGCGTTTTTTCCTGAATATATTCAGGAAAAAACGCATACGCCCTTTTTGGCCAACCAAGCAACCTGGAAAGGAAATTCAGCGCTACAAAGAAGTCTCGCTTCCCATCGGTCAAAAGGGCCATGCTGAAAAAAGTGTCAAAACCAGAAATGCAGGGCAGGCCATGGAGAAACGGGAGCCGTGCTACGCTGATGGGCGGGATGTAAATTACCAACAGCCACTCTGGAGAAGTGTACGGTGTGTCCTGAAACATCTAAAAAACTCAGCTTAGAGAGCATAGGGCACTTCCACTCATGGGCGTATAAATTGGGAAAACTAAAAATCAGTAAGACACAGGCACCCCAACGTTTAGGGCTGATCTGTTGACAAGAACCTCCACTTCGTTACACCTTAAATATCTCAGGATAGAGAAAAATGGATAAATAAGTTGTGGTCCTTATGTACAATGGAATATCACTCAGCCATGAAATCAACGTCATAAGGCTAGTAGCAGCATGATGAGTGGATTTAGGTACGACGATTCTAAGTGAAATAAGTCACACAGAAAAAGACACTTATCATAAGATATCACTTATAGAGGGAATGTAAAAACCGCTACCCTTGAACTGAATTACAAAACAGAACAGAGTCACACGTTTAGAAAACACACTCTGGCTGCTTAAAGGGAAAGGTGAGGTGGGGTGATGCATAAAACAAGGGTTTCAAATTAGCTCAGATACCGTTCCATAAACCCAATATGTAATAGACAAGACCTACTCCTTGCTCAGTGAATTGGACTCAACACCCCCTATTAACGGCCCAAGAATATATATGACTAGTAAGAATCTTAAAACCTATGTATTGATATCTCTTTGTAAGTGAGTCAAGTGGGTGTAAAGTGGCATAAACACAGCAGTGAAAAGCAGCTAAACCCCATTATAAAAATCAATTACTTTTAAAAATCTGTGAAAAAAAGACAGTGAAAGAGAGAGAAATTCTTACAAAATTCGTTTAGGGGCAGTTATGCTACCTGGATTGACCATATCTAGACCCACAGCTGATTGAGACATAAGGGTGGACACTCTTGGGGCTGAGAGGTTTGGTGAGGTTGGGTGAGCAAACGCAGACCCTTTAAAGTAATACTGCGTGGTACCCATCCCATGGGTCCCAAATATCCAGGTTCAAGGGCATCTTCCTACATCGAAATCATGCATGAGAAACCCAGAAGATGGTACACTGTGTGATCGGGAAAGGTTTCTAAAACGCACCTCATTTCTCATGTCCTTGTGCTCGGGTTCGCCATTCCAGCCGCTTTACTTGCAACCTCCCTCCTTGGAGAATCAGCACCTTTAACCTCCTGTTCCGTACAGGTTGCAATTTATCCTGCGGATGAACGGGAAGAGGGGAAAACAATGAGAGACTAGCTCTAGGTGTTGGGACAGGCACAGGTCACTCTATTTTCCCATCAGGAAGAAGAATTAAGCACAGGCTCAGCCTGCCGCCTGGGACCAGAATAGGGCCTGAAGCAATCCTGCGCTTTTGCGGCCAGCTCCCAAGAAAGCGAGTTGAAAAATGGAGCTCAGGGGCACTGCAATTCACAAACCTGCAGACTTATAAATGATCACTCTCGTCCACAAATATATTGAGGGAAGGCAACGAAGAGGATTTGAAAGCAAGGCAGAATTGCAGGAAACAGATTTCAGGAGGGAGATTCGAATCGCCTTTAAAGCACAGGAAAAGCGGCAAAACCTCGACAAGATGCCCTTGGCCAAAAAGGGCGTATGCGTTTTTTCCTGAATATATTCAGGAAAAAACGCATACGCCCTTTTTGGCCAACCAAGCAACATGGAAAGGCAAATCAGCGCTACAAAGAAGTCTGGCTTCCCATCGGTCAAAAGGGCCATGCTGAATAAAGTGTCAAAACCAGAAATGCAGGGCAGGCCATGGAGAAACGGGAGCCTTGCTACGCTGATGGGCGGGATGTAAATTGCCAACAGCCACTCTGGAGAAGTGTACGGTGTGTCCTGAAACATCTAAAAAACTCAGCTTAGAGAGCATAGGGCACTTCCACTCATGGGCGTATAAAGTGGGAAAATTAAAAACCAGCAAGACACAGGCACCCCAACATTTAGGGCTGCTCTGTTGACAAGAACCTCCACTTCGTTACACCTTAAATGTCCCAGGAAAGAGAAAAATGGATAAAGAAGTTGTGGTCCTTATGTACAATGGAATATCACTCAGCCATGAAATCAACGTCATAAGGCTAGTAGCAGCATGATGAGTGGATTTAGGTTCTACTATTCTAAGGGAAATAAGTCACACAGAAAAAGACACTTATCATAAGATATCACTTATAGAGGGAATGTAAAAACCGCTACCCTTGAACTGAATTACAAAACAGAACAGAGTCACACGTTTAGAAAACACACTATGGCTGCTTAACGGGAAAGGTGAGGCGGGGTGATGCATAAAACAAGGGTTTCAAATTAGCTCAGATACCGTTCCTTAAACCCAATATGTAATAGACAAGACCTACTCCTTGCTCAGTGACTTGGACTCAACACCCCCTATTCACGGCCCAAGAATATATCTGACTAGTAAGAATTTTAAAACCTATGTATTGATATCTCTCTGTAAGTGAGTCAAGTGGGTGTAAAGTGACATAAACACAGCAGTGAAAAGCAGCTAAACCCCATTATAAAAATCAATTACTTTTAAAAACCTGTGAAAAAAAGACAGTGAAAGAGAGAGAAATTCTTACAAAATTCGTTTAGGGGCAGTGATGCTACCTGGATTGACCATATCTAGACCCACAGCTGATTGAGACATAAGGGTGGACACTCTTGGGGCTGAGAGGTTTGGTGAGGTTGGGTGAGGAAACGCAGACCCTTTAAAGTAATACTGCGTGGTACCCATCCCATGGGTTCCAAATCTCCAGGTTCAAGGGCATCTTCCTACATCGAAAACATGCATGAGAAACCCAGAAGATGGTACACCATGTGATCGAGAAAGGTTTCTAAAACGCACCTCATTTCTCATCTCCTTGTGCTCGGGTCCGCCATTCCAGCCGCTTTACTAGCAACCTCCCTCCTTGGAGAATCAGCACCTTTAACCTCCTGTTCCGTACAGGTTGCAATTTGTCCTGAGGATGAACGGGAAGATGGTAAAACAATGAGAGACTAGCTCTAGGTGTTGGGACAGGCACAGGTCACTCTATTTTCCCATCAGGAAGAAGAATTAACCACAGGCTCAGCCTGCCGCCCGGGACCAGAATAGGGCCTGAAGCAATCCTGCGCTTTTGCGGCCAGCTCCCAAGAAAGCGAGTTGAAAAATGGAGCTCAGGGGCACTGCAATTCACAAACCTGCAGACTTATAAATGATCACTCTCGTCCACAAATATATTGAGGGAAGGCAACGAAGAGGATTTGAAAGCAAGGCAGAATTGCAGGAAACAGATTTCAGGAGGGAGATTCGAATCGCCTTTAAAGCACAGGAAAAGCGGCAAAACCTCGTCAATGATGCCCTTGGCCAAAAAGGGCGTATGCGTTTTATCCTGAATATATTCCGGAAAAAACGCATACGCCCTTTTTGGCCAACCAAGCAACCTGGAAAGGCAAATCAGCGCTACAAAGAAGTCTCGCTTCCCATCGGTCAAAAGGGCCATGCTGAATAAAGTGTCAAAACCAGAAATGCAGGACAGGCCATGTAGAAACGGGAGCCTTGCTACGCTGATGGGCGGGATGTAAATTGCCAACAGCCACTCTGGAGAAGTGTACGGTGTGTCCTGAAACATCTAAAAAACTCAGCTTAGAGAGCATAGGGCAGTTCCACTCATGGGCGTATAAAGTGGGAAAATTAAAAACCAGCAAGACACAGGCACCCCAAAGTTTAGGGCTGCTCTGTTGACAAGAACCTCCAACTTCGTTACACCTTAAATATCCCAGGAAAGAGAAAAATGGATAAAGATGTTGTGGTCCTTATGTACAATGGAATATCACTCAGCCATGAAATCAACGTCATAAGGCTAGTAGCAGCATGATGAGTGGATTTAGGTACGACGATTCTAAGTGAAATAAGTCACACAGAAAAAGACACTTATCATAAGATATCACTTATAGAGGGAATGTAAAAACCGCTACCCTTGAACTGAATTACAAAACAGAACAGAGTCACACGTTTAGAAAACACACTATGGCTGCTTAATGGGAAAGGTGAGGTGGGGTGATGCATAAAACAAGGGTTTCAAATTAGCTCAGATACCGTTCGATAAACCCAATATGTACTAGACAAGACCTACTCCTTGCTCAGTGAATTGGACTCAAAACCCCCTATTCACGGCCCAAGAATATATCTGACTAGTAAGAATCTTAAAACCTATGTATTGATATCTCTCTGTAAGTGAGTCAAGTGGGTGTGAAGTGACATAAACACAGCAGTGAAAAGCAGCTAAACCCCATTATAAAAATCAATTACTTTTAAAAACTTGTGAAAAAAAGACAGTGAAAGAGAGAGAAATTCTTACAAAATTCATTTAGGGGCAGTTATGCTACCTGGATTGACCATATCTAGACCCACAGCTGATTGAGACATAAGGGTGGACACTCTTGGTGCTGAGAGGTTTGGTGAGGTTGGGTGAGGAAACGCAGACCCTTTAAAGTAATACTGCGTGGTACCCATCCCATGGGTTCCAAATCTCCAGGTTCAAGGGCATCTTCCTACATCGAAAACATGCATGAGAAACCCAGAAGATGGTACACCGTGTGATCGCGAAAGGTTTCTAAAACGCACCTCATTTCTCATCTCCTTGTGGTCGGGTTCGCCATTCCAGCTGCTTTACTAGCAATCTCCCTCCTTGGAGAATCAGCACCTTTAACCTCCTGTTCCGTACAGGTTGCAATTTGTCCTGAGGATGAACGGGAAGAAGGGGGAAACAATGAGAGACTACCTCTAGGTGTTGGGACAGGCACAGGTCACTCTATTTTCCCATCAGGAAGAATAATTAAGCACAGGCTCAGCCTTCCGCCCGGACCAGAATAGGGCCTGAAGCAATCCTGCGCTTTTGCGGCCAGCTCCCAAGAAAGCGAGTTGAAAAATGGAGCTCAGGGGCACTGCAATTCACAAACCTGCAGACTTATAAATGATCACTCTCGTCCACAAATATATTGAGGGAAGGCAACGAAGAGGATTTGAAAGCAAGGCAGAATTGCAGGAAACAGATTTCAGGAGGGAGATTCGAATCGCCTTAAAACACAGGAAAAGCGGCAAAACCTCGACAAGATGCCCTTGGCCAAAAAGGGCGTATGCGTTTTTTCCTGAATATATTCAGGAAAAAACGCATACGCCCTTTTTGGCCAACCAAGCAACATGGAAAGGCAAATCAGCGCTACAAAGAAGTCTCGCTTCCCATCGGTCAAAAGGGCCATGCTGAATAAAGTGTCAAAACCAGAAATGCAGGACAGGCCATGGAGAAACGGGAGCCTTGCTACGCTGATGGGCGGGATGTAAATTGCCAACAGCCACTCTGGAGAAGTGTACGGTGTGTCCTGAAACATCTAAAAAACTCAGCTTAGAGAGCATAGGGCACTTCCACTCATGGGCGTATAAATTGGGAAAACTAAAAATCAGCAAGACACAGGCACCCCAACGTTTAGGGCTGCTCTGTTGACAAGAACCTCCACTTCGTTACACCTTAAATATCCCAGGAAAGAGAAAAATGGATAAAGATGTTGTGGTCCTTATGTACAATGGAATATCACTCAGCCATGAAATCAACGTCATAAGGCTAGTAGCAGCATGATGAGTGGATTTAGGTTCTACTATTCTAAGTGAAATAAGTCACACAGAAAAAGACACTTATCATAAGATATCACTTATAGAGGGAATGTAAAAACCGCTACCCTTGAACTGAATTACAAAACAGAACAGAGTCACACGTTTAGAAAACACACTATGGCTGCTTAACGGGAAAGGTGAGGCGGGGTGATGCATAAAACAAGGGTTTCAAATTAGCTCAGATACCGTTCCTTAAACCCAATATGTAATAGACAAGACCTACTCCTTGCTCAGTGACTTGGACTCAACACCCCCTATTCACGGCCCAAGAATATATCTGACTAGTAAGAATTTTAAAACCTATGTATTGATATCTCTCTGTAAGTGAGTCAAGTGGGTGTAAAGTGACATAAACACAGCAGTGAAAAGCAGCTAAACCCCATTATAAAAATCAATTACTTTTAAAAACCTGTGAAAAAAAGACAGTGAAAGAGAGAGAAATTCTTACAAAATTCGTTTAGGGGCAGTGATGCTACCTGGATTGACCATATCTAGACCCACAGCTGATTGAGACATAAGGGTGGACACTCTTGGGGCTGAGAGGTTTGGTGAGGTTGGGTGAGGAAACGCAGACCCTTTAAAGTAATATTGCGTGGTACCCATCCCATGGGTCCCAAATCTCCAGGTTCAAGGGCATCTTCCTACATCGAAAACATGCATGAGAAACCCAGAAGATGGCACACTGTGTGATCGGGAAAGGTTTCTAAAACGCACCTCATTTCTCATCTCCTTGTTCTCGAATTCGCCATTCCAGCTGCTTTACTAGCAGTCTCCCTCATTGGAGAATCAGCACCTTTAACCTCCTGTTCCGTACAGGTTGCAATTTGTCCTGAGGATGAACGGGAAAAGGGGGAAACAATGAGAGTCTAGCTCTAGGTGTTGGGACAGGCACGGGTCACTCTATTTTCGCATTAGGAAGAAGAATTAAGCACAGGATCAGCCTGCCGCCCGGAACCAGAATAGGGCCTGAAGCAATCCTGCGCTTTTGCGGCCAGCTCCCAAGAAAGCGAGTTGAAAAATGGAGCTCAGGGGCACTGCAATTCACAAACATGCAGACTTATAAATGACCACTCTCGTCCACAAATATATTGAGGGAAGGCAACGAAGAGGATTTGAAAGCAAGGCAGAATTGCAGGAAACAGATTTCAGGAGGGAGATTCGAATCGCCTTTAAAGCACAGGAAAAGCGGCAAAACCTCGACAATGATGCCCTTGGCCAAAAAGGGCGTATGCGTTTTTTCCTGAATATATTCAGGAAAAAACGCATACGCCCTTTTTGGCCAACCAAGCAACCTGGAAAGGAAATTCAGCGCTACAAAGAAGTCTCGCTTCCCATCGGTCAAAAGGGCCATGCTGAATAAAGTGTCAAAACCAGAAATGCAGGGCAGGCCATGGAGAAACGGGAGCCGTGCTACGCTGATGGGCGGGATGTAAATTGCCAACAGCCACTCTGGAGAAGTGTACGGTGTGTCCTGAAACATCTAAAAAACTCAGCTTAGAGAGCATAGGGCACTTCCACTCATGGGCGTATAAATTGGGAAAACTAAAAATCAGTAAGACACAGGCACCCCAACGTTTAGGGCTGATCTGTTGACAAGAACCTCCACTTCGTTACACCTTAAATATCTCAGGATAGAGAAAAATGGATAAATAAGTTGTGGTCCTTATGTACAATGGAATATCACTCAGCCATGAAATCAACGTCATAAGGCTAGTAGCAGCATGATGAGTGGATTTAGGTACGACGATTCTAAGTGAAATAAGTCACACAGAAAAAGACACTTATCATAAGATATCACTTATAGAGGGAATGTAAAAACCGCTACCCTTGAACTGAATTACAAAACAGAACAGAGTCACACGTTTAGAAAACACACTATGGCTGCTTAACGGGAAAGGTGAGGTGGGGTGATGCATAAAAGAAGGGTTTCAAATTAGCTCAGATACCGTTCCATAAACCCAATATGTAATAGACAAGACCTACTCCTTGCTCAGTGAATTGGACTCAACACCCCCTATTAACGGCCCAAGAATATATATGACTAGTAAGAATCTTAAAACCTATGTATTGATATCTCTTTGTAAGTGAGTCAAGTGGGTGTAAAGTGGCATAAACACAGCAGTGAAAAGCAGCTAAACCCCATTATAAAAATCAATTACTTTTAAAAACCTGTGAAAAAAAGACAGTGAAAGAGAGAGAAATTCTTACAAAATTCGTTTAGGGGCAGTTATGCTACCTGGATTGACCATATCTAGACCCACAGCTGATTGAGACATAAGGGTGGACACTCTTGGGGCTGAGAGGTTTGGTGAGGTTGGGTGAGCAAACGCAGACCCTTTAAAGTAATACTGCGTGGTACCAATCCCATGGGTCCCAAATATCCAGGTTCAAGGGCATCTTCCTACATCGAAATCATGCATGAGAAACCCAGAAGATGGTACACTGTGTGATCGGGAAAGGTTTCTAAAACGCACCTCATTTCTCATGTCCTTGTGCTCGGGTTCGCCATTCCAGCCGCTTTACTTGCAACCTCCCTCCTTGGAGAATCAGCACCTTTAACCTCCTGTTCCGTACATGTTGCAATTTATCCTGCGGATGAACGGGAAGAGGGGAAAACAATGAGAGACTAGCTCTAGGTGTTGGGACAGGCACAGGTCACTCTATTTTCCCATCAGGAAGAAGAATTAAGCACAGGCTCAGCCTGCCGCCTGGGACCAGAATAGGGCCTGAAGCAATCCTGCGCTTTTGCGGCCAGCTCCCAAGAAAGCGAGTTGAAAAATGGAGCTCAGGGGAACTGCAATTCACAAACCTGCAGACTTATAAATGATCACTCTCGTCCACAAATATATTGAGGGAAGGCAACGAAGAGGATTTGAAAGCAAGGCAGAATTGCAGGAAACAGATTTCAGGAGGGAGATTCGAATCGCCTTTAAAGCACAGGAAAAGCGGCAAAACCTCGACAAGATGCCCTTGGCCAAAAAGGGCGTATGCGTTTTTTCCTGAATATATTCAGGAAAAAACGCATACGCCCTTTTTGGCCAACCAAGCAACATGGAAAGGCAAATCAGCGCTACAAAGAAGTCTGGCTTCCCATCGGTCAAAAGGGCCATGCTGAATAAAGTGTCAAAACCAGAAATGCAGGGCAGGCCATGGAGAAACGGGAGCCTTGCTACGCTGATGGGCGGGATGTAAATTGCCAACAGCCACTCTGGAGAAGTGTACGGTGTGTCCTGAAACATCTAAAAAACTCAGCTTAGAGAGCATAGGGCACTTCCACTCATGGGCGTATAAAGTGGGAAAATTAAAAACCAGCAAGACACAGGCACCCCAACATTTAGGGCTGCTCTGTTGACAAGAACCTCCACTTCGTTACACCTTAAATGTCCCAGGAAAGAGAAAAATGGATAAAGAAGTTGTGGTCCTTATGTACAATGGAATATCACTCAGCTATGAAATCAACGTCATAAGGCTAGTAGCAGCATGATGAGTGGATTTAGGTTCTACTATTCTAAGGGAAATAAGTCACACAGAAAAAGACACTTATCATAAGATATCACTTATAGAGGGAATGTAAAAACCGCTACCCTTGAACTGAATTACAAAACAGAACAGAGTCACACGTTTAAAAAACACACTATGGCTGCTTAACGGGAAAGGTGAGGCGGGGTGATGCATAAAACAAGGGTTTCAAATTAGCTCAGATACCGTTCCTTAAACCCAATATGTAATAGACAAGACCTACTCCTTGCTCAGTGACTTGGACTCAACACCCCCTATTCACGGCTCAAGAATATATCTGACTAGTAAGAATTTTAAAACCTATGTATTGATATCTCTCTGTAAGTGAGTCAAGTGGGTTTAAAGTGACATAAACACAGCAGTGAAAAGCAGCTAAACCCCATTATAAAAATCAATTACTTTTAAAAACCTGTGAAAAAAAGACAGTGAAAGAGAGAGAAATTCTTACAAAATTCGTTTAGGGGCAGTGATGCTACCTGGATTGACCATATCTAGACCCACAGCTGATTGAGACATAAGGGTGGACACTCTTGGGGCTGAGAGGTTTGCTGAGGTTGGGTGAGGAAACGCAGACCCTTTAAAGTAATATTGCGTGGTACCCATCCCATGGGTCCCAAATCTCCAGGTTCAAGGGCATCTTCCTACATCGAAAACATGCATGAGAAACCCAGAAGATGGCACACTGTGTGATCGGGAAAGGTTTCTAAAACGCACCTCATTTCTCATCTCCTTGTGCTCGAATTCGCTATTCCAGCTGCTTTACTAGCAGTCTCCCTCATTGGAGAATCCGCACCTTTAACCTCCTGTTCCGTACAGGTTGCAATTTGTCCTGAGGATGAATGGGAAAAGGGGGAAACAATGAGAGTCTAGCTCTAGGTGTTGGGACAGGCACGGGTCACTCTATTTTCCCATTAGGAAGAAGAATTAAGCACAGGATCAGCCTGCCGCCCGGAACCAGAATAGGGCCTGAAGCAATCCTGCGCTTTTGCGGCCAGCTCCCAAGAAAGCGAGTTGAAAAATGGAGCTCAGGGGCACTGCAATTCACAAACATGCAGACTTATAAATGACCACTCTCGTCCACAAATATATTGAGGGAAGGCAACGAAGAGGATATGAAAGCAAGGCAGAATTGCAGGAAACAGATTTCAGGAGGGAGATTCGAATCGCCTTTAAAGCACAGGAAAAGCGGCAAAACCTCGACAAGATGCCCTTGGCCAAAAAGGGCGTATGCGTTTTTTCCTGAATATATTCAGGAAAAAACGCATACGCCCTTTTTGGCCAACCAAGCAACCTGGAAAGGAAATTCAGCGCTACAAAGAAGTCTCGCTTCCCATCGGTCAAAAGGGCCATGCTGAATAAAGTGTCAAAACCAGAAATGCAGGGCAGGCCATGGAGAAACGGGAGCCGTGCTACGCTGATGGGCGGGATGTAAATTGCCAACAGCCACTCTGGAGAAGTGTACGGTGTGTCCTGAAACATCTAAAAAACTCAGCTTAGAGAGCATAGGGCACTTCCACTCATGGGCGTATAAATTGGGAAAACTAAAAATCAGCAAGACACAGGCACCCCAACGTTTAGGGCTGATCTGTTGACAAGAACCTCCACTTCGTTACACCTTAAATATCTCAGGATAGAGAAAAATGGATAAATAAGTTGTGGTCCTTATGTACAATGGAATATCACTCAGCCATGAAATCAACGTCATAAGGCTAGTAGCAGCATGATGAGTGGATTTAGGTACGACGATTCTAAGTGAAATAAGTCACACAGAAAAAGACACCTATCATAAGATATCACTTATAGAGGGAATGTAAAAACCGCTACCCTTGAACTGAATTACAAAACAGAACAGAGTCACACGTTTAGAAAACACACTATGGCTGCTTAACGGGAAAGGTGAGGTGGGGTGATGCATAAAACAAGGGTTTCAAATTAGCTCAGATACCGTTCCATAAACCCAATATGTAATAGACAAGACCTACTCCTTGCTCAGTGAATTGGACTCAACACCCCCTATTAACGGCCCAAGAATATATATGACTAGTAAGAATCTTAAAACCTATGTATTGATATCTCTTTGTAAGTGAGTCAAGTGGGTGTAAAGTGGCATAAACACAGCAGTGAAAAGCAGCTAAACCCCATTATAAAAATCAATTACTTTTAAAAACCTGTGAAAAAAAGACAGTGAAAGAGAGAGAAATTCTTACAAAATTCGTTTAGGGGCAGTTATGCTACCTGGATTGACCATATCTAGACCCACAGCTGATTGAGACATAAGGGTGGACACTCTTGGGGCTGAGAGGTTTGGTGAGGTTGGGTGAGCAAACGCAGACCCTTTAAAGTAATACTGCGTGGTACCCATTCCATGGGTCCCAAATATCCAGGTTCAAGGGCATCTTCCTACATCGAAAACATGCATGAGAAACCCAGAAGATGGTACACTGTGTGATCGGGAAAGGTTTCTAAAACGCACCTCATTTCTCATGTCCTTGTGCTCGGGTTCGCCATTCCAGCCGCTTTACTTGCAACCTCCCTCCTTGGAGAATCAGCACCTTTAACCTCCTGTTCCGTACAGGTTGCAATTTGTCCTGCGGATGAACGGGAAGAGGGGAAAACAATGAGAGACTAGCTCTAGGTGTTGGGACAGGCACAGGTCACTCTATTTTCCCATCAGGAAGAAGAATTAAGCACAGGCTCAGCCTGCCGCCTGGGACCAGAATAGGGCCTGAAGCAATCCTGCGCTTTTGCGGCCAGCTCCCAAGAAAGCGAGTTGAAAAATGGAGCTCAGGGGCACTGCAATTCACAAACCTGCAGACTTATAAATGATCACTCTCGTCCACAAATATATTGAGGAAAGGCAACGAAGAGGATTTGAAAGCAAGGCAGAATTGCAGGAAACAGATTTCAGGAGGGAGATTCGAATCGCCTTTAAAGCACAGGAAAAGCGGCAAAACCTCGACAAGATGCCCTTGGCCAAAAAGGGCGTATGCGTTTTTTCCTGAATATATTCAGGAAAAAACGCATACGCCCTTTTTGGCCAACCAAGCAACATGGAAAGGCAAATCAGCGCTACAAAGACGTCTCGCTTCCCATCGGTCAAAAGGGCCATGCTGAATAAAGTGTCAAAACCAGAAATGCAGGGCAGGCCATGGAGAAACGGGAGCCTTGCTACGCTGATGGGCGGGATGTAAATTGCCAACAGCCACTCTGGAGAAGTGTACGGTGTGTCCTGAAACATCTAAAAAACTCAGCTTAGAGAGCATAGGGCACTTCCACTCATGGGCGTATAAAGTGGGAAAATTAAAAACCAGCAAGACACAGGCACCCCAACATTTAGGGCTGCTCTGTTGACAAGAACCTCCACTTCGTTACACCTTAAATATCCCAGGAAAGAGAAAAATGGATAAAGAAGTTGTGGTCCTTATGTACAATGGAATATCACTCAGCCATGAAATCAACGTCATAAGGCTAGTAGCAGCATGATGAGTGGATTTAGGTTCTACTATTCTAAGGGAAATAAGTCACACAGAAAAAGACACTTATCATAAGATATCACTTATAGAGGGAATGTAAAAACCGCTACCCTTGAACTGAATTACAAAACAGAACAGAGTCACACGTTTAGAAAACACACTATGGCTGCTTAACGGGAAAGGTGAGGCGGGGTGATGCATAAAACAAGGGTTTCAAATTAGCTCAGATACCGTTCATTAAACCCAATATGTAATAGACAAGACCTACTCCTTGCTCAGTGACTTGGACTCAACACCCCCTATTCACGGCCCAAGAATATATCTGACTAGTAAGAATTTTAAAACCTATGTATTGATATCTCTCTGTAAGTGAGTCAAGTGGGTGTAAAGTGACATAAACACAGCAGTGAAAAGCAGCTAAACCCCATTATAAAAATCAATTACTTTTAAAAACCTGTGAAAAAAAGACAGTGAAAGAGAGAGAAATTCTTACAAAATTCGTTTAGGGGCAGTGATGCTACCTGGATTGACCATATCTAGACCCACAGCTGATTGAGACATAAGGGTGGACACTCTTGGGGCTGAGAGGTTTGGTGAGGTTGGGTGAGGAAACGCAGACCCTTTAAAGTAATATTGCGTGGTACCCATCCCATGGGTCCCAAATCTCCAGGTTCAAGGGCATCTTCCTACATCGAAAACATGCATGAGAAACCCAGAAGATGGCACACTGTGTGATCGGGAAAGGTTTCTAAAACGCACCTCATTTCTCATCTCCTTGTGCTCGAATTCGCTATTCCAGCTGCTTTACTAGCAGTCTCCCTCATTGGAGAATCCGCACCTTTAACCTCCTGTTCCGTACAGGTTGCAATTTGTCCTGAGGATGAACGGGAAAAGGGGGAAACAATGAGAGTCTAGCTCTAGGTGTTGGGACAGGCACGGGTCACTCTATTTTCCCATTAGGAAGAAGAATTAAGCACAGGATCAGCCTGCCGCCCGGAACCAGAATAGGGCCTGAAGCAATCCTGCGCTTTTGCGGCCAGCTCCCAAGAAAGCGAGTTGAAAAATGGAGCTCAGGGGCACTGCAATTCACAAACATGCAGACTTATAAATGACCACTCTCGTCCACAAATATATTGAGGGAAGGCAACGAAGAGGATTTGAAAGCAAGGCAGAATTGCAGGAAACAGATTTCAGGAGGGAGATTCGAATCGCCTTTAAAGCACAGGAAAAGCGGCAAAACCTCGACAATGATGCCCTTGGCCAAAAAGGGCGTATGCGTTTTTTCCTGAATATATTCAGGAAAAAACGCATACGCCCTTTTTGGCCAACCAAGCAACCTGGAAAGGCAAATCAGCGCTACAAAGAAGTCTCGCTTCCCATCGGTCAAAAGGGCCATGCTGAATAAAGTGTCAAAACCAGAAATGCAGGGAAGGCCATGGAGAAACGGGAGCCGTGCTACGCTGATGGGCGGGATGTAAATTGCCAACAGCCACTCTGGAGAAGTGTACGGTGTGTCCTGAAACATCTAAAAAACTCAGCTTAGAGAGCATAGGGCACTTCCACTCATGGGCGTATAAATTGGGAAAACTAAAAATCAGCAAGACACAGGCACCCCAACGTTTAGGGCTGCTCTGTTGACAAGAACCTCCACTTCGTTACACCTTAAATATCTCAGGATAGAGAAAAATGGATAAATAAGTTGTGGTCCTTATGTACAATGGAATATCACTCAGCCATGAAATCAACTTCATAAGGCTAGTAGCAGCATGATGAGTGGATTTAGGTACGACGATTCTAAGTGAAATAAGTCACACAGAAAAAGACACTTATCATAAGATATCACTTACAGAGGGAATGTAAAAACCGCTACCCTTGAACTGAATTACAAAACAGAACAGAGTCACACGTTTAGAAAACACACTATGGCTGCTTAACGGGAAAGGTGAGGTGGGGTGATGCATAAAACAAGGGTTTCAAATTAGCTCAGATACCGTTCCATAAACCCAATATGTAATAGACAAGACCTACTCCTTGCTCAGTGAATTGGACTCAACACCCCCTATTCACAGCCCAAGAATATATCTGACTAGTAAGAATCTTAAAACCTATGTATTGATATCTCTTTGTAAGTGAGTCAAGTGGGTGTAAAGTGGCATAAACACAGCAGTGAAAAGCAGCTAAACCCCATTATAAAAATCAATTACTTTTAAAAACCTGTGAAAAAAAGACAGTGAAAGAGAGAGAAATTCTTACAAAATTCGTTTAGGGGCAGTTATGCTACCTGGATTGACCATATCTAGACCCAAAGCTGATTGAGACATAAGGGTGGACACTCTTGGGGCTGAGAGGTTTGGTGAGGTTGGGTGAGCAAACGCAGATCCTTTAAAGTAATACTGCGTGGTACCCATCCCATGGGTCCCAAATCTCCAGGTTCAAGGGCATCTTCCTACATCGAAAACATGCATGAGAAACCCAGAAGATGGTACACTGTGTGATCGGGAAAGGTTTTTAAAACGCACCTCATTTCTCATGTCCTTGTGCTCGGGTTCGCCATTCCAGCCGCTTTACTAAAAATCTCCCTCCTTGGAGAATCAGCACCTTTAACCTCCTGTTCCGTACAGGTTGCAATTTGTTCTGAGGATGAACGGGAAGAGGGGAAAACAATAAGAGACTAGCTCTAGGTGTTGGGACAGGCACAGGTCACTCTATTTTACCATCAGGAAGAAGAATTAACCACAGGCTCAGCCTGCCGCCAGGGACCAGAATAGGGCCTGAAGCAATCCTGCGCTTTTGCGGCCAGCTCTCAAGAAAGCGAGTTGAAAAATGGAGCTCAGGGGCACTGCAATTCACAAACCTGCAGACTTATAAATGATCACTCTCGTCCACAAATATATTGAGGGAACGCAACGAAGAGGATTTGAAAGCAAGGCAGAATTACAGGAAACAGATTTCAGGAGGGAGATTCGAATCGCCTTTAAAGCCCAGGAAAAGCGGCAAAACCCCGACAATGATGCCCTTGGCCAAAAAGGGCGTATGCGTTTTTTCCTGAATATAATCAGGAAAAAACGCATACGCCCTTTTTGGCCAACCAAGCAACCTGGAAAGGCAAATCAGCGCTACAAAGAAGTCTCGCTTCCCATCGGTCAAAAGGGCCATGCTGAATAAAGTGTCAAAACCAGAAATGCAGGGCAGGCCATGAGGAAACGGGAGCCTTGCTACGCTGATGGGCGGGATGTAAATTGCCAACAGCCACTCTGGAGAAGTGTACGGTGTGTGCTGAAACATCTAAAAAACTCAGCTTAGAGAGCATAGGGCAGTTCCACTCATGGGCGTATAAATTGGGAAAACTAAAAATCAGCAAGACACAGGTACCCCAACGTTTAGGGCTGCTCTTTTGACAAGAACCTCCACTTCGTTACACCTTAAATATCTCAGGAAAGAGAAAAATGGATAAAGAAGTTGTGGTCCTTATGTACAATGGAATATCACTCAGCCATGAAATCAACGTCATAAGGCTAGTAGCAGCATGATGAGTGGATTTAGGTACGACGATTCTAAATGAAATAAGTCACACAGAAAAAGACACTTATCATAAGATATCACTTATAGAGGGAATGTAAAAACCGCTACCCTTGAACTGAATTACAAAACAGAACAGAGTCACACGTTTAGAAAACACCCTATGGCTGCTTAACGGGAAAGGTGAGGTGGGGTGATGCATAAAACAAGGGTTTCAAATTAGCTCAGATACCGTTCCATAAACCCAATATGTAATAGACAAGACCTACTCCTTGCTCAGTGAATTGGACTCAACACCCCCTATTCACGGCCCAAGAATATATCTGACTAGTAAGAATCTTAAAACCTATGTATTGATATCTCTCTGTAAGTGAATCAAGTGGGTGTAACGTGGCATAAACACAGCAGTGAAAAGCAGCTAAACCCCATTATAAAAATCAATTACTTTTAAAAACCTGTGAAAAAAAGACAGTGAAAGAGAGAGAAATTCTTACAAAATTCGTTTAGGGGCAGTGATGCTACCTGGATTGACCATATCTAGACCCACAGCTGATTGAGACATAAGGGTGGACACTCTTGGGGCTGAGAGTTTTGCTGAGGTTGGGTGAGTAAACGCAGACCCTTTAAAGTAATATTGCCTGGTACCCATCCCATGGGTCCCAAATCTCCAGGTTCAAGGGCATCTTCCTACATCGAAAACATGCATGAGAAACCCAGAAGATGGCACACTGTGTGATCGGGAAAGGTTTCTAAAACGCACCTCATTTCTCATCTCCTTGTGCTCGAATTCGCCATTCCAGCTGCTTTACTAGCAGTCTCCCTCATTGGAGAATCAGCACCTTTAACCTCCTGTTCCGTACAGGTTGCAATTTGTCCTGAGGATGAACGGGAAGAGGGGAAAACAATGAGAGACTAGCTCTAGGTGTTGGGACAGGCACAGGTCACTCTATTTTCCCATCAGGAAGAAGAATTAAGCACAGGCTCAGCCTGCCAACCGGGACCAGAATAGGGCCTGAAGCAATCCTGCGCTTTTGCGGCCAGCTCCCAAGAAAGCGAGTTGAAAAATGGAGCTCAGGGGCACTGCAATTCACAAACCTGCAGACTTATAAATGATCACTCTCGTCCACAAATATATTGAGGGACGGCAACGAAGAGGATTTGAAAGCAAGGCAGAATTGCAGGAAACAGATTTCAGGAGGGAGATTCGAATCGCCTTTAAAGCACAGGAAAAGCGGCAAAACCTCGACAAGATGCCCTTGGCCAAAAAGGGCGTATGCGTTTTTTCCTGAATATATTCAGGAAAAAACGCATACGCCCTTTTTGGCCAACCAAGCAACATGGAAAGGCAAATCAGCGCTACAAAGAAGTCTCGCTTCCCATCGGTCAAAAGGGCCATGCTGAATAAAGTGTCAAAACCAGAAATGCAGGGCAGGCCATGAGGAAACGGGAGCCTTGCTACGATGATGGGAGGGATGTAAATTGCCAACAGCCACTCTGGAGAAGTGTACGGTGTGTCCTGAAACATCTAAAAAACTCAGCTTAGAGAGCATAGGGCAGTTCCACTCATGGGCTTATAAATTGGGAAAATTAAAAATCAGCAAGACACAGGTACCCCAACGTTTAGGGCTGCTCTTTTGACAAGAACCTCCATTTCGTTACACCTTAAATATCTCAGGAAAGAGAAAAATGGATAAAGAAGTTGTGGTCCTTATGTACAATGGAATATCACTCAGCCATGAAATCAACGTCATAAGGCTAGTAGCAGCATGATGAGTGGATTTAGGTACGACGATTCTAAATGAAATAAGTCACACAGAAAAAGACACTTATCATAAGATATCACTTATAGAGGGAATGTAAAAACCGCTACCCTTGAACTGAATTACAAAACAGAACAGAGTCACACGTTTAGAAAACACCCTATGGCTGCTTAACGGGAAAGGTGAGGTGGGGTGATGCATAAAACAAGGGTTTCAAATTAGCTCAGATACCGTTCCATAAACCCAATATGTAATAGACAAGACCTACTCCTTGCTCAGTGAATTGGAGTCAACACCCCCTATTCACGGCCCAAGAATATATCTGACGAGTAAGAATCTTAAAACCTATGTATTGATATCTCTTTGTAAGTGAGTCAAGTGGGTGTAAAGTGGCATAAACACAGCAGTGAAAAGCAGCTAAACCCCATTATAAAAATCAATTACTTTTAAAAACCTGTTAAAAAAAGACAGTGAAAGAGAGAGAAATTCTTACAAAATTCGTTTAGGGGCAGTGATGCTACCTGGATTGACCATATCTAGACCCACAGCTGATTGAGACATAAGGGTGGACACTCTTGGGGCTGAGAGGTTTGGTGAGGTTGGGTTAGCAAACGCAGATCCTTTAAAGTAATACTGCGTGGTACCCATCCCATGGGTCCCAAATCTCCAGGTTCAAGGGCATCTTCCTACATCGAAAACATGCATGAGAAACCCAGAAGATGGTACACTGTGTGATCGGGAAAGGTTTTTAAAACGCACCTCATTTCTCATGTCCTTGTGCTCGGGTTCGCCATTCCAGCCGCTTTACTAAAAATCTCCCTCCTTGGAGAATCAGCACCTTTAACCTCCTGTTCCGTACAGGTTGCAATTTGTTCTGAGGATGAACGGGAAGAGGGGAAAACAATAAGAGACTAGCTCTAGGTGTTGGGACAGGCACAGGTCACTCTATTTTACCATCAGGAAGAAGAATTAACCACAGGCTCAGCCTGCCGCCAGGGACCAGAATAGGGCCTGAAGCAATCCTGCGCTTTTGCGGCCAGCTCTCAAGAAAGCGAGTTGAAAAATGGAGCTCAGGGGCACTGCAATTCACAAACCTGCAGACTTATAAATGATCACTCTCGTCCACAAATATATTGAGGGAACGCAACGAAGAGGATTTGAAAGCAAGGCAGAATTACAGGAAACAGATTTCAGGAGGGAGATTCGAATCGCCTTTAAAGCCCAGGAAAAGCGGCAAAACCCCGACAATGATGCCCTTGGCCAAAAAGGGCGTATGCGTTTTTTCCTGAATATAATCAGGAAAAAACGCATACGCCCTTTTTGGCCAACCAAGCAACCTGGAAAGGCAAATCAGCGCTACAAAGAAGTCTCGCTTCCCATCGGTCAAAAGGGCCATGCTGAATAAAGTGTCAAAACCAGAAATGCAGGGCAGGCCATGAGGAAACGGGAGCCTTGCTACGCTGATGGGCGGGATGTAAATTGCCAACAGCCACTCTGGAGAAGTGTACGGTGTGTGCTGAAACATCTAAAAAACTCAGCTTAGAGAGCATAGGGCAGTTCCACTCATGGGCGTATAAATTGGGAAAACTAAAAATCAGCAAGACACAGGTACCCCAACGTTTAGGGCGGCTCTGTTGACAAGAACCTCCACTTCGTTACACCTTAAATATCTCAGGAAAGAGAAAAATGGATAAAGAAGTTGTGGTCCTTATGTACAATGGAATATCACTCAGCCATGAAATCAACGTCATAAGGCTAGTAGCAGCATGATGAGTGGATTTAGGTACGACGATTCTAAATGAAATAAGTCACACAGAAAAAGACACTTATCATAAGATATCACTTATAGAGGGAATGTAAAAACCGCTACCCTTGAACTGAATTACAAAACAGAACAGAGTCACACGTTTAGAAAACACACTATGGCTGCTTAACGGGAAAGGTGAGGTGGGGTGATGCATAAAGCAAGGGTTTCAAATTAGCTCAGATACCGTTCCATAAACCCAATATGTAATAGACAAGACCTACTCCTTGCTCAGTGAATTGGACTCAACACCCCCTATTCACGGCCCAAGAATATATCTGACTAGTAAGAATCTTAAAACCTATGTATTGATATCTCTCTGTAAGTGAGTCAAGTGGGTGTAAAGTGACATAAACACAGCAGTAAAAAGCAGCTAAACCCCATTATAAAAATCAATTACTTTTAAAAACCTGTGAAAAAAAGACAGTGAAAGAGAGAGAAATTCTTACAAAATTCGTTTAGGGGCAGTGATGCTACCTGGATTGACCATATCTAGACCCACAGCTGATTGAGACATAAGGGTGGACACTCTTGGGGCTGAGAGGTTTGCTGAGGTTGGGTGAGGAAACGCAGACCCTTTAAAGTAATATTGCCTGGTACCCATCCCATGGGTCCCAAATCTCCAGGTTCAAGGGCATCTTCCTACATCGAAAACATGCATGAGAAACCCAGAAGATGGCACACTGTGTGATCGGGAAAGGTTTCTAAAACGCACCTCATTTCTCATCTCCTTGTGCTCGAATTCGCCATTCCAGCTGCTTTACTAGCAGTCTCCCTCATTGGAGAATCAGCACCTTTAACCTCCTGTTCCGTACAGGTTGCAATTTGTCCTGAGGATGAACGGGAAGAGGGGAAAACAATGAGAGACTAGCTCTAGGTGTTGGGACAGGCACAGGTCACTCTATTTTCCCATCAGGAAGAAGAATTAAGCACAGGCTCAGCCTGCCAACCGGGACCAGAATAGGGCCTGAAGCAATCCTGCGCTTTTGCGGCCAGCTCCCAAGAAAGCGAGTTGAAAAATGGAGCTCAGGGGCACTGCAATTCACAAACCTGCAGACTTATAAATGATCACTCTCGTCCACAAATATATTGAGGGACGGCAACGAAGAGGATTTGAAAGCAAGGCAGAATTGCAGGAAACAGATTTCAGGAGGGAGATTCGAATCGCCTTTAAAGCACAGGAAAAGCGGCAAAACCTCGACAATGATGCCCTTGGCCAAAAAGGGCGTATGCGTTTTTTCCTGAATATATTCAGGAAAAAACGCATACGCCCTTTTTGGCCAACCAAGCAACCTGGAAAGACAAATCAGCGCTACAAAGAAGTCTCGCTTCCCATCGGTCAAAAGGGCCATGCTGAATAAAGTGTCAAAACCAGAAATGCAGGGCAGGCCATGAGGAAACGGGAGCCTTGCTACGATGATGGGAGGGATGTAAATTGCCAACAGCCACTCTGGAGAAGTGTACGGTGTGTCCTGAAACATCTAAAAAACTCAGCTTAGAGAGCATAGGGCAGTTCCACTCATGGGCGTATAAATTGGGAAAACTAAAAATCAGCAAGACACAGGTACCCCAACGTTTAGGGCTGCTCTTTTGACAAGAACCTCCACTTCGTTAAACCTTAAATATCTCAGGAAAGAGAAAAATGGATAAAGAAGTTGTGGTCCTTATGTACAATGGAATATCACTCAGCCATGAAATCAACGTCATAAGGCTAGTAGCAGCATGATGAGTGGATTTAGGTACGACGATTCTAAATGAAGTAAGTCACACAGAAAAAGACACTTATCATAAGATATCACTTATAGAGGGAATGTAAAAACCGCTACCCTTGAACTGAATTACAAAACAGAACAGAGTCACACGTTTAGAAAACACCCTATGGCTGCTTAACGGGAAAGGTGAGGTGGGGTGATGCATAAAACAAGGGTTTCAAATTAGCTCAGATACCGTTCCATAAACCCAATATGTAATAGACAAGACCTACTCCTTGCTCAGTGAATTGGACTCAACACCCCCTATTCACGGCCCAAGAATATATCTGACTAGTAAGAATCTTAAAACCTATGTATTGATATCTCTCTGTAAGTGAGTCAAGTGGGTGTAACGTGGCATAAACACAGCAGTGAAAAGCAGCTAAACCCCATTATAAAAATCAATTACTTTTAAAAACCTGTAAAAAAAAGACAGTGAAAGAGAGAGAAATTCTTACAAAATTCGTTTAGGGGCAGTTATGCTACCTGGATTGACCATATCTAGACCCACAGCTGATTGAGACATAAGGGTGAACACTCTTGGGGCTGAGGGGTTTGGTGAGGTTGGGTGAGGAAACGCAGACCCTTTAAAGTAATACTGCGTGGTACCCATCCCATGGGTCCCAAATCTCCAGGTTCAAGGGCATCTTCCTACATCGAAAACATGCATGAGAAACCCAGAAGATGGTACGCCGTGTGATCGGGAAAGGTTTCTAAAACGCAGCTCATTTCTCATGTCCTTGTGCTCGGGTTCGCCATTCCAGCCGCTTTACTAACAATCTCCCTCTTTGGAGAATCAGCACCTTTAACCTCCTGTTCCGTACAGGTTGCAATTTGTCCTGAGGATGAACGGGAAGAGGGGAAAACAATGAGAGACTAGCTCTAGGTGTTGGGACAGGCACAGGTCACTCTATTTTCACATCAGGAAGAAGAATTAAGCACAGGCTCAGCCTGCCGCCCGGGACCAGAATAGGGCCTGAAGCAATCCTGCGCTTTTGCGGCCAGCTCCCAAGAAAGCGAGTTGAAAAATGGAGCTCAGGGACACTGCAATTCACAAACCTGCAGACTTATAAATGATCACTCTCGTCCACAAATATATTGAGGGAAGGCAACGAAGAGGATTTGAAAGCAAGGCAGAATTGCAGGAAACAGATTTCAGGAGGGAGATTCGAATCGCCTTTAAAGCACAGGAAAAGCGGCAAAACCTCGACAAGATGCCCTTGGCCAAAAAGGGCGTATGCGTTTTTCCCTGAATATATTCAGGAAAAAACGCATACGCCCTTTTTGGCCAACCAAGCAACCTGGAAAGGCAAATCAGCGCTACAAAGAAGTCTCGCTTCCCATCGGTCAAAAGGGCCATGCTGAATAAAGTGTTAAAATCAGAAATGCAGGACAGGCCATGGAGAAACGGGACCCTTGCTACGCTGATGGGCGGGATGTAAATTGCCAACAGCCACTCTGGAGAAGTGTACGGTGTGTCCTGAAACATCTAAAAAACTCAGCTTAGAGAGCATAGGGCACTTCCACTCATGGGCGTATAAAGTGGGAAAATTAAAAACCAGCAAGACACAGGCACCCCAACATTTAGGGCTGCTCTGTTGACAAGAACCTCCACTTCGTTACACCTTAAATATCCCAGGAAAGAGAAAAATGGATAAAGAAGTTGTGGTCCTTATGTACAATGGAATATCACTCAGCCATGAAATCAACGTCATAAGGCTAATAGCAGCATGATGAGTGGATTTAGGTACTACGATTCTAAGTGAAATTAGTCACACAGAAAAAGACACTTATCATAAGATATCACTTATAGAGGGAATGTAAAAACCGCTACCCTTGAACTGAATTACAAAACAGAACAGAGTCACACGTTTAGAAAACACACTATGGCTGCTTAACGGGAAAGGTGAGGTGGGGTGATGCATAAAGCAAGGGTTTCAAATTAGCTCAGATACCGTTCCATAAACCCAATATGTAATAGACAAGACCTACTCCTTGCTCAGTGAATTGGACTCAACACCCCCTATTCACGGCCCAAGAATATATCTGACTAGTAAGAATCTTAAAACCTATGTATTGATATCTCTTTGTAAGTGAGTCAAGTGGGTGTAAAGTGGCATAAACACAGCAGTGAAAAGCAGCTAAACCCCATTATAAAAATCAATTACTTTTAAAAACCTGTTAAAAAAAGACAGTGAAAGAGAGAGAAATTCTTACAAAATTCGTTTAGGGGCAGTGATGCTACCTGGATTGACCATATCTAGACCCACAGCTGATTGAGACATAAGGGTGGACACTCTTGGGGCTGAGAGGTTTGCTGAGGTTGGGTGAGGAAACGTAGACCCTTTAAAGTAATATTGCCTGGTACCCATCCCATGGGTCCCAAATCTCCAGGTTCAAGGACATCTTCCTACATCGAAAACATGCATGAGAAACCCAGAAGATGGCACACTGTGTGATCGGGAAAGGTTTCTAAAACGCACCTCATTTCTCATCTCCTTGTGCTCGAATTCGCCATTCCAGCTGCTTTACTAGCAGTCTCCCTCATTGGAGAATCAGCACCTTTAACCTCCTGTTCCGTACAGGTTGCAATTTGTCCTGAGGATGAACGGGAAAAGGGGGAAACAATGAGAGTCTAGCTCTAGGTGTTGGGACAGGCACAGGTGACTCTAATTTCCCATCAGGAAGAAGAATTAAGCACAGGCTCAGCCTGCCGCCCGGAACCAGAATAGGGCCTGAAGCAATCCTGCGCTTTTGCGGCCAGCTCCCAAGAAAGCGAGTTGAAAAATGGAGCTCAGGGGCACTGCAATTCACAAACCTGCAGACTTATAAATGACCACTCTCGTCCACAAATATATTGAGGGAAGGCAACGAAGAGGATTTGAAAGCAAGGCAGAATTGCAGGAAACAGATTTCAGGAGGGAGATTCGAATCGCCTTTAAAGCACAGGAAAAGCGGCAAAACCTCGACAATGATGCCCTTGGCCAAAAAGGGCGTATGCGTTTTTTCCTGAATATATTCAGGAAAAAACGCATACGCCCTTTTTGGCCAACCAAGCAACCTGGAAAGGCAAATCAGCGCTACAAAGAAGTCTCGCTTCCCATCGGTCAAAAGGGCCATGCTGAATAAAGTGTCAAAACCAGAAATGCAGGGCAGGCCATGAGGAAACGGGAGCCTTGCTACGCTGATGGGCGGGATGTAAATTGCCAACAGCCACTCTGGAGAAGTGTACGTTGTGTGCTGAAACATCTAAAAAACTCAGCTTAGAGAGCATAGGGCACTTCCACTCATGGGCGTATAAAGTGGGAAAATTAAAAACCAGCAAGACACAGGCACCCCAAAGTTTAGGGCTGCTCTGTTGACAAGAACCTCCACTTCGTTACACCTTAAATATCCCAGGAAAGAGAAAAATGGATAAAGCAGTTGTGGTCCTTATGTACAATGGAATATCACTCAGCCATGAAATCAACGTCATAAGGCTAGTAGCAGCATGATGAGTGGATTTAGGTACTACGATTCTAAGTGAAATAAATCACACAGAAAAAGACACTTATCATAAGATATCACTTACAGAGGGAATGTAAAAACCGCTACCCTTGAACTGAATTACAAAACAGAACAGAGTCACACGTTTAGAAAACACACTATGGCTGCTTAACGGGAAAGGTGAGGTGGGGTGATGCATAAAACAAGGGTTTCAAATTAGCTCAGATACCGTTCCATAAACCCAATATGTAATAGACAAGACCTACTCCTTGCTCAGTGAATTGGACTCAACACCCCCTATTCACAGCCCAAGAATATATCTGACTAGTAAGAATCTTAAAACCTATGTATTGATATCTCTTTGTAAGTGAGTCAAGTGGGTGTAAAGTGGCATAAACACAGCAGTGAAAAGCAGCTAAACCCCATTATAAAAATCAATTACTTTTAAAAACCTGTGAAAAAAAGACAATGAAAGAGAGAGAAATTCTTACAAAATTCGTTTAGGGGCAGTTATGCTACCTGGATTGACCATATCTAGACCCAAAGCTGATTGAGACATAAGGGTGGACACTCTTGGGGCTGAGAGGTTTGGTGAGGTTGGGTGAGCAAACGCAGATCCTTTAAAGTAATACTGCGTGGTACCCATCCCATGGGTCCCAAATCTCCAGGTTCAAGGGCATCTTCCTACATCGAAAACATGCATGAGAAACCCAGAAGATGGTACACTGTGTGATCGGGAAAGGTTTTTAAAACGCACCTCATTTCTCATGTCCTTGTGCTCGGGTTCGCCATTCCAGCCGCTTTACTAAAAATCTCCCTCCTTGGAGAATCAGCACCTTTAACCTCCTGTTCCGTACAGGTTGCAATTTGTTCTGAGGATGAACGGGAAGAGGGGAAAACAATAAGAGACTAGCTCTAGGTGTTGGGACAGGCACAGGTCACTCTATTTTACCATCAGGAAGAAGAATTAACCACAGGCTCAGCCTACCGCCAGGGACCAGAATAGGGCCTGAAGCAATCCTGCGCTTTTGCGGCCAGCTCTCAAGAAAGCGAGTTGAAAAATGGAGCTCAGGGGCACTGCAATTCACAAACCTGCAGACTTATAAATGATCACTCTCGTCCACAAATATATTGAGGGAACGCAACGAAGAGGATTTGAAAGCAAGGCAGAATTACAGGAAACAGATTTCAGGAGGGAGATTCGAATCGCCTTTAAAGCCCAGGAAAAGCGGCAAAACCCCGACAATGATGCCCTTGGCCAAAAAGGGCGTATGCGTTTTTTCCTGAATATAATCAGGAAAAAACGCATACGCCCTTTTTGGCCAACCAAGCAACCTGGAAAGGCAAATCAGCGCTACAAAGAAGTCTCGCTTCCCATCGGTCAAAAGGGCCATGCTGAATAAAGTGTCAAAACCAGAAATGCAGGGCAGGCCATGAGGAAACGGGAGCCTTGCTACGCTGATGGGCGGGATGTAAATTGCCAACAGCCACTCTGGAGAAGTGTACGGTGTGTGCTGAAACATCTAAAAAACTCAGCTTAGAGAGCATAGGGCAGTTCCACTCATGGGCGTATAAATTGGGAAAACTAAAAATCAGCAAGACACAGGTACCCCAACGTTTAGGGCTGCTCTTTTGACAAGAACCTCCACTTCGTTACACCTTAAATATCTCAGGAAAGAGAAAAATGGATAAAGAAGTTGTGGTCCTTATGTACAATGGAATATCACTCAGCCATGAAATCAACGTCATAAGGCTAGTAGCAGCATGATGAGTGGATTTAGGTACGACGATTCTAAATGAAATAAGTCACACAGAAAAAGACACTTATCATAAGATATCACTTATAGAGGGAATGTAAAAACCGCTACCCTTGAACTGAATTACAAAACAGAACAGAGTCACACGTTTAGAAAACACCCTATGGCTGCTTAACGGGAAAGGTGAGGTGGGGTGATGCATAAAACAAGGGTTTCAAATTAGCTCAGATACCGTTCCATAAACCCAATATGTAATAGACAAGACCTACTCCTTGCTCAGTGAATTGGACTCAACACCCCCTATTCACGGCCCAAGAATATATCTGACTAGTAAGAATCTTAAAACCTATGTATTGATATCTCTCTGTAAGTGAATCAAGTGGGTGTAACGTGGCATAAACACAGCAGTGAAAAGCAGCTAAACCCCATTATAAAAATCAATTACTTTTAAAAACCTGTGAAAAAAAGACAGTGAAAGAGAGAGAAATTCTTACAAAATTCGTTTAGGGGCAGTGATGCTACCTGGATTGACCATATCTAGACCCACAGCTGATTGAGACATAAGGGTGGACACTCTTGGGGCTGAGAGTTTTGCTGAGGTTGGGTGAGGAAACGCAGACCCTTTAAAGTATTATTGCCTGGTACCCATCCCATGGGTCCCAAATCTCCAGGTTCAAGGGCATCTTCCTACATCGAAAACATGCATGAGAAACCCAGAAGATGGCACACTGTGTGATCGGGAAAGGTTTCTAAAACGCACCTCATTTCTCATCTCCTTGTGCTCGAATTCGCCATTCCAGCTGCTTTACTAGCAGTCTCCCTCATTGGAGAATCAGCACCTTTAACCTCCTGTTCCGTACAGGTTGCAATTTGTCCTGAGGATGAACGGGAAGAGGGGAAAACAATGAGAGACTAGCTCTAGGTGTTGGGACAGGCACAGGTCACTCTATTTTCCCATCAGGAAGAAGAATTAAGCACAGGCTCAGCCTGCCAACCGGGACCAGAATAGGGCCTGAAGCAATCCTGCGCTTTTGCGGCCAGCTCCCAAGAAAGCGAGTTGAAAAATGGAGCTCAGGGGCACTGCAATTCACAAACCTGCAGACTTATAAATGATCACTCTCGTCCACAAATATATTGAAGGACGGCAACGAAGAGGATTTGAAAGCAAGGCAGAATTGCAGGAAACAGATTTCAGGAGGGAGATTCGAATCGCCTTTAAAGCACAGGAAAAGCGGCAAAACCTCGACAAGATGCCCTTGGCCAAAAAGGGCGTATGCGTTTTTTCCTGAATATATTCAGGAAAAAACGCATACGCCCTTTTTGGCCAACCAAGCAACATGGAAAGGCAAATCAGCGCTACAAAGAAGTCTCGCTTCCCATCGGTCAAAAGGGCCATGCTGAATAAAGTGTCAAAACCAGAAATGCAGGGCAGGCCATGAGGAAACGGGAGCCTTGCTACGATGATGGGAGGGATGTAAATTGCCAACAGCCACTCTGGAGAAGTGTACGGTGTGTCCTGAAACATCTAAAAAACTCAGCTTAGAGAGCATAGGGCAGTTCCACTCATGGGCTTATAAATTGGGAAAATTAAAAATCAGCAAGACACAGGTACCCCAACGTTTAGGGCTGCTCTTTTGACAAGAACCTCCATTTCGTTACACCTTAAATATCTCAGGAAAGAGAAAAATGGATAAAGAAGTTGTGGTCCTTATGTACAATGGAATATCACTCAGCCATGAAATCAACGTCATAAGGCTAGTAGCAGCATGATGAGTGGATTTATGTACGACGATTCTAAATGAAATAAGTCACACAGAAAAAGACACTTATCATAAGATATCACTTATAGAGGGAATGTAAAAACCGCTACCCTTGAACTGAATTACAAAACAGAACAGAGTCACACGTTTAGAAAACACCCTATGGCTTCTTAACGGGAAAGGTGAGGTGGGGTGATGCATAAAACAAGGGTTTCAAATTAGCTCAGATACCGTTCCATAAACCCAATATGTAATAGACAAGACCTACTCCTTGCTCAGTGAATTGGACTCAACACCCCCTATTCACGGCCCAAGAATATATCTGACGAGTAAGAATCTTAAAACCTATGTATTGATATCTCTTTGTAAGTGAGTCAAGTGGGTGTAAAGTGGCATAAACACAGCAGTGAAAAGCAGCTAAACCCCATTATAAAAATCAATTACTTTTAAAAACCTGTTAAAAAAAGACAGTGAAAGAGAGAGAAATTCTTACAAAATTCGTTTAGGGGCAGTGATGCTACCTGGATTGACCATATCTAGACCCACAGCTGATTGAGACATAAGGGTGGACACTCTTGGGGCTGAGAGGTTTGGTGAGGTTGGGTTAGCAAACGCAGATCCTTTAAAGTAATACTGCGTGGTACCCATCCCATGGGTCCCAAATCTCCAGGTTCAAGGGCATCTTCCTACATCGAAAACATGCATGAGAAACCCAGAAGATGGTACACTGTGTGATCGGGAAAGGTTTTTAAAACGCACCTCATTTCTCATGTCCTTGTGCTCGGGTTCGCCATTCCAGCCGCTTTACTAAAAATCTCCCTCCTTGGAGAATCAGCACCTTTAACCTCCTGTTCCGTACAGGTTGCAATTTGTTCTGAGGATGAACGGGAAGAGGGGAAAACAATAAGAGACTAGCTCTAGGTGTTGGGACAGGCACAGGTCACTCTATTTTACCATCAGGAAGAAGAATTAACCACAGGCTCAGCCTGCCGCCAGGGACCAGAATAGGGCCTGAAGCAATCCTGCGCTTTTGCGGCCAGCTCTCAAGAAAGCGAGTTGAAAAATGGAGCTCAGGGGCACTGCAATTCACAAACCTGCAGACTTATAAATGATCACTCTCGTCCACAAATATATTGAGGGAACGCAACGAAGAGGATTTGAAAGCAAGGCAGAATTACAGGAAACAGATTTCAGGAGGGAGATTCGAATCGCCTTTAAAGCCCAGGAAAAGCGGCAAAACCCCGACAATGATGCCCTTGGCCAAAAAGGGCGTATGCGTTTTTTCCTGAATATAATCAGGAAAAAACGCATACGCCCTTTTTGGCCAACCAAGCAACCTGGAAAGGCAAATCAGCGCTACAAAGAAGTCTCGCTTCCCATCGGTCAAAAGGGCCATGCTGAATAAAGTGTCAAAACCAGAAATGCAGGGCAGGCCATGAGGAAACGGGAGCCTTGCTACGCTGATGGGCGGGATGTAAATTGCCAACAGCCACTCTGGAGAAGTGTACGGTGTGTGCTGAAACATCTAAAAAACTCAGCTTAGAGAGCATAGGGCAGTTCCACTCATGGGCGTATAAATTGGGAAAACTAAAAATCAGCAAGACACAGGTACCCCAACGTTTAGGGCTGCTCTGTTGACAAGAACCTCCACTTCGTTACACCTTAAATATCTCAGGAAAGAGAAAAATGGATAAAGAAGTTGTGGTCCTTATGTACAATGGAATATCACTCAGCCATGAAATCAACGTCATAAGGCTAGTAGCAGCATGATGAGTGGATTTAGGTACGACGATTCTAAATGAAATAAGTCACACAGAAAAAGACACTTATCATAAGATATCACTTATAGAGGGAATGTAAAAACCGCTACCCTTGAACTGAATTACAAAACAGAACAGAGTCACACGTTTAGAAAACACACTATGGCTGCTTAACGGGAAAGGTGAGGTGGGGTGATGCATAAAGCAAGGGTTTCAAATTAGCTCAGATACCGTTCCATAAACCCAATATGTAATAGACAAGACCTACTCCTTGCTCAGTGAATTGGACTCAACACCCCCTATTCACGGCACAAGAATATATCTGACTAGTAAGAATCTTAAAACCTATGAATTGATATCTCTCTGTAAGTGAGTCAAGTGGGTGTAAAGTGACATAAACACAGCAGTAAAAAGCAGCTAAACCCCATTATAAAAATCAATTACTTTTAAAAACCTGTGAAAAAAAGACAGTGAAAGAGAGAGAAATTCTTACAAAATTCGTTTAGGGGCAGTGATGCTACCTGGATTGACCATATCTAGACCCACAGCTGATTGAGACATAAGGGTGGACACTCTTGGGGCTGAGAGGTTTGCTGAGGTTGGGTGAGGAAACGCAGACCCTTTAAAGTAATATTGCCTGGTACCCATCCCATGGGTCCCAAATCTCCAGGTTCAAGGGCATCTTCCTACATCGAAAACATGCATGAGAAACCCAGAAGATGGCACACTGTGTGATCGGGAAAGGTTTCTAAAACGCACCTCATTTCTCATCTCCTTCTGCTCGAATTCGCCATTCCAGCTGCTTTACTAGCAGTCTCCCTCATTGGAGAATCAGCACCTTTAACCTCCTGTTCCGTACAGGTTGCAATTTGTCCTGAGGATGAACGGGAAGAGGGGAAAACAATGAGAGACTAGCTCTAGGTGTTGGGACAGGCACAGGTCACTCTATTTTCCCATCAGGAAGAAGAATTAAGCACAGGCTCAGCCTGCCAACCGGGACCAGAATAGGGCCTGAAGCAATCCTGCGCTTTTGCGGCCAGCTCCCAAGAAAGCGAGTTGAAAAATGGAGCTCAGGGGCACTGCAATTCACAAACCTGCAGACTTATAAATGATCACTCTCGTCCACAAATATATTGAGGGACGGCAACGAAGAGGATTTGAAAGCAAGGCAGAATTGCAGGAAACAGATTTCAGGAGGGAGATTCGAATCGCCTTTAAAGCACAGGAAAAGCGGCAAAACCTCGACAATGATGCCCTTGGCCAAAAAGGGCGTATGCGTTTTTTCCTGAATATATTCAGGAAAAAACGCATACGCCCTTTTTGGCCAACCAAGCAACCTGGAAAGACAAATCAGCGCTACAAAGAAGTCTCGCTTCCCATCGGTCAAAAGGGCCATGCTGAATAAAGTGTCAAAACCAGAAATGCAGGGCAGGCCATGAGGAAACGGGAGCCTTGCTACGATGATGGGAGGGATGTAAATTGCCAACAGCCACTCTGGAGAAGTGTACGGTGTGTCCTGAAACATCTAAAAAACTCAGCTTAGAGAGCATAGGGCAGTTCCACTCATGGGCGTATAAATTGGGAAAACTAAAAATCAGCAAGACACAGGTACCCCAACGTTTAGGGCTGCTCTTTTGACAAGAACCTCCATTTCGTTACACCTTAAATATCTCAGGAAAGAGAAAAATGGATAAAGAAGTTGTGGTCCTTATGTACAATGGAATATCACTCAGCCATGAAATCAACGTCATAAGGCTAGTAGCAGCATGATGAGTGGATTTAGGTACGACGATTCTAAATGAAATAAGTCACACAGAAAAAGACACTTATCATAAGATATCACTTATAGAGGGAATGTAAAAACCGCTACCCTTGAACTGAATTACAAAACAGAACAGAGTCACACGTTTAGAAAACACCCTATGGCTGCTTAACGGGAAAGGTGAGGTGGGGTGATGCATAAAACAAGGGTTTCAAATTAGCTCAGATACCGTTTCATAAACCCAATATGTAATAGACAAGACCTACTCCTTGCTCAGTGAATTGGACTCAACACCCCCTATTCACGGCCCAAGAATATATCTGACTAGTAAGAATCTTAAAACCTATGTATTGATATCTCTCTGTAAGTGAATCAAGTGGGTGTAACGTGGCATAAACACAGCAGTGAAAAGCAGCTAAACCCCATTATAAAAATCAATTACTTTTAAAAACCTGTGAAAAAAAGACAGTGAAAGAGAGAGAAATTCTTACAAAATTCGTTTAGGGGCAGTGATGCTACCTGGATTGACCATATCTAGACCCACAGCTGATTGAGACTTAAGGGTGGACACTCTTGGGGCTGAGAGGTTTGCTGAGGTTGGGTGAGGAAACGCAGACCCTTTAAAGTAATATTGCCTGGTACCCATCCCATGGGTCCCAAATCTCCAGGTTCAAGGGCATCTTCCTACATCGAAAACATGCATGAGAAACCCAGAAGATGGCACACTGTGTGATCGGGAAAGGTTTCTAAAACGCACCTCATTTCTCATCTCCTTGTGCTCGAATTCGCCATTCCAGCTGCTTTACTAGCAGTCTCCCTCATTGGAGAATCAGCACCTTTAACCTCCTGTTCCGTACAGGTTGCAATTTGCCCTGAGGATGAACGGGAAGAGGGGAAAACAATGAGAGACTAGCTCTAGGTGTTGGGACAGGCACAGGTCACTCTATTTTCCCATCAGGAAGAAGAATTAAGCACAGGCTCAGCCTGCCGCCCGGGACCAGAATAGGGCCTGAAGCAATCCTGCGCTTTTGCGGCCAGCTCCCAAGAAAGCGAGTTGAAAAATGGAGCTCAGGGGCACTGCAATTCACAAACCTGCAGACTTCTAAATGATCACTCTCGTCCACAAATATATTGAGGGAAGGCAACGAAGAGGATTTGAAAGCAAGGCAGAATTGCAGGAAACAGATTTCAGGAGGGAGATTCGAATCGCCTTTAAAGCACAGGAAAAGCGGCAAAACCTCGACAATGATGCCCTTGGCCAAAAAGGGCGTATGCGTTTTTTCCTGAATATATTCAGGAAAAAACGCATACGCCCTTTTTGGCCAACCAAGCAACCTGGAAAGGCAAATCAGCGCTACAAAGAAGTCTCGCTTCCCATCGGTCAAAAGGGCCATGCTGAATAAAGTGTCAAAACCAGAAATGCAGGGCAGGCCATGAGGAAACGGGAGCCTTGCTACGATGATGGGAGGGATGTAAATTGCCAACAGCAACTCTGGAGAAGTGTACGGTGTGTCCTGAAACATCTAAAAAACTCAGCTTAGAGAGCATAGGGCAGTTCCACTCATGGGCGTATAAATTGGGAAAACTAAAAATCAGCAAGACACAGGTACCCCAACGTTTAGGGCTGCTCTTTTGACAAGAACCTCCACTTCGTTACACCTTAAATATCCCAGGAAAGAGAAAAATGGATAAAGAAGTTGTGGTCCTTATGTACAATGGAATATCACTCAGCCATGAAATCAACGTCATAAGGCTAGTAGCAGCATGATGAGTGGATTTAGGTACGACGATTCTAAATGAAGTAAGTCACACAGAAAAAGACACTTATCATAAGATATCACTTATAGAGGGAATGTAAACACCGCTACCCTTGAACTGAATTACAAAACAGAACAGAGTCACACGTTTAGAAAACACCCTATGGCTGCTTAACGGGAAAGGTGAGGTGGGGTGATGCATAAAACAAGGGTTTCAAATTAGCTCAGATACCGTTCCATAAACCCAATATGTAATAGACAAGACCTACTCCTTGCTCAGTGAATTGGACTCAACACCCCCTATTCACGGCCCAAGAATATATCTGACTAGTAAGAATCTTAAAACCTATGTATTGATATCTCTCTGTAAGTGAGTCAAGTGGGTGTAACGTGGCATAAACACAGCAGTGAAAAGCAGCTAAACCCCATTATAAAAATCAATTACTTTTAAAAACCTGTAAAAAAAAGACAGTGAAAGAGAGAGAAATTCTTACAAAATTCGTTTAGGGGCAGTTATGCTACCTGGATTGACCATATCTAGACCCACAGCTGATTGAGACATAAGGGTGGACACTCTTGGGGCTGAGGGGTTTGGTGAGGTTGGGTGAGGAAACGCAGACCCTTTAAAGTAATACTGCGTGGTACCCATCCCATGGGTCCCAAATCTCCAGGTTCAAGGGCATCTTCCTACATCGAAAACATGCATGAGAAACCCAGAAGATGGTACGCCGTGTGATCGGGAAAGGTTTCTAAAACGCAGCTCATTTCTCATGTCCTTGTGCTCGGGTTCGCCATTCCAGCCGCTTTACTAACAATCTCCCTCTTTGGAGAATCAGCACCTTTAACCTCCTGTTCCGTACAGGTTGCAATTTGTCCTGAGGATGAACGGGAAGAGGGGAAAACAATGAGAGACTAGCTCTAGGTGTTGGGACAGGCACAGGTCACTCTATTTTCCCATCAGGAAGAAGAATTAAGCACAGGCTCAGCCTGCCGCCCGGGACCAGAATAGGGCCTGAAGCAATCCTGCGCTTTTGCGGCCAGCTCCCAAGAAAGCGAGTTGAAAAATGGAGCTCAGGGACACTGCAATTCACAAACCTGCAGACTTATAAATGATCACTCTCGTCCACAAATATATTGAGGGAAGGCAACGAAGAGGATTTGAAAGCAAGGCAGAATTGCAGGAAACAGATTTCAGGAGGGAGATTCGAATCGCCTTTAAAGCACAGGAAAAGCGGCAAAACCTCGACAAGATGCCCTTGGCCAAAAAGGGCGTATGCGTTTTTCCCTGAATATATTCAGGAAAAAACGCATACGCCCTTTTTGGCCAACCAAGCAACCTGGAAAGGCAAATCAGCGCTACAAAGAAGTCTCGCTTCCCATCGGTCAAAAGGGCCATGCTGAATAAAGTGTTAAAATCAGAAATGCAGGACAGGCCATGGAGAAACGGGACCCTTGCTACGCTGATGGGCGGGATGTAAATTGCCAACAGCCACTCTGGAGAAGTGTACGGTGTGTCCTGAAACATCTAAAAAACTCAGCTTAGAGAGCATAGGGCACTTCCACTCATGGGCGTATAAAGTGGGAAAATTAAAAACCAGCAAGACACAGGCACCCCAACATTTAGGGCTGCTCTGTTGACAAGAACCTCCACTTCGTTACACCTTAAATATCCCAGGAAAGAGAAAAATGGATAAAGAAGTTGTGGTCCTTATGTACAATGGAATATCACTCAGCCATGAAATCAACGTCATAAGGCTAATAGCAGCATGATGAGTGGATTTAGGTACTACGATTCTAAGTGAAATTAGTCACACAGAAAAAGACACTTATCATAAGATATCACTTATAGAGGGAATGTAAAAACCGCTACCCTTGAACTGAATTACAAAACAGAACAGAGTCACACGTTTAGAAAACACACTATGGCTGCTTAACGGGAAAGGTGAGGTGGGGTGATGCATAAAGCAAGGGTTTCAAATTAGCTCAGATACCGTTCCATAAACCCAATATGTAATAGACAAGACCTACTCCTTGCTCAGTGAATTGGACTCAACACCCCCTATTCACGGCCCAAGAATATATCTCACTAGTAAGAATCTTAAAACCTATGTATTGATATCTCTCTGTAAGTGAGTCAAGTGCGTGTAAAGTGACATAAACACAGCAGTAAAAAGCAGCTAAACCCCATTATAAAAATCAATTACTTTTAAAAACCTGTGAAAAAAAGACAGTGAAAGAGAGAGAAATTCTTACAAAATTCGTTTAGGGGCAGTGATGCTACCTGGATTGACCATATCTAGACCCACAGCTGATTGAGACTTAAGGGTGGACACTCTTGGGGCTGAGAGGTTTGCTGAGGTTGGGTGAGGAAACGCAGACCCTTTAAAGTAATATTGCCTGGTACCCATCCCATGGGTCCCAAATCTCCAGGTTCAAGGGCATCTTCCTACATCGAAAACATGCATGAGAAACCCAGAAGATGGCACACTGTGTGATCGGGAAAGGTTTCTAAAACGCACCTCATTTCTCATCTCCTTGTGCTCGAATTCGCCATTCCAGCTGCTTTACTAGCAGTCTCCCTCATTGGAGAATCAGCACCTTTAACCTCCTGTTCCGTACAGGTTGCAATTTGCCCTGAGGATGAACGGGAAGAGGGGAAAACAATGAGAGACTAGCTCTAGGTGTTGGGACAGGCACAGGTCACTCTATTTTCCCATCAGGAAGAAGAATTAAGCACAGGCTCAGCCTGCCGCCCGGGACCAGAATAGGGCCTGAAGCAATCCTGCGCTTTTGCGGCCAGCTCCCAAGAAAGCGAGTTGAAAAATGGAGCTCAGGGGCACTGCAATTCACAAACCTGCAGACTTCTAAATGATCACTCTCGTCCACAAATATATTGAGGGAAGGCAACGAAGAGGATTTGAAAGCAAGGCAGAATTGCAGGAAACAGATTTCAGGAGGGAGATTCGAATCGCCTTTAAAGCACAGGAAAAGCGGCAAAACCTCGACAATGATGCCCTTGGCCAAAAAGGGCGTATGCGTTTTTTCCTGAATATATTCAGGAAAAAACGCATACGCCCTTTTTGGCCAACCAAGCAACCTGGAAAGGCAAATCAGCGCTACAAAGAAGTCTCGCTTCCCATCGGTCAAAAGGGCCATGCTGAATAAAGTGTCAAAACCAGAAATGCAGGGCAGGCCATGAGGAAACGGGAGCCTTGCTACGATGATGGGAGGGATGTAAATTGCCAACAGCAACTCTGGAGAAGTGTACGGTGTGTCCTGAAACATCTAAAAAACTCAGCTTAGAGAGCATAGGGCAGTTCCACTCATGGGCGTATAAATTGGGAAAACTAAAAATCAGCAAGACACAGGTACCCCAACGTTTAGGGCTGCTCTTTTGACAAGAACCTCCACTTCGTTAAACCTTAAATATCTCAGGAAAGAGAAAAATGGATAAAGAAGTTGTGGTCCTTATGCACAATGGAATATCACTCAGCCATGAAATCAACGTCATAAGGCTAGTAGCAGCATGATGAGTGGATTTAGGTACGACGATTCTAAATGAAGTAAGTCACACAGAAAAAGACACTTATCATAAGATATCACTTATAGAGGGAATGTAAACACCGCTACCCTTGAACTGAATTACAAAACAGAACAGAGTCACACGTTTAGAAAACACCCTATGGCTGCTTAACGGGAAAGGTGAGGTGGGGTGATGCATAAAACAAGGGTTTCAAATTAGCTCAGATACCGTTCCATAAACCCAATATGTAATAGACAAGACCTACTCCTTGCTCAGTGAATTGGACTCAACACCCCCTATTCACGGCCCAAGAATATATCTGACTAGTAAGAATCTTAAAACCTATGTATTGATATCTCTCTGTAAGTGAGTCAAGTGGGTGTAACGTGGCATAAACACAGCAGTGAAAAGCAGCTAAACCCCATTATAAAAATCAATTACTTTTAAAAACCTGTAAAAAAAAGACAGTGAAAGAGAGAGAAATTCTTACAAAATTCGTTTAGGGGCAGTTATGCTACCTGGATTGACCATATCTAGACCCACAGCTGATTGAGACATAAGGGTGGACACTCTTGGGGCTGAGGGGTTTGGTGAGGTTGGGTGAGGAAACGCAGACCCTTTAAAGTAATACTGCGTGGTACCCATCCCATGGGTCCCAAATCTCCAGGTTCAAGGGCATCTTCCTACATCGAAAACATGCATGAGAAACCCAGAAGATGGTACGCCGTGTGATCGGGAAAGGTTTCTAAAACGCAGCTCATTTCTCATGTCCTTGTGCTCGGGTTCGCCATTCCAGCCGCTTTACTAACAATCTCCCTCTTTGGAGAATCAGCACCTTTAACCTCCTGTTCCATACAGGTTGCAATTTGTCCTGAGGATGAACGGGAAGAGGGGAAAACAATGAGAGACTAGCTCTAGGTGTTGGGACAGGCACAGGTCACTCTATTTTCCCATCAGGAAGAAGAATTAAGCACAGGCTCAGCCTGCCGCCCGGGACCAGAATAGGGCCTGAAGCAATCCTGCGCTTTTGCGGCCAGCTCCCAAGAAAGCGAGTTGAAAAATGGAGCTCAGGGACACTGCAATTCACAAACCTGCAGACTTATAAATGATCACTCTCGTCCACAAATATATTGAGGGAAGGCAACGAAGAGGATTTGAAAGCAAGGCAGAATTGCAGGAAACAGATTTCAGGAGGGAGATTCGAATCGCCTTTAAAGCACAGGAAAAGCGGCAAAACCTCGACAAGATGCCCTTGGCCAAAAAGGGCGTATGCGTTTTTCCCTGAATATATTCAGGAAAAAACGCATACGCCCTTTTTGGCCAACCAAGCAACCTGGAAAGGCAAATCAGCGCTACAAAGAAGTCTCGCTTCCCATCGGTCAAAAGGGCCATGCTGAATAAAGTGTTAAAATCAGAAATGCAGGACAGGCCATGGAGAAACGGGACCCTTGCTACGCTGATGGGCGGGATGTAAATTGCCAACAGCCACTCTGGAGAAGTGTACGGTGTGTCCTGAAACATCTAAAAAACTCAGCTTAGAGAGCATAGGGCACTTCCACTCATGGGCGTATAAAGTGGGAAAATTAAAAACCAGCAAGACACAGGCACCCCAACATTTAGGGCTGCTCTGTTGACAAGAACCTCCACTTCGTTACACCTTAAATATCCCAGGAAAGAGAAAAATGGATAAAGAAGTTGTGGTCCTTATGTACAATGGAATATCACTCAGCCATGAAATCAACGTCATAAGGCTAATAGCAGCATGATGAGTGGATTTAGGTACTACGATTCTAAGTGAAATTAGTCACACAGAAAAAGACACTTATCATAAGATATCACTTATAGAGGGAATGTAAAAACCGCTACCCTTGAACTGAATTACAAAACAGAACAGAGTCACACGTTTAGAAAACACACTATGGCTGCTTAACGGGAAAGGTGAGGTGGGGTGATGCATAAAGCAAGGGTTTCAAATTAGCTCAGATACCGTTCCATAAACCCAATATGTAATAGACAAGACCTACTCCTTGCTCAGTGAATTGGACTCAACACCCCCTATTCACGGCCCAAGAATATATCTCACTAGTAAGAATCTTAAAACCTATGTATTGATATCTCTCTGTAAGTGAGTCAAGTGCGTGTAAAGTGACATAAACACAGCAGTAAAAAGCAGCTAAACCCCATTATAAAAATCAATTACTTTTAAAAACCTGTGAAAAAAAGACAGTGAAAGAGAGAGAAATTCTTACAAAATTCGTTTAGGGGCAGTGATGCTACCTGGATTGACCATATCTAGACCCACAGCTGATTGAGACATAAGGGTGGACACTCTTGGGGCTGAGAGGTTTGCTGAGGTTGGGTGAGGAAACGCAGACCCTTTAAAGTAATATTGCCTGGTACCCATCCCATGGGTCCCAAATCTCCAGGTTCAAGGGCATCTTCCTACATCGAAATCATGCATGAGAAACCCAGAAGATGGCACACTGTGTGATCGGGAAAGGTTTCTAAAACGCACCTCATTTCTCATCTCCTTGTGCTCGAATTCGCCATTCCAGCTGCTTTACTAGCAGTCTCCCTCATTGGAGAATCAGCACCTTTAACCTCCTGTTCCGTACAGGTTGCAATTTGTCCTGAGGATGAACAGGAAAAGGGGGAAACAATGAGAGACTAGCTCTAGGTGTTGGGACAGGCACAGGTCACTCTATTTTCCCATCAGGAAGAAGAATTAAGCACAGGCTCAGCCTGCCGCCCGGAACCAGAATAGGGCCTGAAGCAATCCTGCGCTTTTGCGGCCAGCTCCCAAGAAAGCGAGTTGAAAAATGGAGCTCAGGGGCACTGCAATTCACAAACCTGCAGACTTATAAATGACCACTCTCGTCCACAAATATATTGAGGGAAGGCAACGAAGAGGATTTGAAAGCAAGGCAGAATTGCAGGAAACAGATTTCAGGAGGGAGATTCGAATCGCCTTTAAAGCACAGGAAAAGCGGCAAAACCTCGACAATGATGCCCTTGGCCAAAAAGGGCGTATGCGTTTTTTCCTGAATATATTCAGGAAAAAACGCATACGCCCTTTTTGGCCAAGCAAGCAACCTGGAAAGGCAAATCAGCGCTACAAAGAAGTCTCGCTTCCCATCGGTCAAAAGGGCCATGCTGAATAAAGTGTCAAAACCAGAAATGCAGGGCAGGCCATGGAGAAACGGGAGCCTTGCTACGCTGATGGGCGGGATGTAAATTGCCAACAGCCACTCTGGAGAAGTGTACGGTGTGTCCTGAAACATCTAAAAAACTCTGCTTAGAGAGCATAGGGCACTTCCACTCATGGGCGTATAAATTGGGAAAACTAAAAATCAGCAAGACACAGGCACCCCAACGTTTAGGGCTGCTCTGTTGACAAGAACCTCCACTTCGTTACACCTTAAATATCTCAGGATATAGAAAAATGGATAAATAAGTTGTGGTCCTTATGTACAATGGAATATCACTCAGCCATGAAATCAACGTCATAAGGCTAGTAGCAGCATGATGAGTGGATTTAGGTATGACGATTCTAAGTGAAATAAGTCACACAGAAAAAGACACTTATCATAAGATATCACTTATAGAGGGAATGTAAAAACCGCTACCCTTGAACTGAATTACAAAACAGAACAGAGTCACACGTTTAGAAAACACACTATGGCTGCTTAACGGGAAAGGTGAGGTAGAGTGATGCATAAAACAATGGTTTCAAATTAGCTCAGATACCGTTCCATAAATACAATATGTAATAGACAAGACCTACTCCTTGCTCAGTGAATTGGACTCAACACCCCCTATTCACAGCCCAAGAATATATCTGACTAGTAAGAATCTTAAAACTTATGTATTGATATCTCTCTGTAAGTGAGTCAAGTGGGTGTAAAGTGGCATAAACACAGCAGTGAAAAGCAGCTAAACCCCATTATAAAAATCAATTACTTTTAAAAACCTGTGAAAAAAAGACAGTGAAAGAGAGAGAAATTCTTACAAAATTCGTTTAGGGGCAGTTATGCTACCTGGATTGACCATATCTAGACCCACAGCTGATTGAGACATAAGGGTGGACACTCTTGGGGCTGAGAGGTTTGGTGAGGTTGGGTGAGGAAACGCAGACCCTTTAAAGTAATACTGCGTGGTACCCATCCCATGGGTCCCAAATCTCCAGGTTCAAGGGCATCTTCCTACATCGAAAACATGCATGAGAAACCCAGAAGATGGTACACCGTGTGATCGAGAAAGGTTTCTAAAACGCACCTCATTTCTCATCTCCGTGTGCTCGGGTCCGCCATTCCAGCCGCTTTTCTAGCAACCTCCCTCCTTGGAGAATCAGCACCTTTAACCTCCTGTTCCGTACAGGTTGCAATTTGTCCTGAGGATGAACGGGAAGAGGGGAAAACAATGAGAGACTAGCTCTAGGTGTTGGGACAGGCACAGGTCACTCTATTTTCCCATCAGGAAGAAGAATTAAGCACAGGCTCAGCCTGCCGCCCGAGACCAGAATAGGGCCTGAAGCAATCCTGCGCTTTTGCGGCCAGCTCCCAAGAAAGCGAGTTGAAAAATGGAGCTCAGGGACACTGCAATTCACAAACCTGCAGACTTATAAATGATCACTCTCGTCCACAAATATATTGAGGGAAGGCAACGAAGAGGATTTGAAAGCAAGGCAGAATGGCAGGAAACAGATTTCAGGAGGGAGATTCGAATCGCCTTTAAAGCACAGGAAAAGCGGCAAAACCTCGACAAGATGCCCTTGGCCAAAAAGGGCGTATGCGTTTTTTCCTGAATATATTCAGGAAAAAACGCATACGCCCTTTTTGGCCAAGCAAGCAACCTGGAAAGGCAAATCAGCGCTACAAAGAAGTCTCGCTTCCCATCGGTCAAAAGGACCATGCTGAATAAAGTGTCAAAATCAGAAATGCAGGACAGGCCATGGAGAAACGGGAGCCTTGCTAGGCTGATGGGCGGGATGTAAATTGCCAACAGCCACTCTGGAGAGGTGTACGGTGTGTCCTGAAACATCTAAAAAACTCAGTTTAGAGAACATAGGGCAGTTCCACTCATGGGCGTATAAAGTGGGAAAATTAAAAACCAGCAAGACACAGGCACCCCAAAGTTTAGGGCTGCTCTGTTGACAAGAACCTCCACTTCGTTATACCTTAAATATCCCAGGAAAGAGAAAAATGGATAAAGAAGTTGTGGTCCTTATGTACAATGGAATATCACTCAGCCATGAAATCAACGTCATAAGGCTAGTAGCAGCATGATGAGTGGATTTAGGTACTACGATTCTAAGTGAAATAAATCACACAGAAAAAGACACTTATCATAAGATATCACTTATAGAGGGAATGTAAAAACCGCTACCCTTTAACTGAATTACAAAACAGAACAGAGTCACACGTTTAGAAAACACACTATGGCTGCTTAACGGGAAAGGTGAGGTGGGGTGATGCATAAAACAAGGGTTTCAAATTAGCTCAGATACCGTTCCATAAACCCAATATGTAATAGACAAGACCTACTCCTTGCTCAGTGAATTGGACTCAACACCCCCTATTCAAGGCCCAAGAATATATCTGACTAGTAAGAATCATAAAACCTATGTATTGATATCTCTCTGTAAGTGAGTCAAGTGGGTGTAAAGTGGCATAAACACAGCAGTGAAAAGCAGCTAAACCCCATTATAAAAATCAATTACTTTTAAAAACCTGTGAAAAAAAGACAGTGAAAGAGAGAGAAATTCTTACAAAATTCGTTTAGGGGCAGTGATGCTACCTGGATTGACCATATCTAGACCCACAGCTGATTGAGACATAAGGTTGGACACTCTTGGGGCTGAGAGGTTTGGTGAGGTTGGGTGAGGAAACGCAGACCCTTTAAAGTAATACTGCCTGGTACCCATCCCATGGGTCCCAAATCTCCAGGTTCAAGGGCATCTTCCTACATCGAAAACATGCATGAGAAACCCAGAAGATGGTACACCGTGTGATCGGGAAAGGTTTCTAAAACACACCTCATTTCTCATCTCCTTGTGCTCGGGTCCGCCATTCCAGCCGCTTTACTAGCAACCTCACTCCTTGGAGAATCATCACCTTTAACCTCCTGATCCGTACAGGTTGCAATTTGTCCTGAGGATGAACGGGAAGAGGGGAAAACAATGAGAGACTAGCTCTAGGTGTTGGGACAGGCACAGGTCACTCTATTTTCCCATCAGGAAGAAGAATTAAGCACAGGCTCAGCCTGCCGCCCGGAACCAGAATAGGGCCTGAAGCAATCCTGTGCTTTTGCGGCCAGCTCCCAAGAAAGCGAGTTGAAAAATGGAGCTCAGGGGCACTGCAATTCACAAACCTGCAGACTTATAAATGACCACTCTCGTCCACAAATATATTGAGGGAAGGCAACGAAGAGGATTTGAAAGCAAGGCAGAATTGCAGGAAACAGATTTCAGGAGGGAGATTCGAATCGCCTTTAAAGCACAGGAAAAGCGGCAAAACCTCGACAATGATGCCCTTGGCCAAAAAGGGCGTATGCGTTTTTTCCTGAATATATTCAGGAAAAAACGCATACGCCCTTTTTGGCCAAGCAAGCAACCTGGAAAGGCAAATCAGCGCTACAAAGAAGTCTCGCTTCCCATCGGTCAAAAGGGCCATGCTGAATAAAGTGTCAAAACCAGAAATGCAGGGCAGGCCATGGAGAAACGGGAGCCTTGCTACGCTGATGGGCGGGATGTAAATTGCCAACAGCCACTCTGGAGAATTGTACGGTGTGTCCTGAAACATCTAAAAAACTCTGCTTAGAGAGCATAGGGCACTTCCACTCATGGGCGTATAAATTGGGAAAACTAAAAATCAGCAAGACACAGGCACCCCAACGTTTAGGGCTGCTCTGTTGACAAGAACCTCCACTTCGTTACACCTTAAATATCTCAGGATATAGAAAAATGGATAAATAAGTTGTGGTCCTTATGTACAATGGAATATCACTCAGCCATGAAATCAACGTCATAAGGCTAGTAGCAGCATGATGAGTGGATTTAGGTACGACGATTCTAAGTGAAATAAGTCACACAGAAAAAGACACTTATCATAAGATATCACTTATAGAGGGAATGTAAAAACCGCTACCCTTGAACTGAATTACAAAACAGAACAGAGTCACACGTTTAGAAAACACACTATGGCTGCTTAACGGGAAAAGTGAGGTGGGGTGATGCATAAAACAAGGGTTTCAAATTAGCTCAGATACCGTTCCATAAACCCAATATGTAATAGACAAGACCTACTCCTTGCTCAGTGAATTGGACTCAACACCCCCTATTCAAGGCCCAAGAATATATCTGACTAGTAAGAATCATAAAACCTATGTATTGATATCTCTCTGTAAGTGAGTCAAGTGGGTGTAAAGTGGCATAAACACAGCAGTGAAAAGCAGCTAAACCCCATTATAAAAATCAATTACTTTTAAAAACCTGTGAAAAAAAGACAGTGAAAGAGAGAGAAATTCTTACAAAATTCGTTTACGGGCAGTGATGCTACCTGGATTGACCATATCTAGACCCACAGCTGATTGAGACATAAGGTTGGACACTCTTGGGGCTGAGAGGTTTGGTGAGGTTGGGTGAAGAAACGCAGACCCTTTAAAGTAATACTGCCTGGTACCCATCCCATGGGTCCCAAATCTCCAGGTTCAAGGGCATCTTCCTACATCGAAAACATGCATGAGAAACCCAGAAGATGGTACACCGTGTGATCGGGAAAGGTTTCTAAAACACACCTCATTTCTCATCTCCTTGTGCTCGGGTTCGCCATTCCAGCCGCTTTATTAACAATCTCCCTCCTTGGAGAATCAGCACCTTTAACCTCCTGTTCCATACAGGTTGCAATTTGTCCTGAGGATGAACGGGAAGAGGGGAAAACAATGAGAGACTAGCTCTAGGTGTTGGGACAGGCACAGGTCACTCTATTTTCCCATCAGGAAGAAGAATTAAGCACAGGCTCAGCCTGCCGCCCGGGACCAGAATAGGGCCTGAAGCAATCCTGCGCTTTTGCGGCCAGCTCCCAAGAAAGCGAGTTGAAAAATGGAGCTCAGGGGCACTGCAATTCACAAACCTGCAGACTTATAAATGATCACTCTCGTCCACAAATATATTGAGGGAAGGCAACGAAGAGTATTTGAAAGCAAGGCAGAATTGCAGGAAACAGATTTCAGGAGGGAGATTCGAATCGCCTTTAAAGCACAGGAAAAGCAGCAAAACCTCGACAAGATGCCCTTGGCCAAAAAGGGCGTATGCGTTTTTTCCTGAATATATTCAGGAAAAAACGCATACGCCCTTTTTGGCCAAGCAAGCAACCTGGAAAGGCAAATCAGCGCTACAAAGAAGTCTCGCTTCCCATCGGTCAAAAGGGCCATGCTGAATAAAGTGTCAAAACCAGAAATGCAGGGCAGGCCATGGAGAAACGGGAGCCTTGCTACGCTGATGGGCGGGATGTAAATTGCCAACAGCCACTCTGGAGAATTGTACGGTGTGTCCTGAAACATCTAAAAAACTCTGCTTAGAGAGCATAGGGCACTTCCACTCATGGGCGTATAAATTGGGAAAACTAAAAATCAGCAAGACACAGGCACCCCAACGTTTAGGGCTGCTCTGTTGACAAGAACCTCCACTTCGTTACACCTTAAATATCTCAGGATATAGAAAAATGGATAAATAAGTTGTGGTCCTTATGTACAATGGAATATCACTCAGCCATGAAATCAACGTCATAAGGCTAGTAGCAGCATGATGAGTGGATTTAGGTACGACGATTCTAAGTGAAATAAGTCACACAGAAAAAGACACTTATCATAAGATATCACTTATAGAGGGAATGTAAAAACCGCTACCCTTGAACTGAATTACAAAACAGAACAGAGTCACACGTTTAGAAAACACACTATGGCTGCTTAACGGGAAAGGTGAGGTAGAGTGATGCATAAAACAATGGTTTCAAATTAGCTCAGATACCGTTCCATAAACACAATATGTAATAGACAAGACCTACTCCTTGCTCAGTGAATTGGACTCAACACCCCCTATTCAAGGCCCAAGAATATATCTGACTAGTAAGAATCTTAAAACCTATGTATTGATATCTCTCTGTAAGTGAGTCAAGTGGGTGTAAAGTGGCATAAACACAGCAGTGAAAAGCAGCTAAACCCCATTATAAAAATCAATTACTTTTAAAAACCTGTGAAAAAAAGACAGTGAAAGAGAGAGAAATTCTTACAAAATTCGTTTAGGGGCAGTGATGCTACCTGGATTGACCATATCTAGACCCACAGCTGATTGAGACATAAGGTTGGACACTCTTGGGGCTGAGAGGTTTGGTGAGGTTGGGTGAGGAAACGCAGACCCTTTAAAGTAATACTGCCTGGTACCCATCCCATGGGTCCCAAATCTCCAGGTTCAAGGGCATCTTCCTACATCGAAAACATGCATGAGAAACCCAGAAGATGGTACACCGTGTGATCGGGAAAGGTTTCTAAAACACACCTCATTTCTCATCTCCTTGTGCTCGGGTCCGCCATTCCAGCCGCTTTACTAGCAACCTCACTCCTTGGAGAATCATCACCTTTAACCTCCTGATCCGTACAGGTTGCAATTTGTCCTGAGGATGAACGGGAAGAGGGGAAAACAATGAGAGACTAGCTCTAGGTGTTGGGACAGGCACAGGTCACTCTATTTTCCCATCAGGAAGAAGAATTAAGCACAGGCTCAGCCTGCCGCCCGGAACCAGAATAGGGCCTGAAGCAATCCTGTGCTTTTGCGGCCAGCTCCCAAGAAAGCGAGTTGAAAAATGGAGCTCAGGGGCACTGCAATTCACAAACCTGCAGACTTATAAATGACCACTCTCGTCCACAAATATATTGAGGGAAGGCAACGAAGAGGATTTGAAAGCAAGGCAGAATTGCAGGAAACAGATTTCAGGAGGGAGATTCGAATCGCCTTTAAAGCACAGGAAAAGCGGCAAAACCTCGACAATGATGCCCTTGGCCAAAAAGGGCGTATGCGTTTTTTCCTGAATATATTCAGGAAAAAACGCATACGCCCTTTTTGGCCAAGCAAGCAACCTGGAAAGGCAAATCAGCGCTACAAAGAAGTCTCGCTTCCCATCGGTCAAAAGGGCCATGCTGAATAAAGTGTCAAAACCAGAAATGCAGGGCAGGCCATGGAGAAACGGGAGCCTTGCTACGCTGATGGGCGGGATGTAAATTGCCAACAGCCACTCTGGAGAATTGTACGGTGTGTCCTGAAACATCTAAAAAACTCTGCTTAGAGAGCATAGGGCACTTCCACTCATGGGCGTATAAATTGGGAAAACTAAAAATCAGCAAGACACAGGCACCCCAACGTTTAGGGCTGCTCTGTTGACAAGAACCTCCACTTCGTTACACCTTAAATATCTCAGGATATAGAAAAATGGATAAATAAGTTGTGGTCCTTATGTACAATGGAATATCACTCAGCCATGAAATCAACGTCATAAGGCTAGTAGCAGCATGATGAGTGGATTTAGGTACGACGATTCTAAGTGAAATAAGTCACACAGAAAAAGACACTTATCATAAGATATCACTTATAGAGGGAATGTAAAAACCGCTACCCTTGAACTGAATTACAAAACAGAACAGAGTCACACGTTTAGAAAACACACTATGGCTGCTTAACGGGAAAAGTGAGGTGGGGTGATGCATAAAACAAGGGTTTCAAATTAGCTCAGATACCGTTCCATAAACCCAATATGTAATAGACAAGACCTACTCCTTGCTCAGTGAATTGGACTCAACACACCCTATTCAAGGCCCAAGAATATATCTGACTAGTAAGAATCATAAAACCTATGTATTGATATCTCTCTGTAAGTGAGTCAAGTGGGTGTAAAGTGGCATAAACACAGCAGTGAAAAGCAGCTAAACCCCATTATAAAAATCAATTACTTTTAAAAACCTGTGAAAAAAAGACAGTGAAAGAGAGAGAAATTCTTACAAAATTCGTTTACGGGCAGTGATGCTACCTGGATTGACCATATCTAGACCCACAGCTGATTGAGACATAAGGTTGGACACTCTTGGGGCTGAGAGGTTTGGTGAGGTTGGGTGAAGAAACGCAGACCCTTTAAAGTAATACTGCCTGGTACCCATCCCATGGGTCCCAAATCTCCAGGTTCAAGGGCATCTTCCTACATCGAAAACATGCATGAGAAACCCAGAAGATGGTACACCGTGTGATCGGGAAAGGTTTCTAAAACACACCTCATTTCTCATCTCCTTGTGCTCGGGTTCGCCATTCCAGCCGCTTTATTAACAATCTCCCTCCTTGGAGAATCAGCACCTTTAACCTCCTGTTCCATACAGGTTGCAATTTGTCCTGAGGATGAACGGGAAGAGGGGAAAACAATGAGAGACTAGCTCTAGGTGTTGGGACAGGCACAGGTCACTCTATTTTCCCATCAGGAAGAAGAATTAAGCACAGGCTCAGCCTGCCGCCCGGGACCAGAATAGGGCCTGAAGCAATCCTGCGCTTTTGCGGCCAGCTCCCAAGAAAGCGAGTTGAAAAATGGAGCTCAGGGGCACTGCAATTCACAAACCTGCAGACTTATAAATGATCACTCTCGTCCACAAATATATTGAGGGAAGGCAACGAAGAGGATTTGAAAGCAAGGCAGAATTGCAGGAAACAGATTTCAGGAGGGAGATTCGAATCGCCTTTAAAGCACAGGAAAAGCAGCAAAACCTCGACAAGATGCCCTTGGCCAAAAAGGGCGTATGCGTTTTTTCCTGAATATATTCAGGAAAAAACGCATACGCCCTTTTTGGCCAAGCAAGCAACCTGGAAAGGCAAATCAGCGCTACAAAGAAGTCTCGCTTCCCATCGGTCAAAAGGGCCATGCTGAATAAAGTGTCAAAACCAGAAATGCAGGGCAGGCCATGGAGAAACGGGAGCCTTGCTACGCTGATGGGCGGGATGTAAATTGCCAACAGCCACTCTGGAGAATTGTACGGTGTGTCCTGAAACATCTAAAAAACTCTGCTTAGAGAGCATAGGGCACTTCCACTCATGGGCGTATAAATTGGGAAAACTAAAAATCAGCAAGACACAGGCACCCCAACGTTTAGGGCTGCTCTGTTGACAAGAACCTCCACTTCGTTACACCTTAAATATCTCAGGATATAGAAAAATGGATAAATAAGTTGTGGTCCTTATGTACAATGGAATATCACTCAGCCATGAAATCAACGTCATAAGGCTAGTAGCAGCATGATGAGTGGATTTAGGTACGACGATTCTAAGTGAAATAAGTCACACAGAAAAAGACACTTATCATAAGATATCACTTATAGAGGGAATGTAAAAACCGCTACCCTTGAACTGAATTACAAAACAGAACAGAGTCACACGTTTAGAAAACACACTATGGCTGCTTAACGGGAAAGGTGAGGTAGAGTGATGCATAAAACAATGGTTTCAAATTAGCTCAGATACCGTTCCATAAACACAATATGTAATAGACAAGACCTACTCCTTGCTCAGTGAATTGGACTCAACACCCCCTATTCAAGGCCCAAGAATATATCTGACTAGTAAGAATCTTAAAACCTATGTATTGATATCTCTCTGTAAGTGAGTCAAGTGGGTGTAAAGTGGCATAAACACAGCAGTGAAAAGCAGCTAAACCCCATTATAAAAATCAATTACTTTTAAAAACCTGTGAAAAAAAGACAGTGAAAGAGAGAGAAATTCTTACAAAATTCGTTTACGGGCAGTGATGCTACCTGGATTGACCATATCTAGACCCACAGCTGATTGAGACATAAGGTTGGACACTCTTGGGGCTGAGAGGTTTGGTGAGGTTGGGTGAGGAAACGCAGACCCTTTAAAGTAATACTGCCTGGTACCCATCCCATGGGTCCCAAATCTCCAGGTTCAAGGGCATCTTCCTACATCGAAAACATGCATGAGAAACCCAGAAGATGGTACACCGTGTGATCGGGAAAGGTTTCTAAAACACACCTCATTTCTCATCTCCTTGTGCTCGGGTTCGCCATTCCAGCCGCTTTATTAACAATCTCCCTCCTTGGAGAATCAGCACCTTTAACCTCCTGTTCCGAACAGGTTGCAATTTGTCCTGAGGATGAACGGGAAGAGGGGAAAACAATGAGAGACTAGCTCTAGGTGTTGGGACAGGCACAGGTCACTCTATTTTCCCATCAGGAAGAAGAATTAACCACAGGCTCAGCCTGCCGCCCGGGACCAGAATAGGGCCTGAAGCAATCCTGCGCTTTTGCGGCCAGCTCCCAAGAAAGCGAGTTGAAAAATGGAGCTCAGGGGCACTGCAATTCACAAACCTGCAGACTTATAAATGATCACTCTCGTCCACAAATATATTGAGGGAAGGCAACGAAGAGGATTTGAAAGCAAGGCAGAATTGCAGGAAACAGATTTCAGGAGGGAGATTCGAATCGCCTTTAAAGCACAGGAAAAGCAGCAAAACCTCGACAAGATGCCCTTGGCCAAAAAGGGCGTATGCGTTTTTTCCTGAATATATTCAGGAAAAAACGCATACGCCCTTTTTGGCCAACCAAGCAACCTGGAAAGCCAAATCAGCGCTACAAAGAAGTCTCGCTTCCCATCGGTCAAAAGGGCCATGCTGAATAAAGTGTCAAAATCAGAAATGTAGGACAGGCCATGGATAAACGGGAGCCTTGCTACGCTGATGGGCGGGATGTAAATTGCCAACAGCCACTCTGGAGAAGTGTACGGTGTGTCCTGAAACATCTAAAAAACTCAGCTTAGAGAGCATAGGGCAGTTCCACTCATGGGCGTATAAATTGGGAAAACTAAAAATAAGCAAGACACAGGCACCCCAACGTTAAGGGCTGCTCTGTTGACAAGAACCTCCACTTCGTTACACCTTAAATATCTCAGGAAAGAGAAAAATGGATAAAGAAGTTGTGGTCCTTATGTACAATGGAATATCACTCAGCCATGAAATCAACGTCATAAGGCTAGTAGCAGCATGATGAGTGGATTTAGGTACGACGATTCTAAATGAAATAAGTCACACAGAAAAAGACACTTATCATAAGATATCACTTATAGAGGGAATGTAAAAACCGCTACCCTTGAACTGAATTACAAAACACAACAGAGTCACACGTTTAGAAAACACACTATGGCTGCTTAACGGGAAAGGTGAGGTGGGGTGATGCATAAAACAAGGGTTTCAAATTAGCTCAGATACCGTTCCATAAACCCAATATGTAATAGACAAGACCTACTCCTTGCTCAGTGAATTGGACTCAACACCCCCTATTCAAGGCCCAAGAATATATCTGACTAGTAAGAATCATAAAACCTATGTATTGATATCTCTCTGTAAGTGAGTCAAGTGGGTGTAAAGTGGCATAAACACAGCAGTGAAAAGCAGCTAAACTCCATTATAAAAATCAATTACTTTTAAAAACCTGTGAAAAAAAGACAGTGAAAGAGAGAGAAATTCTTACAAAATTCGTTTAGGGGCAGTGATGCTACCTGGATTGACCATATCTAGACCCACAGCTGATTGAGACATAAGGTTGGACACTCTTGGGGCTGAGAGGTTTGGTGAGGTTGGGTGAAGAAACGCAGACCCTTTAAAGTAATACTGCCTGGTACCCATCCCATGGGTCCCAAATCTCCAGGTTCAAGGGCATCTTCCTACATCGAAAACATGCATGAGAAACCCAGAAGATGGTACACCGTGTGATCGGGAAAGGTTTCTAAAACACACCTCATTTCTCATCTCCTTGTGCTCGGGTTCGCCATTCCAGCCGCTTTATTAACAATCTCCCTCCTTGGAGAATCAGCACCTTTAACCTCCTGTTCCGTACAGGTTGCAATTTGTCCTGAGGATGAACGGGAAGAGGGGAAAACAATGAGAGACTAGCTCTAGGTGTTGGGACAGGCACAGGTCACTCTATTTTCCCATCAGGAAGAAGAATTAAGCACAGGCTCAGCCTGCCGCCCGGGACCAGAATAGGGCCTGAAGCAATCCTGCGCTTTTGCGGCCAGCTCCCAAGAAAGCGAGTTGAAAAATGGAGCTCAGGGGCACTGCAATTCACAAACCTGCAGACTTATAAATGATCACTCTCGTCCACAAATATATTGAGGGAAGGCAACGAAGAGGATTTGAAAGCAAGGCAGAATTGCAGGAAACAGATTTCAGGAGGGAGATTCGAATCGCCTTTAAAGCACAGGAAAAGCAGCAAAACCTCGACAAGATGCCCTTGGCCAAAAAGGGCGTATGCGTTTTTTCCTGAATATATTCAGGAAAAAACGCATACGCCCTTTTTGGCCAACCAAGCAACCTGGAAAGCCAAATCAGCGCTACAAAGAAGTCTCGCTTCCCATCGGTCAAAAGGGCCATACTGAATAAAGTGTCAAAATCAGAAATGCAGGACAGGCCATGGAGAAAAGGGAGCCTTGCTACGCTGATGGGCGGGATGTAAATTGCCAACAGCCACTCTGGAGAAGTGTACGGTGTTTCCTGAAACATCTAAAAAACTCAGCTTAGAGAGCATAGGGCACTTCCACTCATGGGCGTATAAATTGGGAAAACTAAAATTCAGCAAGACACAGGCACCCCAACGTTTAGGGCTGCTCTGTGGACAAGAACCTCCACTTCGTTACACCTTAAATATCTCAGGATATAGAAAAAGGGATAAATAAGTTGTGGTCCTTATGTACAATGGAATATCACTCAGCCATGAAATCAACGTCATAAGGCTAGTAGCAGCATGATGAGTGGATTTAGGTACGACGATTCTAAGTGAAATAAGTCACACAGAAAAAGACACTTATCATAAGATATCACTTATAGAGGGAATGTAAAAACCGCTACCCTTGAACTGAATTACAAAACAGAACAGAGTCACACGTTTAGAAAACACACTATGGCTGCTTAACGGGAAAGGTGAGGTGGAGTGATGCATAAAACAATGGTTTCAAATTAGCTCAGATACCGTTCCATAAACCCAATATGTAATAGACAAGACCTACTCCTTGCTCAGTGAATTGGACTCAACACCCCCTATTCACGGCCCAAGAATATATCTGACTAGTAAGAATCTTAAAACCTATGTATTGATATCTCTCTGTAAGTGAGTCAAGTGGGTGTAAAGTGGCATAAACACAGCAGTGAAAAGCAGCTAAACCCCATTATAAAAATCAATTACTTTTAAAAACCTGTGAAAAAAAGACAGTGAAAGAGAGAGAAATTCTTACAAAATTCGTTTAGGGGCAGTTATGCTACCTGGATTGACCAAATCTAGACCCACAGCTGATTGAGACATAAGGGTGGACACTCTTGGGGCTGAGAGGTTTGGTGAGGTTGGGTGAGGAAACGCAGACCCTTTAAAGTAATACTGCGTGGTACCCATCCCATGGGTCCCAAATCTCCAGGTTCAAGGGCATCTTCCTATATCGAAAACATGCTGAGAAACCCAGAAGATGGTACACCGTGTGATCGAGAAAGGTTTCTAAAACGCACCTCATTTCTCATCTCCTTGTGCTCGGGTCCGCCATTCCAGCCGCTTTACTAGCAACCTCACTCCTTGGAGAATCATCACCTTTAACCTCCTGTTCCGTACAGGTTGCAATTTGTCCTGAGGATGAACGGGAAGAGGGGAAAACAATGAGAGACTAGCTCTAGGTGTTGGGACAGGCACAGGTCACTCTATTTTCCCATCAGGAAGAAGAATTAAGCACAGGCTCAGCCTGCCGCCCGGGACCAGAATAGGGCCTGAAGCAATCCTGCGCTTTAGCGGCCAGCTCCCAAGAAAGCGAGTTGAAAAATGGAGCACAGGGGCGCTGCAATTCACAAACCTGCAGACTTATAAATGATCACTCTCGTCCACAAATATATTGAGGGAAGGCAACGAAGAGGATTTGAAAGCAAGGCAGAATTGCAGGAAACAGATTTCAGGAGGGAGATTCGAATCGCCTTTAAAGCACAGGAGAAGCAGCAAAACCTCGACAAGATGCCCTTGGCCAAAAAGGGCGTATGCGTTTTTTCCTGAATATATTCAGGAAAAAACGCATACGCCCTTTTTGGCCAACCAAGCAACCTGGAAAGGCAAATCAGCGCTACAAAGAAGTCTCGCTTCCCATCGGTCAAAAGGGCCATGCTGAATAAAGTGTCAAAACCAGAAATGCAGGGCAGGCCATGGAGAAACGGGAGCCTTGCTACGCTGATGGGCGGGATGTAAATTGCCAACAGCCACTCTGGAGAATTGTACGGTGTGTCCTGAAACATCTAAAAAACTCTGCTTAGAGAGCATAGGGCACTTCCACTCATGGGCGTATAAATTGGGAAAACTAAAAATCAGCAAGACACAGGCACCCCAACGTTTAGGGCTGCTCTGTTGACAAGAACCTCCACTTCGTTACACCTTAAATATCTCAGGATATAGAAAAATGGATAAATAAGTTGTGGTCCTTATGTACAATGGAATATCACTCAGCCATGAAATCAACGTCATAAGGCTAGTAGCAGCATGATGAGTGGATTTAGGTACGACGATTCTAAGTGAAATAAGTCACACAGAAAAAGACACTTATCATAAGATATCACTTATAGAGGGAATGTAAAAACCGCTACCCTTGAACTGAATTACAAAACAGAACAGAGTCACACGTTTAGAAAACACACTATGGCTGCTTAACGGGAAAAGTGAGGTGGGGTGATGCATAAAACAAGGGTTTCAAATTAGCTCAGATACCGTTCCATAAACCCAATATGTAATAGACAAGACCTACTCCTTGCTCAGTGAATTGGACTCAACACACCCTATTCAAGGCCCAAGAATATATCTGACTAGTAAGAATCATAAAACCTATGTATTGATATCTCTCTGTAAGTGAGTCAAGTGGGTGTAAAGTGGCATAAACACAGCAGTGAAAAGCAGCTAAACCCCATTATAAAAATCAATTACTTTTAAAAACCTGTGAAAAAAAGACAGTGAAAGAGAGAGAAATTCTTACAAAATTCGTTTACGGGCAGTGATGCTACCTGGATTGACCATATCTAGACCCACAGCTGATTGAGACATAAGGTTGGACACTCTTGGGGCTGAGAGGTTTGGTGAGGTTGGGTGAAGAAACGCAGACCCTTTAAAGTAATACTGCCTGGTACCCATCCCATGGGTCCCAAATCTCCAGGTTCAAGGGCATCTTCCTACATCGAAAACATGCATGAGAAACCCAGAAGATGGTACACCGTGTGATCGGGAAAGGTTTCTAAAACACACCTCATTTCTCATCTCCTTGTGCTCGGGTTCGCCATTCCAGCCGCTTTATTAACAATCTCCCTCCTTGGAGAATCAGCACCTTTAACCTCCTGTTCCATACAGGTTGCAATTTGTCCTGAGGATGAACGGGAAGAGGGGAAAACAATGAGAGACTAGCTCTAGGTGTTGGGACAGGCACAGGTCACTCTATTTTCCCATCAGGAAGAAGAATTAAGCACAGGCTCAGCCTGCCGCCCGGGACCAGAATAGGGCCTGAAGCAATCCTGCGCTTTTGCGGCCAGCTCCCAAGAAAGCGAGTTGAAAAATGGAGCTCAGGGGCACTGCAATTCACAAACCTGCAGACTTATAAATGATCACTCTCGTCCACAAATATATTGAGGGAAGGCAACGAAGAGGATTTGAAAGCAAGGCAGAATTGCAGGAAACAGATTTCAGGAGGGAGATTCGAATCGCCTTTAAAGCACAGGAAAAGCAGCAAAACCTCGACAAGATGCCCTTGGCCAAAAAGGGCGTATGCGTTTTTTCCTGAATATATTCAGGAAAAAACGCATACGCCCTTTTTGGCCAAGCAAGCAACCTGGAAAGGCAAATCAGCGCTACAAAGAAGTCTCGCTTCCCATCGGTCAAAAGGGCCATGCTGAATAAAGTGTCAAAACCAGAAATGCAGGGCAGGCCATGGAGAAACGGGAGCCTTGCTACGCTGATGGGCGGGATGTAAATTGCCAACAGCCACTCTGGAGAATTGTACGGTGTGTCCTGAAACATCTAAAAAACTCTGCTTAGAGAGCATAGGGCACTTCCACTCATGGGCGTATAAATTGGGAAAACTAAAAATCAGCAAGACACAGGCACCCCAACGTTTAGGGCTGCTCTGTTGACAAGAACCTCCACTTCGTTACACCTTAAATATCTCAGGATATAGAAAAATGGATAAATAAGTTGTGGTCCTTATGTACAATGGAATATCACTCAGCCATGAAATCAACGTCATAAGGCTAGTAGCAGCATGATGAGTGGATTTAGGTACGACGATTCTAAGTGAAATAAGTCACACAGAAAAAGACACTTATCATAAGATATCACTTATAGAGGGAATGTAAAAACCGCTACCCTTGAACTGAATTACAAAACAGAACAGAGTCACACGTTTAGAAAACACACTATGGCTGCTTAACGGGAAAGGTGAGGTAGAGTGATGCATAAAACAATGGTTTCAAATTAGCTCAGATACCGTTCCATAAACACAATATGTAATAGACAAGACCTACTCCTTGCTCAGTGAATTGGACTCAACACCCCCTATTCAAGGCCCAAGAATATATCTGACTAGTAAGAATCTTAAAACCTATGTATTGATATCTCTCTGTAAGTGAGTCAAGTGGGTGTAAAGTGGCATAAACACAGCAGTGAAAAGCAGCTAAACCCCATTATAAAAATCAATTACTTTTAAAAACCTGTGAAAAAAAGACAGTGAAAGAGAGAGAAATTCTTACAAAATTCGTTTACGGGCAGTGATGCTACCTGGATTGACCATATCTAGACCCACAGCTGATTGAGACATAAGGTTGGACACTCTTGGGGCTGAGAGGTTTGGTGAGGTTGGGTGAGGAAACGCAGACCCTTTAAAGTAATACTGCCTGGTACCCATCCCATGGGTCCCAAATCTCCAGGTTCAAGGGCATCTTCCTACATCGAAAACATGCATGAGAAACCCAGAAGATGGTACACCGTGTGATCGGGAAAGGTTTCTAAAACACACCTCATTTCTCATCTCCTTGTGCTCGGGTTCGCCATTCCAGCCGCTTTATTAACAATCTCCCTCCTTGGAGAATCAGCACCTTTAACCTCCTGTTCCGAACAGGTTGCAATTTGTCCTGAGGATGAACGGGAAGAGGGGAAAACAATGAGAGACTAGCTCTAGGTGTTGGGACAGGCACAGGTCACTCTATTTTCCCATCAGGAAGAAGAATTAACCACAGGCTCAGCCTGCCGCCCGGGACCAGAATAGGGCCTGAAGCAATCCTGCGCTTTTGCGGCCAGCTCCCAAGAAAGCGAGTTGAAAAATGGAGCTCAGGGGCACTGCAATTCACAAACCTGCAGACTTATAAATGATCACTCTCGTCCACAAATATATTGAGGGAAGGCAACGAAGAGGATTTGAAAGCAAGGCAGAATTGCAGGAAACAGATTTCAGGAGGGAGATTCGAATCGCCTTTAAAGCACAGGAAAAGCAGCAAAACCTCGACAAGATGCCCTTGGCCAAAAAGGGCGTATGCGTTTTTTCCTGAATATATTCAGGAAAAAACGCATACGCCCTTTTTGGCCAACCAAGCAACCTGGAAAGCCAAATCAGCGCTACAAAGAAGTCTCGCTTCCCATCGGTCAAAAGGGCCATGCTGAATAAAGTGTCAAAATCAGAAATGTAGGACAGGCCATGGATAAACGGGAGCCTTGCTACGCTGATGGGCGGGATGTAAATTGCCAACAGCCACTCTGGAGAAGTGTACGGTGTGTCCTGAAACATCTAAAAAACTCAGCTTAGAGAGCATAGGGCAGTTCCACTCATGGGCGTATAAATTGGGAAAACTAAAAATAAGCAAGACACAGGCACCCCAACGTTAAGGGCTGCTCTGTTGACAAGAACCTCCACTTCGTTACACCTTAAATATCTCAGGAAAGAGAAAAATGGATAAAGAAGTTGTGGTCCTTATGTACAATGGAATATCACTCAGCCATGAAATCAACGTCATAAGGCTAGTAGCAGCATGATGAGTGGATTTAGGTACGACGATTCTAAATGAAATAAGTCACACAGAAAAAGACACTTATCATAAGATATCACTTATAGAGGGAATGTAAAAACCGCTACCCTTGAACTGAATTACAAAACACAACAGAGTCACACGTTTAGAAAACACACTATGGCTGCTTAACGGGAAAGGTGAGGTGGGGTGATGCATAAAACAAGGGTTTCAAATTAGCTCAGATACCGTTCCATAAACCCAATATGTAATAGACAAGACCTACTCCTTGCTCAGTGAATTGGACTCAACACCCCCTATTCAAGGCCCAAGAATATATCTGACTAGTAAGAATCATAAAACCTATGTATTGATATCTCTCTGTAAGTGAGTCAAGTGGGTGTAAAGTGGCATAAACACAGCAGTGAAAAGCAGCTAAACTCCATTATAAAAATCAATTACTTTTAAAAACCTGTGAAAAAAAGACAGTGAAAGAGAGAGAAATTCTTACAAAATTCGTTTAGGGGCAGTGATGCTACCTGGATTGACCATATCTAGACCCACAGCTGATTGAGACATAAGGTTGGACACTCTTGGGGCTGAGAGGTTTGGTGAGGTTGGGTGAAGAAACGCAGACCCTTTAAAGTAATACTGCCTGGTACCCATCCCATGGGTCCCAAATCTCCAGGTTCAAGGGCATCTTCCTACATCGAAAACATGCATGAGAAACCCAGAAGATGGTACACCGTGTGATCGGGAAAGGTTTCTAAAACACACCTCATTTCTCATCTCCTTGTGCTCGGGTTCGCCATTCCAGCCGCTTTATTAACAATCTCCCTCCTTGGAGAATCAGCACCTTTAACCTCCTGTTCCGTACAGGTTGCAATTTGTCCTGAGGATGAACGGGAAGAGGGGAAAACAATGAGAGACTAGCTCTAGGTGTTGGGACAGGCACAGGTCACTCTATTTTCCCATCAGGAAGAAGAATTAAGCACAGGCTCAGCCTGCCGCCCGGGACCAGAATAGGGCCTGAAGCAATCCTGCGCTTTTGCGGCCAGCTCCCAAGAAAGCGAGTTGAAAAATGGAGCTCAGGGGCACTGCAATTCACAAACCTGCAGACTTATAAATGATCACTCTCGTCCACAAATATATTGAGGGAAGGCAACGAAGAGGATTTGAAAGCAAGGCAGAATTGCAGGAAACAGATTTCAGGAGGGAGATTCGAATCGCCTTTAAAGCACAGGAAAAGCAGCAAAACCTCGACAAGATGCCCTTGGCCAAAAAGGGCGTATGCGTTTTTTCCTGAATATATTCAGGAAAAAACGCATACGCCCTTTTTGGCCAACCAAGCAACCTGGAAAGCCAAATCAGCGCTACAAAGAAGTCTCGCTTCCCATCGGTCAAAAGGGCCATACTGAATAAAGTGTCAAAATCAGAAATGCAGGACAGGCCATGGAGAAAAGGGAGCCTTGCTACGCTGATGGGCGGGATGTAAATTGCCAACAGCCACTCTGGAGAAGTGTACGGTGTTTCCTGAAACATCTAAAAAACTCAGCTTAGAGAGCATAGGGCACTTCCACTCATGGGCGTATAAATTGGGAAAACTAAAATTCAGCAAGACACAGGCACCCCAACGTTTAGGGCTGCTCTGTGGACAAGAACCTCCACTTCGTTACACCTTAAATATCTCAGGATATAGAAAAAGGGATAAATAAGTTGTGGTCCTTATGTACAATGGAATATCACTCAGCCATGAAATCAACGTCATAAGGCTAGTAGCAGCATGATGAGTGGATTTAGGTACGACGATTCTAAGTGAAATAAGTCACACAGAAAAAGACACTTATCATAAGATATCACTTATAGAGGGAATGTAAAAACCGCTACCCTTGAACTGAATTACAAAACAGAACAGAGTCACACGTTTAGAAAACACACTATGGCTGCTTAACGGGAAAGGTGAGGTGGAGTGATGCATAAAACAATGGTTTCAAATTAGCTCAGATACCGTTCCATAAACCCAATATGTAATAGACAAGACCTACTCCTTGCTCAGTGAATTGGACTCAACACCCCCTATTCACGGCCCAAGAATATATCTGACTAGTAAGAATCTTAAAACCTATGTATTGATATCTCTCTGTAAGTGAGTCAAGTGGGTGTAAAGTGGCATAAACACAGCAGTGAAAAGCAGCTAAACCCCATTATAAAAATCAATTACTTTTAAAAACCTGTGAAAAAAAGACAGTGAAAGAGAGAGAAATTCTTACAAAATTCGTTTAGGGGCAGTTATGCTACCTGGATTGACCAAATCTAGACCCACAGCTGATTGAGACATAAGGGTGGACACTCTTGGGGCTGAGAGGTTTGGTGAGGTTGGGTGAGGAAACGCAGACCCTTTAAAGTAATACTGCGTGGTACCCATCCCATGGGTCCCAAATCTCCAGGTTCAAGGGCATCTTCCTATATCGAAAACATGCTGAGAAACCCAGAAGATGGTACACCGTGTGATCGAGAAAGGTTTCTAAAACGCACCTCATTTCTCATCTCCTTGTGCTCGGGTCCGCCATTCCAGCCGCTTTACTAGCAACCTCACTCCTTGGAGAATCATCACCTTTAACCTCCTGTTCCGTACAGGTTGCAATTTGTCCTGAGGATGAACGGGAAGAGGGGAAAACAATGAGAGACTAGCTCTAGGTGTTGGGACAGGCACAGGTCACTCTATTTTCCCATCAGGAAGAAGAATTAAGCACAGGCTCAGCCTGCCGCCCGGGACCAGAATAGGGCCTGAAGCAATCCTGCGCTTTAGCGGCCAGCTCCCAAGAAAGCGAGTTGAAAAATGGAGCACAGGGGCGCTGCAATTCACAAACCTGCAGACTTATAAATGATCACTCTCGTCCACAAATATATTGAGGGAAGGCAACGAAGAGGATTTGAAAGCAAGGCAGAATTGCAGGAAACAGATTTCAGGAGGGAGATTCGAATCGCCTTTAAAGCACAGGAGAAGCAGCAAAACCTCGACAAGATGCCCTTGGCCAAAAAGGGCGTATGCGTTTTTTCCTGAATATATTCAGGAAAAAACGCATACGCCCTTTTTGGCCAACCAAGCAACCTGGAAAGCCAAATCAGCGCTACAAAGAAGTCTCGCTTCCCATCGGTCAAAAGGGCCATGCTGAATAAAGTGTCAAAATCAGAAATGCAGGACAGGCCATGGAGAAACGGGAGCCTTGCTACGCTGATGGGCGGGATGTAAATTGCCAACAGCCACTCTGGAGAAGTATACCGTGTGTCCTGAAACATCTAAAAAACTCAGCTTAGAGAGCATAGGGCACTTCCACTCATGGGCGTATAAAGTGGGAAAATTAAAAACCAGCAAGACACAGGCACCCCAACATTTAGCGCTGCTCTTTTGACAAGAACCTCCACTTCGTTACACCTTAAATATCCCAGGAAAGAGAAAAATGGATAAAGAAGTTGTGGTCCTTATGTACAATGGAATATCACTCAGCCATGAAATCAACGTCATAAGGCTAATAGCAGCATGATGAGTGGATTTAGGTACTACGATTCTAAGTGAAATAAGTCACACAGAAAAAGACACTTATCATAAGATATCACTTATAGAGGGAATGTAAAAACCGCTACCCTTGAACTGAATTACAAAACAGAACACAGTCACATGTTTAGAAAACACACTATGGCTGCTTAACGGGAAAGGTGAGGTGGGGTGATGCATAAAACAAGGGTTTCAAATTAGCTCAGATACCGTTCCATAAACCCAATATGTAATAGACAAGATCTACTCCTTGCTCAGTGAATTGGACTCAACACCCCCTATTCAAGGCCCAAGAATATATCTGACTAGTAAGAATCTTAAAACCTATGTATTGATATCTCTCTGTAAGTGAGTCAAGTGGCTGTAAAGTGACATAAACACAGCAGTGAAAAGCAGCTAAACCCCATTATAAAAATCAATTACTTTTAAAAACCTGTGGAAAAAAAGACAGTGAAAGAGAGAGAAATTCTTACAAAATTCGTTTAGGGGCAGTGATGCTACCTGGATTGACCATATCTAGACCCACAGCTGATTGAGACATAAGGGTGGACACTCTTGGGGCTGAGAGGTTTGCTGAGGTTGGGTGAGGAAACGCAGACCCTTTAAAGTAATATTGCCTGGTACCCATCCCATGGGTCCCAAATCTCCAGGTTCAAGGGCATCTTCCTACATCGAAAACATGCATGAGAAACCCAGAAGATGGTACGCCGTGTGATCGGGAAAGGTTTCTAAAACGCACCTCATTTCTCATGTCCTTGTGCTCGGGTTCGCCATTCCAGCCGCTTTACTAACAATCTCCCTCTTTGGAGAATCAGCACCTTTAACCTCCTGTTCCGTACAGGTTGCAATTTGTCCTGAGGATGAACGGGAAGAGGGGAAAACAATGAGAGACTAGCTCTAGGTGTTGGGACAGGCACAGGTCACTCTATTTTCCCATCAGGAAGAAGAATTAAGCACAGGCTCAGCCTTCCGCCCGGGACCAGAATAGGGCCTGAAGCAATCCTGCGCTTTTGCGGCCAGCTCCCAAGAAAGCGAGTTGAAAAATGGAGCTCAGGGGCACTGCAATTCACAAACCTGCAGACTTATAAATGACCACTCTCGTCCACAAATATATTGAGGGAAGGCAACGAAGAGGATTTGAAAGCAAGGCAGAATTGCAGGAAACAGATTTCAGGAGGGAGATTCGAATCGCCTTTAAAGCACAGGAAAAGCGGCAAAACCTCGACAATGATGCCCTTGGCCAAAAAGGGCGTATGCGTTTTTTCCTGAATATATTCAGGAAAAAACGCATACGCCCTTTTTGGCCAAGCAAGCAACCTGGAAAGGCAAATCAGCGCTACAAAGAAGTCTCGCTTCCCATCGGTCAAAAGGGCCATGCTGAATAAAGTGTCAAAACCAGAAATGCAGGGCAGGCCATGGAGAAACGGGAGCCTTGCTACGCTGATGGGCGGGATGTAAATTGCCAACAGCCACTCTGGAGAATTGTACGGTGTGTCCTGAAACATCTAAAAAACTCTGCTTAGAGAGCATAGGGCACTTCCACTCATGGGCGTATAAATTGGGAAAACTAAAAATCAGCAAGACACAGGCACCCCAACGTTTAGGGCTGCTCTGTTGACAAGAACCTCCACTTCGTTACACCTTAAATATCTCAGGATATAGAAAAATGGATAAATAAGTTGTGGTCCTTATGTACAATGGAATATCACTCAGCCATGAAATCAACGTCATAAGGCTAGTAGCAGCATGATGAGTGGATTTAGTTACGACGATTCTAAGTGAAATAAGTCACACAGAAAAAGACACTTATCATAAGATATCACTTATAGAGGGAATGTAAAAACCGCTACCCTTGAACTGAATTACAAAACAGAACAGAGTCACACGTTTAGAAAACACACTATGGCTGCTTAACGGGAAAGGTGAGGTGGAGTGATGCATAAAACAATGGTTTCAAATTAGCTCAGATACCGTTCCATAAACCCAATATGTAATAGACAAGACCTACTCCTTGCTCAGTGAATTGGACTCAACACCCCCTATTCACGGCCCAAGAATATATCTGACTAGTAAGAATCTTAAAACCTATGTATTGATATCTCTCTGTAAGTGAGTCAAGTGGGTTTAAAGTGGCATAAACACAGCAGTGAAAAGCAGCTAAACCCCATTATAAAAATCAATTACTTTTAAAAACCTGTGAAAAAAAGACAGTGAAAGAGAGAGAAATTCTTACAAAATTCGTTTAGGGGCAGTTATGCTACCTGGATTGACCAAATCTAGACCCACAGCTGATTGAGACATAAGGGTGGACACTCTTGGGGCTGAGAGGTTTGGTGAGGTTGGGTGAGGAAACGCAGACACTTTAAAGTAATACTGCGTGGTACCCATCCCATGGGTCCCAAATCTCCAGGTTCAAGGGCATCTTCCTATATCGAAAACATGCATGAGAAACCCAGAAGATGGTACACCGTGTGATCGAGAAAGGTTTCTAAAACGCACCTCATTTCTCATCTCCTTGTGCTCGGGTCCGCCATTCCAGCCGCTTTACTAGCAACCTCACTCCTTGGAGAATCATCACCTTTAACCTCCTGTTCCGTACAGGTTGCAATTTGTCCTGAGGATGAACGGGAAGAGGGGAAAACAATGAGAGACTAGCTCTAGGTGTTGGGACAGGCACAGGTCACTCTATTTTCCCATCAGGAAGAAGAATTAAGCACAGGCTCAGCCTGCCGCCCGAGACCAGAATAGGGCCTGAAGCAATCCTGCGCTTTTGCGGCCAGCTCCCAAGAAAGCGAGTTGAAAAATGGAGCTCAGGGACACTGCAATTCACAAACCTGCAGACTTATAAATGATCACTCTCGTCCACAAATATATTGAGGGAAGGCAACGAAGAGGATTTGAAAGCAAGGCAGAATTGCAGGAAACAGATTTCAGGAGGGAGATTCGAATCGCCTTTAAAGCACAGGAAAAGCGGCAAAACCTCGACAAGAAGCCCTTGGCCAAAAAGGGCGTATGCGTTTTTTCCTGAATATATTCAGGAAAAAACGCATACGCCCTTTTTGGCCAAGCAAGCAACCTGGAAAGGCGAATCAGCGCTACAAAGAAGTCTCGCTTCCCATCGGTCAAAAGGACCATGCTGAATAAAGTGTCAAAATCAGAAATGCAGGACAGGCCATGGAGAAACGGGAGCCTTGCTACGCTGATGGGCGGGATGTAAATTGCCAACAGCCACTCTGGAGAGGTGTACGGTGTGTCCTGGAACATCTAAAAAACTCAGCTTAGAGAGCATAGGGCAGTTCCACTCATGGGCGTATAAAGTGGGAAAATTAAAAACCAGCAAGACACAGGCACCCCAAAGTTTAGGGCTGCTCTGTTGACAAGAACCTCCACTTCGTTATACCTTAAATATCCCAGGAAAGAGAAAAATGGATAAAGAAGTTGTGGTCCTTATGTACAATGGAATATCACTCAGCCATGAAATCAACGTCATAAGGCTAGTAGCAGCATGATGAGTGGATTTAGGTACTACGATTCTAAGTGAAATAAATCACACAGAAAAAGACACTTATCATAAGATATCACTTATAGAGGGAATGTAAAAACCGCTACCCTTGAACTGAATTACAAAACAGAACAGAGTCACACGTTTAGAAAACACACTATGGCTGCTTAACGGGAAAGGTGAGGTGGGGTGATGCATAAAACAAGGGTTTCAAATTAGCTCAGATACCGTTCCATAAACCCAATATGTAATAGACAAGACCTACTCCTTGCTCAGTGAATTGGACTCAACAGCCCCTATTCAAGGCCCAAGAATATATCTGACTAGTAAGAATCTTAAAACCTATGTATTGATATCTCTCTGTAAGTGAGTCAAGTGGGTGTAAAGTGGCATAAACACAGCAGTGAAAAGCAGCTAAACCCCATTATAAAAATCAATTACTTTTAAAAACCTGTGAAAAAAAGACAGTGAAAGAGAGAGAAATTCTTACAAAATTCGTTTACGGGCAGTGATGCTACCTGGATTGACCATATCTAGACCCACAGCTGATTGAGACATAAGGTTGGACACTCTTGGGGCTGAGAGGTTTGGTGAGGTTGGGTGAGGAAACGCAGACCCTTTAAAGTAATACTGCCTGGTACCCATCCCATGGGTCCCAAATCTCCAGGTTCAAGGGCATCTTCCTACATCGAAAACATGCATGAGAAACCCAGAAGATGGTACGCCGTGTGATCGGGAAAGGTTTCTAAAACGCACCTCATTTATCATGTCCTTGTGCTCGGGTTCGCCATTCCAGCCGCTTTACTAACAATCTCCCTCTTTGGAGAATCAGCACCTTTAACCTCCTGTTCCGTACAGGTTGCAATTTGTCCTGAGGATGAACGGGAAGAGGGGAAAACAATGAGAGACTAGCTCTAGGTGTTGGGACAGGCACAGGTCACTCTATTTTCCCATCAGGAAGAAGAATTAAGCACAGGCTCAGCCTTCCGCCCGGGACCAGAATAGGGCCTGAAGCAATCCTGCGCTTTTGCGGCCAGCTCCCAAGAAAGCGAGTTGAGAAATGGAGCTCAGGGGCACTGCAATTCACAAACCTGCAGACTTATAAATGACCACTCTCGTCCACAAATATATTGAGGGAAGGCAACGAAGAGGATTTGAAAGCAAGGCAGAATTGCAGGAAACAGATTTCAGGAGGGAGATTCGAATCGCCTTTAAAGCACAGGAAAAGCGGCAAAACCTCGACAATGATGCCCTTGGCCAAAAAGGGCGTATGCGTTTTTTCCTGAATATATTCAGGAAAAAACGCATACGCCCTTTTTGGCCAAGCAAGCAACCTGGAAAGGCAAATCAGCGCTACAAAGAAGTCTCGCTTCCCATCGGTCAAAAGGGCCATGCTGAATAAAGTGTCAAAACCAGAAATGCAGGGCAGGCCATGGAGAAACGGGAGCCTTGCTACGCTGATGGGCGGGATGTAAATTGCCAACAGCCACTCTGGAGAATTGTACGGTGTGTCCTGAAACATCTAAAAAACTCTGCTTAGAGAGCATAGGGCACTTCCACTCATGGGCGTATAAATTGGGAAAACTAAAAATCAGCAAGACACAGGCACCCCAACGTTTAGGGCTGCTCTGTTGACAAGAACCTCCACTTCGTTACACCTTAAATATCTCAGGATATAGAAAAATGGATAAATAAGTTGTGGTCCTTATGTACAATGGAATATCACTCAGCCATGAAATCAACGTCATAAGGCTAGTAGCAGCATGATGAGTGGATTTAGGTACGACGATTCTAAGTGAAATAAGTCACACAGAAAAAGACACTTATCATAAGATATCACTTATAGAGGGAATGTAAAAACCGCTACCCTTGAACTGAATTACAAAACAGAACAGAGTCACACGTTTAGAAAACACACTATGGCTGCTTAACGGGAAAGGTGAGGTGGAGTGATGCATAAAACAATGGTTTCAAATTAGCTCAGATACCGTTCCATAAACCCAATATGTAATAGACAAGACCTACTCCTTGCTCAGTGAATTGGACTCAACACCCCCTATTCACGGCCCAAGAATATATCTGACTAGTAAGAATCTTAAAACCTATGTATTGATATCTCTCTGTAAGTGAGTCAAGTGGGTTTAAAGTGGCATAAACACAGCAGTGAAAAGCAGCTAAACCCCATTATAAAAATCAATTACTTTTAAAAACCTGTGAAAAAAAGACAGTGAAAGAGAGAGAAATTCTTACAAAATTCGTTTAGGGGCAGTTATGCTACCTGGATTGACCAAATCTAGACCCACAGCTGATTGAGACATAAGGGTGGACACTCTTGGGGCTGAGAGGTTTGGTGAGGTTGGGTGAGGAAACGCAGACCCTTTAAAGTAATACTGCGTGGTACCCATCCCATGGGTCCCAAATCTCCAGGTTCAAGGGCATCTTCCTATATCGAAAACATGCATGAGAAACCCAGAAGATGGTACACCGTGTGATCGAGAAAGGTTTCTAAAACGCACCTCATTTCTCATCTCCTTGTGCTCGGGTCCGCCATTCCAGCCGCTTTACTAGCAACCTCACTCCTTGGAGAATCATCACCTTTAACCTCCTGTTCCGTACAGGTTGCAATTTGTCCTGAGGATGAACGGGAAGAGGGGAAAACAATGAGAGACTAGCTCTAGGTGTTGGGAAGGGCACAGGTCACTCTATTTTCCCATCAGGAAGAAGAATTAAGCACAGGCTCAGCCTGCCGCCCGAGACCAGAATAGGGCCTGAAGCAATCCTGCGCTTTTGCGGCCAGCTCCCAAGAAAGCGAGTTGAAAAATGGAGCTCAGGGACACTGCAATTCACAAACCTGCAGACTTATAAATGATCACTCTCGTCCACAAATATATTGAGGGAAGGCAACGAAGAGGATTTGAAAGCAAGGCAGAATTGCAGGAAACAGATTTCAGGAGGGAGATTCGAATCGCCTTTAAAGCACAGGAAAAGCGGCAAAACCTCGACAAGATGCCCTTGGCCAAAAAGGGCGTATGCGTTTTTTCCTGAATATATTCAGGAAAAAACGCATACGCCCTTTTTGGCCAAGCAAGCAACCTGGAAAGGCGAATCAGCGCTACAAAGAAGTCTCGCTTCCCATCGGTCAAAAGGACCATGCTGAATAAAGTGTCAAAATCAGAAATGCAGGACAGGCCATGGAGAAACGGGAGCCTTGCTACGCTGATGGGCGGGATGTAAATTGCCAACAGCCACTCTGGAGAGGTGTACGGTGTGTCCTGGAACATCTAAAAAACTCAGCTTAGAGAGCATAGGGCAGTTCCACTCATGGGCGTATAAAGTGGGAAAATTAAAAACCAGCAAGACACAGGCACCCCAAAGTTTAGGGCTGCTCTGTTGACAAGAACCTCCACTTCGTTATACCTTAAATATCCCAGGAAAGAGAAAAATGGATAAAGAAGTTGTGGTCCTTATGTACAATGGAATATCACTCAGCCATGAAATCAACGTCATAAGGCTAGTAGCAGCATGATGAGTGGATTTAGGTACTACGATTCTAAGTGAAATAAATCACACAGAAAAAGACACTTATCATACGATATCACTTATAGAGGGAATGTAAAAACCGCTACCCTTGAACTGAATTACAAAACAGAACAGAGTCACACGTTTAGAAAACACACTATGGCTGCTTAACGGGAAAGGTGAGGTGGGGTGATGCATAAAACAAGGGTTTCAAATTAGCTCAGATACCGTTCCATAAACCCAATATGTAATAGACAAGACCTACTCCTTGCTCAGTGAATTGGACTCAACACCCCCTATTCAAGGCCCAAGAATATATCTGACTAGTAAGAATCTTAAAACCTATGTATTGATATCTCTCTGTAAGTGAGTCAAGTGGGTGTAAAGTGGCATAAACACAGCAGTGAAAAGCAGCTAAACCCCATTATAAAAATCAATTACTTTTAAAAACCTGTGAAAAAAAGACAGTGAAAGAGAGAGAAATTCTTACAAAATTCGTTTACGGGCAGTGATGCTACCTGGATTGACCATATCTAGACCCACAGCTGATTGAGACATAAGGTTGGACACTCTTGGGGCTGAGAAGTTTGGTGAGGTTGGGTGAGGAAACGCAGACCCTTTAAAGTAATACTGCCTGGTACCCATCCCATGGGTCCCAAATCTCCAGGTTCAAGGGCATCTTCCTACATCGAAAACATGCATGAGAAACCCAGAAGATGGTACACCGTGTGATCGGGAAAGGTTTCTAAAACACACCTCATTTCTCATCTCCTTGTGCTCGGGTTCGCCATTCCAGCCGCTTTATTAACAATCTCCCTCCTTGGAGAATCAGCACCTTTAACCTCCTGTTCCGTACAGGTTGCAATTTGTCCTGAGGATGAACGGGAAGAGGGGAAAACAATGAGAGACTAGCTCTAGGTGTTGGGACAGGCACAGGTCACTCTATTTTCCCATCAGGAAGAAGAATTAAGCACAGGCTCAGCCTGCCGCCCGGGACCAGAATAGGGCCTGAAGCAATCCTGCGCTTTTGCGGCCAGCTCCCAAGAAAGCGAGTTGAAAAATGGAGCTCAGGGGCACTGCAATTCACAAACCTGCAGACTTATAAATGATCACTCTCGTCCACAAATATATTGAGGGAAGGCAACGAAGAGGATTTGAAAGCAAGGCAGAATTGCAGGAAACAGATTTCAGGAGGGAGATTCGAATCGCCTTTAAAGCACAGGAAAAGCAGCAAAACCTCGAGAAGATGCCCTTGGCCAAAAAGGGCGTATGCGTTTTTTCCTGAATATATTCAGGAAAAAACGCATACGCCCTTTTTGGCCAACCAAGCAACCTGGAAAGCCAAATCAGCGCTACAAAGAAGTCTCGCTTCCCATCGGTCAAAAGGGCCATGCTGAATAAAGTGTCAAAATCAGAAATGTAGGACAGGCCATGGATAAACGGGAGCCTTGCTACGCTGATGGGCGGGATGTAAATTGCCAACAGCCACTCTGGAGAAGTGTACGGTGTGTCCTGAAACATCTAAAAAACTCAGCTTAGAGAGCATAGGGCAGTTCCACTCATGGGCGTATAAATTGGGAAAACTAAAAATAAGCAAGACACAGGCACCCCAACGTTAAGGGCTGCTCTGTTGACAAGAACCTCCACTTCGTTACACCTTAAATATCTCAGGAAAGAGAAAAATGGATAAAGAAGTTGTGGTCCTTATGTACAATGGAATATCACTCAGCCATGAAATCAACGTCATAAGGCTAGTAGCAGCATGATGAGTGGATTTAGGTACGACGATTCTAAATGAAATAAGTCACACAGAAAAAGACACTTATCATAAGATATCACTTATAGAGGGAATGTAAAAACCGCTACCCTTGAACTGAATTACAAAACACAACAGAGTCACACGTTTAGAAAACACACTATGGCTGCTTAACGGGAAAGGTGAGGTGGGGTGATGCATAAAACAAGGGTTTCAAATTAGCTCAGATACCGTTCCATAAACCCAATATGTAATAGACAAGACCTACTCCTTGCTCAGTGAATTGGACTCAACACCCCCTATTCAAGGCCCAAGAATATATCTGACTAGTAAGAATCTTAAAACCTATGTATTGATATCTCTCTGTAAGTGAGTCAAGTGGGTGTAAAGTGGCATAAACACAGCAGTGAAAAGCAGCTAAACCCCATTATAAAAATCAATTACTTTTAAAAACTTGTGAAAAAAAGACAGTGAAAGAGAGAGAAATTCTTACAAAATTCGTTTAGGGGCAGTGATGCTACCTGGATTGACCATATCTAGACCCACAGCTGATTGAGACATAAGGTTGGACACTCTTTGGGCTGAGAGGTTTGGTGAGGTTGGGTGAAGAAACGCAGACCCTTTAAAGTAATACTGCCTGGTACCCATCCCATGGGTCCCAAATCTCCAGGTTCAAGGGCATCTTCCTACATCGAAAACATGCATGAGAAACCCAGAAGATGGTACACCGTGTGATCGGGAAAGGTTTCTAAAACACACCTCATTTCTCATCTCCTTGTGCTCGGGTTCGCCATTCCAGCCGCTTTATTAACAATCTCCCTCCTTGGAGAATCAGCACCTTTAACCTCCTGTTCCGTACAGGTTGCAATTTGTCCTGAGGATGAACGGGAAGAGGGGAAAACAATGAGAGACTAGCTCTAGGTGTTGGGACAGGCACAGGTCACTCTATTTTCCCATCAGGAAGAAGAATTAAGCACAGGCTCAGCTTGCCGCCCGGGACCAGAATAGGGCCTGAAGCAATCCTGCGCTTTTGCGGCCAGCTCCCAAGAAAGCGAGTTGAAAAATGGAGCTCAGGGGCACTGCAATTCACAAACCTGCAGAATTATAAATGATCACTCTCGTCCACAAATATATTGAGGGAAGGCAACGAAGAGGATTTGAAAGCAAGGCAGAATTGCAGGAAACAGATTTCAGGAGGGAGATTCGAATCGCCTTTAAAGCACAGGAAAAGCAGCAAAACCTCGACAAGATGCCCTTGGCCAAAAAGGGCGTATGCGTTTTTTCCTGAATATATTCAGGAAAAAACGCATACGCCCTTTTTGGCCAACCAAGCAACCTGGAAAGCCAAATCAGCGCTACAAAGAAGTCTCGCTTCCCATCGGTCAAAAGGGCCATACTGAATAAAGTGTCAAAATCAGAAATGCAGGACAGGCCATGGAGAAACGGGAGCCTTGCTACGCTGATGGGCGGGATGTAAATTGCCAACAGCCACTCTGGAGAAGTGTACGGTGTGTCCTGAAACATCTAAAAAACTCAGCTTAGAGAGCATAGGGCACTTCCACTCATGGGCGTATAAATTGGGAAAACTAAAATTCAGCAAGACACAGGCACCCCAACGTTTAGGGCTGCTCTGTTGACAAGAACCTCCACTTCGTTACACCTTAAATATCTCAGGATATAGAAAAAGGGATAAATAAGTTGTGGTCCTTATGTACAATGGAATATCACTCAGCCATGAAATCAACGTCATAAGGCTAGTAGCAGCATGATGAGTGGATTTAGGTACGACGATTCTAAGTGAAATAAGTCACACAGAAAAAGACACTTATCATAAGATATCACTTATAGAGGGAATGTAAAAACCGCTACCCTTGAACTGAATTACAAAACAGAACAGAGTCACACGTTTAGAAAACACACTATGGCTGCTTAACGGGAAAGGTGAGGTGGAGTGATGCATAAAACAATGGTTTCAAATTAGCTCAGATACCGTTCCATAAACCCAATATGTAATAGACAAGACCTACTCCTTGCTCAGTGAATTGGACTCAACACCCCCTATTCACGGCCCAAGAATATATCTGACTAGTAAGAATCTTAAAACCTATGTATTGATATCTCTCTGTAAGTGAGTCAAGTGGGTGTAAAGTGGCATAAACACAGCAGTGAAAAGCAGCTAAACCCCATTATAAAAATCAATTACTTTTAAAAACCTGTGAAAAAAAGACAGTGAAAGAGAGAGAAATTCTTACAAAATTCGTTTAGGGGCAGTTATGCTACCTGGATTGACCAAATCTAGACCCACAGCTGATTGAGACATAAGGTTGGACACTCTTGGGGCTGAGAGGTTTGGTGAGGTTGGGTGAGGAAACGCAGACCCTTTAAAGTAATACTGCCTGGTACCCATCCCATGGGTCCCAAATCTCCAGGTTCAAGGGCATCTTCCTACATCGAAAACATGCATGAGAAACCCAGAAGATGGTACACCGTGTGATCGGGAAAGGTTTCTAAAACACACCTCATTTCTCATCTCCTTGTGCTCGGGTTCGCCATTCCAGCCGCTTTACTAGCAACCTCACTCCTTGGAGAATCATCACCTTTAACCTCCTGTTCCGTACCGGTTGCAATTTTTCCTGAGGATGAACGGGAAGAGGGGAAAACAATGAGAGACTAGCTCTAGGTGTTGGGACAGGCACAGGTCACTCTATTTTCCCATCAGGAAGAAGAATTAAGCACAGGCTCAGCCTGCCGCCCGAGACCAGAATAGGGCCTGAAGCAATCCTGCGCTTTTGCGGCCAGCTCCCAAGAAAGCGAGTTGAAAAATGGAGCTCAGGGACACTGCAATTCACAAACCTGCAGACTTATAAATGATCACTCTCGTCCACAAATATATTGAGGGAAGGCAACGAAGAGGATTTGAAAGCAAGGCAGAATTGCAGGAAACAGATTTCAGGAGGGAGATTCGAATCGCCTTTAAAGCACAGGAAAAGCGGCAAAACCTCGACAAGATGCCCTTGGCCAAAAAGGGCGTATGCGTTTTTTCCTGAATATATTCAGGAAAAAACGCATACGCCCTTTTTGGCCAAGCAAGCAACCTGGAAAGGCGAATCAGCGCTACAAAGAAGTCTCGCTTCCCATCGGTCAAAAGGACCATGCTGAATAAAGTGTCAAAATCAGAAATGCAGGACAGGCCATGGAGAAACGGGAGCCTTGCTACGCTGATGGGCGGGATGTAAATTGCCAACAGCCACTCTGGAGAGGTGTACGGTGTGTCCTGGAACATCTAAAAAACTCAGCTTAGAGAGCATAGGGCAGTTCCACTCATGGGCGTATAAAGTGGGAAAATTAAAAACCAGCAAGACACAGGCACCCCAAAGTTTAGGGCTGCTCTGTTGACAAGAACCTCCACTTCGTTATACCTTAAATATCCCAGGAAAGAGAAAAATGGATAAAGAAGTTGTGGTCCTTATGTACAATGGAATATCACTCAGCCATGAAATCAACGTCATAAGGCTAGTAGCAGCATGATGAGTGGATTTAGGTACTACGATTCTAAGTGAAATAAATCACACAGAAAAAGACACTTATCATAAGATATCACTTATAGAGGGAATGTAAAAACCGCTACCCTTGAACTGAATTACAAAACAGAACAGAGTCACACGTTTAGAAAACACACTATGGCTGCTTAACGGGAAAGGTGAGGTGGGGTGATGCATAAAACAAGGGTTTCAAATTAGCTCAGATACCGTTCCATAAACCCAATATGTAATAGACAAGACCTACTCCTTGCTCAGTGAATTGGACTCAACACCCCCTATTCAAGGCCCAAGAATATATCTGACTAGTAAGAATCTTAAAACCTATGTATTGATATCTCTCTGTAAGTGAGTCAAGTGGGTGTAAAGTGGCATAAACACAGCAGTGAAAAGCAGCTAAACCCCATTATAAAAATCAATTACTTTTAAAAACCTGTGAAAAAAAGACAGTGAAAGAGAGAGAAATTCTTACAAAATTCGTTTACGGGCAGTGATGCTACCTGGATTGACCATATCTAGACCCACAGCTGATTGAGACATAAGGTTGGACACTCTTGGGGCTGAGAGGTTTGGTGAGGTTGGGTGAGGAAACGCAGACCCTTTAAAGTAATACTGCCTGGTACCCATCCCATGGGTCCCAAATCTCCAGGTTCAAGGGCATCTTCCTACATCGAAAACATGCATGAGAAACCCAGAAGATGGTACACCGTGTGATCGGGAAAGGTTTCTAAAACACACCTCATTTCTCATCTCCTTGTGCTCGGGTTCGCCATTCCAGCCGCTTTATTAACAATCTCCCTCCTTGGAGAATCAGCACCTTTAACCTCCTGTTCCGTACAGGTTGCAATTTGTCCTGAGGATGAACGGGAAGAGGGGAAAACAATGAGAGACTAGCTCTAGGTGTTGGGACAGGCACAGGTCACTCTATTTTCCCATCAGGAAGAAGAATTAAGCACAGGCTCAGCCTGCCGCCCGGGACCAGAATAGGGCCTGAAGCAATCCTGCGCTTTTGCGGCCAGCTCCCAAGAAAGCGAGTTGAAAAATGGAGCTCAGGGGCACTGCAATTCACAAACCTGCAGACTTATAAATGATCACTCTCGTCCACAAATATATTGAGGGAAGGCAACGAAGAGGATTTGAAAGCAAGGCAGAATTGCAGGAAACAGATTTCAGGAGGGAGATTCGAATCGCCTTTAAAGCACAGGAAAAGCAGCAAAACCTCGAGAAGATGCCCTTGGCCAAAAAGGGCGTATGCGTTTTTTCCTGAATATATTCAGGAAAAAACGCATACGCCCTTTTTGGCCAACCAAGCAACCTGGAAAGCCAAATCAGCGCTACAAAGAAGTCTCGCTTCCCATCGGTCAAAAGGGCCATGCTGAATAAAGTGTCAAAATCAGAAATGTAGGACAGGCCATGGATAAACGGGAGCCTTGCTACGCTGATGGGCGGGATGTAAATTGCCAACAGCCACTCTGGAGAAGTGTACGGTGTGTCCTGAAACATCTAAAAAACTCAGCTTAGAGAGCATAGGGCAGTTCCACTAATGGGCGTATAAATTGGGAAAACTAAAAATAAGCAAGACACAGGCACCCCAACGTTAAGGGCTGCTCTGTTGACAAGAACCTCCACTTCGTTACACCTTAAATATCTCAGGATATAGAAAAAGGGATAAATAAGTTGTGGTCCTTATGTACAATGGAATATCACTCAGCCATGAAATCAACGTCATAAGGCTAGTAGCAGCATGATGAGTGGATTTAGGTACGACGATTCTAAGTGAAATAAGTCACACAGAAAAAGACACTTATCATAAGATATCACTTATAGAGGGAATGTAAAAACCGCTACCCTTGAACTGAATTACAAAACAGAACAGAGTCACACGTTTAGAAAACACACTATGGCTGCTTAACGGGAAAGGTGAGGTGGAGTGATGCATAAAACAATGGTTTCAAATTAGCTCAGATACCGTTCCATAAACCCAATATGTAATAGACAAGACCTACTCCTTGCTCAGTGAATTGGACTCAACACCCCCTATTCACGGCCCAAGAATATATCTGACTAGTAAGAATCTTAAAACCTATGTATTGATATCTCTCTGTAAGTGAGTCAAGTGGGTGTAAAGTGGCATAAACACAGCAGTGAAAAGCAGCTAAACCCCATTATAAAAATCAATTACTTTTAAAAACCTGTGAAAAAAAGACAGTGAAAGAGAGAGAAATTCTTACAAAATTCGTTTAGGGGCAGTTATGCTACCTGGATTGACCAAATCTAGACCCACAGCTGATTGAGACATAAGGGTGGACACTCTTGGGGCTGAGAGGTTTGGTGAGGTTGGGTGAGGAAACGCAGACCCTTTAAAGTAATACTGCGTGGTACCCATCCCATGGGTCCCAAATCTCCAGGTTCAAGGGCATCTTCCTATATCGAAAACATGCATGAGAAACCCAGAAGATGGTACACCGTGTGATCGAGAAAGGTTTCTAAAACGCACCTCATTTCTCATCTCCTTGTGCTCGGGTCCGCCATTCCAGCCGCTTTACTAGCAACCTCACTCCTTGGAGAATCATCACCTTTAACCTCCTGTTCCGTACAGGTTGCAATTTGTCCTGAGGATGAACGGGAAGAGGGGAAAACAATGAGAGACTAGCTCTAGGTGTTGGGACAGGCACAGGTCACTCTATTTTCCCATCAGGAAGAAGAATTAAGCACAGGCTCAGCCTGCCGCCCGGAACCAGAATAGGGCCTGAAGCAATCCTGCGCTTTTGCGGCCAGCTCCCAAGAAAGCGAGTTGAAAAATGGAGCTCAGGGGCACTGCAATTCACAAACCTGCAGACTTATAAATGATCACTCTCGTCCACAAATATATTGAGGGAAGGCAACGAAGAGGATTTGAAAGCAAGGCAGAATTGCAGGAAACAGATTTCAGGAGGGAGATTCGAATCGCCTTTAAAGCACAGGAAAAGCAGCAAAACCTCGACAAGATGCCCTTGGCCAAAAAGGGCGTATGCGTTTTTTCCTGAATATATTCAGGAAAAAACGCATACGCCCTTTTTGGCCAACCAAGCAACCTGGAAAGCCAAATCAGCGCTACAAAGAAGTCTCGCTTCCCATCGGTCAAAAGGGCCATGCTGAATAAAGTGTCAAAATCAGAAATGTAGGACAGGCCATGGATAAACGGGAGCCTTGCTACGCTGATGGGCGGGATGTAAATTGCCAACAGCCACTCTGGAGAAGTGTACGGTGTGTCCTGAAACATCTAAAAAACTCAGCTTAGAGAGCATAGGGCAGTTCCACTCATGGGCGTATAAATTGGGAAAACTAAAAATAAGCAAGACACAGGCACCCCAACGTTAAGGGCTGCTCTGTTGACAAGAACCTCCACTTCGTTACACCTTAAATATCTCAGGAAAGAGAAAAATGGATAAAGAAGTTGTGGTCCTTATGTACAATGGAATATCACTCAGCCATGAAATCAACGTCATAAGGCTAGTAGCAGCATGATGAGTGGATTTAGGTACGACGATTCTAAATGAAATAAGTCACACAGAAAAAGACACTTATCATAAGATATCACTTATAGAGGGAATGTAAAAACCGCTACCCTTGAACTGAATTACAAAACACAACAGAGTCACACGTTTAGAAAACACACTATGGCTGCTTAACGGGAAAGGTGAGGTGGGGTGATGCATAAAACAAGGGTTTCAAATTAGCTCAGATACCGTTCCATAAACCCAATATGTAATAGACAAGACCTACTCCTTGCTCAGTGAATTGGACTCAACACCCCCTATTCAAGGCCCAAGAATATATCTGACTAGTAAGAATCATAAAACCTATGTATTGATATCTCTCTGTAAGTGAGTCAAGTGGGTGTAAAGTGGCATAAACACAGCAGTGAAAAGCAGCTAAACTCCATTATAAAAATCAATTACTTTTAAAAACCTGTGAAAAAAAGACAGTGAAAGAGAGAGAAATTCTTACAAAATTCGTTTAGGGGCAGTGATGCTACCTGGATTGACCATATCTAGACCCACAGCTGATTGAGACATAAGGTTGGACACTCTTGGGGCTGAGAGGTTTGGTGAGGTTGGGTGAAGAAACGCAGACCCTTTAAAGTAATACTGCCTGGTACCCATCCCATGGGTCCCAAATCTCCAGGTTCAAGGGCATCTTCCTACATCGAAAACATGCATGAGAAACCCAGAAGATGGTACACCGTGTGATCGGGAAAGGTTTCTAAAACACACCTCATTTCTCATCTCCTTGTGCTCGGGTTCGCCATTCCAGCCGCTTTATTAACAATCTCCCTCCTTGGAGAATCAGCACCTTTAACCTCCTGTTCCGTACAGGTTGCAATTTGTCCTGAGGATGAACGGGAAGAGGGGAAAACAATGAGAGACTAGCTCTAGGTGTTGGGACAGGCACAGGTCACTCTATTTTCCCATCAGGAAGAAGAATTAAGCACAGGCTCAGCCTGCCGCCCGGGACCAGAATAGGGCCTGAAGCAATCCTGCGCTTTTGCGGCCAGCTCCCAAGAAAGCGAGTTGAAAAATGGAGCTCAGGGGCACTGCAATTCACAAACCTGCAGACTTATAAATGATCACTCTCGTCCACAAATATATTGAGGGAAGGCAACGAAGAGGATTTGAAAGCAAGGCAGAATTGCAGGAAACAGATTTCAGGAGGGAGATTCGAATCGCCTTTAAAGCACAGGAAAAGCAGCAAAACCTCGACAAGATGCCCTTGGCCAAAAAGGGCGTATGCGTTTTTTCCTGAATATATTCAGGAAAAAACGCATACGCCCTTTTTGGCCAACCAAGCAACCTGGAAAGCCAAATCAGCGCTACAAAGAAGTCTCGCTTCCCATCGGTCAAAAGGGCCATACTGAATAAAGTGTCAAAATCAGAAATGCAGGACAGGCCATGGAGAAAAGGGAGCCTTGCTACGCTGATGGGCGGGATGTAAATTGCCAACAGCCACTCTGGAGAAGTGTACGGTGTTTCCTGAAACATCTAAAAAACTCAGCTTAGAGAGCATAGGGCACTTCCACTCATGGGCGTATAAATTGGGAAAACTAAAATTCAGCAAGACACAGGCACCCCAACGTTTAGGGCTGCTCTGTGGACAAGAACCTCCACTTCGTTACACCTTAAATATCTCAGGATATAGAAAAAGGGATAAATAAGTTGTGGTCCTTATGTACAATGGAATATCACTCAGCCATGAAATCAACGTCATAAGGCTAGTAGCAGCATGATGAGTGGATTTAGGTACGACGATTCTAAGTGAAATAAGTCACACAGAAAAAGACACTTATCATAAGATATCACTTATAGAGGGAATGTAAAAACCGCTACCCTTGAACTGAATTACAAAACAGAACAGAGTCACACGTTTAGAAAACACACTATGGCTGCTTAACGGGAAAGGTGAGGTGGAGTGATGCATAAAACAATGGTTTCAAATTAGCTCAGATACCGTTCCATAAACCCAATATGTAATAGACAAGACCTACTCCTTGCTCAGTGAATTGGACTCAACACCCCCTATTCACGGCCCAAGAATATATCTGACTAGTAAGAATCTTAAAACCTATGTATTGATATCTCTCTGTAAGTGAGTCAAGTGGGTGTAAAGTGGCATAAACACAGCAGTGAAAAGCAGCTAAACCCCATTATAAAAATCAATTACTTTTAAAAACCTGTGAAAAAAAGACAGTGAAAGAGAGAGAAATTCTTACAAAATTCGTTTAGGGGCAGTTATGCTACCTGGATTGACCAAATCTAGACCCACAGCTGATTGAGACATAAGGGTGGACACTCTTGGGGCTGAGAGGTTTGGTGAGGTTGGGTGAGGAAACGCAGACCCTTTAAAGTAATACTGCGTGGTACCCATCCCATGGGTCCCAAATCTCCAGGTTCAAGGGCATCTTCCTATATCGAAAACATGCTGAGAAACCCAGAAGATGGTACACCGTGTGATCGAGAAAGGTTTCTAAAACGCACCTCATTTCTCATCTCCTTGTGCTCGGGTCCGCCATTCCAGCCGCTTTACTAGCAACCTCACTCCTTGGAGAATCATCACCTTTAACCTCCTGTTCCGTACAGGTTGCAATTTGTCCTGAGGATGAACGGGAAGAGGGGAAAACAATGAGAGACTAGCTCTAGGTGTTGGGACAGGCACAGGTCACTCTATTTTCCCATCAGGAAGAAGAATTAAGCACAGGCTCAGCCTGCCGCCCGGGACCAGAATAGGGCCTGAAGCAATCCTGCGCTTTTGCGGCCAGCTCCCAAGAAAGCGAGTTGAAAAATGGAGCTCAGGGGCACTGCAATTCACAAACCTGCAGACTTATAAATGATCACTCTCGTCCACAAATATATTGAGGGAAGGCAACGAAGAGGATTTGAAAGCAAGGCAGAATTGCAGGAAACAGATTTCAGGAGGGAGATTCGAATCGCCTTTAAAGCACAGGAAAAGCAGCAAAACCTCGACAAGATGCCCTTGGCCAAAAAGGGCGTATGCGTTTTTTCCTGAATATATTCAGGAAAAAACGCATACGCCCTTTTTGGCCAACCAAGCAACCTGGAAAGCCAAATCAGCGCTACAAAGAAGTCTCGCTTCCCATCGGTCAAAAGGGCCATGCTGAATAAAGTGTCAAAATCAGAAATGTAGGACAGGCCATGGATAAACGGGAGCCTTGCTACGCTGATGGGCGGGATGTAAATTGCCAACAGCCACTCTGGAGAAGTGTACGGTGTGTCCTGAAACATCTAAAAAACTCAGCTTAGAGAGCATAGGGCAGTTCCACTCATGGGCGTATAAATTGGGAAAACTAAAAATAAGCAAGACACAGGCACCCCAACGTTAAGGGCTGCTCTGTTGACAAGAACCTCCACTTCGTTACACCTTAAATATCTCAGGAAAGAGAAAAATGGATAAAGAAGTTGTGGTCCTTATGTACAATGGAATATCACTCAGCCATGAAATCAACGTCATAAGGCTAGTAGCAGCATGATGAGTGGATTTAGGTACGACGATTCTAAATGAAATAAGTCACACAGAAAAAGACACTTATCATAAGATATCACTTATAGAGGGAATGTAAAAACCGCTACCCTTGAACTGAATTACAAAACACAACAGAGTCACACGTTTAGAAAACACACTATGGCTGCTTAACGGGAAAGGTGAGGTGGGGTGATGCATAAAACAAGGGTTTCAAATTAGCTCAGATACCGTTCCATAAACCCAATATGTAATAGACAAGACCTACTCCTTGCTCAGTGAATTGGACTCAACACCCCCTATTCAAGGCCCAAGAATATATCTGACTAGTAAGAATCATAAAACCTATGTATTGATATCTCTCTGTAAGTGAGTCAAGTGGGTGTAAAGTGGCATAAACACAGCAGTGAAAAGCAGCTAAACTCCATTATAAAAATCAATTACTTTTAAAAACCTGTGAAAAAAAGACAGTGAAAGAGAGAGAAATTCTTACAAAATTCGTTTAGGGGCAGTGATGCTACCTGGATTGACCATATCTAGACCCACAGCTGATTGAGACATAAGGTTGGACACTCTTGGGGCTGAGAGGTTTGGTGAGGTTGGGTGAAGAAACGCAGACCCTTTAAAGTAATACTGCCTGGTACCCATCCCATGGGTCCCAAATCTCCAGGTTCAAGGGCATCTTCCTACATCGAAAACATGCATGAGAAACCCAGAAGATGGTACACCGTGTGATCGGGAAAGGTTTCTAAAACACACCTCATTTCTCATCTCCTTGTGCTCGGGTTCGCCATTCCAGCCGCTTTATTAACAATCTCCCTCCTTGGAGAATCAGCACCTTTAACCTCCTGTTCCGTACAGGTTGCAATTTGTCCTGAGGATGAACGGGAAGAGGGGAAAACAATGAGAGACTAGCTCTAGGTGTTGGGACAGGCACAGGTCACTCTATTTTCCCATCAGGAAGAAGAATTAAGCACAGGCTCAGCCTGCCGCCCGGGACCAGAATAGGGCCTGAAGCAATCCTGCGCTTTTGCGGCCAGCTCCCAAGAAAGCGAGTTGAAAAATGGAGCTCAGGGGCACTGCAATTCACAAACCTGCAGACTTATAAATGATCACTCTCGTCCACAAATATATTGAGGGAAGGCAACGAAGAGGATTTGAAAGCAAGGCAGAATTGCAGGAAACAGATTTCAGGAGGGAGATTCGAATCGCCTTTAAAGCACAGGAAAAGCAGCAAAACCTCGACAAGATGCCCTTGGCCAAAAAGGGCGTATGCGTTTTTTCCTGAATATATTCAGGAAAAAACGCATACGCCCTTTTTGGCCAACCAAGCAACCTGGAAAGCCAAATCAGCGCTACAAAGAAGTCTCGCTTCCCATCGGTCAAAAGGGCCATACTGAATAAAGTGTCAAAATCAGAAATGCAGGACAGGCCATGGAGAAAAGGGAGCCTTGCTACGCTGATGGGCGGGATGTAAATTGCCAACAGCCACTCTGGAGAAGTGTACGGTGTTTCCTGAAACATCTAAAAAACTCAGCTTAGAGAGCATAGGGCACTTCCACTCATGGGCGTATAAATTGGGAAAACTAAAATTCAGCAAGACACAGGCACCCCAACGTTTAGGGCTGCTCTGTGGACAAGAACCTCCACTTCGTTACACCTTAAATATCTCAGGATATAGAAAAAGGGATAAATAAGTTGTGGTCCTTATGTACAATGGAATATCACTCAGCCATGAAATCAACGTCATAAGGCTAGTAGCAGCATGATGAGTGGATTTAGGTACGACGATTCTAAGTGAAATAAGTCACACAGAAAAAGACACTTATCATAAGATATCACTTATAGAGGGAATGTAAAAACCGCTACCCTTGAACTGAATTACAAAACAGAACAGAGTCACACGTTTAGAAAACACACTATGGCTGCTTAACGGGAAAGGTGAGGTGGAGTGATGCATAAAACAATGGTTTCAAATTAGCTCAGATACCGTTCCATAAACCCAATATGTAATAGACAAGACCTACTCCTTGCTCAGTGAATTGGACTCAACACCCCCTATTCACGGCCCAAGAATATATCTGACTAGTAAGAATCTTAAAACCTATGTATTGATATCTCTCTGTAAGTGAGTCAAGTGGGTGTAAAGTGGCATAAACACAGCAGTGAAAAGCAGCTAAACCCCATTATAAAAATCAATTACTTTTAAAAACCTGTGAAAAAAAGACAGTGAAAGAGAGAGAAATTCTTACAAAATTCGTTTAGGGGCAGTTATGCTACCTGGATTGACCAAATCTAGACCCACAGCTGATTGAGACATAAGGGTGGACACTCTTGGGGCTGAGAGGTTTGGTGAGGTTGGGTGAGGAAACGCAGACCCTTTAAAGTAATACTGCGTGGTACCCATCCCATGGGTCCCAAATCTCCAGGTTCAAGGGCATCTTCCTATATCGAAAACATGCTGAGAAACCCAGAAGATGGTACACCGTGTGATCGAGAAAGGTTTCTAAAACGCACCTCATTTCTCATCTCCTTGTGCTCGGGTCCGCCATTCCAGCCGCTTTACTAGCAACCTCACTCCTTGGAGAATCATCACCTTTAACCTCCTGTTCCGTACAGGTTGCAATTTGTCCTGAGGATGAACGGGAAGAGGGGAAAACAATGAGAGACTAGCTCTAGGTGTTGGGACAGGCACAGGTCACTCTATTTTCCCATCAGGAAGAAGAATTAAGCACAGGCTCAGCCTGCCGCCCGGGACCAGAATAGGGCCTGAAGCAATCCTGCGCTTTAGCGGCCAGCTCCCAAGAAAGCGAGTTGAAAAATGGAGCACAGGGGCGCTGCAATTCACAAACCTGCAGACTTATAAATGATCACTCTCGTCCACAAATATATTGAGGGAAGGCAACGAAGAGGATTTGAAAGCAAGGCAGAATTGCAGGAAACAGATTTCAGGAGGGAGATTCGAATCGCCTTTAAAGCACAGGAGAAGCAGCAAAACCTCGACAAGATGCCCTTGGCCAAAAAGGGCGTATGCGTTTTTTCCTGAATATATTCAGGAAAAAACGCATACGCCCTTTTTGGCCAACCAAGCAACCTGGAAAGCCAAATCAGCGCTACAAAGAAGTCTCGCTTCCCATCGGTCAAAAGGGCCATGCTGAATAAAGTGTCAAAATCAGAAATGCAGGACAGGCCATGGAGAAACGGGAGCCTTGCTACGCTGATGGGCGGGATGTAAATTGCCAACAGCCACTCTGGAGAAGTATACCGTGTGTCCTGAAACATCTAAAAAACTCAGCTTAGAGAGCATAGGGCACTTCCACTCATGGGCGTATAAAGTGGGAAAATTAAAAACCAGCAAGACACAGGCACCCCAACATTTAGCGCTGCTCTTTTGACAAGAACCTCCACTTCGTTACACCTTAAATATCCCAGGAAAGAGAAAAATGGATAAAGAAGTTGTGGTCCTTATGTACAATGGAATATCACTCAGCCATGAAATCAACGTCATAAGGCTAATAGCAGCATGATGAGTGGATTTAGGTACTACGATTCTAAGTGAAATAAGTCACACAGAAAAAGACACTTATCATAAGATATCACTTATAGAGGGAATGTAAAAACCGCTACCCTTGAACTGAATTACAAAACAGAACACAGTCACATGTTTAGAAAACACACTATGGCTGCTTAACGGGAAAGGTGAGGTGGGGTGATGCATAAAACAAGGGTTTCAAATTAGCTCAGATACCGTTCCATAAACCCAATATGTAATAGACAAGATCTACTCCTTGCTCAGTGAATTGGACTCAACACCCCCTATTCAAGGCCCAAGAATATATCTGACTAGTAAGAATCTTAAAACCTATGTATTGATATCTCTCTGTAAGTGAGTCAAGTGGCTGTAAAGTGACATAAACACAGCAGTGAAAAGCAGCTAAACCCCATTATAAAAATCAATTACTTTTAAAAACCTGTGGAAAAAAAGACAGTGAAAGAGAGAGAAATTCTTACAAAATTCGTTTAGGGGCAGTGATGCTACCTGGATTGACCATATCTAGACCCACAGCTGATTGAGACATAAGGGTGGACACTCTTGGGGCTGAGAGGTTTGCTGAGGTTGGGTGAGGAAACGCAGACCCTTTAAAGTAATATTGCCTGGTACCCATCCCATGGGTCCCAAATCTCCAGGTTCAAGGGCATCTTCCTACATCGAAAACATGCATGAGAAACCCAGAAGATGGTACGCCGTGTGATCGGGAAAGGTTTCTAAAACGCACCTCATTTCTCATGTCCTTGTGCTCGGGTTCGCCATTCCAGCCGCTTTACTAACAATCTCCCTCTTTGGAGAATCAGCACCTTTAACCTCCTGTTCCGTACAGGTTGCAATTTGTCCTGAGGATGAACGGGAAGAGGGGAAAACAATGAGAGACTAGCTCTAGGTGTTGGGACAGGCACAGGTCACTCTATTTTCCCATCAGGAAGAAGAATTAAGCACAGGCTCAGCCTTCCGCCCGGGACCAGAATAGGGCCTGAAGCAATCCTGCGCTTTTGCGGCCAGCTCCCAAGAAAGCGAGTTGAAAAATGGAGCTCAGGGGCACTGCAATTCACAAACCTGCAGACTTATAAATGACCACTCTCGTCCACAAATATATTGAGGGAAGGCAACGAAGAGGATTTGAAAGCAAGGCAGAATTGCAGGAAACAGATTTCAGGAGGGAGATTCGAATCGCCTTTAAAGCACAGGAAAAGCGGCAAAACCTCGACAATGATGCCCTTGGCCAAAAAGGGCGTATGCGTTTTTTCCTGAATATATTCAGGAAAAAACGCATACGCCCTTTTTGGCCAAGCAAGCAACCTGGAAAGGCAAATCAGCGCTACAAAGAAGTCTCGCTTCCCATCGGTCAAAAGGGCCATGCTGAATAAAGTGTCAAAACCAGAAATGCAGGGCAGGCCATGGAGAAACGGGAGCCTTGCTACGCTGATGGGCGGGATGTAAATTGCCAACAGCCACTCTGGAGAATTGTACGGTGTGTCCTGAAACATCTAAAAAACTCTGCTTAGAGAGCATAGGGCACTTCCACTCATGGGCGTATAAATTGGGAAAACTAAAAATCAGCAAGACACAGGCACCCCAACGTTTAGGGCTGCTCTGTTGACAAGAACCTCCACTTCGTTACACCTTAAATATCTCAGGATATAGAAAAATGGATAAATAAGTTGTGGTCCTTATGTACAATGGAATATCACTCAGCCATGAAATCAACGTCATAAGGCTAGTAGCAGCATGATGAGTGGATTTAGTTACGACGATTCTAAGTGAAATAAGTCACACAGAAAAAGACACTTATCATAAGATATCACTTATAGAGGGAATGTAAAAACCGCTACCCTTGAACTGAATTACAAAACAGAACAGAGTCACACGTTTAGAAAACACACTATGGCTGCTTAACGGGAAAGGTGAGGTGGAGTGATGCATAAAACAATGGTTTCAAATTAGCTCAGATACCGTTCCATAAACCCAATATGTAATAGACAAGACCTACTCCTTGCTCAGTGAATTGGACTCAACACCCCCTATTCACGGCCCAAGAATATATCTGACTAGTAAGAATCTTAAAACCTATGTATTGATATCTCTCTGTAAGTGAGTCAAGTGGGTTTAAAGTGGCATAAACACAGCAGTGAAAAGCAGCTAAACCCCATTATAAAAATCAATTACTTTTAAAAACCTGTGAAAAAAAGACAGTGAAAGAGAGAGAAATTCTTACAAAATTCGTTTAGGGGCAGTTATGCTACCTGGATTGACCAAATCTAGACCCACAGCTGATTGAGACATAAGGGTGGACACTCTTGGGGCTGAGAGGTTTGGTGAGGTTGGGTGAGGAAACGCAGACCCTTTAAAGTAATACTGCGTGGTACCCATCCCATGGGTCCCAAATCTCCAGGTTCAAGGGCATCTTCCTATATCGAAAACATGCATGAGAAACCCAGAAGATGGTACACCGTGTGATCGAGAAAGGTTTCTAAAACGCACCTCATTTCTCATCTCCTTGTGCTCGGGTCCGCCATTCCAGCCGCTTTACTAGCAACCTCACTCCTTGGAGAATCATCACCTTTAACCTCCTGTTCCGTACAGGTTGCAATTTGTCCTGAGGATGAACGGGAAGAGGGGAAAACAATGAGAGACTAGCTCTAGGTGTTGGGACAGGCACAGGTCACTCTATTTTCCCATCAGGAAGAAGAATTAAGCACAGGCTCAGCCTGCCGCCCGAGACCAGAATAGGGCCTGAAGCAATCCTGCGCTTTTGCGGCCAGCTCCCAAGAAAGCGAGTTGAAAAATGGAGCTCAGGGACACTGCAATTCACAAACCTGCAGACTTATAAATGATCACTCTCGTCCACAAATATATTGAGGGAAGGCAACGAAGAGGATTTGAAAGCAAGGCAGAATTGCAGGAAACAGATTTCAGGAGGGAGATTCGAATCGCCTTTAAAGCACAGGAAAAGCGGCAAAACCTCGACAAGATGCCCTTGGCCAAAAAGGGCGTATGCGTTTTTTCCTGAATATATTCAGGAAAAAACGCATACGCCCTTTTTGGCCAAGCAAGCAACCTGGAAAGGCGAATCAGCGCTACAAAGAAGTCTCGCTTCCCATCGGTCAAAAGGACCATGCTGAATAAAGTGTCAAAATCAGAAATGCAGGACAGGCCATGGAGAAACGGGAGCCTTGCTACGCTGATGGGCGGGATGTAAATTGCCAACAGCCACTCTGGAGAGGTGTACGGTGTGTCCTGGAACATCTAAAAAACTCAGCTTAGAGAGCATAGGGCAGTTCCACTCATGGGCGTATAAAGTGGGAAAATTAAAAACCAGCAAGACACAGGCACCCCAAAGTTTAGGGCTGCTCTGTTGACAAGAACCTCCACTTCGTTATACCTTAAATATCCCAGGAAAGAGAAAAATGGATAAAGAAGTTGTGGTCCTTATGTACAATGGAATATCACTCAGCCATGAAATCAACGTCATAAGGCTAGTAGCAGCATGATGAGTGGATTTAGGTACTACGATTCTAAGTGAAATAAATCACACAGAAAAAGACACTTATCATAAGATATCACTTATAGAGGGAATGTAAAAACCGCTACCCTTGAACTGAATTACAAAACAGAACAGAGTCACACGTTTAGAAAACACACTATGGCTGCTTAACGGGAAAGGTGAGGTGGGGTGATGCATAAAACAAGGGTTTCAAATTAGCTCAGATACCGTTCCATAAACCCAATATGTAATAGACAAGACCTACTCCTTGCTCAGTGAATTGGACTCAACAGCCCCTATTCAAGGCCCAAGAATATATCTGACTAGTAAGAATCTTAAAACCTATGTATTGATATCTCTCTGTAAGTGAGTCAAGTGGGTGTAAAGTGGCATAAACACAGCAGTGAAAAGCAGCTAAACCCCATTATAAAAATCAATTACTTTTAAAAACCTGTGAAAAAAAGACAGTGAAAGAGAGAGAAATTCTTACAAAATTCGTTTACGGGCAGTGATGCTACCTGGATTGACCATATCTAGACCCACAGCTGATTGAGACATAAGGTTGGACACTCTTGGGGCTGAGAGGTTTGGTGAGGTTGGGTGAGGAAACGCAGACCCTTTAAAGTAATACTGCCTGGTACCCATCCCATGGGTCCCAAATCTCCAGGTTCAAGGGCATCTTCCTACATCGAAAACATGCATGAGAAACCCAGAAGATGGTACGCCGTGTGATCGGGAAAGGTTTCTAAAACGCACCTCATTTATCATGTCCTTGTGCTCGGGTTCGCCATTCCAGCCGCTTTACTAACAATCTCCCTCTTTGGAGAATCAGCACCTTTAACCTCCTGTTCCGTACAGGTTGCAATTTGTCCTGAGGATGAACGGGAAGAGGGGAAAACAATGAGAGACTAGCTCTAGGTGTTGGGACAGGCACAGGTCACTCTATTTTCCCATCAGGAAGAAGAATTAAGCACAGGCTCAGCCTTCCGCCCGGGACCAGAATAGGGCCTGAAGCAATCCTGCGCTTTTGCGGCCAGCTCCCAAGAAAGCGAGTTGAGAAATGGAGCTCAGGGGCACTGCAATTCACAAACCTGCAGACTTATAAATGACCACTCTCGTCCACAAATATATTGAGGGAAGGCAACGAAGAGGATTTGAAAGCAAGGCAGAATTGCAGGAAACAGATTTCAGGAGGGAGATTCGAATCGCCTTTAAAGCACAGGAAAAGCGGCAAAACCTCGACAATGATGCCCTTGGCCAAAAAGGGCGTATGCGTTTTTTCCTGAATATATTCAGGAAAAAACGCATACGCCCTTTTTGGCCAAGCAAGCAACCTGGAAAGGCAAATCAGCGCTACAAAGAAGTCTCGCTTCCCATCGGTCAAAAGGGCCATGCTGAATAAAGTGTCAAAACCAGAAATGCAGGGCAGGCCATGGAGAAACGGGAGCCTTGCTACGCTGATGGGCGGGATGTAAATTGCCAACAGCCACTCTGGAGAATTGTACGGTGTGTCCTGAAACATCTAAAAAACTCTGCTTAGAGAGCATAGGGCACTTCCACTCATGGGCGTATAAATTGGGAAAACTAAAAATCAGCAAGACACAGGCACCCCAACGTTTAGGGCTGCTCTGTTGACAAGAACCTCCACTTCGTTACACCTTAAATATCTCAGGATATAGAAAAATGGATAAATAAGTTGTGGTCCTTATGTACAATGGAATATCACTCAGCCATGAAATCAACGTCATAAGGCTAGTAGCAGCATGATGAGTGGATTTAGGTACGACGATTCTAAGTGAAATAAGTCACACAGAAAAAGACACTTATCATAAGATATCACTTATAGAGGGAATGTAAAAACCGCTACCCTTGAACTGAATTACAAAACAGAACAGAGTCACACGTTTAGAAAACACACTATGGCTGCTTAACGGGAAAGGTGAGGTGGAGTGATGCATAAAACAATGGTTTCAAATTAGCTCAGATACCGTTCCATAAACCCAATATGTAATAGACAAGACCTACTCCTTGCTCAGTGAATTGGACTCAACACCCCCTATTCACGGCCCAAGAATATATCTGACTAGTAAGAATCTTAAAACCTATGTATTGATATCTCTCTGTAAGTGAGTCAAGTGGGTTTAAAGTGGCATAAACACAGCAGTGAAAAGCAGCTAAACCCCATTATAAAAATCAATTACTTTTAAAAACCTGTGAAAAAAAGACAGTGAAAGAGAGAGAAATTCTTACAAAATTCGTTTAGGGGCAGTTATGCTACCTGGATTGACCAAATCTAGACCCACAGCTGATTGAGACATAAGGGTGGACACTCTTGGGGCTGAGAGGTTTGGTGAGGTTGGGTGAGGAAACGCAGACCCTTTAAAGTAATACTGCGTGGTACCCATCCCATGGGTCCCAAATCTCCAGGTTCAAGGGCATCTTCCTATATCGAAAACATGCATGAGAAACCCAGAAGATGGTACACCGTGTGATCGAGAAAGGTTTCTAAAACGCACCTCATTTCTCATCTCCTTGTGCTCGGGTCCGCCATTCCAGCCGCTTTACTAGCAACCTCACTCCTTGGAGAATCATCACCTTTAACCTCCTGTTCCGTACAGGTTGCAATTTGTCCTGAGGATGAACGGGAAGAGGGGAAAACAATGAGAGACTAGCTCTAGGTGTTGGGAAGGGCACAGGTCACTCTATTTTCCCATCAGGAAGAAGAATTAAGCACAGGCTCAGCCTGCCGCCCGAGACCAGAATAGGGCCTGAAGCAATCCTGCGCTTTTGCGGCCAGCTCCCAAGAAAGCGAGTTGAAAAATGGAGCTCAGGGACACTGCAATTCACAAACCTGCAGACTTATAAATGATCACTCTCGTCCACAAATATATTGAGGGAAGGCAACGAAGAGGATTTGAAAGCAAGGCAGAATTGCAGGAAACAGATTTCAGGAGGGAGATTCGAATCGCCTTTAAAGCACAGGAAAAGCGGCAAAACCTCGACAAGATGCCCTTGGCCAAAAAGGGCGTATGCGTTTTTTCCTGAATATATTCAGGAAAAAACGCATACGCCCTTTTTGGCCAAGCAAGCAACCTGGAAAGGCGAATCAGCGCTACAAAGAAGTCTCGCTTCCCATCGGTCAAAAGGACCATGCTGAATAAAGTGTCAAAATCAGAAATGCAGGACAGGCCATGGAGAAACGGGAGCCTTGCTACGCTGATGGGCGGGATGTAAATTGCCAACAGCCACTCTGGAGAGGTGTACGGTGTGTCCTGGAACATCTAAAAAACTCAGCTTAGAGAGCATAGGGCAGTTCCACTCATGGGCGTATAAAGTGGGAAAATTAAAAACCAGCAAGACACAGGCACCCCAAAGTTTAGGGCTGCTCTGTTGACAAGAACCTCCACTTCGTTATACCTTAAATATCCCAGGAAAGAGAAAAATGGATAAAGAAGTTGTGGTCCTTATGTACAATGGAATATCACTCAGCCATGAAATCAACGTCATAAGGCTAGTAGCAGCATGATGAGTGGATTTAGGTACTACGATTCTAAGTGAAATAAATCACACAGAAAAAGACACTTATCATACGATATCACTTATAGAGGGAATGTAAAAACCGCTACCCTTGAACTGAATTACAAAACAGAACAGAGTCACACGTTTAGAAAACACACTATGGATGCTTAACGGGAAAGGTGAGGTGGGGTGATGCATAAAACAAGGGTTTCAAATTAGCTCAGATACCGTTCCATAAACCCAATATGTAATAGACAAGACCTACTCCTTGCTCAGTGAATTGGACTCAACACCCCCTATTCAAGGCCCAAGAATATATCTGACTAGTAAGAATCTTAAAACCTATGTATTGATATCTCTCTGTAAGTGAGTCAAGTGGGTGTAAAGTGGCATAAACACAGCAGTGAAAAGCAGCTAAACCCCATTATAAAAATCAATTACTTTTAAAAACCTGTGAAAAAAAGACAGTGAAAGAGAGAGAAATTCTTACAAAATTCGTTTACGGGCAGTGATGCTACCTGGATTGACCATATCTAGACCCACAGCTGATTGAGACATAAGGTTGGACACTCTTGGGGCTGAGAAGTTTGGTGAGGTTGGGTGAGGAAACGCAGACCCTTTAAAGTAATACTGCCTGGTACCCATCCCATGGGTCCCAAATCTCCAGGTTCAAGGGCATCTTCCTACATCGAAAACATGCATGAGAAACCCAGAAGATGGTACACCGTGTGATCGGGAAAGGTTTCTAAAACACACCTCATTTCTCATCTCCTTGTGCTCGGGTTCGCCATTCCAGCCGCTTTATTAACAATCTCCCTCCTTGGAGAATCAGCACCTTTAACCTCCTGTTCCGTACAGGTTGCAATTTGTCCTGAGGATGAACGGGAAGAGGGGAAAACAATGAGAGACTAGCTCTAGGTGTTGGGACAGGCACAGGTCACTCTATTTTCCCATCAGGAAGAAGAATTAAGCACAGGCTCAGCCTGCCGCCCGGGACCAGAATAGGGCCTGAAGCAATCCTGCGCTTTTGCGGCCAGCTCCCAAGAAAGCGAGTTGAAAAATGGAGCTCAGGGGCACTGCAATTCACAAACCTGCAGACTTATAAATGATCACTCTCGTCCACAAATATATTGAGGGAAGGCAACGAAGAGGATTTGAAAGCAAGGCAGAATTGCAGGAAACAGATTTCAGGAGGGAGATTCGAATCGCCTTTAAAGCACAGGAAAAGCAGCAAAACCTCGAGAAGATGCCCTTGGCCAAAAAGGGCGTATGCGTTTTTTCCTGAATATATTCAGGAAAAAACGCATACGCCCTTTTTGGCCAACCAAGCAACCTGGAAAGCCAAATCAGCGCTACAAAGAAGTCTCGCTTCCCATCGGTCAAAAGGGCCATGCTGAATAAAGTGTCAAAATCAGAAATGTAGGACAGGCCATGGATAAACGGGAGCCTTGCTACGCTGATGGGCGGGATGTAAATTGCCAACAGCCACTCTGGAGAAGTGTACGGTGTGTCCTGAAACATCTAAAAAACTCAGCTTAGAGAGCATAGGGCAGTTCCACTCATGGGCGTATAAATTGGGAAAACTAAAAATAAGCAAGACACAGGCACCCCAACGTTAAGGGCTGCTCTGTTGACAAGAACCTCCACTTCGTTACACCTTAAATATCTCAGGATATAGAAAAATGGATAAATAAGTTGTGGTCCTTATGTACAATGGAATATCACTCAGCCATGAAATCAACGTCATAAGGCTAGTAGCAGCATGATGAATGGATTTAGGTACGACGATTCTAAGTGAAATAAGTCACACAGAAAAAGACACTTATCATAAGATATCACTTATAGAGGGAATGTAAAAACCGCTACCCTTGAACTGAATTACAAAACAGAACAGAGTCACACGTTTAGAAAACACACTATGGCTGCTTAACGGGAAAGGTGAGGTGGAGTGATGCATAAAACAATGGTTTCAAATTAGCTCAGATACCGTTCCATAAACCCAATATGTAATAGACAAGACCTACTCCTTGCTCAGTGAATTGGACTCAACACCCCCTATTCACGGCCCAAGAATATATCTGACTAGTAAGAATCTTAAAACCTATGTATTGATATCTCTCTGTAAGTGAGTCAAGTGGGTTTAAAGTGGCATAAACACAGCAGTGAAAAGCAGCTAAACCCCATTATAAAAATCAATTACTTTTAAAAACCTGTGAAAAAAAGACAGTGAAAGAGAGAGAAATTCTTACAAAATTCGTTTAGGGGCAGTTATGCTACCTGGATTGACCAAATCTAGACCCACAGCTGATTGAGACATAAGGGTGGACACTCTTGGGGCTGAGAGGTTTGGTGAGGTTGGGTGAGGAAACGCAGACCCTTTAAAGTAATACTGCGTGGTACCCATCCCATGGGTCCCAAATCTCCAGGTTCAAGGGCATCTTCCTATATCGAAAACATGCATGAGAAACCCAGAAGATGGTACACCGTGTGATCGAGAAAGGTTTCTAAAACGCACCTCATTTCTCATCTCCTTGTGCTCGGGTCCGCCATTCCAGCCGCTTTACTAGCAACCTCACTCCTTGGAGAATCATCACCTTTAACCTCCTGTTCCGTACCGGTTGCAATTTTTCCTGAGGATGAACGGGAAGAGGGGAAAACAATGAGAGACTAGCTCTAGGTGTTGGGACAGGCACAGGTCACTCTATTTTCCCATCAGGAAGAAGAATTAAGCACAGGCTCAGCCTGCCGCCCGAGACCAGAATAGGGCCTGAAGCAATCCTGCGCTTTTGCGGCCAGCTCCCAAGAAAGCGAGTTGAAAAATGGAGCTCAGGGACACTGCAATTCACAAACCTGCAGACTTATAAATGATCACTCTCGTCCACAAATATATTGAGGGAAGGCAACGAAGAGGATTTGAAAGCAAGGCAGAATTGCAGGAAACAGATTTCAGGAGGGAGATTCGAATCGCCTTTAAAGCACAGGAAAAGCGGCAAAACCTCGACAAGATGCCCTTGGCCAAAAAGGGCGTATGCGTTTTTTCCTGAATATATTCAGGAAAAAACGCATACGCCCTTTTTGGCCAAGCAAGCAACCTGGAAAGGCGAATCAGCGCTACAAAGAAGTCTCGCTTCCCATCGGTCAAAAGGACCATGCTGAATAAAGTGTCAAAATCAGAAATGCAGGACAGGCCATGGAGAAACGGGAGCCTTGCTACGCTGATGGGCGGGATGTAAATTGCCAACAGCCACTCTGGAGAGGTGTACGGTGTGTCCTGGAACATCTAAAAAACTCAGCTTAGAGAGCATAGGGCAGTTCCACTCATGGGCGTATAAAGTGGGAAAATTAAAAACCAGCAAGACACAGGCACCCCAAAGTTTAGGGCTGCTCTGTTGACAAGAACCTCCACTTCGTTATACCTTAAATATCCCAGGAAAGAGAAAAATGGATAAAGAAGTTGTGGTCCTTATGTACAATGGAATATCACTCAGCCATGAAATCAACGTCATAAGGCTAGTAGCAGCATGATGAGTGGATTTAGGTACTACGATTCTAAGTGAAATAAATCACACAGAAAAAGACACTTATCATAAGATATCACTTATAGAGGGAATGTAAAAACCGCTACCCTTGAACTGAATTACAAAACAGAACAGAGTCACACGTTTAGAAAACACACTATGGCTGCTTAACGGGATAGGTGAGGTGGGGTGATGCATAAAACAAGGGTTTCAAATTAGCTCAGATACCGTTCCATAAACCCAATATGTAATAGACAAGACCTACTCCTTGCTCAGTGAATTGGACTCAACACCCCCTATTCAAGGCCCAAGAATATATCTGACTAGTAAGAATCTTAAAACCTATGTATTGATATCTCTCTGTAAGTGAGTCAAGTGGGTGTAAAGTGGCATAAACACAGCAGTGAAAAGCAGCTAAACCCCATTATAAAAATCAATTACTTTTAAAAACCTGTGAAAAAAAGACAGTGAAAGAGAGAGAAATTCTTACAAAATTCGTTTACGGGCAGTGATGCTACCTGGATTGACCAAATCTAAACCCACAGCTGATTGAGACATAAGGGTGGACACTCTTGGGGCTGAGAGGTTTGGTGAGGTTGGGTGAGGAAACGCAGACCCTTTAAAGTAATACTGCGTGGTACCCATCCCATGGGTCCCAAATCTCCAGGTTCAAGGGCATCTTCCTATATCGAAAACATGCATGAGAAACCCAGAAGATGGTACACCGTGTGATCGGGAAAGGTTTCTAAAACGCACCTCATTTCTCATCTCCTTGTGCTCGGGTCCGCCATTCCAGCCGCTTTACTAGCAACCTCACTCCTTGGAGAATCATCACCTTTAACCTCCTGTTCCGTACAGGTTGCAATTTGTCCTGAGGATGAACGGGAAGAGGGGAAAACAATGAGAGACTAGCTCTAGGTGTTGGGACAGGCACAGGTCACTCTATTTTCCCATCAGGAAGAAGAATTAAGCACAGGCTCAGCCTGCCGCCCGGAACCAGAATAGGGCCTGAAGCAATCCTGCGCTTTTGCGGCCAGCTCCCAAGAAAGCGAGTTGAAAAATGGAGCTCAGGGGCACTGCAATTCACAAACCTGCAGACTTATAAATGATCACTCTCGTCCACAAATATATTGAGGGAAGGCAACGAAGAGGATTTGAAAGCAAGGCAGAATTGCAGGAAACAGATTTCAGGAGGGAGATTCGAATCGCCTTTAAAGCACAGGAAAAGCAGCAAAACCTCGACAAGATGCCCTTCGCCAAAAAGGGCGTATGCGTTTTTTCCTGAATATATTCAGGAAAAAACGCATACGCCCTTTTTGGCCAAGCAAGCAACCTGGAAAGGCAAATCAGCGCTACAAAGAAGTCTCGCTTCCCATCGGTCAAAAGGGCCATGCTGAATAAAGTGTCAAAACCAGAAATGCAGGGCAGGCCATGGAGAAACGGGAGCCTTGCTACACTGATGGGCGGGATGTAAATTGCCAACAGCCACTCTGGAGAAGTGTACGGTGTGTCCTGAAACATCTAAAAAACTCTGCTTAGAGAGCATAGGGCACTTCCACTCATGGGCGTATAAATTGGGAAAACTAAAAATCAGCAAGACACAGGCACCCCAACGTTTAGGGCTGCTCTGTTGACAAGAACCTCCACTTCGTTACACCTTAAATATCTCAGGATATAGAAAAATGGATAAATAAGTTGTGGTCCTTATGTACAATGGAATATCACTCAGCCATGAAATCAACGTCATAAGGCTAGTAGCAGCATGATGAGTGGATTTAGGTACGACGATTCTAAGTGAAATAAGTCACACAGAAAAAGACACTTATCATAAGATATCACTTATAGAGGGAATGTAAAAACCGCTACCCTTGAACTGAATTACAAAACAGAACAGAGTCACACGTTTAGAAAACACACTATGGCTGCTTAACGGGAAAGGTGAGGTAGAGTGATGCATAAAACAATGGTTTCAAAATAGCTCAGATACCGTTCCATAAACACAATATGTAATAGACAAGACCTACTCCTTGCTCAGTGAATTGGACTCAACACCCCCTATTCACGGCCCAAGAATATATCTGACTAGAAAGAATCTTAAAACCTATGTATTGATATCTCTCTGTAAGTGAGTCAAGTGGGTGTAAAGTGGCATAAACACAGCAGTGAAAAGCAGCTAAACCCCATTATAAAAATCAATTACTTTTAAAAACCTGTGAAAAAAAGACAGTGAAAGAGAGAGAAATTCTTACAAAATTCGTTTAGGGGCAGTTATGCTACCTGGATTGACCATATCTAGACCCACAGCTGATTGAGACATAAGGGTGGACACTCTTGGGGCTGAGAGGTTTGGTGAGGTTGGGTGAGGAAACGCAGACCCTTTAAAGTAATACTGCGTGGTACCCATCCCATGGGTCCCAAATCTCCAGGTTCAAGGGCATCTTCCTACATCGAAAACATGCATGAGAAACCCAGAAGATGGTACACCGTGTGATCGAGAAAGGTTTCTAAAACGCACCTCATTTCTCATCTCCTTGTGCTCGAATTCGCCATTCCAGCTGCTTTACTAGCAGTCTCCCTCCTTGGAGAATCAGCACCTTTAACCTCCTGTTCCGTACAGGTTGCAATTTGTCCTGAGGATGAACGGGAAGAGGGGAAAACAATGAGAGACTAGCTCTAGGTGTTGGGACAGGCACAGGTCACTCTATTTTCCCATCAGGAAGAAGAATTAAGCACAGGCTCAGCCTGCCGCCCGAGACCAGAATAGGGCCTGAGGCAATCCTGCACTTTTGCGGCCAGCTCCCAAGAAAGCGAGTTGAAAAATGGAGCTCAGGGACACTGCAATTCACAAACCTGCAGACTTATAAATGATCACTCTCGTCCACAAATATATTGAGGGAAGGCAACGAAGAGGATTTGAAAGCAAGGCAGAATTGCAGGAAACAGATTTCAGGAGGGAGATTCGAATCGCCTTTAAAGCACAGGAAAAGCGGCAAAACCTCGACAAGATGCCCTTGGCCAAAAAGGGCGTATGCGTTTTTTCCTGAATATATTCAGGAAAAAACGCATACGCCCTTTTTGGCCAAGCAAGCAACCTGGAAAGGCAAATCAGCGCTACAAAGAAGTCTCGCTTCCCATCGGTCAAAAGGACCATGCTGAATAAAGTGTCAAAATCAGAAATGCAGGACAGGCCATGGAGAAACGGGAGCCTTGCTACGCTGATGGGCGGGATGTAAATTGCCAACAGCCACTCTGGAGAGGTGTACGGTGTGTCCTGAAACATCTAAAAAACTCAGCTTAGAGAGCATAGGGCAGTTCCACTCATGGGCGTATAAAGTGGGAAAATTAAAAACCAGCAAGACACAGGCACCCCAAAGTTTAGGGCTGCTCTGTTGACAAGAACCTCCACTTCGTTATACCTTAAATATCCCAGGAAAGAGAAAAATGGATAAAGAAGTTGTGGTCCTTATGTACAATGGAATATCACTCAGCCATGAAATCAACGTCATAAGGCTAGTAGCAGCATGATGAGTGGATTTAGGTACTACGATTCTAAGTGAAATAAATCACACAGAAAAAGACACTTATCATAAGATATCACTTATAGAGGGAATGTAAAAACCGCTACCCTTGAACTGAATTACAAAACAGAACAGAGTCACACGTTTAGAAAACACACTATGGCTGCTTAACGGGATAGGTGAGGTGGGGTGATGCATAAAACAAGGGTTTCAAATTAGCTCAGATACCGTTCCATAAACCCAATATGTAATAGACAAGACCTACTCCTTGCTCAGTGAATTGGACTCAACACCCCCTATTCAAGGCCCAAGAATATATCTGACTAGTAAGAATCTTAAAACCTATGTATTGATATCTCTCTGTAAGTGAGTCAAGTGGGTGTAAAGTGGCATAAACACAGCAGTGAAAAGCAGCTAAACCCCATTATAAAAATCAATTACTTTTAAAAACCTGTGAAAAAAAGACAGTGAAAGAGAGAGAAATTCTTACAAAATTCGTTTACGGGCAGTGATGCTACCTGGATTGACCATATCTAGACCCACAGCTGATTGAGACATAAGGTTGGACACTCTTGGGGCTGAGAGGTTTGGTGAGGTTGGGTGAGGAAACGCAGACCCTTTAAAGTAATACTGCCTGGTACCCATCCCATGGGTCCCAAATCTCCAGGTTCAAGGGCATCTTCCTACATCGAAAACATGCATGAGAAACCCAGAAGATGGTACACCGTGTGATCGGGAAAGGTTTCTAAAACACACCTCATTTCTCATCTCCTTGTGCTCGGGTTCGCCATTCCAGCCGCTTTATTAACAATCTCCCTCCTTGGAGAATCAGCACCTTTAACCTCCTGTTCCGTACAGGTTGCAATTTGTCCTGAGGATGAACGGGAAGAGGGGAAAACAATGAGAGACTAGCTCTAGGTGTTGGGACAGGCACAGGTCACTCTATTTTCCCATCAGGAAGAAGAATTAAGCACAGGCTCAGCCTGCCGCCCGGGACCAGAATAGGGCCTGAAGCAATCCTGCGCTTTTGCGGCCAGCTCCCAAGAAAGCGAGTTGAAAAATGGAGCTCAGGGGCACTGCAATTCACAAACCTGCAGACTTATAAATGATCACTCTCGTCCACAAATATATTGAGGGAAGGCAACGAAGAGGATTTGAAAGCAAGGCAGAATTGCAGGAAACAGATTTCAGGAGGGAGATTCGAATCGCCTTTAAAGCACAGGAAAAGCAGCAAAACCTCGAGAAGATGCCCTTGGCCAAAAAGGGCGTATGCGTTTTTTCCTGAATATATTCAGGAAAAAACGCATACGCCCTTTTTGGCCAACCAAGCAACCTGGAAAGCCAAATCAGCGCTACAAAGAAGTCTCGCTTCCCATCGGTCAAAAGGGCCATGCTGAATAAAGTGTCAAAATCAGAAATGTAGGACAGGCCATGGATAAACGGGAGCCTTGCTACGCTGATGGGCGGGATGTAAATTGCCAACAGCCACTTTGGAGAAGTGTACGGTGTGTCCTGAAACATCTAAAAAACTCAGCTTAGAGAGCATAGGGCAGTTCCACTCATGGGCGTATAAATTGGGAAAACTAAAAATAAGCAAGACACAGGCACCCCAACGTTAAGGGCTGCTCTGTTGACAAGAACCTCCACTTCGTTACACCTTAAATATCTCAGGATATAGAAAAAGGGATAAATAAGTTGTGGTCCTTATGTACAATGGAATATCACTCAGCCATGAAATCAACGTCATAAGGCTAGTAGCAGCATGATGAGTGGATTTAGGTACGACGATTCTAAGTGAAATAAGTCACACAGAAAAAGACACTTATCATAAGATATCACTTATAGAGGGAATGTAAAAACCGCTACCCTTGAACTGAATTACAAAACAGAACAGAGTCACACGTTTAGAAAACACACTATGGCTGCTTAACGGGAAAGGTGAGGTGGAGTGATGCATAAAACAATGGTTTCAAATTAGCTCAGATACCGTTCCATAAACCCAATATGTAATAGACAAGACCTACTCCTTGCTCAGTGAATTGGACTCAACACCCCCTATTCACGGCCCAAGAATATATCTGACTAGTAAGAATCTTAAAACCTATGTATTGATATCTCTCTGTAAGTGAGTCAAGTGGGTGTAAAGTGGCATAAACACAGCAGTGAAAAGCAGCTAAACCCCATTATAAAAATCAATTACTTTTAAAAACCTGTGAAAAAAAGACAGTGAAAGAGAGAGAAATTCTTACAAAATTCGTTTAGGGGCAGTTATGCTACCTGGATTGACCAAATCTAGACCCACAGCTGATTGAGACATAAGGGTGGACACTCTTGGGGCTGAGAGGTTTGGTGAGGTTGGGTGAGCAAACGCAGACCCTTTAAAGTAATACTGCGTGGTACCCATCCCATGGGTCCCAAATCTCCAGGTTCAAGGGCATCTTCCTACATCGAAAACATGCATGAGAAACCCAGAAGATGGTACACCGTGTGATCGAGAAAGGTTTCTAAAACGCACCTCATTTCTCATCTCCTTGTGCTCGAATTCGCCATTCCAGCTGCTTTACTAGCAGTCTCCCTCCTTGGAGAATCAGCACCTTTAACCTCCTGTTCCGTACAGGTTGCAATTTGTCCTGAGGATGAACGGGAAGAGGGGAAAACAATGAGAGACTAGCTCTAGGTGTTGGGACAGGCACAGGTCACTCTATTTTCCCATCAGGAAGAAGAATTAAGCACAGGCTCAGCCTGCCGCCCGAGACCAGAATAGGGCCTGAGGCAATCCTGCACTTTTGCGGCCAGCTCCCAAGAAAGCGAGTTGAAAAATGGAGCTCAGGGACACTGCAATTCACAAACCTGCAGACTTATAAATGATCACTCTCGTCCACAAATATATTGAGGGAAGGCAACGAAGAGGATTTGAAAGCAAGGCAGAATTGCAGGAAACAGATTTCAGGAGGGAGATTCGAATCGCCTTTAAAGCACAGGAAAAGCGGCAAAACCTCGACAAGATGCCCTTGGCCAAAAAGGGCGTATGCGTTTTTTCCTGAATATATTCAGGAAAAAACGCATACGCCCTTTTTGGCCAAGCAAGCAACCTGGAAAGGCAAATCAGCGCTACAAAGAAGTCTCGCTTCCCATCGGTCAAAAGGACCATGCTGAATAAAGTGTCAAAATCAGAAATGCAGGACAGGCCATGGAGAAACGGGAGCCTTGCTACGCTGATGGGCGGGATGTAAATTGCCAACAGCCACTCTGGAGAGGTGTACGGTGTGTCCTGAAACATCTAAAAAACTCAGCTTAGAGAGCATAGGGCAGTTCCACTCATGGGCGTATAAAGTGGGAAAATTAAAAACCAGCAAGACACAGGCACCCCAAAGTTTAGGGCTGCTCTGTTGACAAGAACCTCCACTTCGTTATACCTTAAATATCCCAGGAAAGAGAAAAATGGATAAAGAAGTTGTGGTCCTTATGTACAATGGAATATCACTCAGCCATGAAATCAACGTCATAAGGCTAGTAGCAGCATGATGAGTGGATTTAGGTACTACGATTCTAAGTGAAATAAATCACACAGAAAAAGACACTTATCATAAGATATCACTTATAGAGGGAATGTAAAAACCGCTACCCTTGAACTGAATTACAAAACAGAACAGAGTCACACGTTTAGAAAACACACTATGGCTGCTTAACGGGATAGGTGAGGTGGGGTGATGCATAAAACAAGGGTTTCAAATTAGCTCAGATACCGTTCCATAAACCCAATATGTAATAGACAAGACCTACTCCTTGCTCAGTGAATTGGACTCAACACCCCCTATTCAAGGCCCAAGAATATATCTGACTAGTAAGAATCTTAAAACCTATGTATTGATATCTCTCTGTAAGTGAGTCAAGTGGGTGTAAAGTGGCATAAACACAGCAGTGAAAAGCAGCTAAACCCCATTATAAAAATCAATTACTTTTAAAAACCTGTGAAAAAAAGACAGTGAAAGAGAGAGAAATTCTTACAAAATTCGTTTACGGGCAGTGATGCTACCTGGATTGACCATATCTAGACCCACAGCTGATTGAGACATAAGGTTGGACACTCTTGGGGCTGAGAGGTTTGGTGAGGTTGGGTGAGGAAACGCAGACCCTTTAAAGTAATACTGCCTGGTACCCATCCCATGGGTCCCAAATCTCCAGGTTCAAGGGCATCTTCCTACATCGAAAACATGCATGAGAAACCCAGAAGATGGTACACCGTGTGATCGGGAAAGGTTTCTAAAACACACCTCATTTCTCATCTCCTTGTGCTCGGGTTCGCCATTCCAGCCGCTTTATTAACAATCTCCCTCCTTGGAGAATCAGCACCTTTAACCTCCTGTTCCGTACAGGTTGCAATTTGTCCTGAGGATGAACGGGAAGAGGGGAAAACAATGAGAGACTAGCTCTAGGTGTTGGGACAGGCACAGGTCACTCTATTTTCCCATCAGGAAGAAGAATTAAGCACAGGCTCAGCCTGCCGCCCGGGACCAGAATAGGGCCTGAAGCAATCCTGCGCTTTTGCGGCCAGCTCCCAAGAAAGCGAGTTGAAAAATGGAGCTCAGGGGCACTGCAATTCACAAACCTGCAGACTTATAAATGATCACTCTCGTCCACAAATATATTGAGGGAAGGCAACGAAGAGGATTTGAAAGCAAGGCAGAATTGCAGGAAACAGATTTCAGGAGGGAGATTCGAATCGCCTTTAAAGCACAGGAAAAGCAGCAAAACCTCGAGAAGATGCCCTTGGCCAAAAAGGGCGTATGCGTTTTTTCCTGAATATATTCAGGAAAAAACGCATACGCCCTTTTTGGCCAACCAAGCAACCTGGAAAGCCAAATCAGCGCTACAAAGAAGTCTCGCTTCCCATCGGTCAAAAGGGCCATGCTGAATAAAGTGTCAAAATCAGAAATGTAGGACAGGCCATGGATAAACGGGAGCCTTGCTACGCTGATGGGCGGGATGTAAATTGCCAACAGCCACTTTGGAGAAGTGTACGGTGTGTCCTGAAACATCTAAAAAACTCAGCTTAGAGAGCATAGGGCAGTTCCACTCATGGGCGTATAAATTGGGAAAACTAAAAATAAGCAAGACACAGGCACCCCAACGTTAAGGGCTGCTCTGTTGACAAGAACCTCCACTTCGTTACACCTTAAATATCTCAGGATATAGAAAAAGGGATAAATAAGTTGTGGTCCTTATGTACAATGGAATATCACTCAGCCATGAAATCAACGTCATAAGGCTAGTAGCAGCATGATGAGTGGATTTAGGTACGACGATTCTAAGTGAAATAAGTCACACAGAAAAAGACACTTATCATAAGATATCACTTATAGAGGGAATGTAAAAACCGCTACCCTTGAACTGAATTACAAAACAGAACAGAGTCACACGTTTAGAAAACACACTATGGCTGCTTAACGGGAAAGGTGAGGTGGAGTGATGCATAAAACAATGGTTTCAAATTAGCTCAGATACCGTTCCATAAACCCAATATGTAATAGACAAGACCTACTCCTTGCTCAGTGAATTGGACTCAACACCCCCTATTCACGGCCCAAGAATATATCTGACTAGTAAGAATCTTAAAACCTATGTATTGATATCTCTCTGTAAGTGAGTCAAGTGGGTGTAAAGTGGCATAAACACAGCAGTGAAAAGCAGCTAAACCCCATTATAAAAATCAATTACTTTTAAAAACCTGTGAAAAAAAGACAGTGAAAGAGAGAGAAATTCTTACAAAATTCGTTTAGGGGCAGTTATGCTACCTGGATTGACCAAATCTAGACCCACAGCTGATTGAGACATAAGGGTGGACACTCTTGGGGCTGAGAGGTTTGGTGAGGTTGGGTGAGCAAACGCAGACCCTTTAAAGTAATACTGCGTGGTACCCATCCCATGGGTCCCAAATCTCCAGGTTCAAGGGCATCTTCCTACATCGAAAACATGCATGAGAAACCCAGAAGATGGTACACCGTGTGATCGAGAAAGGTTTCTAAAACGCACCTCATTTCTCATCTCCTTGTGCTCGAATTCGCCATTCCAGCTGCTTTACTAGCAGTCTCCCTCCTTGGAGAATCAGCACCTTTAACCTCCTGTTCCGTACAGGTTGCAATTTGTCCTGAGGATGAACGGGAAGAGGGGAAAACAATGAGAGACTAGCTCTAGGTGTTGGGACAGGCACAGGTCACTCTATTTTCCCATCAGGAAGAAGAATTAAGCACAGGCTCAGCCTGCCGCCCGAGACCAGAATAGGGCCTGAGGCAATCCTGCACTTTTGCGGCCAGCTCCCAAGAAAGCGAGTTGAAAAATGGAGCTCAGGGACACTGCAATTCACAAACCTGCAGACTTATAAATGATCACTCTCGTCCACAAATATATTGAGGGAAGGCAACGAAGAGGATTTGAAAGCAAGGCAGAATTGCAGGAAACAGATTTCAGGAGGGAGATTCGAATCGCCTTTAAAGCACAGGAAAAGCGGCAAAACCTCGACAAGATGCCCTTGGCCAAAAAGGGCGTATGCGTTTTTTCCTGAATATATTCAGGAAAAAACGCATACGCCCTTTTTGGCCAAGCAAGCAACCTGGAAAGGCAAATCAGCGCTACAAAGAAGTCTCGCTTCCCATCGGTCAAAAGGACCATGCTGAATAAAGTGTCAAAATCAGAAATGCAGGACAGGCCATGGAGAAACGGGAGCCTTGCTACGCTGATGGGCGGGATGTAAATTGCCAACAGCCACTCTGGAGAGGTGTACGGTGTGTCCTGAAACATCTAAAAAACTCAGCTTAGAGAGCATAGGGCAGTTCCACTCATGGGCGTATAAAGTGGGAAAATTAAAAACCAGCAAGACACAGGCACCCCAAAGTTTAGGGCTGCTCTGTTGACAAGAACCTCCACTTCGTTATACCTTAAATATCCCAGGAAAGAGAAAAATGGATAAAGAAGTTGTGGTCCTTATGTACAATGGAATATCACTCAGCCATGAAATCAACGTCATAAGGCTAGTAGCAGCATGATGAGTGGATTTAGGTACTACGATTCTAAGTGAAATAAATCACACAGAAAAAGACACTTATCATAAGATATCACTTATAGAGGGAATGTAAAAACCGCTACCCTTGAACTGAATTACAAAACAGAACAGAGTCACACGTTTAGAAAACACACTATGGCTGCTTAACGGGATAGGTGAGGTGGGGTGATGCATAAAACAAGGGTTTCAAATTAGCTCAGATACCGTTCCATAAACCCAATATGTAATAGACAAGACCTACTCCTTGCTCAGTGAATTGGACTCAACACCCCCTATTCAAGGCCCAAGAATATATCTGACTAGTAAGAATCTTAAAACCTATGTATTGATATCTCTCTGTAAGTGAGTCAAGTGGGTGTAAAGTGGCATAAACACAGCAGTGAAAAGCAGCTAAACCCCATTATAAAAATCAATTACTTTTAAAAACCTGTGAAAAAAAGACAGTGAAAGAGAGAGAAATTCTTACAAAATTCGTTTACGGGCAGTGATGCTACCTGGATTGACCATATCTAGACCCACAGCTGATTGAGACATAAGGTTGGACACTCTTGGGGCTGAGAGGTTTGGTGAGGTTGGGTGAGGAAACGCAGACCCTTTAAAGTAATACTGCCTGGTACCCATCCCATGGGTCCCAAATCTCCAGGTTCAAGGGCATCTTCCTACATCGAAAACATGCATGAGAAACCCAGAAGATGGTACACCGTGTGATCGGGAAAGGTTTCTAAAACACACCTCATTTCTCATCTCCTTGTGCTCGGGTTCGCCATTCCAGCCGCTTTATTAACAATCTCCCTCCTTGGAGAATCAGCACCTTTAACCTCCTGTTCCGTACAGGTTGCAATTTGTCCTGAGGATGAACGGGAAGAGGGGAAAACAATGAGAGACTAGCTCTAGGTGTTGGGACAGGCACAGGTCACTCTATTTTCCCATCAGGAAGAAGAATTAAGCACAGGCTCAGCCTGCCGCCCGGGACCAGAATAGGGCCTGAAGCAATCCTGCGCTTTTGCGGCCAGCTCCCAAGAAAGCGAGTTGAAAAATGGAGCTCAGGGGCACTGCAATTCACAAACCTGCAGACTTATAAATGATCACTCTCGTCCACAAATATATTGAGGGAAGGCAACGAAGAGGATTTGAAAGCAAGGCAGAATTGCAGGAAACAGATTTCAGGAGGGAGATTCGAATCGCCTTTAAAGCACAGGAAAAGCAGCAAAACCTCGAGAAGATGCCCTTGGCCAAAAAGGGCGTATGCGTTTTTTCCTGAATATATTCAGGAAAAAACGCATACGCCCTTTTTGGCCAACCAAGCAACCTGGAAAGCCAAATCAGCGCTACAAAGAAGTCTCGCTTCCCATCGGTCAAAAGGGCCATGCTGAATAAAGTGTCAAAATCAGAAATGTAGGACAGGCCATGGATAAACGGGAGCCTTGCTACGCTGATGGGCGGGATGTAAATTGCCAACAGCCACTTTGGAGAAGTGTACGGTGTGTCCTGAAACATCTAAAAAACTCAGCTTAGAGAGCATAGGGCAGTTCCACTCATGGGCGTATAAATTGGGAAAACTAAAAATAAGCAAGACACAGGCACCCCAACGTTAAGGGCTGCTCTGTTGACAAGAACCTCCACTTCGTTACACCTTAAATATCTCAGGATATAGAAAAAGGGATAAATAAGTTGTGGTCCTTATGTACAATGGAATATCACTCAGCCATGAAATCAACGTCATAAGGCTAGTAGCAGCATGATGAGTGGATTTAGGTACGACGATTCTAAGTGAAATAAGTCACACAGAAAAAGACACTTATCATAAGATATCACTTATAGAGGGAATGTAAAAACCGCTACCCTTGAACTGAATTACAAAACAGAACAGAGTCACACGTTTAGAAAACACACTATGGCTGCTTAACGGGAAAGGTGAGGTGGAGTGATGCATAAAACAATGGTTTCAAATTAGCTCAGATACCGTTCCATAAACCCAATATGTAATAGACAAGACCTACTCCTTGCTCAGTGAATTGGACTCAACACCCCCTATTCACGGCCCAAGAATATATCTGACTAGTAAGAATCTTAAAACCTATGTATTGATATCTCTCTGTAAGTGAGTCAAGTGGGTGTAAAGTGGCATAAACACAGCAGTGAAAAGCAGCTAAACCCCATTATAAAAATCAATTACTTTTAAAAACCTGTGAAAAAAAGACAGTGAAAGAGAGAGAAATTCTTACAAAATTCGTTTAGGGGCAGTTATGCTACCTGGATTGACCAAATCTAGACCCACAGCTGATTGAGACATAAGGGTGGACACTCTTGGGGCTGAGAGGTTTGGTGAGGTTGGGTGAGCAAACGCAGACCCTTTAAAGTAATACTGCGTGGTACCCATCCCATGGGTCCCAAATCTCCAGGTTCAAGGGCATCTTCCTACATCGAAAACATGCATGAGAAACCCAGAAGATGGTACACCGTGTGATCGAGAAAGGTTTCTAAAACGCACCTCATTTCTCATCTCCTTGTGCTCGAATTCGCCATTCCAGCTGCTTTACTAGCAGTCTCCCTCCTTGGAGAATCAGCACCTTTAACCTCCTGTTCCGTACAGGTTGCAATTTGTCCTGAGGATGAACGGGAAGAGGGGAAAACAATGAGAGACTAGCTCTAGGTGTTGGGACAGGCACAGGTCACTCTATTTTCCCATCAGGAAGAAGAATTAAGCACAGGCTCAGCCTGCCGCCCGAGACCAGAATAGGGCCTGAGGCAATCCTGCACTTTTGCGGCCAGCTCCCAAGAAAGCGAGTTGAAAAATGGAGCTCAGGGACACTGCAATTCACAAACCTGCAGACTTATAAATGATCACTCTCGTCCACAAATATATTGAGGGAAGGCAACGAAGAGGATTTGAAAGCAAGGCAGAATTGCAGGAAACAGATTTCAGGAGGGAGATTCGAATCGCCTTTAAAGCACAGGAAAAGCGGCAAAACCTCGACAAGATGCCCTTGGCCAAAAAGGGCGTATGCGTTTTTTCCTGAATATATTCAGGAAAAAACGCATACGCCCTTTTTGGCCAAGCAAGCAACCTGGAAAGGCAAATCAGCGCTACAAAGAAGTCTCGCTTCCCATCGGTCAAAAGGACCATGCTGAATAAAGTGTCAAAATCAGAAATGCAGGACAGGCCATGGAGAAACGGGAGCCTTGCTACGCTGATGGGCGGGATGTAAATTGCCAACAGCCACTCTGGAGAGGTGTACGGTGTGTCCTGAAACATCTAAAAAACTCAGCTTAGAGAGCATAGGGCAGTTCCACTCATGGGCGTATAAAGTGGGAAAATTAAAAACCAGCAAGACACAGGCACCCCAAAGTTTAGGGCTGCTCTGTTGACAAGAACCTCCACTTCGTTATACCTTAAATATCCCAGGAAAGAGAAAAATGGATAAAGAAGTTGTGGTCCTTATGTACAATGGAATATCACTCAGCCATGAAATCAACGTCATAAGGCTAGTAGCAGCATGATGAGTGGATTTAGGTACTACGATTCTAAGTGAAATAAATCACACAGAAAAAGACACTTATCATAAGATATCACTTATAGAGGGAATGTAAAAACCGCTACCCTTGAACTGAATTACAAAACAGAACAGAGTCACACGTTTAGAAAACACACTATGGCTGCTTAACGGGATAGGTGAGGTGGGGTGATGCATAAAACAAGGGTTTCAAATTAGCTCAGATACCGTTCCATAAACCCAATATGTAATAGACAAGACCTACTCCTTGCTCAGTGAATTGGACTCAACACCCCCTATTCAAGGCCCAAGAATATATCTGACTAGTAAGAATCTTAAAACCTATGTATTGATATCTCTCTGTAAGTGAGTCAAGTGGGTGTAAAGTGGCATAAACACAGCAGTGAAAAGCAGCTAAACCCCATTATAAAAATCAATTACTTTTAAAAACCTGTGAAAAAAAGACAGTGAAAGAGAGAGAAATTCTTACAAAATTCGTTTACGGGCAGTGATGCTACCTGGATTGACCATATCTAGACCCACAGCTGATTGAGACATAAGGTTGGACACTCTTGGGGCTGAGAGGTTTGGTGAGGTTGGGTGAGGAAACGCAGACCCTTTAAAGTAATACTGCCTGGTACCCATCCCATGGGTCCCAAATCTCCAGGTTCAAGGGCATCTTCCTACATCGAAAACATGCATGAGAAACCCAGAAGATGGTACACCGTGTGATCGGGAAAGGTTTCTAAAACACACCTCATTTCTCATCTCCTTGTGCTCGGGTTCGCCATTCCAGCCGCTTTATTAACAATCTCCCTCCTTGGAGAATCAGCACCTTTAACCTCCTGTTCCGTACAGGTTGCAATTTGTCCTGAGGATGAACGGGAAGAGGGGAAAACAATGAGAGACTAGCTCTAGGTGTTGGGACAGGCACAGGTCACTCTATTTTCCCATCAGGAAGAAGAATTAAGCACAGGCTCAGCCTGCCGCCCGGGACCAGAATAGGGCCTGAAGCAATCCTGCGCTTTTGCGGCCAGCTCCCAAGAAAGCGAGTTGAAAAATGGAGCTCAGGGGCACTGCAATTCACAAACCTGCAGACTTATAAATGATCACTCTCGTCCACAAATATATTGAGGGAAGGCAACGAAGAGGATTTGAAAGCAAGGCAGAATTGCAGGAAACAGATTTCAGGAGGGAGATTCGAATCGCCTTTAAAGCACAGGAAAAGCAGCAAAACCTCGAGAAGATGCCCTTGGCCAAAAAGGGCGTATGCGTTTTTTCCTGAATATATTCAGGAAAAAACGCATACGCCCTTTTTGGCCAACCAAGCAACCTGGAAAGCCAAATCAGCGCTACAAAGAAGTCTCGCTTCCCATCGGTCAAAAGGGCCATGCTGAATAAAGTGTCAAAATCAGAAATGTAGGACAGGCCATGGATAAACGGGAGCCTTGCTACGCTGATGGGCGGGATGTAAATTGCCAACAGCCACTTTGGAGAAGTGTACGGTGTGTCCTGAAACATCTAAAAAACTCAGCTTAGAGAGCATAGGGCAGTTCCACTCATGGGCGTATAAATTGGGAAAACTAAAAATAAGCAAGACACAGGCACCCCAACGTTAAGGGCTGCTCTGTTGACAAGAACCTCCACTTCGTTACACCTTAAATATCTCAGGATATAGAAAAAGGGATAAATAAGTTGTGGTCCTTATGTACAATGGAATATCACTCAGCCATGAAATCAACGTCATAAGGCTAGTAGCAGCATGATGAGTGGATTTAGGTACGACGATTCTAAGTGAAATAAGTCACACAGAAAAAGACACTTATCATAAGATATCACTTATAGAGGGAATGTAAAAACCGCTACCCTTGAACTGAATTACAAAACAGAACAGAGTCACACGTTTAGAAAACACACTATGGCTGCTTAACGGGAAAGGTGAGGTGGAGTGATGCATAAAACAATGGTTTCAAATTAGCTCAGATACCGTTCCATAAACCCAATATGTAATAGACAAGACCTACTCCTTGCTCAGTGAATTGGACTCAACACCCCCTATTCACGGCCCAAGAATATATCTGACTAGTAAGAATCTTAAAACCTATGTATTGATATCTCTCTGTAAGTGAGTCAAGTGGGTGTAAAGTGGCATAAACACAGCAGTGAAAAGCAGCTAAACCCCATTATAAAAATCAATTACTTTTAAAAACCTGTGAAAAAAAGACAGTGAAAGAGAGAGAAATTCTTACAAAATTCGTTTAGGGGCAGTTATGCTACCTGGATTGACCAAATCTAGACCCACAGCTGATTGAGACATAAGGGTGGACACTCTTGGGGCTGAGAGGTTTGGTGAGGTTGGGTGAGCAAACGCAGACCCTTTAAAGTAATACTGCGTGGTACCCATCCCATGGGTCCCAAATCTCCAGGTTCAAGGGCATCTTCCTATATCGAAAACATGCATGAGAAACCCAGAAGATGGTACACCGTGTGATCGAGAAAGGTTTCTAAAACGCACCTCATTTCTCATCTCCTTGTGCTCGGGTCCGCCATTCCAGCCGCTTTACTAGCAACCTCACTCCTTGGAGAATCATCACCTTTAACCTCCTGTTCCGTACAGGTTGCAATTTGTCCTGAGGATGAACGGGAAGAGGGGAAAACAATGAGAGACTAGCTCTAGGTGTTGGGACAGGCACAGGTCACTCTATTTTCCCATCAGGAAGAAGAATTAAGCACAGGCTCAGCCTGCCGCCCGGAACCAGAATAGGGCCTGAAGCAATCCTGCGCTTTTGCGGCCAGCTCCCAAGAAAGCGAGTTGAAAAATGGAGCACAGGGGCACTGCATTTCACAAACCTGCAGACTTATAAATGATCACTCTCGTCCACAAATATATTGAGGGAAGGCAACGAAGAGGATTTGAAAGCAAGGCAGAATTGCAGGAAACAGATTTCAGGAGGGAGATTCGAATCGCCTTTAAAGCACAGGAAAAGCGGCAAAACCTCGACAATGATGCCCTTGGCCAAAAAGGGCGTATGCGTTTTTTCCTGAATATATTCAGGAAAAAACGCATACGCCCTTTTTGGCCAAGCAAGCAACCTGGAAAGGCAAATCAGCGCTACAAAGAAGTCTCGCTTCCCATCGGTCAAAAGGGCCATGCTGAATGAAGTGTCAAAACCAGAAATGCAGGGCAGGCCATGGAGAAACGGGAGCCTTGCTACACTGATGGGCGGGATGTAAATTGCCAACAGCCACTCTGGAGAAGTGTACGGTGTGTCCTGAAACATCTAAAAAACTCTGCTTAGAGAGCATAGGGCACTTCCACTCATGGGCGTATAAATTGGGAAAACTAAAAATCAGCAAGACACAGGCACCCCAACGTTTAGGGCTGCTCTGTTGACAAGAACCTCCACTTCGTTACACCTTAAATATCTCAGGATATAGAAAAATGGATAAATAAGTTGTGGTCCTTATGTACAATGGAATATCACTCAGCCATGAAATCAACGTCATAAGGCTAGTAGCAGCATGATGAGTGGATTTAGGTACGACGATTCTAAGTGAAATAAGTCACACAGAAAAAGACACTTATCATAAGATATCACTTATAGAGGGAATGTAAAAACCGCTACCCTTGAACTGAATTACAAAACAGAACAGAGTCACACGTTTAGAAAACACACTATGGCTGCTTAACGGGAAAGGTGAGGTAGAGTGATGCATAAAACAATGGTTTCAAAATAGCTCAGATACCGTTCCATAAACACAATATGTAATAGACAAGACCTACTCCTTGCTCAGTGAATTGGACTCAACACCCCCTATTCACGGCCCAAGAATATATCTGACTAGAAAGAATCTTAAAACCTATGTATTGATATCTCTCTGTAAGTGAGTCAAGTGGGTGTAAAGTGGCATAAACACAGCAGTGAAAAGCAGCTAAACCCCATTATAAAAATCAATTACTTTTAAAAACCTGTGAAAAAAAGACAGTGAAAGAGAGAGAAATTCTTACAAAATTCGTTTAGGGGCAGTGATGCTACCTGGATTGACCATATCTAGACCCACAGCTGATTGAGACATAAGGGTGGACACTCTTGGGGCTGAGAGGTTTGGTGAGGTTGGGTGAGGAAACGCAGACCCTTTAAAGTAATACTGCGTGGTACCCATCCCATGGGTCCCAAATCTCCAGGTTCAAGGGCATCTTCCTACATCGAAAACATGCATGAGAAACCCAGAAAATGGTACACCGTGTGATCGAGAAAGGTTTCTAAAACGCACCTCATTTCTCATCTCCTTGTGCTCGAATTCGCCATTCCAGCTGCTTTACTAGCAGTCTCCCTCCTTGGAGAATCAGCACCTTTAACCTCCTGTTCCGTACAGGTTGCAATTTGTCCTGAGGATGAACGGGAAGAGGGGAAAACAATGAGAGACTAGCTCTAGGTGTTGGGACAGGCACAGGTCACTCTATTTTCCCATCAGGAAGAAGAATTAAGCACAGGCTCAGCCTGCCGCCCGAGACCAGAATAGGGCCTGAGGCAATCCTGCGCTTTTGCGGCCAGCTCCCAAGAAAGCGAGTTGAAAAATGGAGCTCAGGGACACTGCAATTCACAAACCTGCAGACTTATAAATGATCACTCTCGTCCACAAATATATTGAGGGAAGGCAACGAAGAGGATTTGAAAGCAAGGCAGAATTGCAGGAAACAGATTTCAGGAGGGAGATTCGAATCGCCTTTAAAGCACAGGAAAAGCAGCAAAACCTCGACAAGATGCCCTTCGCCAAAAAGGGCGTATGCGTTTTTTCCTGAATATATTCAGGAAAAAACGCATACGCCCTTTTTGGCCAAGCAAGCAACCTGGAAAGGCAAATCAGCGCTACAAAGAAGTCTCGCTTCCCATCGGTCAAAAGGGCCATGCTGAATAAAGTGTCAAAACCAGAAATGCAGGGCAGGCCATGGAGAAACGGGAGCCTTGCTACACTGATGGGCGGGATGTAAATTGCCAACAGCCACTCTGGAGAAGTGTACGGTGTGTCCTGAAACATCTAAAAAACTCTGCTTAGAGAGCATAGGGCACTTCCACTCATGGGCGTATAAATTGGGAAAACTAAAAATCAGCAAGACACAGGCACCCCAACGTTTAGGGCTGCTCTGTTGACAAGAACCTCCACTTCGTTACACCTTAAATATCTCAGGATATAGAAAAATGGATAAATAAGTTGTGGTCCTTATGTACAATGGAATATCACTCAGCCATGAAATCAACGTCATAAGGCTAGTAGCAGCATGATGAGTGGATTTAGGTACGACGATTCTAAGTGAAATAAGTCACACAGAAAAAGACACTTATCATAAGATATCACTTATAGAGGGAATGTAAAAACCGCTACCCTTGAACTGAATTACAAAACAGAACAGAGTCACACGTTTAGAAAACACACTATGGCTGCTTAACGGGAAAGGTGAGGTAGAGTGATGCATAAAACAATGGTTTCAAAATAGCTCAGATACCGTTCCATAAACACAATATGTAATAGACAAGACCTACTCCTTGCTCAGTGAATTGGACTCAACACCCCCTATTCACGGCCCAAGAATATATCTGACTAGAAAGAATCTTAAAACCTATGTATTGATATCTCTCTGTAAGTGAGTCAAGTGGGTGTAAAGTGGCATAAACACAGCAGTGAAAAGCAGCTAAACCCCATTATAAAAATCAATTACTTTTAAAAACCTGTGAAAAAAAGACAGTGAAAGAGAGAGAAATTCTTACAAAATTCGTTTAGGGGCAGTTATGCTACCTGGATTGACCATATCTAGACCCACAGCTGATTGAGACATAAGGGTGGACACTCTTGGGGCTGAGAGGTTTGGTGAGGTTGGGTGAGGAAACGCAGACCCTTTAAAGTAATACTGCGTGGTACCCATCCCATGGGTCCCAAATCTCCAGGTTCAAGGGCATCTTCCTACATCGAAAACATGCATGAGAAACCCAGAAGATGGTACACCGTGTGATCGAGAAAGGTTTCTAAAACGCACCTCATTTCTCATCTCCTTGTGCTCGAATTCGCCATTCCAGCTGCTTTACTAGCAGTCTCCCTCCTTGGAGAATCAGCACCTTTAACCTCCTGTTCCGTACAGGTTGCAATTTGTCCTGAGGATGAACGGGAAGAGGGGAAAACAATGAGAGACTAGCTCTAGGTGTTGGGACAGGCACAGGTCACTCTATTTTCCCATCAGGAAGAAGAATTAAGCACAGGCTCAGCCTGCCGCCCGAGACCAGAATAGGGCCTGAGGCAATCCTGCGCTTTTGCGGCCAGCTCCCAAGAAAGCGAGTTGAAAAATGGAGCTCAGGGACACTGCAATTCACAAACCTGCAGACTTATAAATGATCACTCTCGTCCACAAATATATTGAGGGAAGGCAACGAAGAGGATTTGAAAGCAAGGCAGAATTGCAGGAAACAGATTTCAGGAGGGAGATTCGAATCGCCTTTAAAGCACAGGAAAAGCGGCAAAACCTCGACAAGATGCCCTTGGCCAAAAAGGGCGTATGCGTTTTTTCCTGAATATATTCAGGAAAAAACGCATACGCCCTTTTTGGCCAAGCAAGCAACCTGGAAAGGCAAATCAGCGCTACAAAGAAGTCTCGCTTCCCATCGGTCAAAAGGACCATGCTGAATAAAGTGTCAAAATCAGAAATGCAGGACAGGCCATGGAGAAACGGGAGCCTTGCTACGCTGATGGGCGGGATGTAAATTGCCAACAGCCACTCTGGAGAGGTGTACGGTGTGTCCTGAAACATCTAAAAAACTCAGCTTAGAGAGCATAGGGCAGTTCCACTCATGGGCGTATAAAGTGGGAAAATTAAAAACCAGCAAGACACAGGCACCCCAAAGTTTAGGGCTGCTCTGTTGACAAGAACCTCCACTTCGTTATACCTTAAATATCCCAGGAAAGAGAAAAATGGATAAAGAAGTTGTGGTCCTTATGTACAATGGAATATCACTCAGCCATGAAATCAACGTCATAAGGCTAGTAGCAGCATGATGAGTGGATTTAGGTACTACGATTCTAAGTGAAATAAATCACACAGAAAAAGACACTTATCATAAGATATCACTTATAGAGGGAATGTAAAAACCGCTACCCTTGAACTGAATTACAAAACAGAACAGAGTCACACGTTTAGAAAACACACTATGGCTGCTTAACGGGATAGGTGAGGTGGGGTGATGCATAAAACAAGGGTTTCAAATTAGCTCAGATACCGTTCCATAAACCCAATATGTAATAGACAAGACCTACTCCTTGCTCAGTGAATTGGACTCAACACCCCCTATTCAAGGCCCAAGAATATATCTGACTAGTAAGAATCTTAAAACCTATGTATTGATATCTCTCTGTAAGTGAGTCAAGTGGGTGTAAAGTGGCATAAACACAGCAGTGAAAAGCAGCTAAACCCCATTATAAAAATCAATTACTTTTAAAAACCTGTGAAAAAAAGACAGTGAAAGAGAGAGAAATTCTTACAAAATTCGTTTACGGGCAGTGATGCTACCTGGATTGACCAAATCTAGACCCACAGCTGATTGAGACATAAGGGTGGACACTCTTGGGGCTGAGAGGTTTGGTGAGGTTGGGTGAGGAAACGCAGACCCTTTAAAGTAATACTGCGTGGTACCCATCCCATGGGTCCCAAATCTCCAGGTTCAAGGGCATCTTCCTATATCGAAAACATGCATGAGAAACCCAGAAGATGGTACACCGTGTGATCGAGAAAGGTTTCTAAAACGCACCTCATTTCTCATCTCCTTGTGCTCGGGTCCGCCATTCCAGCCGCTTTACTAGCAACCTCACTCCTTGGAGAATCATCACCTTTAACCTCCTGTTCCGTACAGGTTGCAATTTGTCCTGAGGATGAACGGGAAGAGGGGAAAACAATGAGAGACTAGCTCTAGGTGTTGGGACAGGCACAGGTCACTCTATTTTCCCATCAGGAAGAAGAATTAAGCACAGGCTCAGCCTGCCGCCCGGAACCAGAATAGGGCCTGAAGCAATCCTGCGCTTTTGCGGCCAGCTCCCAAGAAAGCGAGTTGAAAAATGGAGCTCAGGGGCACTGCAATTCACAAACCTGCAGACTTATAAATGATCACTCTCGTCCACAAATATATTGAGGGAAGGCAACGAAGAGGATTTGAAAGCAAGGCAGAATTGCAGGAAACAGATTTCAGGAGGGAGATTCGAATCGCCTTTAAAGCACAGGAAAAGCAGCAAAACCTCGACAAGATGCCCTTGGCCAAAAAGGGCGTATGCGTTTTTTCCTGAATATATTCAGGAAAAAACGCATACGCCCTTTTTGGCCAACCAAGCAACCTGGAAAGGCAAATCAGCGCTACAAAGAAGTCTCGCTTCCCATCGGTCAAAAGGGCCATGCTGAATAAAGTGTCAAAACCAGAAATGCAGGGCAGGCCATGGAAAAACGGGAGCCTTGCTACGCTGATGGGCGGGATGTAAATTGCCAACAGCCACTCTGGAGAAGTGTACGGTGTGTCCTGAAACATCTAAAAAACTCAGCTTAGAGAGCATAGGGCTGTTCCACTCATGGGCGTATAAATTGGGAAAACTAAAAATCAGCAAGACACAGGCACCCCAACGTTTAGGGCTGCTCTGTTGACAAGAACCTCCACTTCGTTACACCTTAAATATCTCAGGATAGAGAAAAATGGATAAATAAGTTGTGGTCCTTATGTACAATGGAATATCACTCAGCCATGAAATCAACGTCATAAGGCTAGTAGCAGCATGATGAGTGGATTTAGGTACGACAATTCTTAGTGAAATAAGTCACACAGAAAAAGACACTTATCATAAGATATCACTTATAGAGGGAATGTAAAAACCGCTACCCTTGAACTGAATTACAAAACAGAACAGAGTCACACGTTTAGAAAACACACTATGGCTGCTTAACGGGAAAGGTGAGGTGGAGTGATGCATAAAACAATGGTTTCAAATTAGCTCAGATACCGTTCCATAAACCCAATATGTAATAGACAAGACCTACTCCTTGCTCAGTGAATTGGACTCAACACCCCCTATTCACGGCCCAAGAATATATCTGACTAGTAAGAATCTTAAAACCTATGTATTGATATCTCTCTGTAAGTGAGTCAAGTGGGTGTAAAGTGGCATAAACACAGCAGTGAAAAGCAGCTAAACCCCATTATAAAAATCAATTACTTTTAAAAACCTGTGAAAAAAAGACAGTGAAAGAGAGAGAAATTCTTACAAAATTCGTTTAGGGGCAGTTATGCTACCTGGATTGACCATATCTAGACCCACAGCTGATTGAGACATAAGGGTGGACACTCTTGGGGCTGAGAGGTTTGGTGAGGTTGGGTGAGGAAACGCAGACCCTTTAAAGTAATACTGCCTGGTACCCATCCCATGGGTCCCAAATCTCCAGGTTCAAGGGCATCTTCCTACATCGAAAACATGCATGAGAAACCCAGAAGATGGTACACCGTGTGATCGAGAAAGGTTTCTAAAACGCATCTCATTTCTCATCTCCTTGTGCTCGGGTCCGCCATTCCAGCCGCTTTACTAGCAACCTCAATCCTTGGAGAATCATCACCTTTAACCTCCTGTTCCGTACAGGTTGCAATTTGTCCTGAGGATGAACGGGAAGAGGGGAAAACAATGAGAGACTAGCTCTAGGTGTTGGGACAGGCACAGGTCACTCTATTTTCCCATCAGGAAGAAGAATTAACCACAGCCTCAGCCTGCCGCCCGGGACCAGAATAGGGCCTGAAGCAATCCTGCGCTTTTGCGGCCAGCTCCCAATAAAGCGAGTTGAAAAATGGAGATCAGGGGCACTGCAATTCACAAACCTGCAGACTTATAAATGATCACTCTCGTCCACAAATATATTGAGGGAAGGCAACGAAGAGGATTTGAAAGCAAGGCTGAATTGCAGGAAACAGATTTCAGGAGGGAGATTCGAATCGCCTTTAAAGCACAGGAAAAGCGGCAAAACCTCGTCAATGATGCCCTTGGCCAAAAGGGGCGTATGCGTTTTTTCCTGAATATATTCAGGAAAAAACGCATACGCCCCTTTTGACCAACCAAGCTACCTGGAAAGGCAAATCAGCGCTACAAAGAAGTCTCGCTTCCCATCGGTCAAAAGGGCCATGCTGAATAAAGTGTCAAAACCAGAAATGCAGGACAGGCCATGGAGAAACGGGAGCCTTGCTACGCTGATGGGCGGGATGTAAATTGCCAACAGCCACTCTGGAGAAGTGTACGGTGTGTCCTGAAACATCTAAAAAACTCAGCTTAGAGGGCATAGGGCACTTCCACTCATGGGCGTATAAAGTGGGAAAATTAAAAACAAGCAACACACAGGCACCCCAAAGTTTAGGGCTGCTCTGTTGACAAGAACCTCCAACTTCGTTACACCTTAAATATCCCAGGAAAGAGAAAAATGGATAAAGATGTTGTGGTCCTTATGTACAATGGACTATCACTCAGCCATGAAATCAACGTCATAAGGCTAGTAGCAGCATGATGAGTGGATTTAGGTACGACGATTCTAAGTGAAATAAGTCACACAGAAAAAGACACTTATCGTAAGATATCACTTATAGAGGGAATGTAAAAACCGCTACCCTTGAACTTAATTACAAAACAGAACAGAGTCACACTTTTAGAAAACACACTATGGCTGCTTAACGGGAAAGGTGAGGTGGGGTGATGCATAAAACAAGGGTTTCAAATTAGCTCAGATACCGTTCCATAAACCCAATATGTAATAGACAAGACCTACTCCTTGCTCAGTGAATTGGACTCAAAACCCCCTATTCACGGCCCAAGAATATATCTGACTAGTAAGAATCTTAAAACCTATGTATTGATATCTCTCTGTAAGTGAGTCATGTGGGTGTAAAGTGGCATAAACACAGCAGTGAAAAGCAGCTAAACCCCATTATAAAAATCAATTACTTTTAAAAACCTGTGAAAAAAAGACAGTGAAAGAGAGAGAAATTCTTACAAAATTCGTTTAGGGGCAGTTATGCTACCTGGATTGACCATATCTAGACCCAAAGCTGATTGAGACATAAGGGTGGACACTCTTGGGGCTGATAAGTTTGGTGAGGTTGGGTGAGGAAACGCAGACCCTTTAAAGTAATACTGCGTGGTACCCATCCCATGGGTTCCAAATCTCCAGGTTCAAGGGCATCTTCCTACATCGAAAACATGCATGAGAAACCCAGAAGATGGTACACCGTGTGATCGAGAAAGGTTTCTAAAACGCACGTCATTTCTCATCTCCTTGTGCTCGGGTCCGCCATTCCAGCCGCTTTACTAGCAACCTCCCTCCTTGGAGAATCATCACCTTTAACCTCCTGTTCCGTACAGGTTGCAATTTGTCCTGAGGATGAACGGGAAGAGGGGAAAACAATGAGAGACTAGCTCTAGGTGTTGGGACAGGCACAGGTCACTCTATTTTCCCATCAGGAAGAAGAATTAAGCACAGGCTCAGCCTGCCGTCCGGGACCAGAATAGGGCCTGAAAAAATCCTGCGCTTTTGCGGCCAGATCCCAAGAAAGCGAGTTGAAAAATGGAGCTCAGGGACACTACAATTCACAAACCTGCAGACTTCTAAATGATCACTCTAGTCCACAAATATATTGAGGGAAGGCAACGAAGAGGATTTGAAAGCAAGGCAGAATTGCAGGAAACAGATTTCAGGAGGGAGATTCGAATCGCCTTTAAAGCACAGGAAAAGCGGCAAAACCTCGACAAGATGCCCTTGGCCAAAAAGGGCGTATGCGTTTTTTCCTGAATATATTCAGGAAAAAACGCATACGCCCTTTTTGGCCAACCAAGCAACCTGGAAAGGCAAATCAGCGCTACAAAGAAGTCTCGCTTCCCATCGGTCAAAAGGGCCATGCTGAATAAAGTGTCAAAATCAGAAATGCAGGACAGGCCATGGAGAAACGGGAGCCTTGCTACGCTGATGGGCGGGATGTAAATTGCCAACAGCCACTCTGGAGAAGTATACGGTGTGTCCTGAAACATCTAAAAAACTCAGCTTAGAGAGCATAGGGCACTTCCACTCATGGGCGTATAAAGTGGGAAAATTAAAAACCAGCAAGACACAGGCACCCCAACATTTAGCGCTGCTCTGTTGACAAGAACCTCCACTTCGTTACACCTTAAATATCCCAGGAAAGAGAAAAATGGATAAAGAAGTTGTGGTCCTTATGTACAATGGAATATCACTCAGCCATGAAATCAACGTCATAAGGCTAATAGCAGCATGATGAGTGGATTTAGGTACTACGATTCTAAGTGAAATAAGTCACACAGAAAATGACACTTATCATAAGATATCACTTATAGAGGGAATGTAAAAACCGCTACCCTTGAACTGAATTACAAAACAGAACAGAGTCACACGTTTAGAAAACACACTATGGCTGCTTAACGGGAAAGGTGAGGTGGGGTGATGCATAAAACAAGGGTTTCAAATTAGCTCAGATATCGTTCCATAAACCCAATATGTAATAGACAAGACCTACTCCTTGCTCAGTGAATTGGACTCAACACCCCCTATTCACGGCCCAAGAATATATCTGACTAGTAAGAATCTTAAAACCTATGTATTGATATCTCTTTGTAAGTGAGTCAAGTGGGTGTAAAGTGGCATAAACACAGCAGTGAAAAGCAGCTAAACCCCATTATAAAAATCAATTACTTTTAAAAACCTGTTAAAAAAAGACAGTGAAAGAGAGAGAAATTCTTACAAAATTCGTTTAGGGGCAGTGATGCTACCTGGATTGACCATATCTAGACCCACAGCTGATTGAGACATAAGGGTGGACACTCTTGGGGCTGAGAGGTTTGCTGAGGTTGGGTGAGGAAATGCAGACCCTTTAAAGTAATATTGCCTGGTACCCATCCCATGGGTCCCAAATCTCCAGGTTCAAGGGCATCTTCGTACATCGAAAACATGCATGAGAAACCCAGAAGATGGCACACTGTGTGATCGGGAAAGGTTTATAAAACGCACCTCATTTCTCATCTCCTTGTGCTCGAATTCGCCATTCCAGCTGCTTTACTAGCAGTCTCCCTCATTGGAGAATCAGCACCTTTAACCTCCTGTTCCGTACAGGTTGCAATTTGTCCTGAGGATGAACGGGAAAAGGGGGAAACAATGAGAGTCTAGCTCTAGGTGTTGGGACAGGCACAGGTCACTCTATTTTCCCATCAGGAAGAAGAATTAAGCACAGGCTCAGCCTGCCGCCCGGAACCAGAATAGGGCCTGAAGCAATCCTGCGCTTTTGCGGCCAGCTCCCAAGAAAGCGAGTTGAAAAATGGAGCTCAGGGGCACTGCAATTCACAAACCTGCAGACTTATAAATGACCACTCTCGTCCACAAATATATTGAGGGAAGGCAACGAAGAGGATTTGAAAGCAAGGCAGAATTGCAGGAAACAGATTTCAGGAGGGAGATTCGAATCGCCTTTAAAGCACAGGAAAAGCGGCAAAACCTCGACAATGATGCCCTTGGCCAAAAAGGGCGTATGCGTTTTTTCCTGAATATATTCAGGAAAAAACGCATACGCCCTTTTTGGCCAAGCAAGCAACCTGGAAAGGCAAATCAGCGCTACAAAGAAGTCTCGCTTCCCATCGGTCAAAAGGGCCATGCTGAATAAAGTGTCAAAACCAGAAATGCAGGGCAGGCCATGAGGAAACGGGAGCCTTGCTACGCTATTGGGCGGGATGTAAATTGCCAACAGCCACTCTGGAGAAGTGTACGTTGTGTGCTGAAACATCTAAAAAACTCAGCTTAGAGAGCATAGGGCACTTCCACTCATGGGCCTATAAAGTGGGAAAATTAAAAACCAGCAAGACACAGGCACCCCAAAGTTTAGGGCTGCTCTGTTGACAAGAACCTCCACTTCGTTACACCTTAAATATCCCAGGAAAGAGAAAAATGGATAAAGAAGTTGTGGTCCTTATGTACAATGGAATATCACTCAGCCATGAAATCAACGTCATAAGGCTAGTAGCAGCATGATGAGTGGATTTAGGTACTACGATTCTAAGTGAAATAAATCACACAGAAAAAGACACTTATCATAAGATATCACTTACAGAGGGAATGTAAAAACCGCTACCCTTGAACTGAATTACAAAACAGAACAGAGTCACACGTTTAGAAAACACACTATGGCTGCTTAACGGGAAAGGTGAGGTGGGGTGATGCATAAAACAAGGGTTTCAAATTAGCTCAGATACCGTTCCATAAACCCAATATGTAATAGACAAGACCTACTCCTTGCTCAGGGAATTGGACTCAACACCCCCTATTCACGGCCCAAGAATATATCTGACTAGTAAGAATCTTAAAACCTATGTATTGATATCTCTTTGTAAGTGAGTCAAGTGGGTGTAAAGTGGCATAAACACAGCAGTGAAAAGCAGCTAAACCCCATTATAAAAATCAATTACTTTTAAAAACCTGTGAAAAAAAGACAGTGAAAGAGAGAGAAATTCTTACAAAATTCGTTTAGGGGCAGTTATGCTACCTGGATTGACCATATCTAGACCCAAAGCTGATTGAGACATAAGGGTGGACACTCTTGGGGCTGAGAGGTTTGGTGAGGTTGGGTGAGCAAACGCAGATCCTTTAAAGTAATACTGCGTGGTACCCATCCCATGGGTCCCAAATCTCCAGGTTCAAGGGCATCTTCCTACATCGAAAACATGCATGAGAAACCCAGAAGATGGTACACTGTGTGATCGGGAAAGGTTTTTAAAACGCACCTCATTTCTCATGTCCTTGTGCTCGGGTTCGCCATTCCAGCCGCTTTACTAAAAATCTCCCTCCTTGGAGAATCAGCACCTTTAACCTCCTGTTCCGTACAGGTTGCAATTTGTTCTGAGGATGAACGGGAAGAGGGGAAAACAATGAGAGACTAGCTCTAGGTGTTGGGACAGGCACAGGTCACTCTATTTTCCCATCAGGAAGAAGAATTAACCACAGGCTCAGCCTGCCGCCAGGGACCAGAATAGGGCCTGAAGCAATCCTGCGCTTTTGCGGCCAGCTCTCAAGAAAGCGAGTTGAAAAATGGAGCTCAGGGGCACTGCAATTCACAAACCTGCAGACTTATAAATGATCACTCTCGTCCACAAATATATTGAGGGAACGGAACGAAGAGGATTTGAAAGCAAGGCAGAATTACAGGAAACAGATTTCAGGAGGGAGATTCGAATCGCCTTTAAAGCCCAGGAAAAGCGGCAAAACCCCGACAATGATGCCCTTGGCCAAAAAGTGCGTATGCGTTTTTTCCTGAATATAATCAGGAAAAAACGCATACGCCCTTTTTGGCCAACCAAGCAACCTGGAAAGGCAAATCAGCGCTACAAAGAAGTCTCGCTTCCCATCGGTCAAAAGGGCCATGCTGAATAAAGTGTCAAAACCAGAAATGCAGGGCAGGCCATGAGGAAACGGGAGCCTTGCTACGCTGATGGGCGGGATGTAAATTGCCAACAGCCACTCTGGAGAAGTGTACGGTGTGTGCTGAAACATCTAAAAAACTCAGCTTAGAGAGCATAGGGCAGTTCCACTCATGGGCGTATAAATTGGGAAAACTAAAAATCAGCAAGACACAGGTACCCCAACGTTTAGGGCTGCTCTGTTGACAAGAACCTCCACTTCGTTACACCTTAAATATCTCAGGAAAGAGAAAAATGGATAAAGAAGTTGTGGTCCTTATGTACAATGGAATATCACTCAGCCATGAAATCAACGTCATAAGGCTAGTAGCAGCATGATGAGTGGATTTAGGTACGACGATTCTAAATGAAATAAGTCACACAGAAAAAGACACTTATCATAAGATATCACTTATAGAGGGAATGTAAAAACCGCTACCCTTGAACTGAATTACAAAACAGAACAGAGTCACACGTTTAGAAAACACACTATGGCTGCTTAACGGGAAAGGTGAGGTGGGGTGATGCATAAAGCAAGGGTTTCAAATTAGCTCAGATACCGTTCCATAAACCCAATATGTAATAGACAAGACCTACTCCTTGCTCAGTGAATTGGACTCAACACCCCCTATTCACGGCCCAAGAATATATCTGACTAGTAAGAATCTTAAAACCTATGTATTGATATCTCTCTGTAAGTGAGTCAAGTGGGTGTAAAGTGACATAAACACAGCAGTAAAAAGCAGCTAAACCCCATTATAAAAATCAATTACTTTTAAAAACCTGTGAAAAAAAGACAGTGAAAGAGAGAGAAATTCTTACAAAATTCGTTTAGGGGCAGTGATGCTACCTGGATTGACCATATCTAGACCCACAGCTGATTGAGACATAAGGGTGGACACTCTTGGGGCTGAGAGGTTTGCTGAGGTTGGGTGAGGAAACGCAGACCCTTTAAAGTAATATTGCCTGGTACCCATCCCATGGGTCCCAAATCTCCAGGTTCAAGGGCATCTTCCTACATCGAAAACATGCATGAGAAACCCAGAGGATGGCACACTGTGTGATAGGGAAAGGTTTCTAAAACGCACCTCATTTCTCATCTCCTTGTGCTCGAATTCGCCATTCCAGCTGCTTTACTAGCAGTCTCCCTCATTGGAGAATCAGCACCTTTAACCTCCTGTTCCGTACAGGTTGCAATTTGTCCTGAGGATGAACGGGAAGAGGGGAAAACAATGAGAGACTAGCTCTAGGTGTTGGGACAGGCACAGGTCACTCTATTTTCCCATCAGGAAGAAGAATTAAGCACAGGCTCAGCCTGCCGCCCGGGACCAGAATAGGGCCTGAAGCAATCCTGCGCTTTTGCGGCCAGCTCCCAAGAAAGCGAGTTGAAAAATGGAGCTCAGGGGCACTGCAATTCACAAACCTGCAGACTTATAAATGACCACTCTCGTCCACAAATATATTGAGGGACGGCAACGAAGAGGATTTGAAAGCAAGGCAGAATTGCAGGAAACAGATTTCAGGAGGGAGATTCGAATCGCCTTTAAAGCACAGGAAAAGCGGCAAAACCTCGACAATGATGCCCTTGGCCAAAAAGGGCGTATGCGTTTTTTCCTGAATATATTCAGGAAAAAACGCATACGCCCTTTTTGGCCAACCAAGCAACCTGGAAAGACAAATCAGCGCTACAAAGAAGTCTCGCTTCCCATCGGTCAAAAGGGCCATGCTGAATAAAGTGTCAAAACCAGAAATGCAGGGCAGGCCATGAGGAAACGAGAGCCTTGCTACGATGATGGGAGGGATGTAAATTGCCAACAGCCACTATGGAGAAGTGTACGGTGTGTCCTGAAACATCTAAAAAACTCAGCTTAGAGAGCATAGGGCAGTTCCACTCATGGGTGTATAAATTGGGAAAACTAAAAATCAGCAAGACACAGGTACCCCAACGTTTAGGGCTGCTCTTTTGACAAGAACCTCCACTTCGTTACACCTTAAATATCTCAGGAAAGAGAAAAATGGATAAAGAAGTTGTGGTCCTTATGTACAATGGAATATCACTCAGCCATGAAATCAACGTCATAAGGCTAGTAGCAGCATGATGAGTGGATTTAGGTACGACGATTCTAAATGCAATAAGTCACACAGAAAAAGACACTTATCATAAGATATCACTTATAGAGGGAATGTAAAAACCGCTACCCTTGAACTGAATTACAAAACAGAACAGAGTCACACGTTTAGAAAACACCCTATGGCTGCTTAACGGGAAAGGTGAGGTGGGGTGATGCATAAAACAAGGGTTTCAAATTAGCTCAGATACCGTTCCATAAACCCAATATGTAATAGACAAGACCTACTCCTTGCTCAGTGAATTGGACTCAACACCCCCTATTCACGGCCCAAGAATATATCTGACTAGTAAGAATCTTAAAACCTATGTATTGATATCTCTCTGTAAGTGAATCAAGTGGGTGTAACGTGGCATAAACACAGCAGTGAAAAGCAGCTAAACCCCATTATAAAAATCAATTACTTTTAAAAACCTGTGAAAAAAAGACAGTGAAAGAGAGAGAAATTCTTACAAAATTCGTTTAGGGGCAGTGATGCTACCTGGATTGACCATATCTAGACCCACAGCTGATTGAGACATAAGGGTGGACACTCTTGGGGCTGAGAGGTTTGCTGAGGTGGGTGAGGAAACGCAGACCCTTTAAAGTAATATTGCCTGGTACCCATCCCATGGGTCTCAAATCTCCAGGTTCAAGGGCATCTTCCTACATCGAAAACATGCATGAGAAACCCAGAAGATGGCACACTGTGTGATCGGGAAAGGTTTCTAAAACGCACCTCATTTCTCATCTCCTTGTGCTCGAATTCGCCATTCCAGCTGCTTTACTAGCAGTCTCCCTCATTGGAGAATCAGCACCTTTAACCTCCTGTTCCGTACAGGTTGCAATTTGTCCTGAGGATGAACAGGAAAAGGGGGAAACAATGAGAGTCTAGCTCTAGGTGTTGGGACAGGCACAGATCACTCTATTTTCCCATCAGGAAGAAGAATTAAGCACAGGCTCAGCCTGCCGCCAGGGACCAGAATAGGGCCTGAAGCAATCCTGCGCTTTTGCGGCCAGCTCTCAAGAAAGCGAGTTGAAAAATGGAGCTCAGGGGCACTGCAATTCACAAACCTGCAGACTTATAAATGATCACTCTCGTCCACAAATATATTGAGGGAACGCAACGAAGAGGATTTGAAAGCAAGGCAGAATTACAGGAAACAGATTTCAGGAGGGAGATTCGAATCGCCTTTAAAGCCCAGGAAAAGCGGCAAAACCCCGACAATGATGCCCTTGGCCAAAAAGGGCGTATGCGTTTTTTCCTGAATATATTCAGGAAAAAACTCATACGCCCTTTTTGGCCAAGCAAGCAACCTGGAAAGGCAAATCAGCGCTACAAAGAAGTCTCGCTTCCCATCGGTCAAAAGGGCCATGCTGAATAAAGTGTCAAAACCAGAAATGCAGGGCAGGCCATGGAGAAACGGGAGCCTTGCTACGCTGATGGGCGGGATGTAAATTGCCAACAGCCACTCTGGAGAAGTGTACGGTGTGTCCTGAAACATCTAAAAAACTCTGCTTAGAGAGCATAGGGCACTTCCACTCATGGGCGTATAAATTGGGAAAACTAAAAATCAGCAAGACACAGGCACCCCAACGTTTAGGGCTGCTCTGTTGACAAGAACCTCCACTTCGTTACACCTTAAATATCTCAGGATATAGAAAAATGGATAAATAAGTTGTGGTCCTTATGTACAATGGAATATCACTCAGCCATGAAATCAACGTCATAAGGCTAGTAGCAGCATGATGAGTGGATTTAGGTACGACGATTCTAAATGAAATAAGTCACACAGAAAAAGACACTTATCATAAGATATCACTTATAGAGGGAATGTAAAAACCGCTACCCTTGAACTGAATTACAAAACACAACAGAGTCACACGTTTAGAAAACACACTATGGCTGCTTAACGGGAAAGGTGAGGTGGGGTGATGCATAAAACAAGGCTTTCAAATTAGCTCAGATACCGTTCCATAAACCCAATATGTAATAGACAAGACCTACTCCTTGCTCAGTGAATTGGACTCAACACCCCCTATTCACGGCCCAAGAATATATCTGACTAGTAAGAATCTTAAAACTTATGTATTGATATCTCTCTGTAAGTGAGTCAAGTGGGTGTAAAGTGGCATAAACACAGCAGTGAAAAGCAGCTAAACCCCATTATAAAAATCAATTACTTTTAAAAACCTGTGAAAAAAAGACAGTGAAAGAGAGAGAAATTCTTACAAAACTCGTTTAGGGGCAGTTATGCTACCTGGATTGACCATATCTAGACCCACAGCTGATTGAGACATAAGGGTGGACACTCTTGGGGCTGAGAGGTTTGGTGAGGTTGGGTGAGGAAACGCAGACCCTTTAAAGTAATACTGCGTGGTACCCATCCCATGGGTCCCAAATCTCCAGGTTCAAGGGCATCTTCCTACATCGAAAACATGCATGAGAAACCCAGAAGATGGTACACCGTGTGATCGAGAAAGGTTTCTAAAACGCACCTCATTTCTCATCTCCTTGTGCTCGGGTCCGCCATTCCAGCCGCTTTTCTAGCAACCTCCCTCCTTGGAGAATCAGCACCTTTAACCTCCTGTTCCGTACAGGTTGCAATTTGTCCTGAGGATGAACGGGAAGAGGGGAAAACAATGAGAGACTAGCTCTAGGTGTTGGGACAGGCACAGGTCACTCTATTTTCCCATCAGGAAGAAGAATTAAGCACAGGCTCAGCCTGCCGCCCGAGACCAGAATAGGGCCTGAAGCAATCCTGCGCTTTTGCGGCCAGCTCCCAAGAAAGCGAGTTGAAAAATGGAGCTCAGGGACACTGCAATTCACAAACCTGCAGACTTATAAATGATCACTCTCGTCCACAAATATATTGAGGGAAGGCAACGAAGAGGATTTGAAAGCAAGGCAGAATTGCAGGAAACAGATTTCAGGAGGGAGATTCGAATCGCCTTTAAAGCACAGGAAAAGCAGCAAAACCTCGACAAGATGCCCTTGGCCAAAAAGGGCGTATGCGTTTTTTCCTGAATATATTCAGGAAAAAACGCATACGCCCTTTTTGGCCAAGCAAGCAACCTGGAAAGGCAAATCAGCGCTACAAAGAAGTCTCGCTTCCCATCGGTCAAAAGGACCATGCTGAATAAAGTGTCAAAATCAGAAATGCAGGACAGGCCATGGAGAAACGGGAGCCTTGCTACGCTGATGGGCGGGATGTAAATTGCCAACAGCCACTCTGGAGAGGTGTACGGTGTGTCCTGAAACATCTAAAAAACTCAGCTTAGAGAACATAGGGCAGTTCCACTCATGGGCGTATAAATTGGGAAAACTAAAAATAAGCAAGACACAGGCACCCCAACGTTAAGGGCTGCTCTGTTGACAAGAACCTCCACTTCGTTACACCTTAAATATCTCAGGAAAGAGAAAAATGGATAAAGAAGTTGTGGTCCTTATGTACAATGGAATATCACTCAGCCATGAAATCAACGTCATAAGGCTAGTAGCAGCATGATGAGTGGATTTAGGTACGACGATTCTAAATGAAATAAGTCACACAGAAAAAGACACTTATCATAAGATATCACTTATAGAGGGAATGTAAAAACCGCTACCCTTGAACTGAATTACAAAACACAACAGAGTCACACGTTTAGAAAACACACTATGGCTGCTTAACGGGAAAGGTGAGGTGGGGTGATGCATAAAACAAGGGTTTCAAATTAGCTCAGATACCGTTCCATAAACCCAATATGTAATAGACAAGACCTACTCCTTGCTCAGTGAATTGGACTCAACACCCCCTATTCAAGGCCCAAGAATATATCTGACTAGTAAGAATCATAAAACCTATGTATTGATATCTCTCTGTAAGTGAGTCAAGTGGGTGTAAAGTGGCATAAACACAGCAGTGAAAAGCAGCTAAACCCCATTATAAAAATCAATTACTTTTAAAAACCTGTGAAAAAAAGACAGTGAAAGAGAGAGAAATTCTTACAAAATTCGTTTAGGGGCAGTGATGCTACCTGTATTGACCATATCTAGACCCACAGCTGATTGAGACATAAGGTTGGACACTCTTGGGGCTGAGAGGTTTGGTGAGGTTGGGTGAGGAAACGCAGACCCTTTAAAGTAATACTGCCTGGTACCCATCCCATGGGTCCCAAATCTCCAGGTTCAAGGGCATCTTCCTACATCGAAAACATGCATGAGAAACCCAGAAGACGGTACACCGTGTGATCGGGAAAGGTTTCTAAAACACACCTCATTTCTCATCTCCTTGTGCTCGGGTTCGCCATTCCAGCCGCTTTATTAACAATCTCCCTCCTTGGAGAATCAGCACCTTTAACCTCCTGTTCCGTACAGGTTGCAATTTGTCCTGAGGATGAACGGGAAGAGGGGAAAACAATGAGAGACTAGCTCTAGGTGTTGGGACAGGCACAGGTCACTCTATTTTCCCATCAGGAAGAAGAATTAAGCACAGGCTCAGCCTGCCGCCCGGGACCAGAATAGGGCCTGAAGCAATCCTGCGCTTTTGCGGCCAGCTCCCAAGAAAGCGAGTTGAAAAATGGAGCTCAGGGGCACTGCAATTCACAAACCTGCAGACTTATAAATGATCACTCTCGTCCACAAATATATTGAGGGAAGGCAACGAAGAGGATTTGAAAGCAAGGCAGAATTGCAGGAAACAGATTTCAGGAGGGAGATTCGAATCGCCTTTAAAGCACAGGAAAAGCAGCAAAACCTCGACAAGATGCCCTTGGCCAAAAAGGGCGTATGCGTTTTTTCCTGAATATATTCAGGAAAAAACGCATACGCCCTTTTTGGCCAACCAAGCAACCTGGAAAGCCAAATCAGCGCTACAAAGAAGTCTCGCTTCCCATCGGTCAAAAGGGCCATACTGAATAAAGTGTCAAAATCAGAAATGCAGGACAGGCCATGGAGAAACGGGAGCCTTGCTACGCTGATGGGCGGGATGTAAATTGCCAACAGCCACTCTGGAGAAGTGTACGGTGTGTCCTGAAACATCTAAAAAACTCAGCTTAGAGAGCATAGGGCACTTCCACTCATGGGCGTATAAAGTGGGAAAATTAAAAACTAGCAAGACACAGGCACCCCAACATTTAGCGCTGCTCTTTTGACAAGAACCTCCACTTCGTTACACCTTAAATATCCCAGGAAAGAGAAAAATGGATAAAGAAGTTGTGGTCCTTATGTACAATGGAATATCACTCAGCCATGAAATCAACGTCATAAGGCTAATAGCAGCATGATGAGTGGATTTAGGTACTACGATTCTAAGTGAAATTAGTCACACAGAAAAAGACACTTATCATAAGATATCACTTATAGAGGGAATGTAAAAACCGCTACCCTTGAACTGAATTACAAAACAGAACAGAGTCACACGTTTAGAAAACACACTATGGCTGCTTAACGGGAAAGGTGAGGTGGGGTGATGCATAAAGCAAGGGTTTCAAATTAGCTCAGATACCGTTCCATAAACCCAATATGTAATAGACAAGACCTACTCCTTGCTCAGTGAATTGGACTCAACACCCCCTATTCACGGCCCAAGAATATATCTCACTAGTAAGAATCTTAAAACCTATGTATTGATATCTCTCTGTAAGTGAGTCAAGTGCGTGTAAAGTGACATAAACACAGCAGTAAAAAGCAGCTAAACCCCATTATAAAAATCAATTACTTTTAAAAACCTGTGAAAAAAAGACAGTGAAAGAGAGAGAAATTCTTACAAAATTCGTTTAGGGGCAGTGATGCTACCTGGATTGACCATATCTAGACCCACAGCTGATTGAGACATAAGGGTGGACACTCTTGGGGCTGAGAGGTTTGCTGAGGTTGGGTGAGGAAACGCAGACCCTTTAAAGTAATATTGCCTGGTACCCATCCCATGGGTCCCAAATCTCCAGGTTCAAGGGCATCTTCCTACATCGAAAACATGCATGAGAAACCCAGAAGATGGCACACTGTGTGATCGGGAAAGGTTTCTAAAACGCACCTCATTTCTCATCTCCTTGTGCTCGAATTCGCCATTCCAGCTGCTTTACTAGCAGTCTCCCTCATTGGAGAATCAGCACCTTTAACCTCCTGTTCCGTACAGGTTGCAATTTGTCCTGAGGATGAACAGGAAAAGGGGGAAACAATGAGAGTCTAGCTCTAGGTGTTGGGACAGGCACAGGTCACTCTATTTTCCCATCAGGAAGAAGAATTAAGCACAGGCTCAGCCTGCCGCCCGGAACCAGAATAGGGCCTGAAGCAATCCTGCGCTTTTGCGGCCAGCTCCCAAGAAAGCGAGTTGAAAAATGGAGCTCAGGGGCACTGCAATTCACAAACCTGCAGACTTATAAATGACCACTCTCGTCCACAAATATATTGAGGGAAGGCAACGAAGAGGATTTGAAAGCAAGGCAGAATTGCAGGAAACAGATTTCAAGAGGGAGATTCGAATCGCCTTTAAAGCACAGGAAAAGCGGCAAAACCTCGACAATGATGCCCTTGGCCAAAAAGGGCGTATGCGTTTTTTCCTGAATATATTCAGGAAAAAACTCATACGCCCTTTTTGGCCAAGCAAGCAACCTGGAAAGGCAAATCAGCGCTACAAAGAAGTCTCGCTTCCCATCGGTCAAAAGGGCCATGCTGAATAAAGTGTCAAAACCAGAAATGCAGGGCAGGCCATGGAGAAACGGGAGCCTTGCTACGCTTTTGGGCGGGATGTAAATTGCCAACAGCCACTCTGGAGAAGTGTACGGTGTGTCCTGAAACATCTAAAAAACTCTGCTTAGAGAGCATAGGGCACTTCCACTCATGGGCGTATAAATTGGGAAAACTAAAAATCAGCAAGACACAGGCACCCCAACGTTTAGGGCTGCTCTGTTGACAAGAACCTCCACTTCGTTACACCTTAAATATCTCAGGAAAGAGAAAAATGGATAAATAAGTTGTGGTCCTTATGTACAATGGAATATCACTCAGCCATGAAATCAACGTCATAAGGCTAGTAGCAGCATGATGAGTGGATTTAGGTACGACGATTCTAAGTGAAATAAGTCACACAGAAAAAGACACTTATCATAAGATATCACTTATAGAGGGAATGTAAAAACCGCTACCCTTGAACTGAATTACAAAACAGAACAGAGTCACACGTTTAGAAAACACACTATGGCTGCTTAACGGGAAAGGTGAGGTAGAGTGATGCATAAAACAATGGTTTCAAATTAGCTCAGATACCGTTCCATAAACCCAATATGTAATAGACAAGACCTACTCCTTGCTCAGTGAATTGGACTCAACACCCCCTATTCACGGCCCAAGAATATATCTGACTAGTAAGAATCTTAAAACTTATGTATTGATATCTCTCTGTAAGTGAGTCAAGTGGGTGTAAAGTGGCATAAACACAGCAGTGAAAAGCAGCTAAACCCCATTATAAAAATCAATTACTTTTAAAAACCTGTGAAAAAAAGACAGTGAAAGAGAGAGAAATTCTTACAAAATTCGTTTAGGGGCAGTTATGCTACCTGGATTGACCATATCTAGACCCACAGCTGATTGAGACATAAGGGTGGACACTCTTGGGGCTGAGAGGTTTGGTGAGGTTGGGTGAGGAAACGCAGACCCTTTAAAGTAATACTGCGTGGTACCCATCCCATGGGTCCCAAATCTCCAGGTTCAAGGGCATCTTCCTACATCGAAAACATGCATGAGAAACCCAGAAGATGGTACACCGTGTGATCGAGAAAGGTTTCTAAAACGCACCTCATTTCTCATCTCCTTGTGCTCGGGTCCGCCATTCCAGCCGCTTTTCTAGCAACCTCCCTCCTTGGAGAATCAGCACCTTTAACCTCCTGTTCCGTACAGGTTGCAATTTGTCCTGAGGATGAACGGGAAGAGGGGAAAACAATGAGAGACTAGCTCTAGGTGTTGGGACAGGCACAGGTCACTCTATTTTCCCATCAGGAAGAAGAATTAAGCACAGGCTCAGCCTGCCGCCCGAGACCAGAATAGGGCCTGAAGCAATCCTGCGCTTTTGCGGCCAGCTCCCAAGAAAGCGAGTTGAAAAATGGAGCTCAGGGACACTGCAATTCACAAACCTGCAGACTTATAAATGATCACTCTCGTCCACAAATATATTGAGGGAAGGCAACGAAGAGGATTTGAAAGCAAGGCAGAATTGCAGGAAACAGATTTCAGGAGGGAGATTCGAATCGCCTTTAAAGCACAGGAAAAGCGGCAAAACCTCGACAAGATGCCCTTGGCCAAAAAGGGCGTATGCGTTTTTTCCTGAATATATTCAGGAAAAAACGCATACGCCCTTTTTGGCCAAGCAAGCAACCTGGAAAGGCAAATCAGCGCTACAAAGAAGTCTCGCTTCCCATCGGTCAAAAGGACCATGCTGAATAAAGTGTCAAAATCAGAAATGCAGGACAGGCCATGGAGAAACGGGAGCCTTGCTACGCTGATGGGCGGGATGTAAATTGCCAACAGCCACTCTGGAGAGGTGTACGGTGTGTCCTGAAACATCTAAAAAACTCAGCTTAGAGAACATAGGGCAGTTCCACTCATGGGCGTATAAAGTGGGAAAATTAAAAACCAGCAAGACACAGGCACCCCAAAGTTTAGGGCTGCTCTGTTGACAAGAACCTCCACTTCGTTATACCTTAAATATCCCAGGAAAGAGAAAAATGGATAAAGAAGTTGTGGTCCTTATGTACAATGGAATATCACTCAGCCATGAAATCAACGTCATAAGGCTAGTAGCAGCATGATGAGTGGATTTAGGTACTACGATTCTAAGTGAAATAAATCACACAGAAAAAGACACTTATCATATGATATCACTTATAGAGGGAATGTAAAAACCGCTACCCTTTAACTGAATTACAAAACAGAACAGAGTCACACGTTTAGAAAACACACTATGGCTGCTTAACGGGAAAGGTGAGGTGGGGTGATGCATAAAACAAGGGTTTCAAATTAGCTCAGATACCGTTCCATAAACCCAATATGTAATAGACAAGACCTACTCCTTGCTCAGTGAATTGGACTCAACACCCCCTATTCAAGGCCCAAGAATATATCTGACTAGTAAGAATCTTAAAACCTATGTATTGATATCTCTCTGTAAGTGAGTCAAGTGGGTGTAAAGTGGCATAAACACAGCAGTGAAAAGCAGCTAAACCCCATTATAAAAATCAATTACTTTTAAAAACCTGTGAAAAAAAGACAGTGAAAGAGAGAGAAATTCTTACAAAATTCGTTTAGGGGCAGTGATGCTACCTGGATTGACCATATCTAGACCCACAGCTGATTGAGACATAAGGTTGGACACTCTTGGGGCTGAGAGGTTTGGTGAGGTTGGGTGAGGAAACGCAGACCCTTTAAAGTAATACTGCCTGGTACCCATCCCATGGGTCCCAAATCTCCAGGTTCAAGGGCATCTTCCTACATCGAAAACATGCATGAGAAACCCAGAAGATGGTACACCGTGTGATCGGGAAAGGTTTCTAAAACACACCTCATTTCTCATCTCCTTGTGCTCGGGTTCGCCATTCCAGCCGCTTTATTAACAATCTCCCTCCTTGGAGAATCAGCACCTTTAACCTCCTGTTCCGTACAGGTTGCAATTTGTCCTGAGGATGAACGGGAAGAGGGGAAAACAATGAGAGACTAGCTCTAGGTGTTGGGACAGGCACAGGTCACTCTATTTTCCCATCAGGAAGAAGAATTAAGCACAGGCTCAGCCTGCCGCCCGGGACCAGAATAGGGCCTGAAGCAATCCTGCGCTTTTGCGGCCAGCTCCCAAGAAAGCGAGTTGAAAAATGGAGCTCAGGGGCACTGCAATTCACAAACCTGCAGACTTATAAATGATCACTCTCGTCCACAAATATATTGAGGGAAGGCAACGAAGAGGATTTGAAAGCAAGGCAGAATTGCAGGAAACAGATTTCAGGAGGGAGATTCGAATCGCCTTTAAAGCACAGGAAAAGCAGCAAAACCTCGAGAAGATGCCCTTGGCCAAAAAGGGCGTATGCGTTTTTTCCTGAATATATTCAGGAAAAAACGCATACGCCCTTTTTGGCCAACCAAGCAACCTGGAAAGCCAAATCAGCGCTACAAAGAAGTCTCGCTTCCCATCGGTCAAAAGGGCCATGCTGAATAAACTGTCAAAATCAGAAATGTAGGACAGGCCATGGAGAAACGGGAGCCTTGCTACGCTGATGGGCGGGATGTAAATTGCCAACAGCCACTCTGGAGAAGTGTACGGTGTGTCCTGAAACATCTAAAAAACTCAGCTTAGAGAGCATAGGGCAGTTCCACTCATGGGCGTATAAATTGGGAAAACTAAAAATAAGCAAGACACAGGCACCCCAACGTTAAGGGCTGCTCTGTTGACAAGAACCTCCACTTCGTTACACCTTAAATATCTCAGGAAAGAGAAAAATGGATAAAGAAGTTGTGGTCCTTATGTACAATGGAATATCACTCAGCCATGAAATCAACGTCATAAGGCTAGTAGCAGCATGATGAGTGGATTTAGGTACGACGATTCTAAATGAAATAAGTCACACAGAAAAAGACACTTATCATAAGATATCACTTATAGAGGGAATGTAAAAACCGCTACCCTTGAACTGAATTACAAAACACAACAGAGTCACACGTTTAGAAAACACACTATGGCTGCTTAACGGGAAAGGTGAGGTGGGGTGATGCATAAAACAAGGGTTTCAAATTAGCTCAGATACCGTTCCATAAACCCAATATGTAATAGACAAGACCTACTCCTTGCTCAGTGAATTGGACTCAACACCCCCTATTCACGGCCCAAGAATATATCTGACTAGTAAGAATCTTAAAACTTATGTATTGATATCTCTCTGTAAGTGAGTCAAGTGGGTGTAAAGTGGCATAAACACAGCAGTGAAAAGCAGCTAAACCCCATTATAAAAATCAATTACTTTTAAAAACCTGTGAAAAAAAGACAGTGAAAGAGAGAGAAATTCTTACAAAATTCGTTTAGGGGCAGTTATGCTACCTGGATTGACCATATCTAGACCCACAGCTGATTGAGACATAAGGGTGGACACTCTTGGGACTGAGAGGTTTGGTGAGGTTGGGTGAGGAAACGCAGACCCTTTAAAGTAATACTGCGTGGTACCCATCCCATGGGTCCCAAATCTCCAGGTTCAAGGGCATCTTCCTACATCGAAAACATGCATGAGAAACCCAGAAGATGGTACACCGTGTGATCGAGAAAGGTTTCTAAAACGCACCTCATTTCTCATCTCCTTGTGCTCGGGTCCGCCATTCCAGCCGCTTTTCTAGCAACCTCCCTCCTTGGAGAATCAGCACCTTTAACCTCCTGTTCCGTACAGGTTGCAATTTTTCCTGAGGATGAACGGGAAGAGGGGAAAACAATGAGAGACTAGCTCTAGGTGTTGGGACAGGCACAGGTCACTCTATTTTCCCATCAGGAAGAAGAATTAAGCACAGGCTCAGCCTGCCGCCCGAGACCAGAATAGGGCCTGAAGCAATCCTGCGCTTTTGCGGCCAGCTCCCAAGAAAGCGAGTTGAAAAATGGAGCTCAGGGACACTGCAATTCACAAACCTGCAGACTTATAAATGATCACTCTCGTCCACAAATATATTGAGGGAAGGCAACGAAGAGGATTTGAAAGCAAGGCAGAATTGCAGGAAACAGATTTCAGGAGGGAGATTCGAATCGCCTTTAAAGCACAGGAAAAGCGGCAAAACCTCGACAAGATGCCCTTGGCCAAAAAGGGCGTATGCGTTTTTTCCTGAATATATTCAGGAAAAAACGCATACGCCCTTTTTGGCCAAGCAAGCAACCTGGAAAGGCAAATCAGCGCTACAAAGAAGTCTCGCTTCCCATCGGTCAAAAGGACCATGCTGAATAAAGTGTCAAAATCAGAAATGTAGGACAGGCCATGGAGAAACGGGAGCCTTGCTACGCTGATGGGCGGGATGTAAATTGCCAACAGCCACTCTGGAGAAGTGTACGGTGTGTCCTGAAACATCTAAAAAACTCAGCTTAGAGAGCATAGGGCAGTTCCACTCATGGGCGTATAAATTGGGAAAACTAAAAATAAGCAAGACACAGGCACCCCAACGTTAAGGGCTGCTCTGTTGACAAGAACCTCCACTTCGTTACACCTTAAATATCTCAGGAAAGAGAAAAATGGATAAAGAAGTTGTGGTCCTTATGTACAATGGAATATCACTCAGCCATGAAATCAACGTCATAAGGCTAGTAGCAGCATGATGAGTGGATTTAGGTACGACGATTCTAAATGAAATAAGTCACACAGAAAAAGACACTTATCATAAGATATCACTTATAGAGGGAATGTAAAAACCGCTACCCTTGAACTGAATTACAAAACACAACAGAGTCACACGTTTAGAAAACACACTATGGCTGCTTAACGGGAAAGGTGAGGTGGGGTGATGCATAAAACAAGGGTTTCAAATTAGCTCAGATACCGTTCCATAAACCCAATATGTAATAGACAAGACCTACTCCTTGCTCAGTGAATTGGACTCAACACCCCCTATTCACGGCCCAAGAATATATCTGACTAGTAAGAATCTTAAAACTTATGTATTGATATCTCTCTGTAAGTGAGTCAAGTGGGTGTAAAGTGGCATAAACACAGCAGTGAAAAGCAGCTAAACCCCATTATAAAAATCAATTACTTTTAAAAACCTGTGAAAAAAAGACAGTGAAAGAGAGAGAAATTCTTACAAAATTCGTTTAGGGGCAGTTATGCTACCTGGATTGACCATATCTAGACCCACAGCTGATTGAGACATAAGGGTGGACACTCTTGGGACTGAGAGGTTTGGTGAGGTTGGGTGAGGAAACGCAGACCCTTTAAAGTAATACTGCGTGGTACCCATCCCATGGGTCCCAAATCTCCAGGTTCAAGGGCATCTTCCTACATCGAAAACATGCATGAGAAACCCAGAAGATGGTACACCGTGTGATCGAGAAAGGTTTCTAAAACGCACCTCATTTCTCATCTCCTTGTGCTCGGGTCCGCCATTCCAGCCGCTTTTCTAGCAACCTCCCTCCTTGGAGAATCAGCACCTTTAACCTCCTGTTCCGTACAGGTTGCAATTTGTCCTGAGGATGAACGGGAAGAGGGGAAAACAATGAGAGACTAGCTCTAGGTGTTGGGACAGGCACAGGTCACTCTATTTTCCCATCAGGAAGAAGAATTAAGCACAGGCTCAGCCTGCCGCCCGAGACCAGAATAGGGCCTGAAGCAATCCTGCGCTTTTGCGGCCAGCTCCCAAGAAAGCGAGTTGAAAAATGGAGCTCAGGGACACTGCAATTCACAAACCTGCAGACTTATAAATGATCACTCTCGTCCACAAATATATTGAGGGAAGGCAACGAAGAGGATTTGAAAGCAAGGCAGAATTGCAGGAAACAGATTTCAGGAGGGAGATTCGAATCGCCTTTAAAGCACAGGAAAAGCGGCAAAACCTCGACAAGATGCCCTTGGCCAAAAAGGGCGTATGCGTTTTTTCCTGAATATATTCAGGAAAAAACGCATACGCCCTTTTTGGCCAAGCAAGCAACCTGGAAAGGCAAATCAGCGCTACAAAGAAGTCTCGCTTCCCATCGGTCAAAAGGACCATGCTGAATAAAGTGTCAAAATCAGAAATGCAGGACAGGCCATGGAGAAACGGGAGCCTTGCTACGCTGATGGGCGGGATGTAAATTGCCAACAGCCACTCTGGAGAGGTGTACGGTGTGTCCTGAAACATCTAAAAAACTCAGCTTAGAGAGCATAGGGCACTTCCACTCATGGGCGTATAAAGTGGGAAAATTAAAAACCAGCAAGACACAGGCACCCCAACATTTAGCGCTGCTCTTTTGACAAGAACCTCCACTTCGTTACACCTTAAATATCCCAGGAAAGAGAAAAATGGATAAAGAAGTTGTGGTCCTTATGTACAATGGAATATCACTCAGCCATGAAATCAACGTCATAAGGCTAATAGCAGCATGATGAGTGGATTTAGGTACTACGATTCTAAGTGAAATAAGTCACACAGAAAAAGACACTTATCATAAGATATCACTTATAGAGGGAATGTAAAAACCGCTACCCTTGAACTGAATTACAAAACAGAACAGAGTCACATGTTTAGAAAACACACTATGGCTGCTTAACGGGAAAGGTGAGGTGGGGTGATGCATAAAACAAGGGTTTCAAATTAGCTCAGATACCGTTCCATAAACCCAATATGTAATAGACAAGACCTACTCCTTGCTCAGTGAATTGGACTCAACACCCCCTATTCACGGCCCAAGAATATATCTGACTAGTAAGAATCTTAAAACCTATGTATTGATATCTCTCTGTAAGTGAGTCAAGTGGCTGTAAAGTGACATAAACACAGCAGTGAAAAGCAGCTAAACCCCATTATAAAAATCAATTACTTTTAAAAACCTGTGAAAAAAAGACAGTGAAAGAGAGAGAAATTCTTACAAAATTCGTTTAGGGGCAGTGATGCTACCTGGATTGACCTTATCTAGACCCACAGCTGATTGAGACATAAGGGTGGACACTCTTGGGGCTGAGAGGTTTGCTGAGGTTGGGTGAGGAAACGCAGACCCTTTAAAGTAATATTGCCTGGTACACATCCCATGGGTCCCAAATCTCCAGGTTCAAGGGCATCTTCCTACATCGAAAACATGCATGAGAAACCCAGAAGATGGTACGCCGTGTGATCGGGAAAGGTTTCTAAAACGCACCTCATTTCTCATGTCCTTGTGCTCGGGTTCGCCATTCCAGCCGCTTTACTAACAATCTCCCTCTTTGGAGAATCAGCACCTTTAACCTCCTGTTCCGTACAGGTTGCAATTTGTCCTGAGGATGAACGGGAAGAGGGGGAAACAATGAGAGACTAGCTCTAGGTGTTGGGACAGGCACAGGTCACTCTATTTTCCCATCAGGAAGAAGAATTAAGCACAGGCTCAGCCTTCCGCCCGGGACCAGAATAGGGCCTGAAGCAATCCTGCGCTTTTGCGGCCAGCTCCCAAGAAAGCGAGTTGAAAAATGGAGCTCAGGGGCACTGCAATTCACAAACCTGCAGACTTATAAATGACCACTCTCGTCCACAAATATATTGAGGGAAGGCAACGAAGAGGATTTGAAAGCAAGGCAGAATTGCAGGAAACAGATTTCAGGAGGGAGATTCGAATCGCCTTTAAAGCACAGGAAAAGCGGCAAAACCTCGACAATGATGCCCTTGGCCAAAAAGGGCGTATGCGTTTTTTCCTGAATATATTCAGGAAAAAACGCATACGCCCTTTTTGGCCAAGCAAGCAACCTGGAAAGGCAAATCAGCGCTACAAAGAAGTCTCGCTTCCCATCGGTCAAAAGGTCCATGCTGAATAAAGTGTCAAAACCACAAATGCAGGGCAGGCCATGGAGAAACGGGAGCCTTGCTACGCTGATGGGCGGGATGTAAATTGCCAACAGCCACTCTGGAGAAGTGTACGGTGTGTCCTGAAACATCTAAAAAACTCTGCTTAGAGAGCATAGGGCACTTCCACTCATGGGCGTATAAATTGGGAAAACTAAAAATCAGCAAGACACAGGCACCCCAACGTTTAGGGCTGCTCTGTTGACAAGAACCTCCACTTCGTTACACCTTAAATATCTCAGGATATAGAAAAATGGATAAATAAGTTGTGGTCCTTATGTACAATGGAATATCACTCAGCCATGAAATCAACGTCATAAGGCTAGTAGCAGCATGATGAGTGGATTTAGGTACGACGATTCTAAGTGAAATAAGTCACACAGAAAAAGACACTTATCATAAGATATCACTTATAGAGGGAATGTAAAAACCGCTACCCTTGAACTGAATTACAAAACAGAACAGAGTCACACGTTTAGAAAACACACTATGGCTGCTTAACGGGAAAGGTGAGGTAGAGTGATGCATAAAACAATGGTTTCAAATTAGCTCAGATACCGTTCGATAAACACAATATGTAATAGACAAGACCTACTCCTTGCTCAGTGAATTGGACTCAACACCCCCTATTCACGGCCCAAGAATATATCTGACTAGTAAGAATTTTAAAACTTATGTATTGATATCTCTCTGTAAGTGAGTCAAGTGGGTGTAAAGTGGCATAAACACAGCAGTGAAAAGCAGCTAAACCCCATTATAAAAATCAATTACTTTTAAAAACCTGTGAAAAAAAGACAGTGAAAGAGAGAGAAATTCTTACAAAATTCGTTTAGGGGCAGTTATGCTACCTGGATTGACCATATCTAGACCCACAGCTGATTGAGACATAAGGGTGGACACTCTTGGGGCTGAGAGGTTTGGTGAGGTTGGGTGAGGAAACGCAGACCCTTTAAAGTAATACTGCGTGGTACCCATCCCATGGGTCCCAAATCTCCAGGTTCAAGGGCATCTTCCTACATCGAAAACATGCATGAGAAACCCAGAAGATGGTACACCGTGTGATCGAGAAAGGTTTCTAAAACGCACCTCATTTCTCATCTCCTTGTGCTCGGGTCCGCCATTCCAGCCGCTTTTCTAGCAACCTCCCTCCTTGGAGAATCAGCACCTTTAACCTCCTGTTCCGTACAGGTTGCAATTTGTCCTGAGGATGAACGGGAAGAGGGGAAAACAATGAGAGACTAGCTCTAGGTGTTGGGACAGGCACAGGTCACTCTATTTTCCCATCAGGAAGAAGAATTAAGCACAGGCTCAGCCTGCCGCCCGAGACCAGAATAGGGCCTGAAGCAATCCTGCGCTTTTGCGGCCAGCTCCCAAGAAAGCGAGTTGAAAAATGGAGCTCAGGGACACTGCAATTCACAAACCTGCAGACTTATAAATGATCACTCTCGTCCACAAATATATTGAGGGAAGGCAACGAAGAGGATTTGAAAGCAAGGCAGAATTGCAGGAAACAGATTTCAGGAGGGAGATTCGAATCGCCTTTAAAGCACAGGAAAAGCAGCAAAACCTCGACAAGATGCCCTTGGCCAAAAAGGGCGTATGCGTTTTTTCCTGAATATATTCAGGAAAAAACGCATACGCCCTTTTTGGCCAACCAAGCAACCTGGAAAGGCAAATCAGCGCTACAAAGAAGTCTCGCTTCCCATCGGTCAAAAGGGCCATGCTGAATAAAGTGTCAAAATCAGAAATGCATGACAGGCCATGGAGAAACGGGAGCCTTGCTACGCTGATGGGCGGGATGTAAATTGCCAACAGCCACTCTGGAGAGGTGTACGGTGTGTCCTGAAACATCTAAAAAACTCAGCTTAGAGAGCATAGGGCAGTTCCACTCATGGGCGTATAAAGTGGGAAAATTAAAAACCAGCAAGACACAGGCACCCCAAAGTTTAGGGCTGCTCTGTTGACAAGAACCTCCACTTCGTTATACCTTAAATATCCCAGGAAAGAGAAAAATGGATAAAGAAGTTGTGGTCCTTATGTACAATGGAATATCACTCAGCCATGAAATCAACGTCATAAGGCTATTAGCAGCATGATGAGTGGATTTAGGTACTACGATTCTAAGTGAAATAAGTCACACAGAAAAAGACACTTATCATAAGATATCACTTATAGAGGGAATGTAAAAACCGCTACCCTTGAACTGAATTACAAAACAGAACAGAGTCACACGTTTAGAAAACACACTATGGCTGCTTAACGGGAAAGGTGAGGTGGGGTGATGCATAAAACAAGGGTTTCAAATTAGCTCAGATACCGTTCCATAAACCCAATATGTAATAGACAAGACCTACTCCTTGCTCAGTGAATTGGACTCAACACCCCCTATTCACGGCCCAAGAATATATCTGACTAGTAAGAATCTTAAAACCTATGTATTGATATCTCTCTGTAAGTGAGTCAAGTGGGTGTAAAGTGGCATAAACACAGCAGTGAAAAGCAGCTAAACCCCATTATAAAAATCAATTACTTTTAAAAACCTGTGAAAAAAAGACAGTGAAAGAGAGAGAAATTCTTACAAAATTCGTTTAGGGGCAGTTATGCTACCTGGATTGACCAAATCTAGACCCACAGCTGATTGACACATAAGGGTGGACACTCTTGGGGCTGAGAGGTTTGGTGAGGTTGGGTGAGGAAACGCAGACCCTTTAAAGTAATACTGCGTGGTACCCATCCCATGGGTCCCAAATCTCCAGGTTCAAGGGCATCTTCCTATATCGAAAACATGCATGAGAAACCCAGAAGATGGTACACCGTGTGATCGAGAAAGGTTTCTAAAACGCACCTCATTTCTCATCTCCTTGTGCTCGGGTCCGCCATTCCAGCCGCTTTACTAGCAACCTCACTCCTTGGAGAATCATCACCTTTAACCTCCTGTTCCGTACAGGTTGCAATTTGTCCTGAGGATGAACGGGAAGAGGGGAAAACAATGAGAGACTAGCTCTAGGTGTTGGGACAGGCACAGGTCACTCTATTTTCCCATCAGGAAGAAGAATTAAGCACAGGCTCAGCCTGCCGCCCGGAACCAGAATAGGGCCTGAAGCAATCCTGTGCTTTTGCGGCCAGCTCCCAAGAAAGCGAGTTGAAAAATGGAGCTCAGGGGCACTGCAATTCACAAACCTGCAGACTTATAAATGATCACTCTCGTCCACAAATATATTGAGGGAAGGCAACGAAGAGGATTTGAAAGCAAGGCAGAATTGCAGGAAACAGATTTCAGGAGGGAGATTCGAATCGCCTTTAAAGCACAGGAAAAGCAGCAAAACCTCGATAAGATGCCCTTGGCCAAAAAGGGCGTATGCGTTTTTTCCTGAATATATTCAGGAAAAAACGCATACGCCCTTTTTGGCCAACCAAGCAACCTGGAAAGGCAAATCAGCGCTACAAAGAAGTCTCGCTTCCCATCGGTCAAAAGGGCCATGCTGAATAAAGTGTCAAAATCAGAAATGCAGGACAGGCCATGGAGAAACGGGAGCCTTGCTACGCTGATGGGCGGGATGTAAATTGCCAACAGCCACTCTGGAGAAGTATACGGTGTGTCCTGAAACATCTAAAAAACTCAGCTTAGAGAGCATAGGGCACTTCCACTCATGGGCGTATAAAGTGGGAAAATTAAAAACCAGCAAGACACAGGCACCCCAACATTTAGCGCTGCTCTTTTGACAAGAACCTCCACTTCGTTACACCTTAAATATCCCAGGAAAGAGAAAAATGGATAAAGAAGTTGTGGTCCTTATGTACAATGGAATATCACTCAGCCATGAAATCAACGTCATAAGGCTAATAGCAGCATGATGAGTGGATTTAGGTACTACGATTCTAAGTGAAATAAGTCACACAGAAAAAGACACTTATCATAAGATATCACTTATAGAGGGAATGTAAAAACCGCTACCCTTGAACTGAATTACAAAACAGAACAGAGTCACATGTTTAGAAAACACACTATGGCTGCTTAACGGGAAAGGTGAGGTGGGGTGATGCATAAAACAAGGGTTTCAAATTAGCTCAGATACCGTTCCATAAACCCAATATGTAATAGACAAGACCTACTCCTTGCTCAGTGAATTGGACTCAACACCCCCTATTCACGGCCCAAGAATATATCTGACTAGTAAGAATCTTAAAACCTATGTATTGATATCTCTCTGTAAGTGAGTCAAGTGGCTGTAAAGTGACATAAACACAGCAGTGAAAAGCAGCTAAACCCCATTATAAAAATCAATTACTTTTAAAAACCTGTGAAAAAAAGACAGTGAAAGAGAGAGAAATTCTTACAAAATTCGTTTAGGGGCAGTGATGCTACCTGGATTGACCTTATCTAGACCCACAGCTGATTGAGACATAAGGGTGGACACTCTTGGGGCTGAGAGGTTTGCTGAGGTTGGGTGAGGAAACGCAGACCCTTTAAAGTAATATTGCCTGGTACACATCCCATGGGTCCCAAATCTCCAGGTTCAAGGGCATCTTCCTACATCGAAAACATGCATGAGAAACCCAGAAGATGGTACGCCGTGTGATCGGGAAAGGTTTCTAAAACGCACCTCATTTCTCATGTCCTTGTGCTCGGGTTCGCCATTCCAGCCGCTTTACTAACAATCTCCCTCTTTGGAGAATCAGCACCTTTAACCTCCTGTTCCGTACAGGTTGCAATTTGTCCTGAGGATGAACGGGAAGAGGGGGAAACAATGAGAGACTAGCTCTAGGTGTTGGGACAGGCACAGGTCACTCTATTTTCCCATCAGGAAGAAGAATTAAGCACAGGCTCAGCCTTCCGCCCGGGACCAGAATAGGGCCTGAAGCAATCCTGCGCTTTTGCGGCCAGCTCCCAAGAAAGCGAGTTGAAAAATGGAGCTCAGGGGCACTGCAATTCACAAACCTGCAGACTTATAAATGACCACTCTCGTCCACAAATATATTGAGGGAAGGCAACGAAGAGGATTTGAAAGCAAGGCAGAATTGCAGGAAACAGATTTCAGGAGGGAGATTCGAATCGCCTTTAAAGCACAGGAAAAGCGGCAAAACCTCGACAATGATGCCCTTGGCCAAAAAGGGCGTATGCGTTTTTTCCTGAATATATTCAGGAAAAAACGCATACGCCCTTTTTGGCCAAGCAAGCAACCTGGAAAGGCAAATCAGCGCTACAAAGAAGTCTCGCTTCCCATCGGTCAAAAGGTCCATGCTGAATAAAGTGTCAAAACCACAAATGCAGGGCAGGCCATGGAGAAACGGGAGCCTTGCTACGCTGATGGGCGGGATGTAAATTGCCAACAGCCACTCTGGAGAAGTGTACGGTGTGTCCTGAAACATCTAAAAAACTCTGCTTAGAGAGCATAGGGCACTTCCACTCATGGGCGTATAAATTGGGAAAACTAAAAATCAGCAAGACACAGGCACCCCAACGTTTAGGGCTGCTCTGTTGACAAGAACCTCCACTTCGTTACACCTTAAATATCTCAGGATATAGAAAAATGGATAAATAAGTTGTGGTCCTTATGTACAATGGAATATCACTCAGCCATGAAATCAACGTCATAAGGCTAGTAGCAGCATGATGAGTGGATTTAGGTACGACGATTCTAAGTGAAATAAGTCACACAGAAAAAGACACTTATCATAAGATATCACTTATAGAGGGAATGTAAAAACCGCTACCCTTGAACTGAATTACAAAACAGAACAGAGTCACACGTTTAGAAAACACACTATGGCTGCTTAACGGGAAAGGTGAGGTAGAGTGATGCATAAAACAATGGTTTCAAATTAGCTCAGATACCGTTCGATAAACACAATATGTAATAGACAAGACCTACTCCTTGCTCAGTGAATTGGACTCAACACCCCCTATTCACGGCCCAAGAATATATCTGACTAGTAAGAATTTTAAAACTTATGTATTGATATCTCTCTGTAAGTGAGTCAAGTGGGTGTAAAGTGGCATAAACACAGCAGTGAAAAGCAGCTAAACCCCATTATAAAAATCAATTACTTTTAAAAACCTGTGAAAAAAAGACAGTGAAAGAGAGAGAAATTCTTACAAAATTCGTTTAGGGGCAGTTATGCTACCTGGATTGACCATATCTAGACCCACAGCTGATTGAGACATAAGGGTGGACACTCTTGGGGCTGAGAGGTTTGGTGAGGTTGGGTGAGGAAACGCAGACCCTTTAAAGTAATACTGCGTGGTACCCATCCCATGGGTCCCAAATCTCCAGGTTCAAGGGCATCTTCCTACATCGAAAACATGCATGAGAAACCCAGAAGATGGTACACCGTGTGATCGAGAAAGGTTTCTAAAACGCACCTCATTTCTCATCTCCTTGTGCTCGGGTCCGCCATTCCAGCCGCTTTTCTAGCAACCTCCCTCCTTGGAGAATCAGCACCTTTAACCTCCTGTTCCGTACAGGTTGCAATTTGTCCTGAGGATGAACGGGAAGAGGGGAAAACAATGAGAGACTAGCTCTAGGTGTTGGGACAGGCACAGGTCACTCTATTTTCCCATCAGGAAGAAGAATTAAGCACAGGCTCAGCCTGCCGCCCGAGACCAGAATAGGGCCTGAAGCAATCCTGCGCTTTTGCGGCCAGCTCCCAAGAAAGCGAGTTGAAAAATGGAGCTCAGGGACACTGCAATTCACAAACCTGCAGACTTATAAATGATCACTCTCGTCCACAAATATATTGAGGGAAGGCAACGAAGAGGATTTGAAAGCAAGGCAGAATTGCAGGAAACAGATTTCAGGAGGGAGATTCGAATCGCCTTTAAAGCACAGGAAAAGCAGCAAAACCTCGACAAGATGCCCTTGGCCAAAAAGGGCGTATGCGTTTTTTCCTGAATATATTCAGGAAAAAACGCATACGCCCTTTTTGGCCAACCAAGCAACCTGGAAAGGCAAATCAGCGCTACAAAGAAGTCTCGCTTCCCATCGGTCAAAAGGGCCATGCTGAATAAAGTGTCAAAATCAGAAATGCATGACAGGCCATGGAGAAACGGGAGCCTTGCTACGCTGATGGGCGGGATGTAAATTGCCAACAGCCACTCTGGAGAGGTGTACGGTGTGTCCTGAAACATCTAAAAAACTCAGCTTAGAGAGCATAGGGCAGTTCCACTCATGGGCGTATGAAGTGGGAAAATTAAAAACCAGCAAGACACAGGCACCCCAAAGTTTAGGGCTGCTCTGTTGACAAGAACCTCCACTTCGTTATACCTTAAATATCCCAGGAAAGAGAAAAATGGATAAAGAAGTTGTGGTCCTTATGTACAATGGAATATCACTCAGCCATGAAATCAACGTCATAAGGCTAATAGCAGCATGATGAGTGGATTTAGGTACTACGATTCTAAGTGAAATAAGTCACACAGAAAAAGACACTTATCATAAGATATCACTTATAGAGGGAATGTAAAAACCGCTACCCTTGAACTGAATTACAAAACAGAACAGAGTCACATGTTTAGAAAACACACTATGGCTGCTTAACGGGAAAGGTGAGGTGGGGTGATGCATAAAACAAGGGTTTCAAATTAGCTCAGATACCGTTCCATAAACCCAATATGTAATAGACAAGACCTACTCCTTGCTCAGTGAATTGGACTCAACACCCCCTATTCACGGCCCAAGAATATATCTGACTAGTAAGAATCTTAAAACCTATGTATTGATATCTCTCTGTAAGTGAGTCAAGTGGCTGTAAAGTGACATAAACACAGCAGTGAAAAGCAGCTAAACCCCATTATAAAAATCAATTACTTTTAAAAACCTGTGAAAAAAAGACAGTGAAAGAGAGAGAAATTCTTACAAAATTCGTTTAGGGGCAGTGATGCTACCTGGATTGACCTTATCTAGACCCACAGCTGATTGAGACATAAGGGTGGACACTCTTGGGGCTGAGAGGTTTGCTGAGGTTGGGTGAGGAAACGCAGACCCTTTAAAGTAATATTGCCTGGTACACATCCCATGGGTCCCAAATCTCCAGGTTCAAGGGCATCTTCCTACATCGAAAACATGCATGAGAAACCCAGAAGATGGTACGCCGTGTGATCGGGAAAGGTTTCTAAAACGCACCTCATTTCTCATGTCCTTGTGCTCGGGTTCGCCATTCCAGCCGCTTTACTAACAATCTCCCACTTTGGAGAATCAGCACCTTTAACCTCCTGTTCCGTACAGGTTGCAATTTGTCCTGAGGATGAACGGGAAGAGGGGGAAACAATGAGAGACTAGCTCTAGGTGTTGGGACAGGCACAGGTCACTCTATTTTCCCATCAGGAAGAAGAATTAAGCACAGGCTCAGCCTTCCGCCCGGGACCAGAATAGGGCCTGAAGCAATCCTGCGCTTTTGCGGCCAGCTCCCAAGAAAGCGAGTTGAAAAATGGAGCTCAGGGGCACTGCAATTCACAAACCTGCAGACTTATAAATGACCACTCTCGTCCACAAATATATTGAGGGAAGGCAACGAAGAGGATTTGAAAGCAAGGCAGAATTGCAGGAAACAGATTTCAGGAGGGAGATTCGAATCGCCTTTAAAGCACAGGAAAAGCGGCAAAACCTCGACAATGATGCCCTTGGCCAAAAAGGGCGTATGCGTTTTTTCCTGAATATATTCAGGAAAAAACGCATACGCCCTTTTTGGCCAAGCAAGCAACCTGGAAAGGCAAATCAGCGCTACAAAGAAGTCTCGCTTCCCATCGGTCAAAAGGTCCATGCTGAATAAAGTGTCAAAACCACAAATGCAGGGCAGGCCATGGAGAAACGGGAGCCTTGCTACGCTGATGGGCGGGATGTAAATTGCCAACAGCCACTCTGGAGAAGTGTACGGTGTGTCCTGAAACATCTAAAAAACTCTGCTTAGAGAGCATAGGGCACTTCCACTCATGGGCGTATAAATTGGGAAAACTAAAAATCAGCAAGACACAGGCACCCCAACGTTTAGGGCTGCTCTGTTGACAAGAACCTCCACTTCGTTACACCTTAAATATCTCAGGATATAGAAAAATGGATAAATAAGTTGTGGTCCTTATGTACAATGGAATATCACTCAGCCATGAAATCAACGTCATAAGGCTAGTAGCAGCATGATGAGTGGATTTAGGTACGACGATTCTAAGTGAAATAAGTCACACAGAAAAAGACACTTATCATAAGATATCACTTATAGAGGGAATGTAAAAACCGCTACCCTTGAACTGAATTACAAAACAGAACAGAGTCACACGTTTAGAAAACACACTATGGCTGCTTAACGGGAAAGGTGAGGTAGAGTGATGCATAAAACAATGGTTTCAAATTAGCTCAGATACCGTTCGATAAACACAATATGTAATAGACAAGACCTACTCCTTGCTCAGTGAATTGGACTCAACACCCCCTATTCACGGCCCAAGAATATATCTGACTAGTAAGAATTTTAAAACTTATGTATTGATATCTCTCTGTAAGTGAGTCAAGTGGGTGTAAAGTGGCATAAACACAGCAGTGAAAAGCAGCTAAACCCCATTATAAAAATCAATTACTTTTAAAAACCTGTGAAAAAAAGACAGTGAAAGAGAGAGAAATTCTTACAAAATTCGTTTAGGGGCAGTTATGCTACCTGGATTGACCATATCTAGACCCACAGCTGATTGAGACATAAGGGTGGACACTCTTGGGGCTGAGAGGTTTGGTGAGGTTGGGTGAGGAAACGCAGACCCTTTAAAGTAATACTGCGTGGTACCCATCCCATGGGTCCCAAATCTCCAGGTTCAAGGGCATCTTCCTACATCGAAAACATGCATGAGAAACCCAGAAGATGGTACACCGTGTGATCGAGAAAGGTTTCTAAAACGCACCTCATTTCTCATCTCCTTGTGCTCGGGTCCGCCATTCCAGCCGCTTTTCTAGCAACCTCCCTCCTTGGAGAATCAGCACCTTTAACCTCCTGTTCCGTACAGGTTGCAATTTGTCCTGAGGATGAACGGGAAGAGGGGAAAACAATGAGAGACTAGCTCTAGGTGTTGGGACAGGCACAGGTCACTCTATTTTCCCATCAGGAAGAAGAATTAAGCACAGGCTCAGCCTGCCGCCCGAGACCAGAATAGGGCCTGAAGCAATCCTGCGCTTTTGCGGCCAGCTCCCAAGAAAGCGAGTTGAAAAATGGAGCTCAGGGACACTGCAATTCACAAACCTGCAGACTTATAAATGATCACTCTCGTCCACAAATATATTGAGGGAAGGCAACGAAGAGGATTTGAAAGCAAGGCAGAATTGCAGGAAACAGATTTCAGGAGGGAGATTCGAATCGCCTTTAAAGCACAGGAAAAGCAGCAAAACCTCGACAAGATGCCCTTGGCCAAAAAGGGCGTATGCGTTTTTTCCTGAATATATTCAGGAAAAAACGCATACGCCCTTTTTGGCCAACCAAGCAACCTGGAAAGGCAAATCAGCGCTACAAAGAAGTCTCGCTTCCCATCGGTCAAAAGGGCCATGCTGAATAAAGTGTCAAAATCAGAAATGCATGACAGGCCATGGAGAAACGGGAGCCTTGCTACGCTGATGGGCGGGATGTAAATTGCCAACAGCCACTCTGGAGAGGTGTACGGTGTGTCCTGAAACATCTAAAAAACTCAGCTTAGAGAGCATAGGGCAGTTCCACTCATGGGCGTATAAAGTGGGAAAATTAAAAACCAGCAAGACACAGGCACCCCAAAGTTTAGGGCTGCTCTGTTGACAAGAACCTCCACTTCGTTATACCTTAAATATCCCAGGAAAGAGAAAAATGGATAAAGAAGTTGTGGTCCTTATGTACAATGGAATATCACTCAGCCATGAAATCAACGTCATAAGGCTATTAGCAGCATGATGAGTGGATTTAGGTACTACGATTCTAAGTGAAATAAGTCACACAGAAAAAGACACTTATCATAAGATATCACTTATAGAGGGAATGTAAAAACCGCTACCCTTGAACTGAATTACAAAACAGAACAGAGTCACACGTTTAGAAAACACACTATGGCTGCTTAACGGGAAAGGTGAGGTAGAGTGATGCATAAAACAACGGTTTCAAATTAGCTCAGATACCGTTCCATAAACACAATATGTAATAGACAAGACCTACTCCTTGCTCAGTGAATTGGACTCAACACCCCCTATTCACGGCCCAAGAATATATCTGACTAGTAAGAATCTTAAACCTTATGTATTGATATCTCTCTGTAAGTGAGTCAAGTGGGTGTAAAGTGGCATAAACACAGCAGTGAAAAGCAGCTAAACCCCATTATAAAAATCAATTACTTTTAAAAACCTGTGAAAAAAAGACAGTGAAAGAGAGAGAAATTCTTACAAAATTCGTTTAGGGGCAGTTATGCTACCTGGATTGACCATATCTAGACCCACAGCTGATTGAGACATAAGGGTGGACACTCTTGGGGCTGAGAGGTTTGGTGAGGTTGGGTGAGGAAACGCAGACCCTTTAAAGTAATACTGCGTGGTACCCATCCCATGGGTCCCAAATCTCCAGGTTCAAGGGCATCTTCCTACATCGAAAACATGCATGAGAAACCCAGAAGATGGTACACCGTGTGATCGAGAAAGGTTTCTAAAACGCACCTCATTTCTCATCTCCTTGTGCTCGGGTCCGCCATTCCAGCCGCTTTTCTAGCAACCTCCCTCCTTGGAGAATCAGCACCTTTAACCTCCTGTTCCGTACAGGTTGCAATTTGTCCTGAGGATGAACGGGAAGAGGGGAAAACAATGAGAGACTAGCTCTAGGTGTTGGGACAGGCACAGGTCACTCTATTTTCCCATCAGGAAGAAGAATTAAGCACAGGCTCAGCCTGCCGCCCGAGACCAGAATAGGGCCTGAAGCAATCCTGCGCTTTTGCGGCCAGCTCCCAAGAAAGCGAGTTGAAAAATGGAGCTCAGGGACACTGCAATTCACAAACCTGCAGACTTATAAATGATCACTCTCGTCCACAAATATATTGAGGGAAGGCAACGAAGAGGATTTGAAAGCAAGGCAGAATTGCAGGAAACAGATTTCAGGAGGGAGATTCGAATCGCCTTTAAAGCACAGGAAAAGCGGCAAAACCTCGACAAGATGCCCTTGGCCAAAAAGGGCGTATGCGTTTTTTCCTGAATATATTCAGGAAAAAACGCATACGCCCTTTTTGGCCAACCAAGCAACCTGGAAAGGCAAATCAGCGCTACAAAGAAGTCTCGCTTCCCATCGGTCAAAAGGACCATGCTGAATAAAGTGTCAAAATCAGAAATGCAGGACAGGCCATGGAGAAACGGGAGCCTTGTTACGCTGATGGGCGGGATGTAAATTGCCAACAGCCACTCTGGAGAGGTGTACGGTGTGTCCTGAAACATCTAAAAAACTCAGCTTAGAGAACATAGGGCAGTTCCACTCATGGGCGTATAAAGTGGGAAAATTAAAAACCAGCAAGACACAGGCACCCCAAAGTTTAGGGCTGCTCTGTTGACAAGAACCTCCACTTCGTTATACCTTAAATATCCCAGGAAAGAGAAAAATGGATAAAGAAGTTGTGGTCCTTATGTACAATGGAATATCACTCAGCCAAGAAATCAACGTCATAAGGCTAGTAGCAGCATGATGAGTGGATTTAGGTACTACGATTCTAAGTGAAATAAATCACACAGAAAAAGACACTTATCATATGATATCACTTATAGAGGGAATGTAAAAACCGCTACCCTTTAACTGAATTACAAAACAGAACAGAGTCACACGTTTAGAAAACACACTATGGCTGCTTAACGGGAAAGGTGAGGTGGGGTGATGCATAAAACAAGGGTTTCAAATTAGCTCAGATACCGTTCCATAAACCCAATATGTAATAGACAAGACCTACTCCTTGCTCAGTGAATTGGACTCAACACCCCCTATTCAAGGCCCAAGAATATATCTGACTAGTAAGAATCTTAAAACCTATGTATTGATATCTCTCTGTAAGTGAGTCAAGTGGGTGTAAAGTGGCATAAACACAGCAGTGAAAAGCAGCTAAACCCCATTATAAAAATCAATTACTTTTAAAAACCTGTGAAAAAAAGACAGTGAAAGAGAGAGAAATTCTTACAAAATTCGTTTACGGGCAGTGATGCTACCTGGATTGACCATATCTAGACCCACAGCTGATTGAGACATAAGGGTGGACACTCTTGGGGCTGAGAGGTTTGGTGAGGTTGGGTGAGGAAACGCAGACCCTTTAAAGTAATACTGCGTGGTACCCATCCCATGGGTCCCAAATCTCCAGGTTCAAGGGCATCTTCCTACATCGAAAACATGCATGAGAAACCCAGAAGATGGTACACCGTGTGATCGAGAAAGGTTTCTAAAACGCACCTCATTTCTCATCTCCTTGTGCTCGGGTCCGCCATTCCAGCCGCTTTTCTAGCAACCTCCCTCCTTGGAGAATCAGCACCTTTAACCTCCTGTTCCGTACAGGTTGCAATTTGTCCTGAGGATGAACGGGAAGAGGGGAAAACAATGAGAGACTAGCTCTAGGTGTTGGGACAGGCACAGGTCACTCTATTTTCCCATCAGGAAGAAGAATTAAGCACAGGCTCAGCCTGCCGCCCGAGACCAGAATAGGGCCTGAAGCAATCCTGCGCTTTTGCGGCCAGCTCCCAAGAAAGCGAGTTGAAAAATGGAGCTCAGGGACACTGCAATTCACAAACCTGCAGACTTATAAATGATCACTCTCGTCCACAAATATATTGAGGGAAGGCAACGAAGAGGATTTGAAAGCAAGGCAGAATTGCAGGAAACAGATTTCAGGAGGGAGATTCGAATCGCCTTTAAAGCACAGGAAAAGCGGCAAAACCTCGACAAGATGCCCTTGGCCAAAAAGGGCGTATGCGTTTTTTCCTGAATATATTCAGGAAAAAACGCATACGCCCTTTTTGGCCAACCAAGCAACCTGGAAAGGCAAATCAGCGCTACAAAGAAGTCTCGCTTCCCATCGGTCAAAAGGACCATGCTGAATAAAGTGTCAAAATCAGAAATGCAGGACAGGCCATGGAGAAACGGGAGCCTTGCTACGCTGATGGGCGGGATGTAAATTGCCAACAGCCACTCTGGAGAGGTGTACGGTGTGTCCTGAAACATCTAAAAAACTCAGCTTAGAGAACATAGGGCAGTTCCACTCATGGGCGTATAAAGTGGGAAAATTAAAAACCAGCAAGACACAGGCACCCCAAAGTTTAGGGCTGCTCTGTTGACAAGAACCTCCACTTCGTTATACCTTAAATATCCCAGGAAAGAGAAAAATGGATAAAGAAGTTGTGGTCCTTATGTACAATGGAATATCACTCAGCCATGAAATCAACGTCATAAGGCTAGTAGCAGCATGATGAGTGGATTTAGGTACTACGATTCTAAGTGAAATAAATCACACAGAAAAAGACACTTATCATATGATATCACTTATAGAGGGAATGTAAAAACCGCTACCCTTGAACTGAATTACAAAACAGAACAGAGTCACACGTTTAGAAAACACACTATGGCTGCTTAACGGGAAAGGTGAGGTGGGGTGATGCATAAAACAAGGGTTTCAAATTAGCTCAGATACCGTTCCATAAACCCAATATGTAATAGACAAGACCTACTCCTTGCTCAGTGAATTGGACTCAACACCCCCTATTCAAGGCCCAAGAATATATCTGACTAGTAAGAATCTTAAAACCTATGTATTGATATCTCTCTGTAAGTGAGTCAAGTGGGTGTAAAGTGGCATAAACACAGCAGTGAAAAGCAGCTAAACCCCATTATAAAAATCAATTACTTTTAAAAACCTGTGAAAAAAAGACAGTGAAAGAGAGAGAAATTCTTACAAAATTCGTTTAGGGGCAGTGATGCTACCTGGATTGACCATATCTAGACCCACAGCTGATTGAGACATAAGGTTGGACACTCTTGGGGCTGAGAGGTTTGGTGAGGTTGGGTGAGGAAACGCAGACCCTTTAAAGTAATACTGCCTGGTACCCATCCCATGGGTCCCAAATCTCCAGGTTCAAGGGCATCTTCCTACATCGAAAACATGCATGAGAAACCCAGAAGATGGTACACCGTGTGATCGGGAAAGGTTTCTAAAACACACCTCATTTCTCATCTCCTTGTGCTCGGGTTCGCCATTCCAGCCGCTTTATTAACAATCTCCCTCCTTGGAGAATCAGCACCTTTAACCTCCTGTTCCGTACAGGTTGCAATTTGTCCTGAGGATGAACGGGAAGAGGGGAAAACAATGAGAGACTAGCTCTAGGTGTTGGGACAGGCACAGGTCACTCTATTTTCCCATCAGGAAGAAGAATTAAGCACAGGCTCAGCCTGCCGCCCGGAACCAGAATAGGGCCTGAAGCAATCCTGTGCTTTTGCGGCCAGCTCCCAAGAAAGCGAGTTGAAAAATGGAGCTCAGGGGCACTGCAATTCACAAACCTGCAGACTTATAAATGATCACTCTCGTCCACAAATATATTGAGGGAAGGCAACGAAGAGGATTTGAAAGCAAGGCAGAATTGCAGGAAACAGATTTCAGGAGGGAGATTCGAATCGCCTTTAAAGCACAGGAAAAGCAGCAAAACCTCGACAAGATGCCCTTGGCCAAAAAGGGCGTATGCGTTTTTTCCTGAATATATTCAGGAAAAAACGCATACGCCCTTTTTCGCCAACCAAGCAACCTGGAAAGGCAAATCAGCGCTACAAAGAAGTCTCGCTTCCCATCGGTCAAAAGGGCCATGCTGAATAAAGTGTCAAAATCAGAAATGCAGGACAGGCCATGGAGAAACGGGAGCCTTGCTACGCTGATGGGCGGGATGTAAATTGCCAACAGCCACTCTGGAGAAGTATACGGTGTGTCCTGAAACATCTAAAAAACTCAGCTTAGAGAGCATAGGGCACTTCCACTCATGGGCGTATAAAGTGGGAAAATTAAAAACCAGCAAGACACAGGCACCCCAACATTTAGCGCTGCTCTTTTGACAAGAACCTCCACTTCGTTACACCTTAAATATCCCAGGAAAGAGAAAAATGGATAAAGAAGTTGTGGTCCTTATGTACAATGGAATATCACTCAGCCATGAAATCAACGTCATAAGGCTAGTAGCAGCATGATGAGTGGATTTAGGTACGACGATTCTAAGTGAAATAAGTCACACAGAAAAAGACACTTATCATAAGATATCACTTATAGAGGGAATGTAAAAACCGCTACCCTTGAACTGAATTACAAAACAGAACAGAGTCACATGTTTAGAAAACACACTATGGCTGCTTAACGGGAAAGGTGAGGTGGGGTGATGCATAAAACAAGGGTTTCAAATTAGCTCAGATACCGTTCCATAAACCCAATATGTAATAGACAAGACCTACTCCTTGCTCAGTGAATTGGACTCAACACCCCCTATTCACGGCCCAAGAATATATCTGACTAGTAAGAATCTTAAAACCTATGTATTGATATCTCTCTGTAAGTGAGTCAAGTGGCTGTAAAGTGACATAAACACAGCAGTGAAAAGCAGCTAAACCCCATTATAAAAATCAATTACTTTTAAAAACCTGTGAAAAAAAGACAGTGAAAGAGAGAGAAATTCTTACAAAATTCGTTTAGGGGCAGTGATGCTACCTGGATTGACCATATCTAGACCCACAGCTGATTGAGACATAAGGGTGGACACTCTTGGGGCTGAGAGGTTTGCTGAGGTTGGGTGAGGAAACGCAGACCCTTTAAAGTAATATTGCCTGGTACACATCCCATGGGTCCCAAATCTCCAGGTTCAAGGGCATCTTCCTACATCGAAAACATGCATGAGAAACCCAGAAGATGGTACGCCGTGTGATCGGGAAAGGTTTCTAAAACGCACCTCATTTCTCATGTCCTTGTGCTCGGGTTCGCCATTCCAGCCGCTTTACTAACAATCTCCCTCTTTGGAGAATCAGCACCTTTAACCTCCTGTTCCGTACAGGTTGCAATTTGTCCTGAGGATGAACGGGAAGAGGGGAAAACAATGAGAGACTAGCTCTAGGTGTTGGGACAGGCACAGGTCACTCTATTTTCCCATCAGGAAGAAGAATTAAGCACAGGCTCAGCCTTCCGCCCGGGACCAGAATAGGGCCTGAAGCAATCCTGCGCTTTTGCGGCCAGCTCCCAAGAAAGCGAGTTGAAAAATGGAGCTCAGGGGCACTGCAATTCACAAACCTGCAGACTTATAAATGACCACTCTCGTCCACAAATATATTGAGGGAAGGCAACGAAGAGGATTTGAAAGCAAGGCAGAATTGCAGGAAACAGATTTCAGGAGGGAGATTCGAATCGCCTTTAAAGCACAGGAAAAGCGGCAAAACCTCGACAATGATGCCCTTGGCCAAAAAGGGCGTATGCGTTTTTTCCTGAATATATTCAGGAAAAAACGCATACGCCCTTTTTGGCCAAGCAAGCAACCTGGAAAGGCAAATCAGCGCTACAAAGAAGTCTCGCTTCCCATCGGTCAAAAGGTCCATGCTGAATAAAGTGTCAAAACCAGAAATGCAGGGCAGGCCATGGAGAAACGGGAGCCTTGCTACGCTGATGGGCGGGATGTAAATTGCCAACAGCCACTCTGGAGAAGTGTACGGTGTGTCCTGAAACATCTAAAAAACTCTGCTTAGAGAGCATAGGGCACTTCCACTCATGGGCGTATAAATTGGGAAAACTAAAAATCAGCAAGACACAGGCACCCCAACGTTTAGGGCTGCTCTGTTGACAAGAACCTCCACTTCGTTACACCTTAAATATCTCAGGATATAGAAAAATGGATAAATAAGTTGTGGTCCTTATGTACAATGGAATATCACTCAGCCATGAAATCAACGTCATAAGGCTAGTAGCAGCATGATGAGTGGATTTAGGTACGACGATTCTAAGTGAAATAAGTCACACAGAAAAAGACACTTATCATAAGATATCACTTATAGAGGGAATGTAAAAACCGCTACCCTTGAACTGAATTACAAAACAGAACAGAGTCACACGTTTAGAAAACACACTATGGCTGCTTAACGGGAAAGGTGAGGTAGAGTGATGCATAAAACAATGGTTTCAAATTAGCTCAGATACCGTTCCATAAACCCAATATGTAATAGACAAGACCTACTCCTTGCTCAGTGAATTGGACTCAACACCCCCTATTCACGGCCCAAGAATATATCTGACTAGTAAGAATCTTAAAACTTATGTATTGATATCTCTCTGTAAGTGAGTCAAGTGGGTGTAAAGTGGCATAAACACAGCAGTGAAAAGCAGCTAAACCCCATTATAAAAATCAATTACTTTTAAAAACCTGTGAAAAAAAGACAGTGAAAGAGAGAGAAATTCTTACAAAATTCGTTTAGGGGCAGTTATGCTACCTGGATTGACCATATCTAGACCCACAGCTGATTGAGACATAAGGGTGGACACTCTTGGGGCTGAGAGGTTTGGTGAGGTTGGGTGAGGAAACGCAGACCCTTTAAAGTAATACTGTGTGGTACCCATCCCATGGGTCCCAAATCTCCAGGTTCAAGGGCATCTTCCTACATCGAAAACATGCATGAGAAACCCAGAAGATGGTACACCGTGTGATCGAGAAAGGTTTCTAAAACGCACCTCATTTCTCATCTCCTTGTGCTCGGGTCCGCCATTCCAGCCGCTTTTCTAGCAACCTCCCTCCTTGGAGAATCAGCACCTTTAACCTCCTGTTCCGTACAGGTTGCAATTTGTCCTGAGGATGAACGGGAAGAGGGGAAAACAATGAGAGACTAGCTCTAGGTGTTGGGACAGGCACAGGTCACTCTATTTTCCCATCAGGAAGAAGAATTAAGCACAGGCTCAGCCTGCCGCCCGAGACCAGAATAGGGCCTGAAGCAATCCTGCGCTTTTGCGGCCAGCTCCCAAGAAAGCGAGTTGAAAAATGGAGCTCAGGGACACTGCAATTCACAAACCTGCAGACTTATAAATGATCACTCTCGTCCACAAATATATTGAGGGAAGGCAACGAAGAGGATTTGAAAGCAAGGCAGAATTGCAGGAAACAGATTTCAGGAGGGAGATTCGAATCGCCTTTAAAGCACAGGAAAAGCGGCAAAACCTCGACAAGATGCCCTTGGCCAAAAAGGGCATATGCGTTTTTTCCTGAATATATTCAGGAAAAAACGCATAAGCCCTTTTTGGCCAAGCAAGCAACCTGGAAAGGCAAATCAGCGCTACAAAGAAGTCTCGCTTCCCATCGGTCAAAAGGACCATGCTGAATAAAGTGTCAAAATCAGAAATGCAGGACAGGCCATGGAGAAACGGGAGCCTTGCTACGCTGATGGGCGGGATGTAAATTGCCAACAGCCACTCTGGAGAGGTGTACGGTGTGTCCTGAAACATCTAAAAAACTCAGCTTAGAGAGCATAGGGCAGTTCCACTCATGGGCGTATAAAGTGGGAAAATTAAAAACCAGCAAGACACAGGCACCCCAAAGTTTAGGGCTGCTCTGTTGACAAGAACCTCCACTTCGTTATACCTTAAATATCCCAGGAAAGAGAAAAATGGATAAAGAAGTTGTGGTCCTTATGTACAATGGAATATCACTCAGCCATGAAATCAACGTCATAAGGCTATTAGCAGCATGATGAGTGGATTTAGGTACTACGATTCTAAGTGAAATAAATCACACAGAAAAAGACACTTATCATAAGATATCACTTATAGAGGGAATGTAAAAACCGCTACCCTTGAACTGAATTACAAAACAGAACAGAGTCACACGTTTAGAAAACACACTATGGCTGCTTAACGGGAAAGGTGAGGTGGGGTGATGCATAAAACAAGGGTTTCAAATTAGCTCAGATACCGTTCCATAAACCCAATATGTAATAGACAAGACCTACTCCTTGCTCAGTGAATTGGACTCAACACCCTCTATTCAAGGCCCAAGAATATATCTGACAAGTAAGAATCATAAAACCTATGTATTGATACCTCTCTGTAAGTGAGTCAAGTGGGTGTAAAGTGGCATAAACACAGCAGTGAAAAGCAGCTAAACCCCATTATAAAAATCAATTACTTTTAAAAACCTGTGAAAAAAAGACAGTGAAAGAGAGAGAAATTCTTACAAAATTCGTTTAGGGGCAGTGATGCTACCTGGATTGACCATATCTAGACCCACAGCTGATTGAGACATAAGGTTGGACACTCTTGGGGCTGAGAGGTTTGGTGAGGTTGGGTGAGGAAACGCAGACCCTTTAAAGTAATACTGCCTGGTACCCATCCCATGGGTCCCAAATCTCCAGGTTCAAGGGCATCTTCCTACATCGAAAACATGCATGAGAAACCCAGAAGATGGTACACCGTGTGATCGGGAAAGGTTTCTAAAACACACCTCATTTCTCATCTCCTTGTGCTCGGGTTCGCCATTCCAGCCGCTTTATTAACAATCTCCCTCCTTGGAGAATCAGCACCTTTAACCTCCTGTTCCGTACAGGTTGCAATTTGTCCTGAGGATGAACGGGAAGAGGGGAAAACAATGAGAGACTAGCTCTAGGTGTTGGGACAGGCACAGGTCACTCTATTTTCCCATCAGGAAGAAGAATTAAGCACAGGCTCAGCCTGCCGCCCGGGACCAGAATAGGGCCTGAAGCAATCCTGCGCTTTTGCGGCCAGCTCCCAAGAAAGCGAGTTGAAAAATGGAGCTCAGGGGCACTGCAATTCACAAACCTGCAGACTTATAAATGATCACTCTCGTCCACAAATATATTGAGGGAAGGCAACGAAGAGGATTTGAAAGCAAGGCAGAATTGCAGGAAACAGATTTCAGGAGGGAGATTCGAATCGCCTTTAAAGCACAGGAAAAGCAGCAAAACCTCGACAAGATGCCCTTGGCCAAAAAGGGCGTATGCGTTTTTTCCTGAATATATTCAGGAAAAAACGCATACGCCCTTTTTGGCCAACCAAGCAACCTGGAAAGCCAAATCAGCGCTACAAAGAAGTCTCGCTTCCCATCGGTCAAAAGGGCCATGCTGAATAAAGTGTCAAAATCAGAAATGTAGGACAAGCCATGGATAAACGGGAGCCTTGCTACGCTGATGGGCGGGATGTAAATTGCCAACAGCCACTCTGGAGAAGTGTACGGTGTGTCCTGAAACATCTAAAAAACTCAGCTTAGAGAGCATAGGGCAGTTCCACTCATGGGCGTATAAATTGGGAAAACTAAAAATAAGCAAGACACAGGCACCCCAACATTAAGGGCTGCTCTGTTGACAAGAACCTCCACTTCGTTACACCTTAAATATCTCAGGAAAGAGAAAAATGGATAAAGAAGTTGTGGTCCTTATGTACAATGGAATATCACTCAGCCATGAAATCAACGTCATAAGGCTAGTAGCAGCATGATGAGTGGATTTAGGTACGACGATTCTAAATGAAATAAGTCACACAGAAAAAGACACTTATCATAACATATCACTTATAGAGGGAATGTAAAAACCGCTACCCTTGAACTGAATTACAAAACACAACAGAGTCACACGTTTAGAAAACACACTATGGCTGCTTAACGGGAAAGGTGAGGTGGGGTGATGCATAAAACAAGGGTTTCAAATTAGCTCAGATACCGTTCCATAAACCCAATATGTAATAGACAAGACCTACTCCTTGCTCAGTGAATTGGACTCAACACCCCCTATTCAAGGCCCAAGAATATATCTGACTAGTAAGAATCATAAAACCTATGTATTGATACCTCTCTGTAAGTGAGTCAAGTGGGTGTAACGTGGCATAAACACAGCAGTGAAAAGCAGCTAAACCCCATTATAAAAATCAATTACTTTTAAAAACCTGTGAAAAAAAGACAGTGAAAGAGAGAGAAATTCTTACAAAATTCGTTTAGGGGCAGTGATGCTACCTGGATTGACCATATCTAGACCCACAGCTGATTGAGACATAAGGTTGGACACTCTTGGGGCTGAGAGGTTTGGTGAGGTTGGGTGAGGAAACGCAGACCCTTTAAAGTAATACTGCCTGGTACCCATCCCATGGGTCCCAAATCTCCAGGTTCAAGGGCATCTTCCTACATCGAAAACATGCATGAGAAACCCAGAAGATGGTACACCGTGTGATCGGGAAAGGTTTCTAAAACACACCTCATTTCTCATCTCCTTGTGCTCGGGTTCGCCATTCCAGCCGCTTTATTAACAATCTCCCTCCTTGGAGAATCAGCACCTTTAACCTCCTGTTCCGTACAGGTTGCAATTTGTCCTGAGGATGAACGGGAAGAGGGGAAAACAATGAGAGACTAGCTCTAGGTGTTGGGACAGGCACAGGTCACTCTATTTTCCCATCAGGAAGAAGAATTAAGCACAGGCTCAGCCTGCCGCCCGGGACCAGAATAGGGCCTGAAGCAATCCTGCGCTTTTGCGGCCAGCTCCCAAGAAAGCGAGTTGAAAAATGGAGCTCAGGGGCACTGCAATTCACAAACCTGCAGACTTATAAATGATCACTCTCGTCCACAAATATATTGAGGGAAGGCAACGAAGAGGATTTGAAAGCAAGGCAGAATTGCAGGAAACAGATTTCAGGAGGGAGATTCGAATCGCCTTTAAAGCACAGGAAAAGCAGCAAAACCTCGACAAGATGCCCTTGGCCAAAAAGGGCGTATGCGTTTTTTCCTGAATATATTCAGGAAAAAACGCATACGCCCTTTTTGGCCAACCAAGCAACCTGGAAAGCCAAATCAGCGCTACAAAGAAGTCTCGCTTCCCATCGGTCAAAAGGGCCATGCTGAATAAAGTGTCAAAATCAGAAATGTAGGACAGGCCATGGATAAACGGGAGCCTTGCTACGCTGATGGGCGGGATGTAAATTGCCAACAGCCACTCTGGAGAAGTGTACGGTGTGTCCTGAAACATCTAAAAAACTCAGCTTAGAGAGCATAGGGCAGTTCCACTCATGGGCGTATAAATTGGGAAAACTAAAAATAAGCAAGACACAGGCACCCCAACGTTAAGGGCTGCTCTGTTGACAAGAACCTCCACTTCGTTACACCTTAAATATCTCAGGAAAGAGAAAAATGGATAAAGAAGTTGTGGTCCTTATGTACAATGGACTATCACTCAGCCATGAAATCAACGTCATAAGGCTAGTAGCAGCATGATGAGTGGATTTAGGTACGACGATTCTAAGTGAAATAAGTCACACAGAAAAAGACACTTATCATAAGATATCACTTATAGAGGGAATGTAAAAACCGCTACCCTTGAACTTAATTACAAAACAGAACAGAGTCACACTTTTAGAAAACACACTATGGCTGCTTAACGGGAAAGGTGAGGTGGGGTGATGCATAAAACAAGGGTTTCAAATTAGCTCAGATACCGTTCCATAAACCCAATATGTAATAGACAAGACCTACTCCTTGCTCAGTGAATTGGACTCAAAACCCCCTATTCACGGCCCAAGAATATATCTGACTAGTAAGAATCTTAAAACCTATGTATTGATATCTCTCTGTAAGTGAGTCATGTGGGTGTAAAGTGGCATAAACACAGCAGTGAAAAGCAGCTAAACCCCATTATAAAAATCAATTACTTTTAAAAACCTGTGAAAAAAAGACAGTGAAAGAGAGAGAAATTCTTACAAAATTCGTTTAGGGGCAGTTATGCTACCTGGATTGACCATATCTAGACCCACAGCTGATTGAGACATAAGGGTGGACACTCTTGGGGCTGATAAGTTTCGTGAGGTTGGGTGAGGAAACGCAGACCCTTTAAAGTAATACTGCGTGGTACCCATCCCATGGGTTCCAAATCTCCAGGTTCAAGGGCATCTTCCTACATCGAAAACATGCATGAGAAACCCAGAAGATGGTACACCGTGTGATCGAGAAAGGTTTCTAAAACGCTCGTCATTTCTCATCTCCTTGTGCTCGGGTCCGCCATTCCAGCCGCTTTACTAGCAACCTCCCTCCTTGGAGAATCATCACCTTTAACCTCCTGTTCCGTACAGGTTGCAATTTGTCCTGAGGATGAACGGGAAGAGGGGAAAACAATGAGAGACTAGCTCTAGGTGTTGGGACAGGCACAGGTCACTCTATTTTCCCATCAGGAAGAAGAATTAAGCACAGGCTCAGCCTGCCGCCCGGGACCACAATAGGGCCTGAAACAATCCTGCGCTTTTGCGGCCAGATCCCAAGAAAGCGAGTTGAAAAATGGAGCTCAGGGACACTACAATTCACAAACCTGCAGACTTCTAAATGATCACTCTCGTCCACAAATATATTGAGGGAAGGCAACGAAGAGGATTTGAAAGCAAGGCAGAATTGCAGGAAACAGATTTCAGGAGGGAGATTCGAATCGCCTTTAAAGCACAGGAAAAGCGGCAAAACCTCGACAAGATGCCCTTGGCCAAAAAGGGCGTATGCGTTTTTTCCTGAATATATTCAGGAAAAAACGCATACGCCCTTTTTGGGCAACCAAGCAACCTGGAAAGGCAAATCAGCGCTACAAAGAAGTCTCGCTTCCCATCGGTCAAAAGGGCCATGCTGAATAAAGTGTCAAAATCAGAAATGCAGGACAGGCCATGGAGAAACGGGAGCCTTGCTACGCTGATGGGCGGGATGTAAATTGCCAACAGCCACTCTGGAGAAGTGTACGGTGTGTCCTGAAACATCTAAAAAACTCAGCTTAGAGAGCATAGGGCACTTCCACTCATGGGCGTATAAAGTGGGAAAATTAAAAACCAGCAAGACACAGGCACCCCAAAGTTTAGGGCTGCTCTGTTGACAAGAACCTCCACTTCGTTACACCTTAAATATCCCAGGAAAGAGAAAAATGGATAAAGAAGTTGTGGTCCTTATGTACAATGGAATATCACTCAGCCATGAAATCAACGTCATAAGGCTAATAGCAGCATGATGAGTGGATTTAGGTACTACGATTCTAAGTGAAATAAGTCACACAGAAAAAGACACTTATCATAAGATATCACTTATAGAGGGAATGTAAAAACCGCTACCCTTGAACTGAATTACAAAACAGAACAGAGTCACACGTTTAGAAAACACACTATGGCTGCTTAACGGGAAAGGTGAGGTGGGGTGATGCATAAAGCAAGGGTTTCAAATTAGCTCAGATACCGTTCCATAAACCCAATATGTAATAGACAAGACCTACTCCTTGCTCAGTGAATTGGACTCAACACCCCCTATTCACGGCCCAAGAATATATCTGACTAGTAAGAATCTTAAAACCTATGTATTGATATCTCTCTGTAAATGAGTCAAGTGAGTGTAAAGTGACATAAACACAGCAGTAAAAAGCAGCTAAACCCCAATATAAAAATCAATTACTTTTAAAAACCTGTGAAAAAAAGACAGTGAAAGAGAGAGAAATTCTTACAAAATTCGTTTAGGGGCAGTGATGCTACCTGGATTGACCATATCTAGACCCACAGCTGATTGAGACATAAGGGTGGACACTCTTGGGGCTGAGAGGTTTGCTGAGGTTGGGGGACGAAACGCAGACCCTTTAAAGTAATATTGCCTGGTACCCATCCCATGGGTCCCAAATCTCCAGGTTCAAGGGCATCTTCCTACATCGAAAACATGCATGAGAAACCCAGAAGATGGCACACTGTGTGATCGGGAAAGGTTTCTAAAACGCACCTCATTTCTCATCTCCTTGTGCTCGAATTCGCCATTCCAGCTGCTTTACTAGCAGTCTCCCTCATTGGAGAATCAGCACCTTTAACCTCCTGTTCCGTACAGGTTGCAATTTGTCCGGAGGATGAACAGGAAAAGGGGGAAACAATGAGAGTCTAGCTCTAGGTGTTGGGACAGGCACAGGTCACTCTATTTTCCCATCAGGAAGAAGAATTAAGCACAGGCTCAGCCTTCCGCCCGGAACCAGAATAGGGCCTGAAGCAATCCTGCGCTTTTGCGGCCAGCTCCCAAGAAAGCGAGTTGAAAAATGGAGCTCAGGGGCACTGCAATTCACAAACCTGCAGACTTATAAATGACCACTCTCGTCCACAAATATATTGAGGGAAGGCAACGAAGAGGATTTGAAAGCAAGGCAGAATTGCAGGAAACAGATTTCAGGAGGGAGATTCGAATCGCCTTTAAAGCACAGGAAAAGCAGCAAAACCTCGACAATGATGCCCTTGGCCAAAAAGGGCGTATGCGTTTTTTCCTGAATATATTCAGGAGAAAACGCATACGCCCTTTTTGGCCAAGCAAGCCACCTGGAAAGGCAAATCAGCGCTACAAAGAAGTCTCGCTTCCCATCGGTCAAAAGGGCCATGCTGAATAAAGTGTCAAAACCAGAAATGCAGGGCAGGCCTTGGAGAAACGGGAGCCTTGCTACGCTGATGGGCGGGATGTAAATTGCCAACAGCCACTCTGGAGAAGTGTACGGTGTGTCCTGAAACATCTAAAAAACTCTGCTTAGAGAGCATAGGGCACTTCCACTCATGGGCGTATAAATCGGGAAAACTAAAAATCAGCAAGACACAGGCACCCCAACGTTTAGGGCTGCTCTGTTGACAAGAACCTCCACTTCGTTACACCTGAAATATCCCAGGAAAGAGAAATATGGATAAAGAAGTTGTGGTACTTATGTACAATGGAATATCACTCAGCCATGAAATCAACGTCATAAGGCTAATAGCAGCATGATGAGTGGATTTAGGTACTACGATTCTAAGTGAAATAAGTCACACAGAAAAAGACACTTATCATAAGATATCACTTATAGAGGGAATGTAAAAACCGCTACCCTTGAACTGAATTACAAAACAGAACAGAGTCACACGTTTAGAAAACACACTATGGCTGCTTAACGGGAAAGGTGAGGTGGGGTGATGCATAAAGCAAGGGTTTCAAATTAGCTCAGATATCGTTCCATAAACCCAATATGTAATAGACAAGACCTACTCCTTGCTCAGTGAATTGGACTCAACACCCCCTATTCACGGCCCAAGAATATTTCTGACTAGTAAGAATCTTAAAACCTATGTATTGATATCTCTCTGTAAGTGAGTCAAGTGGGTGTAAAGTGACATAAACACAGCAGTAAAAAGCAGCTAAACACCAATATAAAAATCAATTACTTTTAAAAACCTGTGAAAAAAAGACAGTGAAAGAGAGAGAAATTCTTACAAAATTCGTTTAGGGGCAGTTATGCTACCTGGATTGACCAAATCTAGACCCACAGCTGATTGAGACATAAGGGTGGACACTCTTGGGGCTGAGAGGTTTGCTGAGGTTGGGTGAGGAAACGCAGACCCTTTAAAGTAATACTGCGTGGTACCCATCCCATGGGTCCCAAATCTCCAGGTTCAAGGGCATCTTCCTATATCGAAAACATGCATGAGAAACCCAGAAGATGGTACACCGTGTGATCGAGAAAGGTTTCTAAAACGCACCTCATTTCTCATCTCCTTGTGCTCGGGTCCGCCATTCCAGCCGCTTTACTAGCAACCTCACTCCTTGGAGAATCATCACCTTTAACCTCCTGTTCCGTACAGGTTGCAATTTGTCCTGAGGATGAACGGGAAGAGGGGAAAACAATGAGAGACTAGCTCTAGGTGTTGGGACCGGCACAGGTCACTCTATTTTCCCATCAGGAAGAAGAATTAAGCACAGGCTCAGCCTGCCGCCCGGAACCAGAATAGGGCCTGAAGCAATCCTGCGCTTTTGCGGCCAGCTCCCAAGAAAGCGAGTTGAAAAATGGAGCTCAGGGGCACTGCAATTCACAAACCTGCAGACTTATAAATGATCACTCTCGTCCACAAATATATTGAGGGAAGGCAACGAAGAGGATTTGAAAGCAAGGCAGAATTGCAGGAAACAGATTTCAGGAGGGAGATTCGAATCGCCTTTAAAGCACAGGAAAAGCGGCAAAACCTCGACAAGATGCCCTTGGCCAAAAAGGGCGTATGCGTTTTTTCCTGAATATATTCAGGAAAAAACGCATACGCCCTTTTTGGCCAACCAAGCAACCTGGAAAGGCAAATCAGCGCTACAAAGAAGTCTCGCTTCCCATCGGTCAAAAGGGCCATGCTGAATAAAGTGTCAAAATCAGAAATGCAGGACAGGCCATGGAGAAACGGGAGCCTTGCTACGCTGATGGGCGGGATGTAAATTGCCAACAGCCACTCTGGAGAAGTATATGGTGTGTCCTGAAACATCTAAAAAACTCAGCTTAGAGAGCATAGGGCACTTCCACTCATGGGCGTATAAACTGGGAAAATTAAAAACCAGCAAGACACAGGCACCCCAACATTTAGCGCTGCTCTGTTGACAAGAACCTCCACTTCGTTACACCTTAAATATCCCAGGAAAGAGAAAAATGGATAAAGAAGTTGTGGTCCTTATGTACAATGGAATATCACTCAGCCATGAAATCAACGTCATAAGGCTAATAGCAGCATGATGAGTGGATTTAGGTACTACGATTCTAAGTGAAATAAGTCACACAGAAAAAGACACTTATCATAAGATATCACTTATAGAGGGAATGTAAAAACCGCTACCCTTGAACTGAATTACAAAACAGAACAGAGTCACACGTTTAGAAAACACACTATGGCTGCTTAACGGGAAAGGTGAGGTGGGGTGATGCATAAAACAAGGGTTTCAAATTAGCTCAGATACCGTTCCATAAACCCAATATGTAATAGACAAGACCTACTCCTTGCTCAGTGAATTGGACTCAACACCCCCTATTCACGGCCCAAGAATATATCTGACTAGTAAGAATCTTAAAACCTATGTATTGATATCTCTTTGTAAGTGAGTCAAGTGGGTGTAAAGTGGCATAAACACAGCAGTGAAAAGCTGCTAAACCCCATTATAAAAATCAATTACTTTTAAAAACCTGTTAAAAAAAGACAGTGAAAGAGAGAGAAATTCTTACAAAATTCGTTTAGGGGCAGTGATGCTACCTGGATTGACCATATCTAGACCCACAGCTGATTGAGACATAAGGGTGGACACTCTTGGGGCTGAGAGGTTTGCTGAGGTTGGGTGAGGAAACGCAGACCCTTTAAAGTAATATTGCCTGGTACCCATCCCATGGGTCCCAAATCTCCAGGTTCAAGGGCATCTTCGTACATCGAAAACATGCATGAGAAACCCAGAAGATGGCACACTGTGTGATCGGGAAAGGTTTATAAAACGCACCTCATTTCTCATCTCCTTGTGCTCGAATTCGCCATTCCAGCTGCTTTACTAGCAGTCTCCCTCATTGGAGAATCAGCACCTTTAACCTCCTGTTCCGTACAGGTTGCAATTTGTCCTGAGGATGAACGGGAAAAGGGGGAAACAATGAGAGTCTAGCTCTAGGTGTTGGGACAGGCACAGGTCACTCTATTTTCCCATCAGGAAGAAGAATTAAGCACAGGCTCAGCCTGCCGCCCGGAACCAGAATAGGGCCTGAAGCAATCCTGCGCTTTTGCGGCCAGCTCCCAAGAAAGCGAGTTGAAAAATGGAGCTCAGGGGCACTGCAATTCACAAACCTGCAGACTTATAAATGACCACTCTCGTCCACAAATATATTGAGGGAAGGCAACGAAGAGGATTTGAAAGCAAGGCAGAATTGCAGGAAACAGATTTCAGGAGGGAGATTCGAATCGCCTTTAAAGCACAGGAAAAGCGGCAAAACCTCGACAATGATGCCCTTGGCCAAAAAGGGCGTATGCGTTTTTTCCTGAATATATTCAGGAAAAAACGCATACGCCCTTTTTGGCCAACCAAGCAACCTGGAAAGGCAAATCAGCGCTACAAAGAAGTCTCGCTCCCCATCGGTCAAAAGGACCATGCTGAATAAAGTGTCAAAACCAGAAATGCAGGGCAGGGCATGGAGAAACGGGAGCCTTGCTACGCTGATGGGCGGGATGTAAATTGCCAACAGCCACTCTGGAGAAGTATACGGTGTGTCCTGAAACATCTAAAAAACTCAGCTTAGAGAGCATAGGGCACTTCCACTCATGGGCGAATAAAGTGGGAAAATTAAAAACCAGCAAGACACAGGCACCCCAACATTTAGCGCTGCTCTGTTGACAAGAACCTCCACTTCGTTACACCTTAAATATCCCAGGAAAGAGAAAAATGGATAAAGAAGTTGTGGTCCTTATGTACAATGGAATATCACTCAGCCATGAAATCAACGTCATAAGGCTAATAGCAGCATGATGAGTGGATTTAGGTACTACGATTCTAAGTGAAATAAGTCACACAGAAAAAGACACTTATCATAAGATATCACTTATAGAGGGAATGTAAAAACCGCTACCCTTGAACTGAATTACAAAACAGAACAGAGTCACACGTTTAGAAAACACCCTATGGCTGCTTAACGGGAAAGGTGAGGTGGGGTGATGCATAAAACAAGGGTTTCAAATTAGCTCAGATACCGTTCCATAAACCCAATATGTAATAGACAAGACCTACTCCTTGCTCAGTGAATTGGACTCAACACCCCCTATTCACGGCCCAAGAATATATCTGACTAGTAAGAATCTTAAAACCTATGTATTGATATCTCTTTGTAAGTGAGTCAAGTGGGTGTAAAGTGGCATAAACACAGCAGTGAAAAGCAGCTAAACCCCATTATAAAAATCAATTACTTTTAAAAACCTGTTAAAAAAAGACAGTGAAAGAGAGAGAAATTCTTACAAAATTCGTTTAGGGGCAGTGATGCTACCTGGATTGACCATATCTAGACCCACAGCTGATTGAGACATAAGGGTGGACACTCTTGGGGCTGAGAGGTTTGCTGAGGTTGGGTGAGGAAACGCAGACCCTTTAAAGTAATATTGCCTGGTACCCATCCCATGGGTCCCAAATCTCCAGGTTCAAGGGCATCTTCGTACATCGAAAACATGCATGAGAAACCCAGAAGATGGCACACTGTGTGATCGGGAAAGGTTTCTAAAACGCACCTCATTTCTCATCTCCTTGTGCTCGAATTCGCCATTCCAGCTGCTTTACTAGCAGTCTCCCTCATTGGAGAATCAGCACCTTTAACCTCCTGTTCCGTACAGGTTGCAATTTGTCCTGAGGATGAACGGGAAAAGGGGGAAACAATGAGAGTCTAGCTCTAGGTGTTGGGACAGGCACAGGTCACTCTATTTTCCCATCAGGAAGAAGAATTAAGCACAGGCTCAGCCTGCCGCCCGGAACCAGAATAGGGCCTGAAGCAATCCGGCGCTTTTGCGGCCAGCTCCCAAGAAAGCGAGTTGAAAAATGGAGCTCAGGGGCACTGCAATTCACAAACCTGCAGACTTATAAATGACCACTCTCGTCCACAAATATATTGAGGGAAGGCAACGAAGAGGATTTGAAAGCAAGGCAGAATTGCAGGAAACAGATTTCAGGAGGGAGATTCGAATCGCCTTTAAAGCACAGGAAAAGCGGCAAAACCTCGACAATGATGCCCTTGGCCAAAAAGGGCGTATGCGTTTTTTCCTGAATATATTCTGGAAAAAACGCATACGCCCTTTTTGGCCAACCAAGCAACCTGGAAAGGCAAATCAGCGCTACAAAGAAGTCTCGCTTCCCATCGGTCAAAAGGGCCATGCTGAATAAAGTGTCAAAACCAGAAATGCAGGGCAGGGCATGGAGAAACGGGAGCCTTGCTACGCTGATGGGCGGGATGTAAATTGCCAACAGCCACTCTGGAGAAGTATACGGTGTGTCCTGAAACATCTAAAAAACTCAGCTTAGAGAGCATAGGGCACTTCCACTCATGGGCGAATAAAGTGGGAAAATTAAAAACCAGCAAGACACAGGCACCCCAACATTTAGCGCTGCTCTGTTGACAAGAACCTCCACTTCGTTACACCTTAAATATCCCAGGAAAGAGAAAAATGGATAAAGAAGTTGTGGTCCTTATTTACAATGGAATATCACTCAGCCATGAAATCAACGTCATAAGGCTAATAGCAGCATGATGAGTGGATTTAGGTACTACGATTCTAAGTGAAATAAGTCACACAGAAAAAGACACTTATCATAAGATATCACTTATAGAGGGAATGTAAAAACCGCTACCCTTGAACTGAATTACAAAACAGAACAGAGTCACACGTTTAGAAAACACACTATGGCTGCTTAACGGGAAAGGTGAGGTGGGGTGATGCATAAAACAAGGGTTTCAAATTAGCTAAGATACCGTTCCATAAACCCAATATGTAATAGACAAGACCTACTCCTTGCTCAGTGAATTGGACTCAACACCCCCTATTCACGGCCCAAGAATATATCTGACTAGTAAGAATCTTAAAACCTATGTATTGATATCTCTTTGTAAGTGAGTCAAGTGGGTGTAAAGTGGCATAAACACAGCAGTGAAAAGCAGCTAAACCCCATTATAAAAATCAATTACTTTTAAAAACCTGTGAAAAAAAGACAGTGAAAGAGAGAGAAATTCTTACAAAATTCGTTTAGGGGCAGTTATGCTACCTGGATTGACCATATCTAGACCCAAAGCTGATTGAGACATAAGGGTGGACACTCTTGGGGCTGAGAGGTTTGGTGAGGTTGGGTGAGCAAACGCAGATCCTTTAAAGTAATACTGCGTGGTACCCATCCCATGGGTCCCAAATCTCCAGGTTCAAGGGCATCTTCCTACATCGAAAACATGCATGAGAAACCCAGAAGATGGTACACTGTGTGATCGGGAAAGGTTTTTAAAACGCACCTCATTTCTCATGTCCTTGTGCTCGGGTTCGCCATTCCAGCCGCTTTACTAAAAATCTCCCTCCTTGGAGAATCAGCACCTTTAACCTCCTGTTCCGTACAGGTTGTAATTTGTTCTGAGGATGAACGGGAAGAGGGGAAAACAATGAGAGACTAGCTCTAGGTGTTGGGACAGGCACAGGTCACTCTATTTTCCCATCAGGAAGAAGAATTAACCACAGGCTCAGCCTGCCGCCAGGGACCAGAATAGGGCCTGAAGCAATCCTGCGCTTTTGCGGCCAGCTCCCAAGAAAGCGAGTTGAAAAATGGAGCTCAGGGGCACTGCAATTCACAAACCTGCAGACTTATAAATGATCACTCTCGTCCACAAATATATTGAGGGACGGCAACGAAGAGGATTTGAAAGCAAGGCAGAATTGCAGGAAACAGATTTCAGGAGGGAGATTCGAATCGCCTTTAAAGCACAGGAAAAGCGGCAAAACCTCGACAATGATGCCCTTGGCCAAAAAGGGCGTATGCGTTTTTTCCTGAATATATTCAGGAAAAAACGCATACGCCCTTTTTGGCCAACCAAGCAACCTGGAAAGACAAATCAGCGCTACAAAGAAGTCTCGCTTCCCATCGGTCAAAAGGGCCATGCTGAATAAAGTGTCAAAACCAGAAATGCAGGGCAGGCCATGAGGAAACGGGAGCCTTGCTACGATGATGGGAGGGATGTAAATTGCCAACAGCCACTCTGGAGAAGTGTACGGTGTGTCCTGAAACATCTAAAAAACTCAGCTTAGAGAGCATAGGGCAGTTCCACTCATGGGCGTATAAATTGGGAAAACTAAAAATCAGCAAGACACAGGTACCCCAACGTTTAGGGCTGCTCTTTTGACAAGAACCTCCACTTCGTTACACCTTAAATATCTCAGGAAAGAGAAAAATGGATAAAGAAGTTGTGGTCCTTATGTACAATGGAATATCACTCAGCCATGAAATCAACGTCATAAGGCTAGTAGCAGCATGATGAGTGGATTTAGGTACGACGATTCTAAATGAAATAAGTCACACAGAAAAAGACACTTATCATAAGATATCACTTATAGAGGGAATGTAAAAACCGCTACCCTTGAACTGAATTACAAAACAGAACAGAGTCACACGTTTAGAAAACACCCTATGGCTGCTTAACGGGAAAGGTGAGGTGGGGTGATGCATAAAACAAGGGTTTCAAATTAGCTCAGATACCGTTCCATAAACCCAATATGTAATAGACAAGACCTACTCCTTGCTCAGTGAATTGGACTCAACACCCCCTATTCACGGCCCAAGAATATATCTGACTAGTAAGAATCTTAAAACCTATGTATTGATATCTCTCTGTAAGTGAATCAAGTGGGTGTAACGTGGCATAAACACAGCAGTGAAAAGCAGCTAAACCCCATTATAAAAATCAATTACTTTTAAAAACCTGTGAAAAAAAGACAGTGAAAGAGAGAGAAATTCTTACAAAATTCGTTTAGGGGCAGTGATGCTACCTGGATTGACCATATCTAGACCCACAGCTGATTGAGACATAAGGGTGGACACTCTTGGGGCTGAGAGGTTTGCTGAGGTTGGGTGAGGAAACGCAGACCCTTTAAAGTAATATTGCCTGGTACCCATCCCATGGGTCCCAAATCTCCAGGTTCAAGGGCATCTTCCTACATCGAAAACATGCATGAGAAACCCAGAAGATGGCACACTGTGTGATCGGGAAAGGTTTCTAAAACGCACCTCATTTCTCATCTCCTTGTGCTCGAATTCGCCATTCCAGCTGCTTTACTAGCAGTCTCCCTCATTGGAGAATCAGCACCTTTAACCTCCTGTTCCGTACAGGTTGCAATTTGTCCTGAGGATGAACGGGAAGAGGGGAAAACAATGAGAGACTAGCTCTAGGTGTTGGGACAGGCACAGGTCACTCTATTTTCCCATCAGGAAGAAGAATTAAGCACAGGCTCAGCCTGCCACCCGGGACCAGAATAGGGCCTGAAGCAATCCTGCGCTTTTGCGGCCAGCTCCCAAGAAAGCGAGTTGAAAAATGGAGCTCAGGGGCACTGCAATTCACAAACCTGCAGACTTATAAATGATCACTCTCGTCCACAAATATATTGAGGGACGGCAACGAAGAGGATTTGAAAGCAAGGCAGAATTGCAGGAAACAGATTTCAGGAGGGAGATTCGAATCGCCTTTAAAGCACAGGAAAAGCGGCAAAACCTCGACAATGATGCCCTTGGCCAAAAAGGGCGTATGCGTTTTTTCCTGAATATATTCAGGAAAAAACGCATACGCCCTTTTTGGCCAACCAAGCAACCTGGAAAGGCAAATCAGCGCTACAAAGAAGTCTCGCTTCCCATCGGTCAAAAGGGCCATGCTGAATAAAGTGTCAAAATCAGAAATGCAGGACAGGCCATGGAGAAACGGGAGCCTTGCTACGCTGATGGGCGGGATGTAAATTGCCAACAGCCACTCTGGAGAAGTGTACGGTGTGTCCTGAAACATCTAAAAAACTCAGCTTAGAGAGCATAGGGCACTTCCACTCATGGGCGTATAAAGTGGGAAAATTAAAAACCAGCAAGACACAGGCACCCCAACATTTAGGGCTGCTCTGTTGACAAGAACCTCCACTTCGTTACACCTTAAATATCTCAGGAAAGAGAAAAATGGATAAAGAAGTTGTGGTCCTTATGTACAATGGAATATCACTCAGCCATGAAATCAACGTCATAAGGCTAATAGCAGCATGATGAGTGGATTTAGGTACTACGATTCTAAGTGAAATTAGTCACACAGAAAAAGACACTTATCATAAGATATCACTTATAGAGGGAATGTAAAAACCGCTACCCTTGAACTGAATTACAAAACAGAACAGAGTCACACGTTTAGAAAACACACTATGGCTGCTTAACGGGAAAGGTGAGGTGGGGTGATGCATAAAGCAAGGGTTTCAAATTAGCTCAGATACCGTTCCATAAACCCAATATGTAATAGACAAGACCTACTCCTTGCTCAGTGAATTGGACTCAACACCCCCTATTCACGGCCCAAGAATATATCTCACTAGTAAGAATCTTAAAACCTATGTATTGATATCTCTCTGTAAGTGAGTCAAGTGCGTGTAAAGTGACATAAACACAGCAGTAAAAAGCAGCTAAACCCCATTATAAAAATCAATTACTTTTAAAAACCTGTGAAAAAAAGACAGTGAAAGAGAGAGAAATTCTTACAAAATTCGTTTAGGGGCAGTGATGCTACCTGGATTGACCATATCTAGACCCACAGCTGATTGAGACATAAGGGTGGACACTCTTGGGGCTGAGAGGTTTGCTGAGGTTGGGTGAGGAAACGCAGACCCTTTAAAGTAATATTGCCTGGTACCCATCCCATGGGTCCCAAATCTCCAGGTTCAAGGGCATCTTCCTACATCGAAAACATGCATGAGAAACCCAGAAGATGGTACACCGTGTGATCGAGAAAGGTTTCTAAAACGCACCTCATTTCTCATCTCCTTGTGCTCGGGTCCGCCATTCCAGCCGCTTTTCTAGCAACCTCCCTCCTTGGAGAATCAGCACCTTTAACCTCCTGTTCCGTACAGGTTGCAATTTGTCCTGAGGATGAACGGGAAGAGGGGAAAACAATGAGAGACTAGCTCTAGGTGTTGGGACAGGCACAGGTCACTCTATTTTCCCATCAGGAAGAAGAATTAAGCACAGGCTCAGCCTGCCGCCCGAGACCAGAATAGGGCCTGAAGCAATCCTGCGCTTTTGCGGCCAGCTCCCAAGAAAGCGAGTTGAAAAATGGAGCTCAGGGACACTGCAATTCACAAACCTGCAGACTTATAAATGATCACTCTCGTCCACAAATATATTGAGGGAAGGCAACGAAGAGGATTTGAAAGCAAGGCAGAATTGCAGGAAACAGATTTCAGGAGGGAGATTCGAATCGCCTTTAAAGCACAGGAAAAGCGGCAAAACCTCGACAAGATGCCCTTGGCCAAAAAGGGCGTATGCGTTTTTTCCTGAATATATTCAGGAAAAAACGCATACGCCCTTTTTGGCCAACCAAGCAACCTGGAAAGGCAAATCAGCGCTACAAAGAAGTCTCGCTTCCCATCGGTCAAAAGGGCCATGCTGAATAAAGTGTCAAAATCAGAAATGCAGGACAGGCCATGGAGAAACGGGAGCCTTGCTACGCTGATGGGCGGGATGTAAATTGCCAACAGCCACTCTGGAGAAGTGTACGGTGTGTCCTGAAACATTTAAAAAACTCAGCTTAGAGAGCATAGGGCACTTCCACTCATGGGCGTATAAAGTGGGAAAATTAAAAACCAGCAAGACACAGGCACCCCAACATTTAGGGCTGCTCTGTTGACAAGAACCTCCACTTCGTTACACCTTAAATATCTCAGGAAAGAGAAAAATGGATAAAGAAGTTGTGGTCCTTATGTACAATGGAATATCACTCAGCCATGAAATCAACGTCATAAGGCTAATAGCAGCATGATGAGTGGATTTAGGTACTACGATTCTAAGTGAAATTAGTCACACAGAAAAAGACACTTATCATAAGATATCACTTATAGAGGGAATGTAAAAACCGCTACCCTTGAACTGAATTACAAAACAGAACAGAGTCACACGTTTAGAAAACACACTATGGCTGCTTAACGGGAAAGGTGAGGTGGGGTGATGCATAAAGCAAGGGTTTCAAATTAGCTCAGATACCGTTCCATAAACCCAATATGTAATAGACAAGACCTACTCCTTGCTCAGTGAATTGGACTCAACACCCCCTATTCACGGCCCAAGAATATATCTCACTAGTAAGAATCTTAAAACCTATGTATTGATATCTCTCTGTAAGTGAGTCAAGTGCGTGTAAAGTGACATAAACACAGCAGTAAAAAGCAGCTAAACCCCATTATAAAAATCAATTACTTTTAAAAACCTGTGAAAAAAAGACAGTGAAAGAGAGAGAAATTCTTACAAAATTCGTTTAGGGGCAGTGATGCTACCTGGATTGACCATATCTAGACCCACAGCTGATTGAGACATAAGGGTGGACACTCTTGGGGCTGAGAGGTTTGCTGAGGTTGGGTGAGGAAACGCAGACCCTTTAAAGTAATATTGCCTGGTACCCATCCCATGGGTCCCAAATCTCCAGGTTCAAGGGCATCTTCCTACATCGAAAACATGCATGAGAAACCCAGAAGATGGTACACCGTGTGATCGAGAAAGGTTTCTAAAACGCACCTCATTTCTCATCTCCTTGTGCTCGGGTCCGCCATTCCAGCCGCTTTTCTAGCAACCTCCCTCCTTGGAGAATCAGCACCTTTAACCTCCTGTTCCGTACAGGTTGCAATTTGTCCTGAGGATGAACGGGAAGAGGGGAAAACAATGAGAGACTAGCTCTAGGTGTTGGGACAGGCACAGGTCACTCTATTTTCCCATCAGGAAGAAGAATTAAGCACAGGCTCAGCCTGCCGCCCGAGACCAGAATAGGGCCTGAAGCAATCCTGCGCTTTTGCGGCCAGCTCCCAAGAAAGCGAGTTGAAAAATGGAGCTCAGGGACACTGCAATTCACAAACCTGCAGACTTATAAATGATCACTCTCGTCCACAAATATATTGAGGGAAGGCAACGAAGAGGATTTGAAAGCAAGGCAGAATTGCAGGAAACAGATTTCAGGAGGGAGATTCGAATCGCCTTTAAAGCACAGGAAAAGCGGCAAAACCTCGACAAGATGCCCTTGGCCAAAAAGGGCGTATGCGTTTTTTCCTGAATATATTCAGGAAAAAACGCATACGCCCTTTTTGGCCAAGCAAGCAACCTGGAAAGGCAAATCAGCGCTACAAAGAAGTCTCGCTTCCCATCGGTCAAAAGGACCATGCTGAATAAAGTGTCAAAATCAGAAATGCAGGACAGGCCATGGAGAAACGGGAGCCTTGCTACGCTGATGGGCGGGATGTAAATTGCCAACAGCCACTCTGGAGAGGTGTACGGTGTGTCCTGAAACATCTAAAAAACTCAGCTTAGAGAGCATAGGGCAGTTCCACTCATGGGCGTATAAAGTGGGAAAATTAAAAACCAGCAAGACACAGGCACCCCAAAGTTTAGGGCTGCTCTGTTGACAAGAACCTCCACTTCGTTATACCTTAAATATCCCAGGAAAGAGAAAAATGGATAAAGAAGTTGTGGTCCTTATGTACAATGGAATATCACTCAGCCATGAAATCAACGTCATAAGGCTAGTAGCAGCATGATGAGTGGATTTAGGTACTACGATTCTAAGTGAAATAAATCACACAGAAAAAGACACTTATCATAAGATATCACTTATAGAGGGAATGTAAAAACCTCTACCCTTTAACTGAATTACAAAACAGAACAGAGTCACACGTTTAGAAAACACACTATGGCTGCTTAACGGGAAAGGTGAGGTGGGGTGATGCATAAAACAAGGGTTTCAAATTAGCTCAGATACCGTTCCATAAACCCAATATGTAATAGACAAGACCTACTCCTTGCTCAGTGAATTGGACTCAACACCCCCTATTCACGGCCCAAGAATATATCTGACTAGTAAGAATCTTAAAACCTATGTATTGATATCTCTCTGTAAGTGAGTCAAGTGGGTGTAAAGTGGCATAAACACAGCAGTGAAAAGCAGCTAAACCCCATTATAAAAATCAATTACTTTTAAAAACCTGTGAAAAAAAGACAGTGAAAGAGAGAGAAATTCTTACAAAATTCGTTTAGGGGCAGTGATGCTACCTGGATTGACCATATCTAGACCCACAGCTGATTGAGACATAAGGTTGGACACTCTTGGGGCTGAGAGGTTTGGTGAGGTTGGGTGAGGAAACGCAGACCCTTTAAAGTAATACTGCCTGGTACCCATCCCATGGGTCCCAAATCTCCAGGTTCAAGGGCATCTTCCTACATCGAAAACATGCATGAGAAACCCAGAAGATGGTACACCGTGTGATCGGGAAAGGTTTCTAAAACACACCTCATTTCTCATCTCCTTCTGCTCGGGTTCGCCATTCCAGCCGCTTTATTAACAATCTCCCTCCTTGGAGAATCAGCACCTTTAACCTCCTGTTCCGTACAGGTTGCAATTTGTCCTGAGGATGAACGGGAAGAGGGGAAAACAATGAGAGACTAGCTCTAGGTGTTGGGACAGGCACAGGTCACTCTATTTTCCCATCAGGAAGAAGAATTAAGCACAGGCTCAGCCTGCCGCCCGGGGCCAGAAAAGGGCCTGAAGCAATCCTGCGCTTTTGCGGCCAGCTCCCAAGAAAGCGAGTTGAAAAATGGAGCTCAGGGGCACTGCAATTCACAAACCTGCAGACTTATAAATGATCACTCTCGTCCACAAATATATTGAGGGAAGGCAACGAAGAGGATTTGAAAGCAAGGCAGAATTGCAGGAAACAGATTTCAGGAGGGAGATTCGAATCGCCTTTAAAGCACAGGAAAAGCAGCAAAACCTCGACAAGATGCCCTTGGCCAAAAAGGGCGTATGCGTTTTTTCCTGAATATATTCAGGAAAAAACGCATACGCCCTTTTTGGCCAACAAAGCAACCTGGAAAGGCAAATCAGCGCTACAAAGAAGTCTCGCTTCCCATCGGTCAAAAGGGCCATGCTGAATAAAGTGTCAAAATCAGAAATGCAGGACAGGCCATGGAGAAACGGGAGCCTTGCTACGCTGATGGGCGGGATGTAAATTGCCAACAGGCACTCTGGAGAGGTGTACGGTGTGTCCTGAAACATCTAAAAAACTCAGCTTAGAGAGCATAGGGCAGTTCCACTCATGGGCGTATAAAGTGGGAAAATTAAAAACCAGCAAGACACAGGCACCCCAAAGTTTAGGGCTGCTCTGTTGACAAGAACCTCCACTTCGTTATACCTTAAATATCCCAGGAAAGAGAAAAATGGATAAAGAAGTTGTGGTCCTTATGTACAATGGAATATCACTCAGCCATGAAATCAACGTCATAAGGCTAGTAGCAGCATGATGAGTGGATTTAGGTACTACGATTCTAGGTGAAATAAATCACACAGAAAAAGACACTTATCATAAGATATCACTTATAGAGGGAATGTAAAAACCGCTACCCTTGAACTGAATTACAAAACAGAACAGAGTCACACGTTTAGAAAACACACTATGGCTGCTTAACGGGAAAGGTGAGGTGGGGTGATGCATAAAACAAGGGTTTCAAATTAGCTCAGATACCGTTCCATAAACCCAATATGTAATAGACAAGACCTACTCCTTGCTCAGTGAATTGGACTCAACACCCCCTATTCAAGGCCCAAGAATATATCTGACTAGTAAGAATCTTAAAACCTATGTATTGATATCTCTCTGTAAGTGAGTCAAGTGGGTGTAAAGTGGCATAAACACAGCAGTGAAAAGCAACTAAACCCCATTATAAAAATCAATTACTTTTAAAAACCTGTGAAAAAAAGACAGTGAAAGAGAGAGAAATTCTTACAAAATTCGTTTAGGGGCAGTGATGCTACCTGGATTGACCATATCTAGACCCACAGCTGATTGAGACATAAGGTTGGACACTCTTGGGGCTGAGAGGTTTGGTGAGGTTGGGTGAGGAAACGCAGACCCTTTAAAGTAATACTGCCTGGTACCCATCCCATGGGTCCCAAATCTCCAGGTTCAAGGGCATCTTCCTACATCGAAAACATGCATGAGAAACCCAGAAGATGGTACACCGTGTGATCGGGAAAGGTTTCTAAAACACACCTCATTTCTCATCTCCTTGTGCTCGGGTTCGCCATTCCAGCCGCTTTATTAACAATCTCCCTCCTTGGAGAATCAGCACCTTTAACCTCCTGTTCCGTACAGGTTGCAATTTGTCCTGAGGATGAACGGGAAGAGGGGAAAACAATGAGAGACTAGCTCTAGGTGTTGGGACAGGCACAGGTCACTCTATTTTCCAATCAGGAAGAAGAATTAAGCACAGGCTCAGCCTGCCGCCCGGGACCAGAATAGGGCCTGAAGCAATCCTGCGCTTTTGCGGCCAGCTCCCAAGAAAGCGAGTTGAAAAATGGAGCTCAGGGGCACTGCAATTCACAAACCTGCAGACTTATAAATGATCACTCTCGTCCACAAATATATTGAGGGAAGGCAACGAAGAGGATTTGAAAGCAAGGCAGAATTGCAGGAAACAGATTTCAGGAGGGAGATTCGAATCGCCTTTAAAGCACAGGAAAAGCAGCAAAACCTCGAGAAGATGCCCTTGGCCAAAAAGGGCGTATGCGTTTTTTCCTGAATATATTCAGGAAAAAACGCATACGCCCTTTTTGGCCAACCAAGCAACCTGGAAAGCCAAATCAGCGCTACAAAGAAGTCTCGCTTCCCATCGGTCAAAAGGGCCATGCTGAATAAAGTGTCAAAATCAGAAATGTAGGACAGGCCATGGAGAAACGGGAGCCTTGCTACGCTGATGGGCGGGATGTAAATTGCCAACAGCCACTCTGCAGAAGTGTACGGTGTGTCCTGAAACATCTAAAAAACTCAGCTTAGAGAGCATAGGGCAGTTCCACTCATGGGCGTATAAATTGGGAAAACTAAAAATAAGCAAGACACAGGCACCCCAACGTTAAGGGCTGCTCTGTTGACAAGAACCTCCAACTTCGTTACACCTTAAATATCCCAGGAAAGAGAAAAATGGATAAAGATGTTGTGGTCCTTATGTACAATGGAATATCACTCAGCCATGAAATCAACGTCATAAGGCTAGTAGCAGCATGATGAGTGGATTTAGGTACGACGATTCTAAGTGAAATAAGTCACACAGAAAAAGACACTTATCATAAGATATCACTTATAGAGGGAATGTAAAAACCGCTACCCTTGAACTGAATTACAAAACAGAACAGAGTCACACGTTTAGAAAACACACTATGGCTGCTTAACGGGAAAGGTGAGGTGGGGTGATGCATAAAACAAGGGTTTCAAATTAGCTCAGATACCGTTCCATAAACCCAATACGAACTAGACAAGACCTACTCCTTGCTCAGTGAATTGGACTCAAAACCCCCTATTCACGGCCCAAGAATATATCTGACTAGTAAGAATCTTAAAACCTATGTATTGATATCTCTCTGTAAGTGAGTCATGTGGGTGCAAAGTGACATAAACACAGCAGTGAAAAGCAGCTAAACCCCATTATAAAAATCAATTACTTTTAAAAACCTGTGAAAAAAAGACAGTGAAAGAGAGAGAAATTCTTACAAAATTCGTTTAGGGGCAGTTATGCTACCTGGATTGACCATATCTAGACCCACAGCTGATTGAGACATAAGGGTGGACACTCTTGGGGCTGAGAGGTTTGGTGAGGTTGGGTGAGCAAACGCAGACCCTTTAAAGTAATACTGCGTGGTACCCATCCCATGGGTCCCAAATCTCCAGTTTCAAGGGCATCTTCCTACATCGAAAACATGCATGAGAAACCCAGAAGATGGTACACCGTGTGATCGGGAAAGATTTCTAAAACGCACCTCATTTCTCATCTCCTTGTGCTCGGGTTCGCCATTCCAGCCGCTTTACTAACAATCTCCCTCCTTGGAGAATCAGCACCTTTAACCTCCTGTTCCGTACAGGTTGCAATTTGTTCTGAGGATGAACGGGAAGAGGGGAAAACAATGAGAGACTAGCTCTAGGTGTTGGGACAGGCACAGGTCACTCTATTTTCCCATCAGGAAGAAGAATTAAGCACAGGCTCAGCCTGCCGCCCGGGACCAGAATAGGGCCTGAAGCAATCCTGCGCTTTTGAGGCCAGCTCCCAAGAAAGCGAGTTGAAAAATGGAGCTCAGGGGCACTGCAATTCACAAACCTGCAGACTTATAAATGATCACTCTCGTCCACAAATATATTGAGGGAAGGCAACGAAGAGGATTTGAAAGCAAGGCAGAATTGCAGGAAACAGATTTCAGGAGGGAGATTCGAATCGCCTTTGAGGCACAGGAAAAGCGGCAAAACCTGGACAATGATGCCCTTGGCCAAAAAGGGCGTATGCGTTTTTTCCTGAATGTATTCAGGAAAAAACGCATACGCCCTTTTTGGCCAACCAAGCAACCTGGAAAGGCAAATCAGCGCTACAAAGAAGTCTCGCTTCCCATCGGTCAAAAGGGCCATGCTGAATAAAGTGTCAAAACCAGAAATGCAGGACAGGCCATGGAGAAACGGGAGCCTTGCTACGCTGATGGGCGGGATGTAAATTGCCAACAGCCACTCTGGAGAAGTGTACGGTGTGTCCTGAAACATCTAAAAAACTCAGCTTAGAGAGCATAGGGCACTTCCACTCATGGGCGTATAAATTGGGAAAACTAAAAATCAGCAAGACACAGGCACCCCAAAGTTTAGGGCTGCTCTGTTGACAAGAACGTCCACTTCGTTACACCTTAAATATCCCAGGAAAGAGAAAAATGGATAAAGAAATTGTGGTCCTTATGTACAATGGAATATCACTCAGCCATGAAATCAACGTCATAAGGCTAGTAGCAGCATGATGAGTGGATTTAGGTACGGCGATTCTAAGTGAAATAAGTCACACAGAAAAAGACACTTATCATAAGATATCACTTATAGAGGGAATGTAAAAACCGCTATCGTTGAACTGAATTACAAAACAGAACAGAGTCACACGTTTAGAAAACACACTATGGCTGCTTAACGGGAAAGGTGAGGTGGGGTGATGCATAAAACAAGGGTTTCAAATTAGCTCAGATACCGTTCCATAAACGCAATATGTAATAGACAAGACCTACTCCTTGCTCAGTGAATTGGACTCAACACCCCCTATTCACGGCCCAAGAATATGTCTGACTAGTAAGAATCTTAAAACCTAAGTATTGATATCTCTCTGTAAGTGAGTCAAGTGGGTGTAAAGTGGCATAAACAGAGCAGTGAAAAGCAGCTAAACCCCATTATAAAAATCAGTTACTTTTAAAAACCTGTGAAACAAAGACGGTGAAAGAGAGAGAAATTCTTACAAAATTCGTTCAGGGGCTGTGATGCTACTTGGATTGACCATATCTAGACCCACAGCTGATTGAGACATAAGGGTGGACACTCTTGGGGCTGAGAGGTTTGGTGAGGTTCGGTGAGCAAACGCAGACCTTTTAAAGTAATACTGCGTGGTTCCCATCCCATTGGTCCCAAATCTCCAGGTTCAAGGGCATCTTCCTACATCGAAAACATGCATGAAAAACACAGACCACGGTACACCGTGTGATCGGGAAAGGTTTCTAAAACGCACCTCATTTCTCATGTCCTTGTGCTCAGGTTCGCCATTCCAGTCGCTTTACTAGCAATCTCCCTCCTTGGAGAATCAGCACCTTTAACCTCCTGTTCCGTACAGGTTGCAATTTGTCCTGAGGATGAACAGGAAGAGGGGGAACCAATGAGAGACTAGCTCTAGGTGTTGGGACAGGCACAGGTAACTCTATTTTCCCATCAGGAAGAAGAATTAAGCACAGGCTCAGCCTGCCGCTCGGGACCAGAAGAGGGCCTGAAGCAATCCTGCGCTTTTGCGGCCAGCTCCCAAGAAAGCGAGTTGAAAAATGGAGCTCAGGGGCACTGCAATTCACAAACCTGCAGACTTATAAATGATCACTCTCGTCCACAAATATATTGAGGGAAGGCAACGAAGAGGATTTGAAAGCAAGGCAGAATGGCAGGAAACAGATTTCAGGAGGGAGATTCGAATCGCCTTTGAGGCACAGGAAAAGCGGCAAAACCTCGACAATGATGTCCTTGGCCAAAAAGGGCGTATGCGTTTTTTCCTGAATATATTCAGGAAAAAACGCATACGCCCTTTTTGTCCAACCAAGCAACTTGGAAAGGCAAATCAGCGCTACAAAGAAGTCTCGCTTCCCATCGGTATAAAGGGCCATGCTGAATAAAGTGTCAAAACCAGAAATGCAGGACAGGCCATGGAGAAACGGGAACCTTGCTACGCTGATGGGCGGGATGTAAATTGCCAACAGCCACTCTGGAGAAGTGTACGGTGTGTCCTGAAACATCTAAAAAACTCAGCTTAGAGAGCATAGGGCACTTCCACTCATGGGCGTATAAATTGGAAAAACTAAAAATCAGCAAGACACAGGCACCCCAAAGTTTAGGGCTGCTCTGTTGACAAGAATCTCCACTTCGTTACACCTTAAATATCCCAGGAAAGAGAAAAATGGATAAAGAAGTTGTGGTCCTTATGTACAATGGAATATCAATCAGCCATGAAATCAACGTCATAAGGCTAGTAGCAGCATGATGAGTGGATTTAGGTACGACGATTCTAAGTGAAATAAGTCACACAGAAAAAGACACTTATCATAAGATATCACTTATAGAGGGAATGTAAAAACCGCTACCCTTGAACTGAATTCCTAAACAGAACAGAGTCACACGTTTAGAAAACACACTATGGCTGTTTAACAGGAAAGGTGAGGTGGGGTGATGCATAAAACAAGGGTTTCAAATTAGCTCAGATACCGTTCCGTAAACGCAATATGTAATAGACAAGACCTACTCCTTGCTCAGTGAATTGGACTCAACACCCCCTATTCACGGCCCAAGAATATGTCTGACTAGTAAGAATCTTAAAACCTAAGTATTGATATCTCTCTGTAAGTGAGTCAAGTGGGTGTAAAGTGGCATAAACAGAGCAGTGAAAAGCAGCTAAACCCCATTATAAAAATCAGTTACTTTTAAAAACCTGTGAAACAAAGACGGTGAAAGAGAGAGAAATTCTTACAAAATTCGTTCAGGGGCTGTGATGCTACTTGGATTGACCATATCTAGACCCACAGCTGATTGAGACATAAGGGTGGACACTCTTGGGGCTGAGAGGTTTGGTGAGGTTGGGTGAGCAAACGCAGACCCTTTAAAGTAATACTGCGTGGTTCCCATCCCATGGGTCCCAAATCTCCAGGTTCAAGGGCATCTTCCTACATCGAAAACATGCATGAGAAACCCAGAAGATGGTACACCGTGTGATCGGGAAAGGTTTCTAAAACACACCTCATTTCTCATGTCCTTGTGCTCAGGTTCGCCATTCCAGTCGCTTTACTAGCAATCTCCCTCCTTGGAGAATCAGCACCTTTAACCTCCTGTTCCGTACAGGTTGCAGTTTGTCCTGAGGATGAACGGGAAGAGGGGGAACCAATGAGAGACTAGCTCTAGGTGTTGGGACAGGCACAGGTAACTCTATTTTCCCATCAGGAAGAAGAATTAAGCACAGGCTCAGCCTGCCGCCCGGGACCAGAATAGGGCCTGAAGCAATCCTGCGCTTTTGAGGCCAGCTCCCAAGAAAGCGAGTTGAAAAATGGAGCTCAGGAGCACTGCAATTCACATACCTGCAGACTTATAAATGATCACACTCGTCCACAAATATATTGAGGGAAGGCAACGAAGAGGATTTGAAAGCAAGGCAGAATTGCAGGAAACAGATTTCAGGAGGGAGATTCGAATCGCCTTTGAGGCATAGGAAAAGCGGCAAAACCTCGACAATGATGCCCTTGGCCAAAAAGGGCGAATGCGTTTTTTCCTGAATATATTCAGGAAAAAACGCATACGCCCTTTTTGGCCAACCAAGCAACCTGGAAAGGCAAATCAGCGCTACAAAGAAGTCTCGCTTCCCATCGGTCAAAAGGGCCATGCTGAATAAAGTGTCAAAACCAGAAATGCAGGACAGGCCATGGAGAAACGGGAGCCTTGCTACGCTGATGGGCGGGATGTAAATTGCCAACAGCCACTCTGGAGAAGTGTACGGTGTGTCGTGAAACATCTAAAAAACTCAGCTTAGAGAGCATAGGGCACTTCCACTCATGGGCGTATATAGTGGGAAAGTTAAAAACCAGCAAGACACAGGCACCCCAAAGTTTAGGGCTGCTCTGTTGACAAGAACCTCCAACTTCGTTACACCTTAAATATCCCAGGAAAGAGAAAAATGGATAAAGATGTTGTGGTCCTTATGTACAATGGAATATCACTCAGCCATGAAATCAACGTCATAAGGCTAGTAGCAGCATGATGAGTGGATTTAGGTACGACGATTCTAAGTGAAATAAGTCACACAGAAAAAGACACTTATCATAAGATATCACTTATAGAGGGAATGTAAAAACCGCTACCCTTGAACTGAATTACAAAAGAGAACAGAGTCACACGTTTAGAAAACACACTATGGCTGCTTAACGGGAAAGGTGAGGTGGGGTGATGCATAAAACAAGGGTTTCAAATTAGCTCAGATACCGTTCCATAAACCCAATACGTACTAGACAAGACCTACTCCTTGCTCAGTGAATTGGACTCAAAACCCCCTATTCACGGCCCAAGAATATATCTGACTAGTAAGAATCTTAAAACCTATGTATTGATATCTCTCTGTAAGTGAGTCATGTGGGTGCAAAGTGACATAAACACAGCAGTGAAAAGCAGCTAAACCCCATTATAAAAATCAATTACTTTTAAAAACCTGTGAAAAAAAGACAGTGAAAGAGAGAGAAATTCTTACAAAATTCGTTTAGGGGCAGTTATGCTACCTGGATTGACCATATCTAGACCCACAGCTGATTGAGACATAAGGGTGGACACTCTTGGGGCTGAGAGGTTTGGTGAGGTAGGGTGAGCAAACGCAGACCCTTTAAAGTAATACTGCGTGGTACCCATCCCATGGGTCCCAAATCTCCAGTTTCAAGGGCATCTTCCTACATCGAAAACATGCATGAGAAACCCAGAAGATGGTACACCGTGTGATCGGGAAAGGTTTCTAAAACGCACCTCATTTCTCATCTCCTTGTGCTCGGGTTCGCCATTCCAGCCGCTTTACTAACAATCTCCCTCCTTGGAGAATCAGCACCTTTAACCTCCTGTTCCGTACAGGTTGCAATTTGTCCTGAGGATGAACGGGAAGAGGGGAAAACAATGAGAGACTAGCTCTAGTTGTTGGGACAGGCACAGGTCACTCTATTTTCCCATGAGGAAGAAGAATTAAGCACAGGCTCAGCCTGCCGCCCGGGACCAGAATAGGGCCTGAAGCAATCCTGCGCTTTTGCGGCCAGCTCCCAAGAAAGCGAGTTGAAAAATGGAGCTCAGGGGCACTGCAATTCACAAACCTGCAGACTTATAAATGATCACTCTCGTCCACAAATATATTGAGGGAAGGAAACGAAGAGGATTTGAAAGCAAGGCAGAATTGCAGGAAACAGATTTCAGGATGGAGATTCGAATCGCCTTTAAAGCACAGGAAAAGCGGCAAAACCTCATCAACGATGCCCTTGGCCAAAAAGGGCGTATGCGTTTTTTCCTGAATATATTCAGGAAAAAACGCATACGCCCTTTTTGGCCAACCAAGCAACCTGGAAAGGCAAATCAGCGCTAAAAAGAAGTCTCGCTTCCAATCGGTCAAAAGGGCCATGCTGAATAAAGTGTCAAAACCAGAAATGCAGGACAGGCCATGGAGAAACGGGAGCCTTGCTACGCTGATGGGCGGGATGTAAATTGCCAACAGCCACTCTGGAGAAGTGTACGGTGTGTCCTGAAACATCTAAAAAACTCAGCTTAGAGAGCATAGGGCACTTCCACTCATGGGCGTATAAAGTGGGAAAATTAAAATCCAGCAAGACACAGGCACCCCAAAGTTTAGGGCTGCTCTGTTGACAAGAACCTCCAACTTCGTTACACCTTAAATATCCCAGGAAAGAGAAAAATGGATAAAGATGATTTGGTCCTTATGTACAATGGAATATCACTCAGCCATGAAATCAACGTCATAAGGCTAGTAGCAGTATGATGAGTGGATTTAGCTACGACGATTCTAAGTGAAATAAGTCACACAGAAAAAGACACTTATCATAAGATATCACTTATAGAGGGAATGTAAAAACCGCTACCCTTGAACTGAATTACAAGATAGAACAGAGTCACACGTTTAGAAAACACACTATGGCTGCTTAACGGGAAAGGTGAGGTGGGGTGATGCATAAAACAAGGGTTTCAAATTAGCTCAGATACCGTTCCATAAACCCAATATGTAATAGACAAGACCTACTCCTTGCTCAGTGAATTGGACTCAAAACCCCCTATTCACGGCCCAAGAATATATCTGACTAGTAAGAATCTTAAAACCTATGTATTGATATCTCTCTGTAAGTGAGTCATGTGGGTGTAAAGTGACATAAACACAGCAGTGAAAAGCAGCTAAACCCCATTATAAAAATCAATTACTTTTAAAAACCTGTGAAAAAAAGACAGTGAAAGAGAGAGAAATTCTTACAAAATTCGTTTAGGGACAGTTATGCTACCTGGATTGACCATATCTAGACCCACAGCTGATTGAGACATAAGGGTGGACACTCTTGGGGCTGAGAGGTTTGGTGAGGTTGGGTGAGGAAACGCAGACCCTTTAAAGTAATACTGCGTGGTACACATCCCATGGGTTCCAAATCTCCAGATTCAAGGGCATTTTCCTACATCGAAAACATGCATGAGAAACCCAGAAGATGGTACACCGTATGATCGCGAAAGGTTTCTAAAACGCACCTCATTTCTCATGTCCTTCTGCTCGGGTTCGCCATTTCAGCTGCTTTCCTAGCAACCTCCCTCCTTGGAGAATCATCACCTTTAACCTCCTGTTCCGTACAGGTTGCAATTTGTCCTGAGGATGAACGGGAAGAGGGGAAAACAATGAGAGACTAGCTCTAGGTGTTTGGACAGGCACAGGTCACTCTATTTTCCCATCAGGAAGAAGAATTAAGCACAGGCTCAGCCTGCCGCCCGGGACCAGAATAGGGCCTGAAGCAATCCTGCGCTTTTGCGGCCAGCTCCCAAGAAAGCGAGTTGAAAAATGGAGCTCAGGGGCACTTCAATTCACAAAGCTGCAGACTTATAAATGACCACTCTCGTCCACAAATATATTGAGGGAAGGCAAAGAAGAGGATTTGAAAGCAAGGCAGAATTGCAGGAAACAGATTTCAGGAGGGAGATTCGAATCGCCTTTAAAGCACAGGAAAAGCGGCAAAACCTCGACAATGATGCCCTTGGCCAAAAAGGGCGTATGCGTTTTTTCCTGAATATATTCAGGAAAAAACGCATACGCCCTTTTTGGCCAACCAAGCAACCTGGAAAGGCAAATCAGCGCTACAAAGAAGTCTCGCTTCCCATCGGTCAAAAGGGCCATGCTGAATAAAGTGTCAAAATCAGAAATGCAGGACAGGCCATGGAGAAACGTGAGCCTTGCTACGCTGATGGGCGGGATGTAAATTGCCAACAGCCACTCTGGAGAAGTGTACGGTGTGTCCTGAAACATCTAAAAAACTCAGCTTAGAGAGCATAGGGCAGTTCCACTCATGGGCGTATAAATTCGGAAAACTAAAAATCAGCAAGACACAGGCACCCCAACGTTTAGGGCTGCTCTGTTGACAAGAACCTCCACTTCGTTACACCTTACATATCTCAGGAAAGAGAAAAATGGATAAAGAAGTTGTGGTCCTTATGTACAATGGAATATCACTCAGCCATGAAAAAAACGTCATAAGGCTATTAGCAGCATGATGAGTGGATTTAGGTACGACGATTCTAAATGAAATAAGTCACACAGAAAAAGACACTTATCATAAGATATCACTTATAGAGGGAATGTAAAAACCGCTACCCTTGAACTGAATTACAAAACTGAACAGAGTCACACGTTTAGAAAACACACTATGGCTGCCTAACGGGAAAGGTGAGGTGGGGTGATGCATAAAACAAGGGTTTCAAATTAGCTCAGATACCGTTCCATAAACCCAATATGTAATAGACAAGACCTACTCCTTGCTCAGTGAATTGGACTCAACACCCCCTATTCACGGCCCAAGAATATATCTGACTAGTAAGAATCTTAAAACCTATGTATTGATATCTCTCTGTAAGTGAGTCAAGTGGGTGTAAAGTGGCATAAACACAGCAGTGAAAAGCAACTAAACCCCATTATAAAAATCAATTACTTTTAAAAACCTGTGAAACAAAGACAGTGAAAGAGAGAGAAATTCTTACAGAATTCGTTCAGGGGCTGTGATGCCACCTGGATTGACCATATCTAGACCTACAGCTGATTGAGACATAAGGGTGGACACTCTTGGGGCTGAGAGGTTTGGTGAGGTTGGGTGAGCAAACGCAGACCCTTTAAAGTAATACTGCGTGGCACCCATCCCATGGGTCCCAAATCTCCAGGTTCAAGGGCATCTTCCTACATCGAAAACATGCATGAGAAACCCAGAACACGGTACACCGTGTGATCGGGAAAGGTTTCTAAAACGCACCTCATTTCTCATGTCCTTGTGCTCGGGTTCGCCATTCCAGCCGCTTTACTAGCAATCTCCCTCCTTGGAGAATCAGCACCTTTAACCTCCTGTTCCGTACAGGTTGCAATATGTCCTGAGGATGAACGGGAAGAGGGGGAACCAATGAGAGACTAGCTCTAGGTGTTGGGACAGGCACAGGTCACTCTATTTTACCATCTGGAAGAAGAATTAAGCACAGGCTCAGCCTGCCACCCGGGACCAGAATAGGGCCTGAAGCAATCCTGCGCTTTTGCGGCCAGCTCCCAAGAAAGCGAGTTGAAAAATGGAGCTCAGGGGAACTGCAATTCACAAACCTGCAGACTTATAAATGATCACTCTCGTCCACAAATATATTGAGGGAAGTCAACGAAGAGGATTTGAAAGCAAGGCAGAATTGCAGGAAACAGATTTCAGGAGGGAGATTCGAATCGCCTTTGAGGCATAGGAAAAGCGGCAAAACCTCGACAATGATGCCCTTGGCCAAAAAGGGCGAATGCGTTTTTTCCTGAATATATTCAGGAAAAAACGCATACGCCCTTTTTGTCCAACCAAGCAACTTGGAAAGGCAAATCAGCGCTACAAAGAAGTCTCGCTTCCCATCGGTATAAAGGGCCATGCTGAATAAAGTGTCAAAACCAGAAATGCAGGACAGGCCATGGAGAAACGGGAACCTTGCTACGCTGATGGGCGGGATGTAAATTGCCAACAGCCACTCTGGAGAAGTGTACGGTGTGTCCTGAAACATCTAAAAAACTCAGCTTAGAGAGCATAGGGCACTTCCACTCATGGGCGTATAAATTGGAAAAACTAAAAATCAGCAAGACACAGGCACCCCAAAGTTTAGGGCTGCTCTGTTGACAAGAATCTCCAACTTCGTTACACCTTAAATATCCCAGGAAAGAGAAAAATGGATAAAGAAGTTGTGGTCCTTATGTACAATGGAATATCAATCAGCCATGAAATCAACGTCATAAGGCTAGTAGCAGCATGATGAGTGGATTTAGGTACGACGATTCTAAGTGAAATAAGTCACACAGAAAAAGACACTTATCATAAGATATCACTTATAGAGGGAATGTAAAAACCGCTACCCTTGAACTGAATTCCTAAACAGAACAGAGTCACACGTTTAGAAAACACACTATGGCTGTTTAACAGGAAAGGTGAGGTGGGGTGATGCATAAAACAAGGGTTTCAAATTAGCTCAGATACCGTTCCGTAAACGCAATATGTAATAGACAAGACCTACTCCTTGCTCAGTGAATTGGACTCAACACCCCCTATTCACGGCCCAAGAATATGTCTGACTAGTAAGAATCTTAAAACCTAAGTATTGATATCTCTCTGTAAGTGAGTCAAGTGGGTGTAAAGTGGCATAAACAGAGCAGTGAAAAGCAGCTAAACCCCATTATAAAAATCAGTTACTTTTAAAAACCTGTGAAACAAAGACGGTGAAAGAGAGAGAAATTCTTACAAAATTCGTTCAGGGGCTGTGATGCTACTTGGATTGACCATATCTAGACCCACAGCTGATTGAGACATAAGGGTGGACACTCTTGGGGCTGAGAGGTTTGGTGAGGTTGGGTGAGCAAACGCAGACCCTTTAAAGTAATACTGCGTGGTTCCCATCCCATGGGTCCCAAATCTCCAGGTTCAAGGGCATCTTCCTACATCGAAAACATGCATGAGAAACCCAGAAGATGGTACACCGTGTGATCGGGAAAGGTTTCTAAAACACACCTCATTTCTCATGTCCTTGTGCTCAGGTTCGCCATTCCAGTCGCTTTACTAGCAATCTCCCTCCTTGGAGAATCAGCACCTTTAACCTCCTGTTCCGTACAGGTTGCAGTTTGTCCTGAGGATGAACGGGAAGAGGGGGAACCAATGAGAGACTAGCTCTAGGTGTTGGGACAGGCACAGGTAACTCTATTTTCCCATCAGGAAGAAGAATTAAGCACAGGCTCAGCCTGCCGCCCGGGACCAGAATAGGGCCTGAAGCAATCCTGCGCTTTTGAGGCCAGCTCCCAAGAAAGCGAGTTGAAAAATGGAGCTCAGGAGCACTGCAATTCACATACCTGCAGACTTATAAATGATCACACTCGTCCACAAATATATTGAGGGAAGGCAACGAAGAGGATTTGAAAGCAAGGCAGAATTGCAGGAAACAGATTTCAGGAGGGAGATTCGAATCGCCTTTGAGGCATAGGAAAAGCGGCAAAACCTCGACAATGATGCCCTTGGCCAAAAAGGGCGAATGCGTTTTTTCCTGAATATATTCAGGAAAAAACGCATACGCCCTTTTTGGCCAACCAAGCAACCTGGAAAGGCAAATCAGCGCTACAAAGAAGTCTCGCTTCCCATCGGTCAAAAGGGCCATGCTGAATAAAGTGTCAAAACCAGAAATGCAGGACAGGCCATGGAGAAACGGGAGCCTTGCTACGCTGATGGGCGGGATGTAAATTGCCAACAGCCACTCTGGAGAAGTGTACGGTGTGTCGTGAAACATCTAAAAAACTCAGCTTAGAGAGCATAGGGCACTTCCACTCATGGGCGTATATAGTGGGAAAGTTAAAAACCAGCAAGACACAGGCACCCCAAAGTTTAGGGCTGCTCTGTTGACAAGAACCTCCAACTTCGTTACACCTTAAATATCCCAGGAAAGAGAAAAATGGATAAAGATGTTGTGGTCCTTATGTACAATGGAATATCACTCAGCCATGAAATCAACGTCATAAGGCTAGTAGCAGCATGATGAGTGGATTTAGGTACGACGATTCTAAGTGAAATAAGTCACACAGAAAAAGACACTTATCATAAGATATCACTTATAGAGGGAATGTAAAAACCGCTACCCTTGAACTGAATTACAAAAGAGAACAGAGTCACACGTTTAGAAAACACACTATGGCTGCTTAACGGGAAAGGTGAGGTGGGGTGATGCATAAAACAAGGGTTTCAAATTAGCTCAGATACCGTTCCATAAACCCAATACGTACTAGACAAGACCTACTCCTTGCTCAGTGAATTGGACTCAAAACCCCCTATTCACGGCCCAAGAATATATCTGACTAGTAAGAATCTTAAAACCTATGTATTGATATCTCTCTGTAAGTGAGTCATGTGGGTTCAAAGTGACATAAACACAGCAGTGAAAAGCAGCTAAACCCCATTATAAAAATCAATTACTTTTAAAAACCTGTGAAAAAAAGACAGTGAAAGAGAGAGAAATTCTTACAAAATTCGTTTAGGGGCAGTTATGCTACCTGGATTGACCATATCTAGACCCACAGCTGATTGAGACATAAGGGTGGACACTCTTGGGGCTGAGAGGTTTGGTGAGGTAGGGTGAGCAAACGCAGACCCTTTAAAGTAATACTGCGTGGTACCCATCCCATGGGTCCCAAATCTCCAGTTTCAAGGGCATCTTCCTACATCGAAAACATGCATGAGAAACCCAGAAGATGGTACACCGTGTGATCGGGAAAGGTTTCTAAAACGCACCTCATTTCTCATCTCCTTGTGCTCGGGTTCGCCATTCCAGCCGCTTTACTAACAATCTCCCTCCTTGGAGAATCAGCACCTTTAACCTCCTGTTCCGTACAGGTTGCAATTTGTCCTGAGGATGAACGGGAAGAGGGGAAAACAATGAGAGACTAGCTCTAGGTGTTGGGACAGGCACAGGTCACTCTATTTTCCCATGAGGAAGAAGAATTAAGCACAGGCTCAGCCTGCCGCCCGGGACCAGAATAGGGCCTGAAGCAATCCTGCGCTTTTGCGGCCAGCTCCCAAGAAAGCGAGTTGAAAAATGGAGCTCAGGGGCACTGCAATTCACAAACCTGCAGACTTATAAATGATCACTCTCGTCCACAAATATATTGAGGGAAGGAAACGAAGAGGATTTGAAAGCAAGGCAGAATTGCAGGAAACAGATTTCAGGATGGAGATTCGAATCGCCTTTAAAGCACAGGAAAAGCGGCAAAACCTCATCAACGATGCCCTTGGCCAAAAAGGGCGTATGCGTTTTTTCCTGAATATATTCAGGAAAAAACGCATACGCCCTTTTTGGCCAACCAAGCAACCTGGAAAGGCAAATCAGCGCTACAAAGAAGTCTCGCTTCCAATCGGTCAAAAGGGCCATGCTGAATAAAGTGTCAAAACCAGAAATGCAGGACAGGCCATGGAGAAACGGGAGCCTTGCTACGCTGATGGGCGGGATGTAAATTGCCAACAGCCACTCTGGAGAAGTGTACGGTGTGTCCTGAAACATCTAAAAAACTCAGCTTAGAGAGCATAGGGCACTTCCACTCATGGGCGTATAAAGTGGGAAAATTAAAATCCAGCAAGACACAGGCACCCCAAAGTTTAGGGCTGCTCTGTTGACAAGAACCTCCAACTTCGTTACACCTTAAATATCCCAGGAAAGAGAAAAATGGATAAAGATGATTTGGTCCTTATGTACAATGGAATATCACTCAGCCATGAAATCAACGTCATAAGGCTAGTAGCAGTATGATGAGTGGATTTAGCTACGACGATTCTAAGTGAAATAAGTCACACAGAAAAAGACACTTATCATAAGATATCACTTATAGAGGGAATGTAAAAACCGCTACCCTTGAACTGAATTACAAGACAGAACAGAGTCACACGTTTAGAAAACACACTATGGCTGCTTAACGGGAAAGGTGAGGTGGGGTGATGCATAAAACAAGGGTTTCAAATTAGCTCAGATACCGTTCCATAAACCCAATATGTAATAGACAAGACCTACTCCTTGCTCAGTGAATTGGACTCAAAACCCCCTATTCACGGCCCAAGAATATATCTGACTAGTAAGAATCTTAAAACCTATGTATTGATATCTCTCTGTAAGTGAGTCATGTGGGTGTAAAGTGACATAAACACAGCAGTGAAAAGCAGCTAAACCCCATTATAAAAATCAATTACTTTTAAAAACCTGTGAAAAAAAGACAGTGAAAGAGAGAGAAATTCTTACAAAATTCGTTTAGGGGCAGTTATGCTACCTGGATTGACCATATCTAGACCCACAGCTGATTGAGACATAAGGGTGGACACTCTTGGGGCTGAGAGGTTTGGTGAGGTTGGGTGAGGAAACGCAGACCCTTTAAAGTAATACTGCGTGGTACCCATCCCATGGGTTCCAAATCTCCAGATTCAAGGGAATTTTCCTACATCGAAAACATGCATGAGAAACCCAGAAGATGGTACACCGTATGATCGCGAAAGGTTTCTAAAACGCACCTCATTTCTCATCTCCTTGTGCTCGGGTTCGCCATTTCAGCTGCTTTACTAGCAACCTCCCTCCTTGGAGAATCATCACCTTTAACCTCCTGTTCCGTACAGGTTGCAATTTGTCCTGAGGATGAACGGGAAGAGGGGAAAACAATGAGAGACTAGCTCTAGGTGTTTGGACAGGCACAGGTCACTCTATTTTCCCATCAGGAAGAAGAATTAAGCACAGGCTCAGCCTGCCGCCCGGGACCAGAATAGGGCCTGAAGCAATCCTGCGCTTTTGCGGCCAGCTCCCAAGAAAGCGAGTTGAAAAATGGAGCTCAGGGGCACTTCAATTCACAAAGCTGCAGACTTATAAATGACCACTCTCGTCCACAAATATATTGAGGGAAGGCAAAGAAGAGGATTTGAAAGCAAGGCAGAATTGCAGGAAACAGATTTCAGGAGGGAGATTCGAATCGCCTTTAAAGCACAGGAAAAGCGGCAAAACCTCGACAATGATGCCCTTGGCCAAAAAGGGCGTATGCGTTTTTTCCTGAATATATTCAGGAAAAAACGCATACGCCCTTTTTGGCCAACCAAGCAACCTGGAAAGGCAAATCAGCGCTACAAAGAAGTCTCGCTTCCCATCGGTCAAAAGGGCCATGCTGAATAAAGTGTCAAAATCAGAAATGCAGGACAGGCCATGGAGAAACGTGAGCCTTGCTACGCTGATGGGCGGGATGTAAATTGCCAACAGCCACTCTGGAGAAGTGTACGGTGTGTCCTGAAACATCTAAAAAACTCAGCTTAGAGAGCATAGGGCAGTTCCACTCATGGACGTATAAATTCGGAAAACTAAAAATCAGCAAGACACAGGCACCCCAACGTTTAGGGCTGCTCTGTTGACAAGAACCTCCACTTCGTTACACCTTACATATCTCAGGAAAGAGAAAAATGGATAAAGAAGTTGTGGTCCTTATGTACAATGGAATATCACTCAGCCATGAAAAAAACGTCATAAGGCTATTAGCAGCATGATGAGTGGATTTAGGTACGACGATTCTAAATGAAATAAGTCACACAGAAAAAGACACTTATCATAAGATATCACTTATAGAGGGAATGTAAAAACCGCTACCCTTGAACTGAATTACAAAACTGAACAGAGTCACACGTTTAGAAAACACACTATGGCTGCCTAACGGGAAAGGTGAGGTGGGGTGATGCATAAAACAAGGGTTTCAAATTAGCTCAGATACCGTTCCATAAACCCAATATGTAATAGACAAGACCTACTCCTTGCTCAGTGAATTGGACTCAACACCCCCTATTCACGGCCCAAGAATATATCTGACTAGTAAGAATCTTAAAACCTATGTATTGATATCTCTCTGTAAGTGAGTCAAGTGGGTGTAAAGTGGCATAAACACAGCAGTGAAAAGCAACTAAACCCCATTATAAAAATCAATTACTTTTAAAAACCTGTGAAACAAAGACAGTGAAAGAGAGAGAAATTCTTACAGAATTCGTTCAGGGGCTGTGATGCCACCTGGATTGACCATATCTAGACCTACAGCTGATTGAGACATAAGGGTGGACACTCTTGGGGCTGAGAGGTTTGGTGAGGTTGGGTGAGCAAACGCAGACCCTTTAAAGTAATACTGCGTGGCACCCATCCCATGGGTCCCAAATCTCCAGGTTCAAGGGCATCTTCCTACATCGAAAACATGCATGAGAAACCCAGAACACGGTACACCGTGTGATCGGGAAAGGTTTCTAAAACGCACCTCATTTCTCATGTCCTTGTGCTCGGGTTCGCCATTCCAGCCGCTTTACTAGCAATCTCCCTCCTTGGAGAATCAGCACCTTTAACCTCCTGTTCCGTACAGGTTGCAATATGTCCTGAGGATGAACGGGAAGAGGGGGAACCAATGAGAGACTAGCTCTAGGTGTTGGGACAGGCACAGGTCACTCTATTTTACCATCTGGAAGAAGAATTAAGCACAGGCTCAGCCTGCCACCCGGGACCAGAATAGGGCCTGAAGCAATCCTGCGCTTTTGCGGCCAGCTCCCAAGAAAGCGAGTTGAAAAATGGAGCTCAGGGGAACTGCAATTCACAAACCTGCAGACTTATAAATGATCACTCTCGTCCACAAATATATTGAGGGAAGTCAACGAAGAGGATTTGAAAGCAAGGCAGAATTGCAGGAAACAGATTTCAGGAGGGAGATTCGAATCGCCTTTGAGGCACAGGAAAAGCGGCAAAACCTCGACAATGATGCCCTTGGCCAAAAAGGGCGTATGCGTTTTTTCCTGAATATATTCAGGAAAAAACGCATACGCCCTTTTTGGCCAACCAAGCAACCTGGAAAGGCAAATCAGCGCTACAAAGAAGTCTCGCTTCCCATCGGTCAAAAGGGCCATGCTGAATAAAGTGTCAAAACCAGAAATGCAGGACAGGCCATGGAGAAACGGGAGCCTTGCTACGCTGATGGGCGGGATGTAAATTGCCAACAGCCACTCTGGAGAAGTGTACGGTGTGTCCTGAAACATCTAAAAAACTAACCTTAGAGAGCATAGGGCACTTCCACTCATGGGCGTATAAATTGGGAAAACTAAAAATCAGCAAGACACAGGCACCCCAACGTATAGGGCTGCTCTGTTGACAAGAACCTCCACTTCGTTACACCTTAAATATCTCAGGAAAGAGAAAAATGGATAAAGAAGTTGTGGTCCTTATGTACAATGGAATATCACTCAGCCATGAAATCAACGTCATAAGGCTAGTAGCAGCATGATGAGTGGGTTTAGGTACGACGATTCTAAGTGAAATAAGTCACACAGAAAAAGACACTTATCATAAGATATCACTTATAGAGGGAATGTAAAAACCGCTACCCTTGAACTGAATTACAAAACAGAACAGAGTCACACGTTTAGAAAACACACTATGGCTGCTTAACGGGAAAGGTGAGGTGGGGTGATTCATAAAACAAGGGATTCAAATTAGCTCAGATACCGTTCCATAAACGCAATATGTAATAGACAAGATCTACTCCTTGCTCAGTGAATTGGACTCAACACCCCCTATTCAGGGCCCAAGAATATATCTGACTAGTAAGAATCTTAAAACCTATGTATTGATATCTCTCTGTAAGTGAGTCAAGTGGGTGTAAAGTGGAATAAACACAGCAGTGAAAAGCAACTAAACCCCATTATAAAAATCAATTACTTTTAAAAACCTGTGAAACAAAGACAGTGAAAGAGAGAGAAATTCTTACAAAATTCGTTCAGGGGCTGTGATGCCAGCTGGATTGACCATATCTAGACCCACAGCTGATTGAGACATAAGGGTGGACACTCTTGGTGCTGAGAGGTTTGGTGAGGATGGGTGAGGAAACGCAGGCCCTTTAAAGTAATACTGCGTGGTACCCATCCCATGGGTCCCAAATCTCCAGGTTCAAGGGCATCTTCCTACATCGAAAACATGCATGAGAAACCCAGAAGATGGTACACCGTGTGATCGGGAAAGGTTTCTAAAACGCAGCTCATTTCTCATCTCCTTGTGCTCGGGTTCGCCATTCCAGCCGCTTTACTAGCAATCTCCTTCCCTGGAGAATCAGCACATTTAACCTCCTGTTCCGTACAGGTTGCAGTTTGTCCTGAGGATGAACGGGAAGAGGGGGAACCAATGAGAGACTAGCTCTAGGTGTTGGGACAGGCACAGGTCACTCTATTTTCCCATCAGGAAGAAGAATTAAGCACAGGCTCAGCCTGCCGCCCGCGACCAGAATAGGGCCTGAAGCAATCCTGCGCTTTTGCGGCCAGCTCCCAAGAAAGCGAGTTGAAAAACGGAGCTCAGGGGCACTGCAATTCACAAACCTGCAGACTTATAAATGATCACTCTCGTCCACAAATATATTGAGGGAAGGCAACGAAGAGGATTTGAAAGTAAGGCAGAATTGCAGGAAACAGATTTCAGGAGGGAGATTCGAATCGCCTTTGAGGCACAGGAAAAGCGGCAAAACCTCGACAATGATGCCCTTGGCCAAAAAGGGCGTATGCGTTTTTTCCTGAATATATTCAGGAAAAAACGCATACGCCCTTTTTGGCCAACCAAGCAACCTGGAAAGGCAAATCAGCGCTACAAAGAAGTCTCGCTTCCCATCGGTCAAAAGGGCGATGCTGAATAAAGTGTCAAAACCAGAAATGCAGGGCAGGCCATGAGGAAACGGGAGCCTTGCTTCGATGATGGGCGGGAAGTAAATTGCCAACAGCCACTCTGGAGAAGTGTACGGTGTGTCGTGAAACATCTAAAAAACTCAGCTTAGAGAGCATAGGGCACTTCCACTCATGGGCCTATAAATTGGGAAAACTAAAAATCAGCAAGACACAGGCACCCCAACGTTTAGGGCTGCTCTGTTGACAAGAACCTCCACTTTGTTACACCTTAAATATCTCAGGATAGAGAAAAATGGATAAATAAGTTGTGGTCCTTATGTACAATGGAATATCACTCAGCCATGAAATCAACGTCATAAGGCTAGTAGCAGCATGATGAGTGGATTTAGGTACGACGATTCTAAGTGAAATAAGTCACACAGAAAAAGACACTTATCATAAGATATCACTTATAGAGGGAATGTAAAAACCGCTACCCTTGAACTGAATTACAAAACAGAACAGAGTCACACGTTTAGAAAACACACTATGGCTGCTTAACGGGAAAGGTGAGGTGGGGTGATGCATAAAACAAGGGTTTCAAATTAGCTCAGATACCGTTCCATAAACCCAATATGTAATAGACAAGACCTACTCCTTGCTCAGTCAATTGGACTCAACACCCCCTATTCACGGCCCAAGAATATATCTGACTATTAAGAATCTTAAAACCTATGTATTGATATCTCTTTGTAAGTGAGTCAAGTGGGTGTAAAGTGGCATAAACACAGCAGTGAAAAGCAGCTAAACCCCATTATAAAAATCAATTACTTTTAAAAACCTGTGAAAAAAAGACAGTGAAAGAGAGAGAAATTCTTACAAAATTCGTTTAGGGGTAGTTATGCTACCTGGATTGACCATATCTAGACACACAGCTGATTGAGACATAAGGGTGGACACTCTTGGGGCTGAGAGTTTTGGTGAGGTTGGGTGAGCAAACGCAGATCCTTTAAAGTAATACTGCGTGGTACCCATCCCATTGGTCCCAAATCTCCAGGTTCAAGGGCATCTTCCTACATCGAAAACATGCATGAGAAACCCAGAAGATGGTACACTGAGTGATCGGGAAAGGTTTCTAAAACGCACCTCATTTCTCATGTCCTTGTGCTCGGGTTCGCCATTCCAGCCGCATTACTAGCAATCTCCCTCCTTGGAGAATCAGCACCTTTAACCTCCTGTTCCGTACAGGTTGCAATTTGTCCTGAGGATGAACGGGAAGAAGGGGGAACCAATGAGAGACTAGCTCTAGGTGTTGGGACAGGCACAGGTCACTCTATTTTCCCATCAGGAAGAAGAATTAAGCACAGGCTCAGCCTTCCGCCCGGGACCAGAATAGGGCCTGAAGCAATCCTGCGCTTTTGCGGCCAGCTCCCAAGAAAGCGAGTTGAAAAATGGAGCTCAGGGACACTGCAATTCACAAACCTGCAGACTTATAAATGATCACTCTCGTCCACAAATATATTGAGGGAAGGAAACGAAGAGGATTTGAAAGCAAGGCAGAATTGCAGGAAACAGACTTCAGGAGGGAGATTCGAATCGCCTTTAAAGCACAGGAAAAGCGGCAAAACCTCATCAACGATGCCCTTGGCCAAAAAGGGCGAATGCGTTTTTTCCTGAATATATTCAGGAAAAAACGCATACGCCCTTTTTGGCCAACCAAGCAACCTGGAAAGGCAAATCAGCGCTACAAAGAAGTCTCGCTTCCCATCGGTCAAAAGGGCCATGCTGAATAAAGTGTCAAAACCAGAAATGCAGGACAGGCCATGGAGAAACGGGAGCCTTGCTACGCTGATGGGCGGGATGTAAATTGCCAACAGCCACTCTGGAGAAGTGTACGGTGTGTCCTGAAACATCTAAAAAACTCAGCTTAGAGAGCATAGGGCACTTCCACTCATGGGCGTATAAAGTGGGAAAATTAAAATCCAGCAAGACACAGGCACCCCAAAGTTTAGGGCTGCTCTGTTGACAAGAACCTCCAACTTCGTTACACCTTAAATATCCCAGGAAAGAGAAAAATGGATAAAGATGTTGTGGTCCTTATGTACAATGGAATATCACTCAGCCATGAAATCAACGTCATAAGGCTAGTAGCAGCATGATGAGTGGATTTAGGTACGACGATTCTAAATGAAATAAGTCACACAGAAAAAGACACTTATCATAAGATATCACTTATAGAGGGAATGTAAAAACCGCTACCCTTGAACTGAATTACAAAACTGAACAGAGTCACACGTTTAGAAAACACACTATGGCTGCCTAACGGGAAAGGTGAGTTGGGGTGATGCATAAAACAAGGGTTTCAAATTAGCTCAGATACCGTTCCATAAACCCAATATGTAATAGACAAGACCTACTCCTTGCTCAGTGAATTGGACTCAACACCCCCTATTCACGGCCCAAGAATATATCTGACTAGTAAGAATCTTAAAACCTATGTATTGATATCTCTCTGTAAGTGAGTCAAGCGGGTGTAAAGTGGCATAAACACAGCAGTGAAAAGCAACTAAACCCCATTATAAAAATCAATTACTTTTAAAAATCTGTGAAACAAAGACAGTGAAAGAGAGAGAAATTCTTACAGAATTCGTTCAGGGGCTGTGATGCCACCTGGATTGACCATATCTAGACCCACAGCTGATTGAGACATAAGGGTGGACACTCTTGGGGCTGAGAGGTTTGGTGAGGTTGGGTGAGCAAACGCAGACCCTTTAAAGTAATACTGCGTGGCACCCATCCCATGGGTCCCAAATCTCCAGGTTCAAGGGCATCTTCCTACATCGAAAACATGCATGAGAAACCCAGAACACGGTACACCGTGTGATCGGGAAAGGTTTCTAAAACGCACCTCATTTCTCATCTCCTTGTGCTCGGGTTCGCCATTCCAGCCGCTTTACTAGCAATCTCCCTCCTTGGAGAATCAGCACCTTTAACCTCCTGTTCCGTACAGGTTGCAATATGTCCTGAGGATGAACGGGAAGAGGGGAAACCAATGAGAGACTAGCTCTAGGTGTTGGGACAGGCACAGGTCACTCTATTTTCCCATCAGGAAGAAGAATTAAGCACAGGCTCAGCCTTCCGCCCGGGACCAGAATAGGGCCTGAAGCAATCCTGCGCTTTTGCGGCCAGCTCCCAAGAAAGCGAGTTGAAAAATGGAGCTCAGGGGAACTGCAATTCACAAACCTGCAGACTTATAAATGACCACTCTCGTCCACAAATATATTGAGGGAAGGCAACGAAGAGGATTTGAAAGCAAGGCAGAATTGCAGGAAACAGATTTCAGGAGGGAGATTCGAATCGCCTTTAAAGCACAGGAAAAGCGGCAAAACCTCGACAATGATGCCCTTGGCCAAAAAGGGCGTATGCGTTTTTTCCTGAATATATTCAGGAAAAAACGCATACGCCCTTTTTGGCCAAGCAAGCAACCTGGAAAGGCAAATCAGCGCTACAAAGAAGTCTCGCTTCCCATCGGTCAAAAGGGCCATGCTGAATAAAGTGTCAAAACCAGAAATGCAGGGCAGGCCATGGAGAAACGGGAGGCTTGCTACGCTGATGGGCGGGATGTAAATTGCCAACAGCCACTCTGGAGAAGTGTACGGTGTGTCGTGAAACATCTAAAAAACTCAGCTTAGAGAGCATAGGGCACTTCCACTCATGGGCGTATATAGTGGGAAAGTTAAAAACCAGCAAGACACAGGCACCCCAAAGTTTAGGGCTGCTCTGTTGACAAGAACCTCCAACTTCGTTACACCTTAAATATCCCAGGAAAGAGAAAAATGGATAAAGATGTTGTGGTCCTTATGTACAATGGAATATCACTCAGCCATGAAATCAACGTCATAAGGCTAGTAGCAGCATGATGAGTGGATTTAGGTACGACGATTCTAAGTGAAATAAGTCACACAGAAAAAGACACTTATCATAAGATATCACTTATAGAGGGAATGTAAAAACCGCTACCCTTGAACTGAATTACAAAACAGAACAGAGTCACACGTTTAGAAAACACACTATGGCTGCTTAACGGGAAAGGTGAGGTGGGGTGATGCATAAAACAAGGGTTTCAAATTAGCTCAGATACCGTTCCATAAACCCAATACGTACTAGACAAGACCTACTCCTTGCTCAGTGAATTGGACTCAAAACCCCCTATTCACGGCCCAAGAATATATCTGACTAGTAAGAATCTTAAAACCTATGTATTGATATCTCTCTGTAAGTGAGTCATGTGGGTGCAAAGTGACATAAACACAGCAGTGAAAAGCAGCTAAACCCCATTATAAAAATCAATTACTTTTAAAAACCTGTGAAAAAAAGACAGTGAAAGAGAGAGAAATTCTTACAAAATTCGTTTAGGGGCAGTTATGCTACCTGGATTGACCATATCTAGACCCACAGCTGATTGAGACATAAGGGTGGACACTCTTGGGGCTGAGAGGTTTGGTGAGGTTGGGTGAGTAAACGCAGACCCTTTAAAGTAATACTGCGTGGAACCCATCCCATGGGTCCCAAATCTCCAGTTTCAAGGGCATCTTCCTACATCGAAAACATGCATGAGAAACCCAGAAGATGGTACACCGTGTGATCGGGAAAGGTTTCTAAAACGCACCTCATTTCTCATCTCCTTGTGCTCGGGTTCGCCATTCCAGCCGCTTTACTAACAATCTCCCTCCTTGGAGAATCAGCACCTTTAACCTCCTGTTCCGTACAGGTTGCAATTTGTCCTGAGGATGAACGGGAAGAGGGGAAAACAATGAGAGACTAGCTCTAGGTGTGGGGACAGGCACAGGTCACTCTATTTTCCCATCAGGAAGAAGAATTAAGCACAGGCTCAGCCTGCCGCCCGGGACCAGAATAGGGCCTGAAGCAATCCTGCGCTTTTGAGGCCAGCTCCCAAGAAAGCGAGTTGAAAAATGGAGCTCAGGGGCACTGCAATTCACAAACCTGCAGACTTATAAATGATCACTCTCGTCCACAAATATATTGAGGGAAGGAAACGAAGAGGATTTGAAAGCAAGGCAGAATTGCAGGAAACAGATTTCAGGAGGGAGATTCGAATCGCCTTTAAAGCACAGGAAAAGCGGCAAAACCTCATCAACGATGCCCTTGGCCAAAAAGGGCGTATGCGTTTTTTCCTGAATATATTCAGGAAAAAACGCATACGCCCTTTTTGGCCAACCAAGCAACCTGGAAAGGCAAATCAGCGCTACAAAGAAGTCTCGCTTCCAATCGGTCAAAAGGGCCATGCTGAATAAAGTGTCAAAACCAGAAATGCAGGACAGGCCATGGAGAAACGGGAGCCTTGCTACGCTGATGGGCGGGATGTAAATTGCCAACAGCCACTCTGGAGAAGTGTACGGTGTGTCCTGAAACATCTAAAAAACTCAGCTTAGAGAGCATAGGGCACTTCCACTCATGGGCGTATAAAGTGGGAAAATTAAAATCCAGCAAGACACAGGCACCCCAAAGTTTAGGGTTGCTCTGTTGACAAGAACCTCCAACTTCGTTACACCTTAAATATCACAGGAAAGAGAAAAATGGATAAAGATGTTGTGGTCCTTATGTACAATGGAATATCACTCAGCCATGAAATCAACGTCATAAGGCTAGTAGCAGCATGATGAGTGGGTTTAGGTACGACGATTCTAAGTGAAATAAGTCACACAGAAAAAGACACTTATCATAAGATATCACTTATAGAGGGAATGTAAAAACCGCTACCCTTGAACTGAATTACAAAACAGAACAGAGTCACACGTTTAGAAAACACACTATGGCTGCTTAACGGGAAAGGTGAGGTGGGGTGATGCATAAAACAAGGGTTTCAAATTAGCTCAGATACCGTTCCATAAACCCAATACGTACTAGACAAGACCTACTCCTTGCTCAGTGAATTGGACTCAAAACCCCCTATTCACGGCCCAAGAATATATCTGACTAGTAAGAATCTTAAAACCTATGTATTGATATCTCTCTGTAAGTGAGTCATGTGGGTGCAAAGTGACATAAACACAGCAGTGAAAAGCAGCTAAACCCCATTATAAAAATCAATTACTTTTAAAAACCTGTGAAAAAAAGACAGTGAAAGAGAGAGAAATTCTTACAAAATTCGTTTAGGGGCAGTTATGCTACCTGGATTGACCATATCTAGACCCACAGCTGATTGAGACATAAGGGTGGACACTCTTGGGGATGAGAGGTTTGGTGAGGTTGGGTGAGTAAACGCAGACCCTTTAAAGTAATACTGCGTGGTACCCATCCCATGGGTCCCAAATCTCCAGTTTCAAGGGCATCTTCCTACATCGAAAACATGCATGAGAAACCCAGAAGATGGTACACCGTGTGATCGGGAAAGGTTTCTAAAACGCACCTCATTTCTCATCTCCTTGTGCTCGGGTTCGCCATTCCAGCCGCTTTACTAACAATCTCCCTCCTTGGAGAATCAGCACCTTTAACCTCCTGTTCCGTACAGGTTGCAATTTGTCCTGAGGATGAACGGGAAGAGGGGAAAACATTGAGAGACTAGCTCTAGGTGTTGGGACAGGCACAGGTCACTCTATTTTCCCATCAGGAAGAAGAATTAAGCACAGGCTCAGCCTGCCGCCCGGGACCAGAATAGGGCCTGAAGCAATCCTGCGCTTTTGAGGCCAGCTCCCAAGAAAGCGAGTTGAAAAATGGAGCTCAGGGGCACTGCAATTCACAAACCTGCAGACTTATAAATGATCACTCTCGTCCACAAATATATTGAGGGAAGGAAACGAAGAGGATTTGAAAGCAAGGCAGAATTGCAGGAAACAGACTTCAGGAGGGAGATTCGAATCGCCTTTAAAGCACAGGAAAAGCGGCAAAACCTCATCAACGATGCCCTTGGCCAAAAAGGGCGTATGCGTTTTTTCCTGAATATATTCAGGAAAAAACGCATACGCCCTTTTTGGCCAACCAAGCAACCTGGAAAGGCAAATCAGCGCTACAAAGAAGTCTCGCTTCCCATCGGTCAAAAGGGCCATGCTGAATAAAGTGTCAAAACCAGAAATGCAGGACAGGCCATGGAGAAACGGGAGCCTTGCTACGCTGATGGGCGGGATGTAAATTGCCAACAGCCACTCTGGAGAAGTGTACGGTGTGTCCTGAAACATCTAAAAAACTCAGCTTAGAGAGCATAGGGCACTTCCACTCATGGGCGTATAAAGTGGGAAAATTAAAATCCAGCAAGACACAGGCACCCCAAAGTTTAGGGCTGCTCTGTTGACAAGAACCTCCAACTTCGTTACACCTTAAATATCCCAGGAAAGAGAAAAATGGATAAAGATGTTGTGGTCCTTATGTACAATGGAATATCACTCAGCCATGAAATCAACGTCATAAGGCTAGTAGCAGCATGATGAGTGGATTTAGGTACGACGATTCTAAATGAAATAAGTCACACAGAAAAAGACACTTATCATAAGATATCACTTATAGAGGGAATGTAAAAACCGCTACCCTTGAACTGAATTACAAAACTGAACAGAGTCACACGTTTAGAAAACACACTATGGCTGCCTAACGGGAAAGGTGAGGTGGGGTGATGCATAAAACAAGGGTTTCAAATTAGCTCAGATACCGTTCCATAAACCCAATATGTAATAGACAAGACCTACTCCTTGCTCAGTGAATTGGACTCAACACCCCCTATTCACGGCCCAAGAATATATCTGACTAGTAAGAATCTTAAAACCTATGTATTGATATCTCTCTGTAAGTGAGTCAAGCGGGTGTAAAGTGGCATAAACACAGCAGTGAAAAGCAACTAAACCCCATTATAAAAATCAATTACTTTTAAAAATCTGTGAAACAAAGACAGTGAAAGAGAGAGAAATTCTTACAGAATTCGTTCAGGGGCTGTGATGCCACCTGGATTGACCATATCTAGACCCACAGCTGATTGAGACATAAGGGTGGACACTCTTGGGGCTGAGAGGTTTGGTGAGGTTGGGTGAGCAAACGCAGACCCTTTAAAGTAATACTGCGTGGCACCCATCCCATGGGTCCCAAATCTCCAGGTTCAAGGGCATCTTCCTACATCGAAAACATGCATGAGAAACCCAGAACACGGTACACCGTGTGATCGGGAAAGGTTTCTAAAACGCACCTCATTTCTCATCTCCTTGTGCTCGGGTTCGCCATTCCAGCCGCTTTACTAGCAATCTCCCTCCTTGGAGAATCAGCACCTTTAACCTCCTGTTCCGTACAGGTTGCAATATGTCCTGAGGATGAACGGGAAGAGGGGAAACCAATGAGAGACTAGCTCTAGGTGTTGGGACAGGCACAGGTCACTCTATTTTACCATCAGGAAGAAGAATTAAGCACAGGCTCAGCCTGCCACCCGGGACCAGAATAGGGCCTGAAGCAATCCTGCGCTTTTGCGGCCAGCTCCCAAGAAAGCGAGTTGAAAAATGGAGCTCAGGGGACCTGCAATTCACAAACCTGCAGACTTATAAATGATCACTCTCGTCCACAAATATATTGAGGGAAGTCAACGAAGAGGATTTGAAAGCAAGGCAGAATTGCAGGAAACAGATTTCAGGAGGGAGATTCGAATCGCCTTTGAGGCACAGGAAAAGCGGCAAAACCTCGACAATGATGCCCTTGGCCAAAAAGGGCGTATGCGTTTTTTCCTGAATATATTCAGGAAAAAACGCATACGCCCTTTTTGGCCAACCAAGCAACCTGGAAAGGCAAATCAGCGCTACAAAGAAGTCTCGCTTCCCATCGGTCAAAAGGGCCATGCTGAATAAAGTGTCAAAACCAGAAATGCAGGACAGGCCATGGAGAAACGGGAGCCTTGCTACGCTGATGGGCGGGAAGTAAATTGCCAACAGCCACTCTGGAGAAGTGTACGGTGTGTCGTGAAACATCTAAAAAACTCAGCTTAGAGAGCATAGGGCACTTCCACTCATGGGCGTATAAATTGGGAAAACTAAAAATCAGCAAGACACAGGCACCCCAACGTATAGGGCTGCTCTGTTGACAAGAACCTCCACTTCGTTACACCTTAAATATCTCAGGAAAGAGAAAAATGGATAAAGAAGTTGTGGTCCTTATGTACAATGGAATATCACTCAGCCATGAAATCAACGTCATAAGGCTAGTAGCAGCATGATGAGTGGGTTTAGGTACGACGATTCTAAGTGAAATAAGTCACACAGAAAAAGACACTTATCATAAGATATCACTTATAGAGGGAATGTAAAAACCGCTACCCTTGAACTGAATTACAAAACAGAACAGAGTCACACGTTTAGAAAACACACTATGGCTGCTTAACGGGAAAGGTGAGGTGGGGTGATGCATAAAACAAGGGATTCAAATTAGCTCAGATACCGTTCCATAAACGCAATATGTAATAGACAAGACCTACTCCTTGCTCAGTCAATTGGACTCAACACCCCCTATTCACGGCCCAAGAATATATCTGACTATTAAGAATCTTAAAACCTATGTATTGATATCTCTTTGTAAGTGAGTCAAGTGGGTGTAAAGTGGCATAAACACAGCAGTGAAAAGCAGCTAAACCCCATTATAAAAATCAATTACTTTTAAAAACCTGTGAAACAAAGACAGTGAAAGAGAGAGAAATTCTTACAAAATTCGTTTAGGGGTAGTTATGCTACCTGGATTGACCATATCTAGACCCACACCTGATTGAGACATAAGGGTGGACACTCTTGGGGCTGAGAGTTTTGGTGAGGTTGGGTGAGCAAACGCAGATCCTTTAAAGTAATACTGCGTGGTACCCATCCCATTGGTCCCAAATCTCCAGGTTCAAGGGCATCTTCCTACATCGAAAACATGCATGAGAAACCCAGAAGATGGTACACTGAGTGATCGGGAAAGGTTTCTAAAACGCACCTCATTTCTCATGTCCTTGTGCTCGGGTTCGCCATTCCAGCCGCTTTACTAACAATCTCCCTCCTTGGAGAATCAGCACCTTTAACCTCCTGTTCCGTACAGGTTGCAATTTGTCCTGAGGATGAACAGGAAGAGGGGAAAACAATGAGAGACTAGCTCTAGGTGTTGGGACAGGCACAGGTCACTCTATTTTCCCATCAGGAAGAAGAATTAAGCACAGGCTCAGCCTGCCGCCCGGGACCAGAATAGGGCCTGAAGCAATCCTGCGCTTTTGAGGCCAGCTCCCAAGAAAGCGAGTTGAAAAATGGAGCTCAGGGGCACTGCAATTCACAAACCTGCAGACTTATAAATGATCACTCTCGTCCACAAATATATTGAGGGAAGGAAACGAAGAGGATTTGAAAGCAAGGCAGAATTGCAGGAAACAGATTTCAGGAGGGAGATTCGAATCGCCTTTAAAGCACAGGAAAAGCGGCAAAACCTCGACAATGATGCCCTTGGCCAAAAAGGGCGTATGCGTTTTTTCCTGAATATATTCAGGAAAAAACGCATACGCCCTTTTTGGCCAAGCAAGCAACCTGGAAAGGCAAATCAGCGCTACAAAGAAGTCTCGCTTCCCATCGGTCAAAAGGGCCATGCTGAATAAAGTGTCAAAATCAGAAATGCAGGACAGGCCATGGAGAAACGTGAGCCTTGCTACGCTGATGGGCGGGATGTACATTGCCAACAGCCACTCTGGAGAAGTGTACGGTGTGTCCTGAAACATCTAAAAAACTCAGCTTAGAGAGCATAGGGCAGTTCCACTCATGGGCGTATAAATTCGGAAAACTAAAAATCAGCAAGACACAGGCACCCCAACGTTTAGGGCTGCTCTGTTGACAAGAACCTCCACTTCGTTACACCTTACATATCTCAGGAAAGAGAAAAATGGATAAAGAAGTTGTGGTCCTTATGTACAATGGAATATCACTCAGCCATGAAATCAACGTCATAAGGCTAGTAGCAGCATGATGAGTGGATTTAGGTACGACGATTCTAAATGAAATAAGTCACACAGAAAAAGACACTTATCATAAGATATCACTTATAGAGGGAATGTAAAAACCGCTACCCTTGAACTGAATTACAAAACTGAACAGAGTCACACGTTTAGAAAACACACTATGGCTGCCTAACGGGAAAGGTGAGGTGGGGTGATGCATAAAACAAGGGTTTCAAATTAGCTCAGATACCGTTCCATAAACCCAATATGTAATAGACAAGACCTACTCCTTGCTCAGTGAATTGGACTCAACACCCCCTATTCACGGCCCAAGAATATATCTGACTAGTAAGAATCTTAAAACCTATGTATTGATATCTCTCTGTAAGTGAGTCAAGTGGGTGTAAAGTGGCATAAACACAGCAGTGAAAAGCAACTAAACCCCATTATAAAAATCAATTACTTTTAAAAACCTGTGAAACAAAGACAGTGAAAGAGAGAGAAATTCTTACAGAATTCGTTCAGGGGCTGTGATGCCACCTGGATTGACAATATCTAGACCCACAGCTGATTGAGACATAAGGGTGGACACTCTTGGGGCTGAGAGGTTTGGTGAGGTTGGGTGAGCAAACGCAGACCCTTTAAAGTAATACTGCGTGGCACCCATCCCATGGGTCCCAAATCTCCAGGTTCAAGGGCATCTTCCTACATCGAAAACATGCATGAGAAACCCAGAACACGGTACACCGTGTGATCGGGAAAGGTTTCTAAAACGCACCTCATTTCTCATGTCCTTGTGCTCGGGTTCGCCATTCCAGCCGCTTTACTAGCAATCTCCCTCCTTGGAGAATCAGCACCTTTAACCTCCTGTTCCGTACAGGTTGCAATATGTCCTGAGGATGAACGGGAAGAGGGGGAACCAATGAGAGACTAGCTCTAGGTGTTGGGACAGGCACAGGTCACTCTATTTTACCATCAGGAAGAAGAATTAAGCACAGGCTCAGCCTGCCACCCGGGACCAGAATAGGGCCTGAAGCAATCCTGCGCTTTTGCGGCCAGCTCCCAAGAAAGCGTGTTGAAAAATGGAGCTCAGGGGAACTGCAATTCACAAACCTGCAGACTTATAAATGATCACTCTCGTCCACAAATATATTGAGGGAATTCAACGAAGAGGATTTGAAAGCAAGGCAGAATTGCAGGAAACAGATTTCAGGAGGGAGATTCGAATCGCCTTTGAGGCACAGGAAAAGCGGCAAAACCTCGACAATGATGCCCTTGGCCAAAAAGGGCGTATGCGTTTTTTCCTGAATATATTCAGGAAAAAACGCATACGCCCTTTTTGGCCAACAAAGCAACCTGGAAAGGCAAATCAGCGCTACAAAGAAGTCTCGCTTCCCATCGGTCAAAAGGGCCATGCTGAATAAAGTGTCAAAACCAGAAATGCAGGACAGGCCATGGAGAAACGGGAGCCTTGCTACGCTGATGGGCGGGATGTAAATTGCCAACAGCCACTCTGGAGAAGTGTACGGTGTGTCCTGAAACATCTAAAAAACTAACCTTAGAGAGCATAGGGCACTTCCACTCATGGGCGTATAAATTGGGAAAACTAAAAATCAGCAAGACACAGGCACCCCAACGTATAGGGCTGCTCTGTTGACAAGAACCTCCACTTCGTTACACCTTAAATATCTCAGGTAAGAGAAAAATGGATAAAGAAGTTGTGGTCCTTATGTACAATGGAATATCACTCAGCCATGAAATCAACGTCATAAGGCTAGTAGCAGCATGATGATTGGATTTAGGTACGACGATTCTAAGTGAAATAAGTCACACAGAAAAAGACACTTATCATAAGATATCACTTATAGAGGGAATGTAAAAACCGCTACCCTTGAACTGAATTACAAAACAGAACAGAGTCACACGTTTAGAAAACACACTATGGCTGCTTAACGGGAAAGGTGAGGTGGGGTGATGCATAAAACAAGGGTTTCAAATTAGCTCAGATACCGTTCCATAAACCCAATATGTAATAGACAAGACCTACTCCTTGCTCAGTCAATTGAACTCAACACCCCCTATTCACGGCCCAAGAATATATCTGACTAGTAAGAATCTTAAAACCTATGTATTGATATCTCTTTGTAAGTGAGTCAAGTGGGTGTAAAGTGGCATAAACACAGCAGTGAAAAGCAGCTAAACCCCATTATAAAAATCAATTACTTTTAAAAACCTGTGAAAAAAAGACAGTGAAAGAGAGAGAAATTCTTACAAAATTCGTTTAGGGGTAGTTATGCTACCTGGATTGACCATATCTAGACCCACAGCTGATTGAGACATAAGGGTGGACACTCTTGGGGCTGAGAGTTTTGGTGAGGTTGGGTGAGCAAACGCAGATCCTTTAAAGTAATACTGCGTGGTACCCATCCCATTGGTCCCAAATCTCCAGGTTCAAGGGCATCTTCCTACATCGAAAACATGCATGAGAAACCCAGAAGATGGTACACTGAGTAATCGGGAAAGGTTTCTAAAACGCACCTCATTTCTCATGTCCTTGTGCTCGGGTTCGCCATTCCAGCCGCATTACTAGCAATCTCCCTCCTTGGAGAATCAGCACCTTTAACCTCCTGTTCCGTACAGGTTGCAATTTGTCCTGAGGATGAACGGGAAGAAGGGGGAACCAATGAGAGACTAGCTCTAGGTGTTGGGACAGGCACAGGTCACTCTATTTTCCCATGAGGAAGAAGAATTAAGCACAGGCTCAGCCTGCCGCCCGGGACCAGAATAGGGCCTGAAGCAATCCTGCGCTTTTGCGGCCAGCTCCCAAGAAAGCGAGTTGAAAAATGGAGCTCAGGGGAACTGCAATTCACAAACCTGCAGACTTATAAATGACCACTCTCGTCCACAAATATATTGAGGGAAGGCAACGAAGAGGATTTGAAAGCAAGGCAGAATTGCAGGAAACAGATTTCAGGAGCGAGATTCGAATCGACTTTAAAGCACAGGAAAAGCGGCAAAACCTCGACAATGATGCCCTTGGCCAAAAAGGGCGTATGCGTTTTTTCCTGAATATATTCAGGAAAAAACGCATACGCCCTTTTTGGCCAAGCAAGCAACCTGGAAAGGCAAATCAGCGCTACAAAGAAGTCTCGCTTCCCATCGGTCAAAAGGGCCATGCTGAATAAAGTGTCAAAACCAGAAATGCAGGGCAGGCCATGGAGAAACGGGAGGCTTGCTACGCTGATGGGCGGGATGTAAATTGCCAACAGCCACTCTGGAGAAGTGTACGGTGTGTCGTGAAACATCTAAAAAACTCAGCTTAGAGAGCATAGGGCACTTCCACTCATGGGCGTATATAGTGGGAAAGTTAAAAACCAGCAAGACACAGGCACCCCAAAGTTTAGGGCTGCTCTGTTGACAAGAACCTCCAACTTCGTTACACCTTAAATATCCCAGGAAAGAGAAAAATGGATAAAGATGTTGTGGTCCTTATGTACAATGGAATATCACTCAGCCATGAAATCAACGTCATAAGGCTAGTAGCAGCATGATGAGTGGATTTAGGTACGACGATTCTAAGTGAAATAAGTCACACAGAAAAAGACACTTATCATAAGATATCACTTATAGAGGGAATGTAAAAACCGCTACCCTTGAACTGAATTACAAAACAGAACAGAGTCACACGTTTAGAAAACACACTATGGCTGCTTAACGGGAAAGGTGAGGTGGGGTGATGCATAAAACAAGGGTTTCAAATTAGCTCAGATACCGTTCCATAAACCCAATACGTACTAGACAAGACCTACTCCTTGCTCAGTGAATTGGACTCAAAACCCCCTATTCACGGCCCAAGAATATATCTGACTAGTAAGAATCTTAAAACCTATGTATTGATATCTCTCTGTAAGTGAGTCATGTGGGTGCAAAGTGACATAAACACAGCAGTGAAAAGCAGCTAAACCCCATTATAAAAATCAATTACTTTTAAAAACCTGTGAAAAAAAGACAGTGAAAGAGACAGAAATTCTTACAAAATTCGTTTAGGGGCAGTTATGCTACCTGGATTGACCAAATCTAGACCCACAGCTGATTGAGACATAAGGGTGGACACTCTTGGGGCTGAGAGGTTTGGTGAGGTTGGGTGAGTAAACGCAGACCCTTTAAAGTAATACTGCGTGGTACCCATCCCATGGGTCCCAAATCTCCAGTTTCAAGGGCATCTTCCTACATCGAAAACATGCATGAGAAACCCAGAAGATGGTACACCGTGTGATCGGGAAAGGTTTCTAAAACGCACCTCATTTCTCATCTCCTTGTGCTCGGGTTCGCCATTCCAGCCGCTTTACTAACAATCTCCCTCCTTGGAGAATCAGCACCTTTAACCTCCTGTTCCGTACAGGTTGCAATTTGTCCTGAGGATGAACAGGAAGAGGGGAAAACAATGAGAGACTAGCTCTAGGTGTTGGGACAGGCACAGGTCACTCTATTTTCCCATCAGGAAGAAGAATTAAGCACAGGCTCAGCCTGCCGCCCGGGACCAGAATAGGGCCTGAAGCAATCCTGCGCTTTTGAGGCCAGCTCCCAAGAAAGCGAGTTGAAAAATGGAGCTCAGGGGCACTGCAATTCACAAACCTGCAGACTTATAAATGATCACTCTCGTCCACAAATATATTGAGGGAAGGAAACGAAGAGGATTTGAAAGCAAGGCAGAATTGCAGGAAACAGATTTCAGGAGGGAGATTCGAATCGCCTTTAAAGCACAGGAAAAGCGGCAAAACCTCGACAATGATGCCCTTGGCCAAAAAGGGCGTATGCGTTTTTTCCTGAATATATTCAGGAAAAAACGCATACGCCCTTTTTGGCCAAGCAAGCAACCTGGAAAGGCAAAGCAGCGCTACAAAGAAGTCTCGCTTCCCATCGGTCAAAAGGGCCATGCTGAATAAAGTGTCAAAATCAGAAATGCAGGACAGGCCATGGAGAAACGTGAGCCTTGCTACGCTGATGGGCGGGATGTACATTGCCAACAGCCACTCTGGAGAAGTGTACAGTGTGTCCTGAAACATCTAAAAAACTCAGCTTAGAGAGCATAGGGCAGTTCCACTCATGGGCGTATAAATTCGGAAAACTAAAAATCAGCAAGACACAGGCACCCCAACGTTTAGGGCTGCTCTGTTGACAAGAACCTCCACTTCGTTACACCTTACATATCTCAGGAAAGAGAAAAATGGATAAAGAAGTTGTGGTCCTTATGTACAATGGAATATCACTCAGCCATGAAATCAACGTCATAAGGCTAGTAGCAGCATGATGAGTGGATTTAGGTACGACGATTCTAAATGAAATAAGTCACACAGAAAAAGACACTTATCATAAGATATCACTTATAGAGGGAATGTAAAAACCGCTACCCTTGAACTGAATTACAAAACTGAACAGAGTCACACGTTTAGAAAACACACTATGGCTGCCTAACGGGAAAGGTGAGGTGGGGTGATGCATAAAACAAGGGTTTCAAATTAGCTCAGATACCGTTCCATAAACCCAATATGTAATAGACAAGACCTACTCCTTGCTCAGTGAATTGGACTCAACACCCCCTATTCACGGCCCAAGAATATATCTGACTAGTAAGAATCTTAAAACCTATGTATTGATATCTCTCTGTAAGTGAGTCAAGTGGGTGTAAAGTGGCATAAACACAGCAGTGAAAAGCAACTAAACCCCATTATAAAAATCAATTACTTTTAAAAACCTGTGAAACAAAGACAGTGAAAGAGAGAGAAATTCTTACAGAATTCGTTCAGGGGCTGTGATGCCACCTGGATTGACAATATCTAGACCCACAGCTGATTGAGACATAAGGGTGGACACTCTTGGGGCTGAGAGGTTTGGTGAGGTTGGGTGAGCAAACGCAGACCCTTTAAAGTAATACTGCGTGGCACCCATCCCATGGGTCCCAAATCTCCAGGTTCAAGGGCATCTTCCTACATCGAAAACATGCATGAGAAACCCAGAACACGGTACACCGTGTGATCGGGAAAGGTTTCTAAAACGCACCTCATTTCTCATGTCCTTGTGCTCGGGTTCGCCATTCCAGCCGCTTTACTAGCAATCTCCCTCCTTGGAGAATCAGCACCTTTAACCTCCTGTTCCGTACAGGTTGCAATATGTCCTGAGGATGAACGGGAAGAGGGGGAACCAATGAGAGACTAGCTCTAGGTGTTGGGACAGGCACAGGTCACTCTATTTTACCATCAGGAAGAAGAATTAAGCACAGGCTCAGCCTGCCACCCGGGACCAGAATAGGGCCTGAAGCAATCCTGCGCTTTTGCGGCCAGCTCCCAAGAAAGCGTGTTGAAAAATGGAGCTCAGGGGAACTGCAATTCACAAACCTGCAGACTTATAAATGATCACTCTCGTCCACAAATATATTGAGGGAATTCAACGAAGAGGATTTGAAAGCAAGGCAGAATTGCAGGAAACAGATTTCAGGAGGGAGATTCGAATCGCCTTTGAGGCACAGGAAAAGCGGCAAAACCTCGACAATGATGCCCTTGGCCAAAAAGGGCGTATGCGTTTTTTCCTGAATATATTCAGGAAAAAACGCATACGCCCTTTTTGGCCAACAAAGCAACCTGGAAAGGCAAATCAGCGCTACAAAGAAGTCTCGCTTCCCATCGGTCAAAAGGGCCATGCTGAATAAAGTGTCAAAACCAGAAATGCAGGACAGGCCATGGAGAAACGGGAGCCTTGCTACGCTGATGGGCGGGATGTAAATTGCCAACAGCCACTCTGGAGAAGTGTACGGTGTGTCCTGAAACATCTAAAAAACTAACCTTAGAGAGCATAGGGCACTTCCACTCATGGGCGTATAAATTGGGAAAACTAAAAATCAGCAAGACACAGGCACCCCAACGTATAGGGCTGCTCTGTTGACAAGAACCTCCACTTCGTTACACCTTAAATATCTCAGGTAAGAGAAAAATGGATAAAGAAGTTGTGGTCCTTATGTACAATGGAATATCACTCAGCCATGAAATCAACGTCATAAGGCTAGTAGCAGCATGATGATTGGATTTAGGTACGACGATTCTAAGTGAAATAAGTCACACAGAAAAAGACACTTATCATAAGATATCACTTATAGAGGGAATGTAAAAACCGCTACCCTTGAACTGAATTACAAAACAGAACAGAGTCACACGTTTAGAAAACACACTATGGCTGCTTAACGGGAAAGGTGAGGTGGGGTGATGCATAAAACAAGGGTTTCAAATTAGCTCAGATACCGTTCCATAAACCCAATATGTAATAGACAAGACCTACTCCTTGCTCAGTCAATTGAACTCAACACCCCCTATTCACGGCCCAAGAATATATCTGACTAGTAAGAATCTTAAAACCTATGTATTGATATCTCTTTGTAAGTGAGTCAAGTGGGTGTAAAGTGGCATAAACACAGCAGTGAAAAGCAGCTAAACCCCATTATAAAAATCAATTACTTTTAAAAACCTGTGAAAAAAAGACAGTGAAAGAGAGAGAAATTCTTACAAAATTCGTTTAGGGGTAGTTATGCTACCTGGATTGACCATATCTAGACCCACAGCTGATTGAGACATAAGGGTGGACACTCTTGGGGCTGAGAGTTTTGGTGAGGTTGGGTGAGCAAACGCAGATCCTTTAAAGTAATACTGCGTGGTACCCATCCCATTGGTCCCAAATCTCCAGGTTCAAGGGCATCTTCCTACATCGAAAACATGCATGAGAAACCCAGAAGATGGTACACTGAGTAATCGGGAAAGGTTTCTAAAACGCACCTCATTTCTCATGTCCTTGTGCTCGGGTTCGCCATTCCAGCCGCATTACTAGCAATCTCCCTCCTTGGAGAATCAGCACCTTTAACCTCCTGTTCCGTACAGGTTGCAATTTGTCCTGAGGATGAACGGGAAGAAGGGGGAACCAATGAGAGACTAGCTCTAGGTGTTGGGACAGGCACAGGTCACTCTATTTTCCCATGAGGAAGAAGAATTAAGCACAGGCTCAGCCTTCCGCCCGGGACCAGAATAGGGCCTGAAGCAATCCTGCGCTTTTGCGGCCAGCTCCCAAGAAAGCGAGTTGAAAAATGGAGCTCAGGGGAACTGCAATTCACAAACCTGCAGACTTATAAATGACCACTCTCGTCCACAAATATATTGAGGGAAGGCAACGAAGAGGATTTGAAAGCAAGGCAGAATTGCAGGAAACAGATTTCAGGAGCGAGATTCGAATCGACTTTAAAGCACAGGAAAAGCGGCAAAACCTCGACAATGATGCCCTTGGCCAAAAAGGGCGTATGCGTTTTTTCCTGAATATATTCAGGAAAAAACGCATACGCCCTTTTTGGCCAAGCAAGCAACCTGGAAAGGCAAATCAGCGCTACAAAGAAGTCTCGCTTCCCATCGGTCAAAAGGGCCATGCTGAATAAAGTGTCAAAACCAGAAATGCAGGGCAGGCCATGGAGAAACGGGAGGCTTGCTACGCTGATGGGCGGGATGTAAATTGCCAACAGCCACTCTGGAGAAGTGTACGGTGTGTCGTGAAACATCTAAAAAACTCAGCTTAGAGAGCATAGGGCACTTCCACTCATGGGCGTATATAGTGGGAAAGTTAAAAACCAGCAAGACACAGGCACCCCAAAGTTTAGGGCTGCTCTGTTGACAAGAACCTCCAACTTCGTTACACCTTAAATATCCCAGGAAAGAGAAAAATGGATAAAGATGTTGTGGTCCTTATGTACAATGGAATATCACTCAGCCATGAAATCAACGTCATAAGGCTAGTAGCAGCATGATGAGTGGATTTAGGTACGACGATTCTAAGTGAAATAAGTCACACAGAAAAAGACACTTATCATAAGATATCACTTATAGAGGGAATGTAAAAACCGCTACCCTTGAACTGAATTACAAAACAGAACAGAGTCACACGTTTAGAAAACACACTATGGCTGCTTAACGGGAAAGGTGAGGTGGGGTGATGCATAAAACAAGGGTTTCAAATTAGCTCAGATACCGTTCCATAAACCCAATACGTACTAGACAAGACCTACTCCTTGCTCAGTGAATTGGACTCAAAACCCCCTATTCACGGCCCAAGAATATATCTGACTAGTAAGAATCTTAAAACCTATGTATTGATATCTCTCTGTAAGTGAGTCATGTGGGTGCAAAGTGACATAAACACAGCAGTGAAAAGCAGCTAAACCCCATTATAAAAATCAATTACTTTTAAAAACCTGTGAAAAAAAGACAGTGAAAGAGACAGAAATTCTTACAAAATACGTTTAGGGGCAGTTATGCTACCTGGATTGACCATATCTAGACCCACAGCTGATTGAGACATAAGGGTGGACACTCTTGGGGCTGAGAGGTTTGGTGAGGTTGGGTGAGTAAACGCAGACCCTTTAAAGTAATACTGCGTGGTACCCATCCCATGGGTCCCAAATCTCCAGTTTCAAGGGCATCTTCCTACATCGAAAACATGCATGAGAAACCCAGAAGATGGTACACCGTGTGATCGGGAAAGGTTTCTAAAACGCACCTCATTTCTCATCTCCTTGTGCTCGGGTTCGCCATTCCAGCCGCTTTACTAACAATCTCCCTCCTTGGAGAATCAGCACCTTTAACCTCCTGTTCCGTACAGGTTGCAATTTGTCCTGAGGATGAACGGGAAGAGGGGAAAACAATGAGAGACTAGCTTTAGGTGTTGGGACAGGCACAGGTCACTCTATTTTCCCATCAGGAAGAAGAATTAAGCACAGGCTCAGCCTGCCCCCCGGGACCAGAATAGGGCCTGAAGCAATCCTGCGCTTTTGAGGCCAGCTCCCAAGAAAGCGAGTTGAAAAATGGAGCTCAGGGGCACTGCAATTCACAAACCTGCAGACTTATAAATGATCACTCTCGTCCACAAATATATTGAGGGAAGGAAACGAAGAGGATTTGAAAGCAAGGCAGAATTGCAGGAAACAGACTTCAGGAGGGAGATTCGAATCGCCTTTAAAGCACAGGAAAAGCGGCAAAACCTCATCAACGATGCCCTTGGCCAAAAAGGGCGTATGCGTTTTTTCCTGAATATATTCAGGAAAAAACGCATACGCCCTTTTTGGCCAACCAAGCAACCTGGAAAGGCAAATCAGCGCTACAAAGAAGTCTCGCTTCCAATCGGTCAAAAGGGCCATGCTGAATAAAGTGTCAAAACCAGAAATGCAGGACAGGCCATGGAGAAACGGGAGCCTTGCTACGCTGATGGGCGGGATGTAAATTGCCAACAGCCACTCTGGAGAAGTGTACGGTGTGTCCTGAAACATCTAAAAAACTCAGCTTAGAGAGCATAGGGCACTTCCACTCATGGGCGTATAAAGTGGGAAAATTAAAATCCAGCAAGACACAGGCACCCCAAAGTTTAGGGCTGCTCTGTTGACAAGAACCTCCAACTTCGTTACACCTTAAATATCCCAGGAAAGAGAAAAATGGATAAAGATGTTGTGGTCCTTATGTACAATGGAATATCACTCAGCCATGAAATCAACGTCATAAGGCTAGTAGCAGCATGATGAGTGGATTTAGGTACGACGATTCTAAATGAAATAAGTCACACAGAAAAAGACACTTATCATAAGATATCACTTATAGAGGGAATGTAAAAACCGCTACCCTTGAACTGAATTACAAAACTGAACAGAGTCACACGTTTAGAAAACACACTATGGCTGCCTAACGGGAAAGGTGAGGTGGGGTGATGCATAAAACAAGGGTTTCAAATTAGCTCAGATACCGTTCCATAAACCCAATATGTAATAGACAAGACCTACTCCTTGCTCAGTGAATTGGACTCAACACCCCCTATTCATGGCCCAAGAATATATCTGACTAGTAAGAATCTTAAAACCTATGTATTGATATCTCTCTGTAAGTGAGTCAAGTGGGTGTAAAGTGGCATAAACACAGCAGTGAAAAGCAACTAAACCCCATTATAAAAATCAATTACTTTTAAAAATCTGTGAAACAAAGACAGTGAAAGAGAGAGAAATTCTTACAGAATTCGTTCAGGGGCTGTGATGCCACCTGGATTGACCATATCTAGACCCACAGCTGATTGAGACATAAGGGTGGACACTCTTGGGGCTGAGAGGTTTGGTGAGGTTGGGTGAGCAAACGCAGACCCTTTAAAGTAATACTGCGTGGCACCCCTCCCATGGGTCCCAAATCTCCAGGTTCAAGGGCATCTTCCTACATCGAAAACATGCATGAGAAACCCAGAACACGGTACACCGTGTGATCGGGAAAGGTTTCTAAAACGCACCTCATTTCTCATCTCCTTGTGCTCGGGTTCGCCATTCCAGCCGCTTTACTAGCAATCTCCTTCCCTGGAGAATCAGCACATTTAACCTCCTGTTCCGTACAGGTTGCAGTTTGTCCTGAGGATGAACGGGAAGAGGGGGAACCAATGAGAGACTAGCTCTAGGTGTTGGGACAGGCACAGGTCACTCTATTTTCCCATCAGGAAGAAGAATTAAGCACAGGCTCAGCCTGCCGCCCGCGACCAGAATAGGGCCTGAAGCAATCCTGCGCTTTTGCGGCCAGCTCCCAAGAAAGCGAGTTGAAAAACGGAGCTCAGGGGCACTGCAATTCACAAACCTGCAGACTTATAAATGATCACTCTCGTCCACAAATATATTGAGGGAAGGCAACGAAGAGGATTTGAAAGTAAGGCAGAATTGCAGGAAACAGATTTCAGGAGGGAGATTCGAATCGCCTTTGAGGCACAGGAAAAGCGGCAAAACCTCGACAATGATGCCCTTGGCCAAAAAGGGCGTATGCGTTTTTTCCTGAATATATTCAGGAAAAAACGCATACGCCCTTTTTGGCCAACCAAGCAACCTGGAAAGGCAAATCAGCGCTACAAAGAAGTCTCGCTTCCCATCGGTCAAAAGGGCCATGCTGAATAAAGTGTCAAAACCAGAAATGCAGGGCAGGCCATGAGGAAACGGGAGCCTTGCTTCGATGATGGGCGGGATGTAAATTGCCAACAGCCACTCTGGAGAAGTGTACGGTGTGTCGTGAAACATCTAAAAAACTCAGCTTAGAGAGCATAGGGCACTTCCACTCATGGGCCTATAAATTCGGAAAACTAAAAATCAGCAAGACACAGGCACCCCAACGTTTAGGGCTGCTCTGTTGACAAGAACCTCCACTTCGTTACACCTTAAATATCTCAGGATAGAGAAAAATGGATAAATAAGTTGTGGTCCTTATGTACAATGGAATATCACTCAGCCATGAAATCAACGTCATAAGGCTAGTAGCAGCATGATGAGTGGATTTAGGTACGACGATTCTAAATGAAATAAGTCACACAGAAAAAGACACTTATCATAAGATATCACTTATAGAGGGAATGTAAAAACCGCTACCCTTGAACTGAATTACAAAACTGAACAGAGTCACACGTTTAGAAAACACACTATGGCTGCCTAACGGGAGAGGTGAGGTGGGGTGATGCATAAAACAAGGGTTTCAAATTAGCTCAGATACCGTTCCATAAACCCAATATGTAATAGACAAGACCTACTCCTTGCTCAGTGAATTGGACTCAACACCCCCTATTCACGGCCCAAGAATATATCTGACTAGTAAGAATCTTAAAACCTATGTATTCATATCTCTCTGTAAGTGAGTCAAGTGGGTGTAAAGTGGCATAAACACAGCAGTGAAAAGCAACTAAACCCCATTATAAAAATCAATTACTTTTAAAAACCTGTGAAACAAAGACAGTGAAAGAGAGAGAAATTCTTACAGAATTCGTTCAGGGGCTGTGATGCCACCTGGATTGACCATATCTAGACCCACAGATGATTGAGACATAAGGGTGGACACTCTTGGGGCTGAGAGGTTTGGTGAGGTTGGGTGAGCAAACGCAGACCCTTTAAAGTAATACTGCGTGGCACCCATCCCATGGGTCCCAAATCTCCAGGTTCAAGGGCATCTTCCTACATCGAAAACATGCATGAGAAACCCAGAACACGGTACACCGTGTGATCGGGAAAGGTTTCTAAAACACACCTCATTTCTCATGTCCTTGTGCTCGGGTTCGCCATTCCAGCCGCTTTACTAGCAATCTCCCTCCTTGGAGAATCAGCACCTTTAACCTCCTGTTCCGTACAGGTTGCAATATGACCTGAGGATGAACGGGAAGAGGGGGAACCAATGAGAGACTAGCTCTAGGTGTTGGGACAGGCACAGGTCACTCTATTTTACCATCAGGAAGAAGAATTAAGCACAGGCTCAGCCTGCCACCCGGGACCAGAATAGGGCCTGAAGCAATCCTGCGCTTTTGCGGCCAGCTCCCAAGAAAGCGAGTTGAAAAATGGAGCTCAGGGGAACTGCAATTCACAAACCTGCAGACTTATAAATGATCACTCTCGTCCACAAATATATTGAGGGAAGTCAACGAAGAGGATTTGAAAGCAAGGCAGAATTGCAGGAAACAGATTTCAGGAGGGAGATTCGAATCGCCTTTGAGGCACAGGAAAAGCGGCAAAACCTCGACAATGATGCCCTTGTCCAAAAAGGGCGTATGCGTTTTTTCCTGAATATATTCAGGAAAAAACGCATACGCCCTTTTTGGCCAACCAAGCAACCTGGAAAGGCAAATCAGCGCTACAAAGAAGTCTCGCTTCCCATCGGTCAAAAGGGCCATGCTGAATAAAGTGTCAAAACCAGAAATGCAGGACAGGCCATGGAGAAACGGGAGCCTTGCTACGCTGATGGGCGGGATGTAAATTGCCAACAGCCACTCTGGAGAAGTGTACGGTGTGTCCTGAAACATCTAAAAAACTAAACTTAGAGAGCATAGGGCACTTCCACTCATGGGCGTATAAATTGGGATAACTAAAAATCAGCAAGACACAGGCACCCCAACGTATAGGGCTGCTCTGTTGACAAGAACCTCCACTTCGTTACACCTTAAATATCTCAGGAAAGAGAAAAATGGATAAAGAAGTTGTGGTCCTTATGTACAATGGAATATCACTCAGCCATGAAATCAACGTCATAAGGCTAGTAGCAGCATGATGAGTGGGTTTAGGTACGACGATTCTAAGTGAAATAAGTCACACAGAAAAAGACACTTATCATAAGATATCACTTATAGAGGGAATGTAAAAACCGCTACCCTTGAACTGAATTACAAAACAGAACAGAGTCACACGTTTAGAAAACACACTATGGCTGCTTAACGGGAAAGGTGAGGTGGGGTGATGCATAAAACAAGGGACTCAAATTAGCTCAGATACCGTTCCATAAACGCAATATGTAATAGACAAGATCTACTCCTTGCTCAGTGAATTGGACTCAACACCCCCTATTCACGGCCCAAGAATATATCTGACTAGTAAGAATCTTAAAACCTATGTATTGATATCTCTCTGTAAGTGAGTCAAGTGGGTGTAAAGTGGAATAAACACAGCAGTGAAAAGCAACTAAACCCCATTATAAAAATCAATTACTTTTAAAAACCTGTGAAACAAAGACAGTGAAAGAGAGAGAAATTCTTACAAAATTCGTTCAGGGGCTGTGATGCCAGCTGGATTGACCATATCTAGACCCACAGCTGATTGAGACATAAGGGTGGACACTCTTGGTGCTGAGAGGTTTGGTGAGGATGGGTGAGGAAACGCAGGCCCTTTAAAGTAATACTGCGTGGTACCCATCCCATGGGTCCCAAATCTCCAGGTTCAAGGGCATCTTCCTACATCGAAAACATGCATGAGAAACCCAGAAGATGGTACACCGTGTGATCGGGAAAGGTTTCTAAAACGCAGCTCATTTCTCATCTCCTTGTGCTCGGGTTCGCCATTCCAGCCGCTTTACTAGCAATCTCCTTCCCTGGAGAATCAGCACCTTTAACCTCCTGTTCCGTACAGGTTGCAGTTTGTCCTGAGGATGAACGGGAAGAGGGGGAACCAATGAGAGACTAGCTCTAGGTGTTGGGACAGGCACAGGTCACTCTATTTTCCCATCAGGAAGAAGAATTAAGCACAGGCTCAGCCTGCCGCCCGGGACCAGAATAGGGCCTGAAGCAATCCTGCGCTTTTGCGGCCAGCTCCCAAGAAAGCGAGTTGAAAAACGGAGCTCAGGGGCACTGCAATTCACAAACCTGCAGACTTATAAATGATCACTCTCGTCCACAAATATATTGAGGGAAGGCAACGAAGAGGATTTGAAAGTAAGGCAGAATTGCAGGAAACAGATTTCAGGAGGGAGATTCGAATCGCCTTTGAGGCACAGGAAAAGCGGCAAAACCTCGACAATGATGCCCTTGGCCAAAAAGGGCGTATGCGTTTTTTCCTGAATATATTCAGGAAAAAACGCATACGCCCTTTTTGGCCAACCAAGCAACCTGGAAAGGCAAATCAGCGCTACAAAGAAGTCTCGCTTCCCATCGGTCAAAAGGGCCATGCTGAATAAAGTGTCAAAACCAGAAATGCAGGACAGGCCATGGAGAAACGGGAGCCTTGCTACGCTGATGGGCGGGATGTAAATTGCCAACAGCCACTCTGGAGAAGTGTACGGTGTGTCCTGAAATATCTAAAAAAACTAACCTTAGAGAGCATAGGGCACTTCCACTCATGGGCGTATAAATTGGGAAAACTAAAAATCAGCAAGACACAGGCACCCCAACGTATAGGGCTGCTCTGTTGACAAGAACCTCCACTTCGTTACACCTTAAATATCTCAGGAAAGAGAAAAATGGATAAAGAAGTTGTGGTCCTTATGTACAATGGAATATCACTCAGCCATGAAATCAACGTCATAAGGCTAGTAGCAGCATGATGAGTGGGTTTAGGTACGACGATTCTAAGTGAAATAAGTCACACAGAAAAAGACACTTATCATAAGATATCACTTATAGAGGGAATGTAAAAACCGCTACCCTTGAACTGAATTACAAAACAGAACAGAGTCACACGTTTAGAAAACACACTATGGCTGCTTAACGGGAAAGGTGAGGTGGGGTGATGCATACAACAAGGGTTTGAAATTAGCTCAGATACCGTTCCATAAACCCAATATGTAATAGACAAGACCTACTCCTTGCTCAGTGAATTGGACTCAACACCCCCTATTCACGGCCCAAGAATATATCTGACTAGTAAGAATCTTAAAACCTATGTATTGATATCTCTCTGTAAGTGAGTCAAGTGGGTGTAAAGTGGAATAAACACAGCAGTGAAAAGCAACTAAACCCCATTATAAAAATCAATTACTTTTAAAAACCTGTGAAACAAAGACAGTGAAAGAGAGAGAAATTCTTACAAAATTCGTTCAGGGGCTGTGATGCCAGCTGGATTGACCATATCTAGACCCACAGCTGATTGAGACATAAGGGTGGACACTCTTGGGGCTGAGAGGTTTGGTGAGGTTGGGTGAGCAAACGCAGGCCCTTTAAAGTAAAACTGCGTGGTACCCATCCCATGGGTCCCAAATCTCCAGGTTCAAGGGCATCTTCCTACATCGAAAACATGCATGAGAAACCCAGAAGATGGTACACCGTGTGATCGGGAAAGGTTTCTAAAACGCAGCTCATTTCTCATCTCCTTGTGCTCGGGTTCGCCATTCCAGCCGCTTTACTAGCAATCTCCTTCCCTGGAGAATCAGCACCTTTAACCTCCTGTTCCGTACAGGTTGCAGTTTGTCCTGAGGATGAACGGGAAGAGGGGGAACCAATGAGAGACTAGCTCTAGGTGTTGGGACAGGCACAGGTCACTCTATTTTCCCATCAGGAAGAAGAATTAAGCACAGGCTCAGCCTGCCGCCCGGGACCAGAATAGGGCCTGAAGCAATCCTGCGCTTTTGCGGCCAGCTCCCAAGAAAGCGAGTTGAAAAACGGAGCTCAGGGGCACTGCAATTCACAAACCTGCAGACTTATAAATGATCACTCTCGTCCACAAATATATTGAGGGAAGGCAACGAAGAGGATTTGAAAGTAAGGCAGAATTGCAGGAAACAGATTTCAGGAGGGAGATTCGAATCGCCTTTGAGGCACAGGAAAAGCGGCAAAACCTCGACAATGATGCCCTTGGCCAAAAAGGGCGTATGCGTTTTTTCCTGAATATATTCAGGAAAAAACGCATACGCCCTTTTTGGCCAACCAAGCAACCTGGAAAGGCAAATCAGCGCTACAAAGAAGTCTCGCTTCCCATCGGTCAAAAGGGCCATGCTGAATAAAGTGTCAAAACCAGAAATGCAGGACAGGCCATGGAGAAACGGGAGCCTTGCTACGCTGATGGGCGGGATGTAAATTGCCAACAGCCACTCTGGAGAAGTGTACGGTGTGTCCTGAAATATCTAAAAAAACTAACCTTAGAGAGCATAGGGCACTTCCACTCATGGGCGTATAAATTGGGAAAACTAAAAATCAGCAAGACACAGGCACCCCAACGTATAGGGCTGCTCTGTTGACAAGAACCTCCACTTCGTTACACCTTAAATATCTCAGGAAAGAGAAAAATGGATAAAGAAGTTGTGGTCCTTATGTACAATGGAATATCACTCAGCCATGAAATCAACGTCATAAGGCTAGTAGCAGCATGATGAGTGGGTTTAGGTACGACGATTCTAAGTGAAATAAGTCACACAGAAAAAGACACTTATCATAAGATATCACTTATAGAGGGAATGTAAAAACCGCTACCCTTGAACTGAATTACAAAACAGAACAGAGTCACACGTTTAGAAAACACACTATGGCTGCTTAACGGGAAAGGTGAGGTGGGGTGATGCATACAACAAGGGTTTGAAATTAGCTCAGATACCGTTCCATAAACCCAATATGTAATAGACAAGACCTACTCCTTGCTCAGTGAATTGGACTCAACACCCCCTATTCACGGCCCAAGAATATATCTGACTAGTAAGAATCTTAAAACCTATGTATTGATATCTCTCTGTAAGTGAGTCAAGTGGGTGTAAAGTGGAATAAACACAGCAGTGAAAAGCAACTAAACCCCATTATAAAAATCAATTACTTTTAAAAACCTGTGAAACAAAGACAGTGAAAGAGAGAGAAATTCTTACAAAATTCGTTCAGGGGCTGTGATGCCAGCTGGATTGACCATATCTAGACCCACAGCTGATTGAGACATAAGGGTGGACACTCTTGGGGCTGAGAGGTTTGGTGAGGTTGGGTGAGCAAACGCAGACCCTTTAAAGTAAAACTGCGTGGTACCCATCCCATGGGTCCCAAATCTCCAGGTTCAAGGGCATCTTCCTACATCGAAAACATGCATGAGAAACCCAGAACACGGTACACCGTGTGATCGGGAAAGGTTTCTAAAACGCACCTCATTTCTCATGTCCTTGTGCTCGGGTTCGCCATTCCAGCCGCTTTACTAGCAATCTCCCTCCTTGGAGAATCAGCACCTTTAACCTCCTGTTCCGTACAGGTTGCAATTTGTCCTGAGGATGAACGGGAAGAGGGTGAACCAATGAGAGACTAGCTCTAGGTATTGGGACAGGCACAGGTCACTCTATTTTCCCATCAGGAAGAAGAATTAAGCACAGGCTCAGCCTGCCACCCGGGACCAGAATAGGGCCTGAAGCAATCCTGCGCTTTTGCGGCCAGCTCCCAAGAAAGCGAGTTGAAAAATGGAGCTCAGGGGAACTGCAATTCACAAACCTGCAGACTTATAAATGATCACTCTCGTCCACAAATATATTGAGGGAAGTCAACGAAGAGGATTTGAAAGCAAGGCAGAATTGCAGGAAACAGATTTCAGGAGGGAGATTCGAATCGCCTTTGAGGCACAGGAAAAGCGGCAAAACCTCGACAATGATGCCCTTGTCCAAAAAGGGCGTATGCGTTTTTTCCTGAATATATTCAGGAAAAAACGCATACGCCCTTTTTGGCCAACCAAGCAACCTGGAAAGGCAAATCAGCGCTACAAAGAAGTCTCGCTTCCCATCGGTCAAAAGGGCCATGCTGAATAAAGTGTCAAAACCAGAAATGCAGGACAGGCCATGGAGAAACGGGAGCCTTGCTACGCTGATGGGCGGGATGTAAATTGCCAACAGCCACTCTGGAGAAGTGTACGGTGTGTCCTGAAACATCTAAAAAACTAAACTTAGAGAGCATAGGGCACTTCCACTCATGGGCGTATAAATTGGGATAACTAAAAATCAGCAAGACACAGGCACCCCAACGTATAGGGCTGCTCTGTTGACAAGAACCTCCACTTCGTTACACCTTAAATATCTCAGGAAAGAGAAAAATGGATAAAGAAGTTGTGGTCCTTATGTACAATGGAATATCACTCAGCCATGAAATCAACGTCATAAGGCTAGTAGCAGCATGATGAGTGGGTTTAGGTACGACGATTCTAAGTGAAATAAGTCACACAGAAAAAGACACTTATCATAAGATATCACTTATAGAGGGAATGTAAAAACCGCTACCCTTGAACTGAATTACAAAACAGAACAGAGTCACACGTTTAGAAAACACACTATGGCTGCTTAACGGGAAAGGTGAGGTGGGGTGATGCATAAAACAAGGGACTCAAATTAGCTCAGATACCGTTCCATAAACGCAATATGTAATAGACAAGATCTACTCCTTGCTCAGTGAATTGGACTCAACACCCCCTATTCACGGCCCAAGAATATATCTGACTAGTAAGAATCTTAAAACCTATGTATTGATATCTCTCTGTAAGTGAGTCAAGTGGGTGTAAAGTGGAATAAACACAGCAGTGAAAAGCAACTAAACCCCATTATAAAAATCAATTACTTTTAAAAACCTGTGAAACAAAGACAGTGAAAGAGAGAGAAATTCTTACAAAATTCGTTCAGGGGCTGTGATGCCAGCTGGATTGACCATATCTAGACCCACAGCTGATTGAGACATAAGGGTGGACACTCTTGGTGCTGAGAGGTTTGGTGAGGATGGGTGAGGAAACGCAGGCCCTTTAAAGTAATACTGCGTGGTACCCATCCCATGGGTCCCAAATCTCCAGGTTCAAGGGCATCTTCCTACATCGAAAACATGCATGAGAAACCCAGAAGATGGTACACCGTGTGATCGGGAAAGGTTTCTAAAACGCAGCTCATTTCTCATCTCCTTGTGCTCGGGTTCGCCATTCCAGCCGCTTTACTAGCAATCTCCTTCCCTGGAGAATCAGCACCTTTAACCTCCTGTTCCGTACAGGTTGCAGTTTGTCCTGAGGATGAACGGGAAGAGGGGGAACCAATGAGAGACTAGCTCTAGGTGTTGGGACAGGCACAGGTCACTCTATTTTCCCATCAGGAAGAAGAATTAAGCACAGGCTCAGCCTGCCGCCCGGGACCAGAATAGGGCCTGAAGCAATCCTGCGCTTTTGCGGCCAGCTCCCAAGAAAGCGAGTTGAAAAACGGAGCTCAGGGGCACTGCAATTCACAAACCTGCAGACTTATAAATGATCACTCTCGTCCACAAATATATTGAGGGAAGGCAACGAAGAGGATTTGAAAGTAAGGCAGAATTGCAGGAAACAGATTTCAGGAGGGAGATTCGAATCGCCTTTGAGGCACAGGAAAAGCGGCAAAACCTCGACAATGATGCCCTTGGCCAAAAAGGGCGTATGCGTTTTTTCCTGAATATATTCAGGAAAAAACGCATACGCCCTTTTTGGCCAACCAAGCAACCTGGAAAGGCAAATCAGCGCTACAAAGAAGTCTCGCTTCCCATCGGTCAAAAGGGCCATGCTGAATAAAGTGTCAAAACCAGAAATGCAGGACAGGCCATGGAGAAACGGGAGCCTTGCTACGCTGATGGGCGGGATGTAAATTGCCAACAGCCACTCTGGAGAAGTGTACGGTGTGTCCTGAAATATCTAAAAAAACTAACCTTAGAGAGCATAGGGCACTTCCACTCATGGGCGTATAAATTGGGAAAACTAAAAATCAGCAAGACACAGGCACCCCAACGTATAGGGCTGCTCTGTTGACAAGAACCTCCACTTCGTTACACCTTAAATATCTCAGGAAAGAGAAAAATGGATAAAGAAGTTGTGGTCCTTATGTACAATGGAATATCACTCAGCCATGAAATCAACGTCATAAGGCTAGTAGCAGCATGATGAGTGGGTTTAGGTACGACGATTCTAAGTGAAATAAGTCACACAGAAAAAGACACTTATCATAAGATATCACTTATAGAGGGAATGTAAAAACCGCTACCCTTGAACTGAATTACAAAACAGAACAGAGTCACACGTTTAGAAAACACACTATGGCTGCTTAACGGGAAAGGTGAGGTGGGGTGATGCATACAACAAGGGTTTGAAATTAGCTCAGATACCGTTCCATAAACCCAATATGTAATAGACAAGACCTACTCCTTGCTCAGTGAATTGGACTCAACACCCCCTATTCACGGCCCAAGAATATATCTGACTAGTAAGAATCTTAAAACCTATGTATTGATATCTCTCTGTAAGTGAGTCAAGTGGGTGTAAAGTGGAATAAACACAGCAGTGAAAAGCAACTAAACCCCATTATAAAAATCAATTACTTTTAAAAACCTGTGAAACAAAGACAGTGAAAGAGAGAGAAATTCTTACAAAATTCGTTCAGGGGCTGTGATGCCAGCTGGATTGACCATATCTAGACCCACAGCTGATTGAGACATAAGGGTGGACACTCTTGGGGCTGAGAGGTTTGGTGAGGTTGGGTGAGCAAACGCAGGCCCTTTAAAGTAAAACTGCGTGGTACCCATCCCATGGGTCCCAAATCTCCAGGTTCAAGGGCATCTTCCTACATCGAAAACATGCATGAGAAACCCAGAAGATGGTACACCGTGTGATCGGGAAAGGTTTCTAAAACGCAGCTCATTTCTCATCTCCTTGTGCTCGGGTTCGCCATTCCAGCCGCTTTACTAGCAATCTCCTTCCCTGGAGAATCAGCACCTTTAACCTCCTGTTCCGTACAGGTTGCAGTTTGTCCTGAGGATGAACGGGAAGAGGGGGAACCAATGAGAGACTAGCTCTAGGTGTTGGGACAGGCACAGGTCACTCTATTTTCCCATCAGGAAGAAGAATTAAGCACAGGCTCAGCCTGCCGCCCGGGACCAGAATAGGGCCTGAAGCAATCCTGCGCTTTTGCGGCCAGCTCCCAAGAAAGCGAGTTGAAAAACGGAGCTCAGGGGCACTGCAATTCACAAACCTGCAGACTTATAAATGATCACTCTCGTCCACAAATATATTGAGGGAAGGCAACGAAGAGGATTTGAAAGTAAGGCAGAATTGCAGGAAACAGATTTCAGGAGGGAGATTCGAATCGCCTTTGAGGCACAGGAAAAGCGGCAAAACCTCGACAATGATGCCCTTGGCCAAAAAGGGCGTATGCGTTTTTTCCTGAATATATTCAGGAAAAAACGCATACGCCCTTTTTGGCCAACCAAGCAACCTGGAAAGGCAAATCAGCGCTACAAAGAAGTCTCGCTTCCCATCGGTCAAAAGGGCCATGCTGAATAAAGTGTCAAAACCAGAAATGCAGGACAGGCCATGGAGAAACGGGAGCCTTGCTACGCTGATGGGCGGGATGTAAATTGCCAACAGCCACTCTGGAGAAGTGTACGGTGTGTCCTGAAATATCTAAAAAAACTAACCTTAGAGAGCATAGGGCACTTCCACTCATGGGCGTATAAATTGGGAAAACTAAAAATCAGCAAGACACAGGCACCCCAACGTATAGGGCTGCTCTGTTGACAAGAACCTCCACTTCGTTACACCTTAAATATCTCAGGAAAGAGAAAAATGGATAAAGAAGTTGTGGTCCTTATGTACAATGGAATATCACTCAGCCATGAAATCAACGTCATAAGGCTAGTAGCAGCATGATGAGTGGGTTTAGGTACGACGATTCTAAGTGAAATAAGTCACACAGAAAAAGACACTTATCATAAGATATCACTTATAGAGGGAATGTAAAAACCGCTACCCTTGAACTGAATTACAAAACAGAACAGAGTCACACGTTTAGAAAACACACTATGGCTGCTTAACGGGAAAGGTGAGGTGGGGTGATGCATACAACAAGGGTTTGAAATTAGCTCAGATACCGTTCCATAAACCCAATATGTAATAGACAAGACCTACTCCTTGCTCAGTGAATTGGACTCAACACCCCCTATTCACGGCCCAAGAATATATCTGACTAGTAAGAATCTTAAAACCTATGTATTGATATCTCTCTGTAAGTGAGTCAAGTGGGTGTAAAGTGGAATAAACACAGCAGTGAAAAGCAACTAAACCCCATTATAAAAATCAATTACTTTTAAAAACCTGTGAAACAAAGACAGTGAAAGAGAGAGAAATTCTTACAAAATTCGTTCAGGGGCTGTGATGCCAGCTGGATTGACCATATCTAGACCCACAGCTGATTGAGACATAAGGGTGGACACTCTTGGGGCTGAGAGGTTTGGTGAGGTTGGGTGAGCAAACGCAGACCCTTTAAAGTAAAACTGCGTGGTACCCATCCCATGGGTCCCAAATCTCCAGGTTCAAGGGCATCTTCCTACATCGAAAACATGCATGAGAAACCCAGAACACGGTACACCGTGTGATCGGGAAAGGTTTCTAAAACGCACCTCATTTCTCATGTCCTTGTGCTCGGGTTCGCCATTCCAGCCGCTTTACTAGCAATCTCCCTCCTTGGAGAATCAGCACCTTTAACCTCCTGTTCCGTACAGGTTGCAATTTGTCCTGAGGATGAACGGGAAGAGGGTGAACCAATGAGAGACTAGCTCTAGGTATTGGGACAGGCACAGGTCACTCTATTTTCCCATCAGGAAGAAGAATTAAGCACAGGCTCAGCCTGCCGCCCGGGACCAGAATAGGGCCTGAAGCAATCCTGCGCTTTTGCGGCCAGCTCCCAAGAAAGCGAGTTGAAAAACGGAGCTCAGGGGCACTGCAATTCACAAACCTGCAGACTTATAAAAGATCACTCTCGTCCACAAATATATTGAGGGAAGGCAACGAAGAGGATTTGAAAGCAAGGCAGAATTGCAGGAAACAGATTTCAGGAGGGAGATTCGAATCGCCTTTGAGGCACAGGAAAAGCGGCAAAACCTCGACAATGATGCCCTTGGCCAAAAAGGGCGTATGCTTTTTTTCCTGAATATATTCAGGAAAAAACGCATACGCCCTTTTTGGCCAACCAAGCAACCTGGAAAGGCAAATCAGCGCTACAAAGAAGTCTCGCTTACCATTGATCAAAAGGGCCATGCAAAATAAAGTGTCAAAACCAGAAGTGCAGGACAGGCCATGGAGAAACGGGAGCCTTGCTACGCTGATGGGCGGGATGTAAATTGCCAACAGCCACTCTGGAGAAGTGTACGGTGTGTCCTGAAACATCTAAAAAGCTAACCTTAGAGAGCATAGGGCACCTCCACTCATGGGCGTATAAATTGGGAAAACTAAAAATCAGCAAGACACAGGCACCCCAACGTTTAGGGCTGCTCTGTTGACAAGAACCTCCACTTCGTGACACCTTAAATATCTCAGGAAAGAGAAAAATGGATAAAGAAGATGTGGTCCTTATGTACAATGGAATATCACTCAGCCATGAAATCAACGTCATAAGGCTAGTAGCAGCATGATGAGTGGGTGTAGGTACGACGATTCTAAGTGAAATAAGTCACACAGAAAAAGACACTTATCATAAGATATCACTTATAGAGGGAATGTAAAAACCGCTACCCTTGAACTGAATTACAAAACAGAACAAAGTCACACGTTTAGAAAACACACTATGGCTGCTTAACGGGAAAGGTGAGGTGGGGTGATGCATAAAACAAGGGTTTCAAATTAGCTCAGATACCGTTCCATAAGCCCAATATGTAATAGACAAGACCTACTCCTTGCTCAGTGAATTGGACTCAACACCCCCTATTCACGGCCCAAGAATATATCTTACTAGTAAGAATCTTAAAACCTATGTATTCATATCTCTCTGTAAGTGAGTCAAGTGGGTGTAAAGTGGCATAAACACAGCAGTGAAAAGCAACTAAACCCCATTATAAAAATCAATTACTTTTAAAAACCTGTGAAACAAAGACAGTGAAATAGAAATTCTTACAAAATTCGTTCAGGGGCTGTGATGCTACCTGGATTGACCATATCTAGACCCACAGCTGATTGAGACATAAGGGTGGACACTCTTGTTGCTGAGAGGTTTGTTGAGGTTGGGTGAGGAAACGCAGACCCTTGAAAATAATACTGCGTGGTACCCATCCCATAGGTCCCAAATCTCCAGGTTCAAGGGCATCTTCCTACATCGAAAACATGCATGAGAAACCCAGAACACGGTACACCGTGTGATCGGGAAAGGTTTCTAAAACGCACCTCATTTCTCATCTCCTTGTGCTCGGGTTCGCCATTCCAGCCGCTTTACTAGCAATCTCCCTCCTTGGAGAATCAGCACCTTTAACCTCCTGTTCCGTACAGGTTGCAATTTGTCCTGAGGATGAACGGGAAGAGGGTGAACCAATGAGAGACTAGCTCTAGGTATTGGGACAGGCACAGGTCACTCTATTTTCCCATCAGGAAGAAGAATTAAGCACAGGCTCAGCCTGCCGCCCGGGACCAGAATAGGGCCTGAAGCAATCCTGCGCTTTTGCGGCCAGCTCCCAAGAAAGCGAGTAGAAAAACGGAGCTCAGGGGCACTGCAATTCACAAACCTGCAGACTTATAAATGATCACTCTCGTCCACAAATATATTGAGGGAAGGCAACGAAGAGGATTTGAAAGCAAGGCAGAATTGCAGGAAACAGATTTCAGGAGGGAGATTCGAATCGCCTTTGAGGCACAGGAAAAGCGGCAAAACCTCGACAATGATGCCCTTGGCCAAAAAGGGCGTATGCGTTTTTTCCTGAATATATTCAGGAAAAAACGCATACGCCCTTTTTGGCCAACCAAGCAACCTGGAAAGGCAAATCAGCGCTAAAAAGAAGTCTCGCTTCCTATCGGTCAAAAGGGCCATGCTGAATAAAGTGTCAAAACCAGAAATGCAGGACAGGCCATGGAGAAACGGGAGCCTTGCTACGCTGTTGGGAGGGATGTAAATTGCCAACAGCCACTCTGGAGAAGTGTACGGTGTGTCCTGAAACATCTAAAAAACTAACCTTAGAGAGCATAGGGCACTTCCACTCATGGGCGTATAAATTGGGAAAACTAAAAATCAGCAAGACACAGGCACCCCAACGTATAGGGCTGCTCTGTTGACAAGAACCTCCACTTCGTTACACCTTAAATATCTCAGGAAAGAGAAAAATGGATAAAGAAGTTGTGGTCCTTATGTACAATGGAATATCACTCAGCCATGAAATCAACGTCATAAGGCTAGTAGCAGCATGATGAGTGGATTTAGGTATGACGATTCTTAGTTAAATAAGTCACACAGAAAAAGACACTTATCATAAGATATCACTTATAGAGGGAATGTAAAAACCGCTACCCTTGAACTGAATTACAAAACAGAACAGAGTCACACGTTTAGAAAACACACTATGGCTGCCTAACGGGAAAGGTGAGGTGGGGTGATGCATAAAACAAGGGTTTGAAATTAGCTCAGATACCGTTCCATAAACCCAATATGTAATAGACAAGACCTACTCCTTGCTCAGTGAATTGGACTCAACACCCCCTATTCACGGCCCAAGAATATATCTGACTAGTAAGAATCTTAAAACCTATGTATTGATATCTCTCTGTAAGTGAGTCAAGTGGGTGTAAAGTGGAATAAACACAGCAGTGAAAAGCAACTAAACCCCATTATAAAAATCAATTACTTTTAAAAACCTGTGAAAAAAAGACAGTGAAAGAGAGAGAAATTCTTACAAAATTCGTTCAGGGGCTGTGATGCCAGCTGGATTGACCATATCTAGACCCACAGCTGATTGAGACATAACGGTGGACACTCTTGGGGCTGAGAGGTTTGGTGAGGTTGGGTGAGCAAACGCAGACCCTTTAAAGTAAAACTGCGTGGTACCCATCCCATGGGTCCCAAATCTCCAGGTTCAAGGGCATCTTCCTACATCGAAAACATGCATGAGAAACCCAGAACACGGTACACCGTGTGATCGGGAAAGGTTTCTAAAACGCACCTCATTTCTCATGTCCTTGTGCTCGGGTTCGCCATTCCAGCCGCTTTACTAGCAATCTCCCTCCTTGGAGAATCAGCACCTTTAACCTCCTGTTCCGTACAGGTTGCAATTTGTCCTGAGGATGAACGGGAAGAGGGTGAACCAATGAGAGACTAGCTCTAGGTATTGGGACAGGCACAGGTCACTCTATTTTCCCATCAGGAAGAAGAATTAAGTACAGGCTCAGCCTGCCGCCCGGGACCAGAATAGGGCCTGAAGCAATCCTGCGCTTTTGCGGCCAGCTCCCAAGAAAGCGAGTTGAAAAACGGAGCTCAGGGGCACTGCAATTCACAAACCTGCAGACTTATAAAAGATCACTCTCGTCCACAAATATATTGAGGGAAGGCAACGAAGAGGATTTGAAAGCAAGGCAGAATTGCAGGAAACAGATTTCAGGAGGGAGATTCGAATCGCCTTTGAGGCACAGGAAAAGCGGCAAAACCTCGACAATGATGCCCTTGGCCAAAAAGGGCGTATGCGTTTTTTCCTGAATATATTCAGGAAAAAACGCATACGCCCTTTTTGGCCAACCAAGCAACCTGGAAAGGCAAATCAGCGCTACAAAGAAGTCTCGCTTCCCATCGGTCAAAAGGGCCATGCTGAATAAAGTGTCAAAACCAGAAATGCAGGAAAGGCCATGGAGAAACGGGAGCCTTGCTACGCTGATGGGCGGGATGTAAATTGCCAACAGCCACTCTGGAGAAGTGTACGGTGTGTCCTGAAACATCTAAAAAACTAACCTTAGAGAGCATAGGGCACTTCCACTCATGGGCGTATAAATTGGGAAAACTAAAAATCAGCAAGACACAGGCACCCCAACGTATAGGGCTGCTCTGTTGACAAGAACCTCCACTTCGTTACACCTTAAATATCTCAGGAAAGAGAAAAATGGATAAAGAAGTTGTGGTCCTTATGTACAATGGAATATCACTCAGCCATGAAATCAACGTCATAAGGCTAATAGCAGCATGATGAGTGGGTTTAGGTACGACGATTCTAAGTGAAATAAGTCACACAGAAAAAGACACTTATCATAAGATATCACTTATAGAGGGAATGTAAAAACCGCTACCCTTGAACTGAATTACAAAACAGAACAGAGTCACACGTTTAGAAAACACACTATGGCTGCTTAACGGGAAAGGTGAGGTGGGGTGATGCATAAAACAAGGGACTCAAATTAGCTCAGATACCGTTCCATAAACGCAATATGTAATAGACAAGATCTACTCCTTGCTCAGTGAATTGGACTCAACACCCCCTATTCACGGCCCAAGAATATATCTGACTAGTAAGAATCTTAAAACCTATGTATTGATATCTCTCTGTAAGTGAGTCAAGTGGGTGTAAAGTGGAATAAACACAGCAGTGAAAAGCAACTAAACCCCATTATAAAAATCAATTACTTTTAAAAACCTGTGAAACAAAGACAGTGAAAGAGAGAGAAATTCTTACAAAATTCGTTCAGGGGCTGTGATGCCAGCTGGATTGACCATATCTAGACCCACAGCTGATTGAGACATAAGGGTGGACACTCTTGGTGCTGAGAGGTTTGGTGAGGATGGGTGAGGAAACGCAGGCCCTTTAAAGTAATACTGCGTGGTACCCATCCCATGGGTCCCAAATCTCCAGGTTCAAGGGCATCTTCCTACATCGAAAACATGCATGAGAAACCCAGAAGATGGTACACCGTGTGATCGGGAAAGGTTTCTAAAACGCAGCTCATTTCTCATCTCCTTGTGCTCGGGTTCGCCATTCCAGCCGCTTTACTAGCAATCTCGTTCCCTGGAGAATCAGCACCTTTAACCTCCTGTTCCGTACAGGTTGCAGTTTGTCCTGAGGATGAACGGGAAGAGGGGGAACCAATGAGAGACTAGCTCTAGGTGTTGGGACAGGCACAGGTCACTCTATTTTCCCATCAGGAAGAAGAATTAAGCACAGGCTCAGCCTGCCGCCCGGGACCAGAATAGGGCCTGAAGCAATCCTGCGCTTTTGCGGCCAGCTCCCAAGAAAGCGAGTTGAAAAACGGAGCTCAGGGGCACTGCAATTCACAAACCTGCAGACTTATAAATGATCACTCTCGTCCACAAATATATTGAGGGAAGGCAACGAAGAGGATTTGAAAGTAAGGCAGAATTGCAGGAAACAGATTTCAGGAGGGAGATTCGAATCGCCTTTGAGGCACAGGAAAAGCGGCAAAACCTCGACAATGATGCCCTTGGCCAAAAAGGGCGTATGCGTTTTTTCCTGAATATATTCAGGAAAAAACGCATACGCCCTTTTTGGCCAACCAAGCAACCTGGAAAGGCAAATCAGCGCTACAAAGAAGTCTCGCTTCCCATCGGTCAAAAGGGCCATGCTGAATAAAGTGTCAAAACCAGAAATGCAGGACAGGCCATGGAGAAACGGGAGCCTTGCTACGCTGATGGGCGGGATGTAAATTGCCAACAACCACTCTGGAGAAGTGTACGGTGTGTCCTGAAATATCTAAAAAAACTAACCTTAGAGAGCATAGGGCACTTCCACTCATGGGCGTATAAATTGGGAAAACTAAAAATCAGCAAGACACAGGCACCCCAACGTATAGGACTGCTCTGTTGACAAGAACCTCCACTTCGTTACACCTTAAATATCTCAGGAAAGAGAAAAATGGATAAAGAAGTTGTGGTCCTTATGTACAATGGAATATCACTCAGCCATGAAATCAACGTCATAAGGCTAGTAGCAGCATGATGAGTGGGTTTAGGTACGACGATTCTAAGTGAAATAAGTCACACAGAAAAAGACACTTATCATAAGATATCACTTATAGAGGGAATGTAAAAACCGCTACCCTTGAACTGAATTACAAAACAGAACAGAGTCACACGTTTAGAAAACACACTATGGCTGCTTAACGGGAAAGGTGAGGTGGGGTGATGCATAAAACAAGGGTTTCAAATTAGCTCAGATACCGTTCCATAAACCCAATATGTAATAGACAAGACCTACTCCTTGCTCAGTGAATTGGACTCAACACCCCCTATTCACGGCCCAAGAATATATCTGACTAGTAAGAATCTTAAAACCTATGTATTGATATCTCTCTGTAAGTGAGTCAAGTGGGTGTAAAGTGGCATAAACACAGCAGTGAAAAGCAACTAAACCCCATTATAAAAATCAATTACTTTTAAAAACCTGTGAAACAAAGACAGTGAAAGAGAGAGAAATTTTTACAGAATTCGTTCAGGGGCTGTGATGCCACCTGGATTGACCATATCTAGACCCACAGCTGATTGAGACATAAGGGTGGACACTCTTGGTGCTGAGAGGTTTGGTGAGGTTGGGTGAGCAAACGCAGACCCTTTAAAGTAAAACTGCGTGGTACCCATCCCATGGGTCCCAAATCTCCAGGTTCAAGGGCATCTTCCTAAATCGAAAAAATGCATGAGAAACCCAGAACACGGTACACCGTGTGATCGGGAAAGGTTTCTAAAACGCACCTCATTTCTCACGTCCTTGTGCTCGGGTTCGCCATTCCAGCCGCTTTACTAGCAATCTCCCTCCTTGGAGAATCAGCACCTTTAACCTCCTGTTCCGTACAGGTTGCAATTTGTCCTGAGGATGAACGGGAAGAGGGGGAACCAATGAGAGACTAGCTCTAGGTGTTGGGACAGGCACAGGTCACTCTATTTTCCCATCAGGAAGAAGAATTAAGCACAGGCTCAGCCTGCCACCCGGGACCAGAATAGGGCCTGAAGCAATCCTGCGCTTTTGCGGCCAGCTCCCAAGAAAGCGAGTTGAGAAATGGAGCTCAGGGGAACTGCAATTCACAAACCTGCAGACTTATAAATGATCACTCTCGTCCACAAATATATTGAGGGAAGGCAACGAAGAGGATTTGAAAATAAGGCAGAATTGCAGGAAACAGATTTCAGGAGAGAGATTCGAATCGCCTTTGAGGCACAGGAAAAGCGGCAAAACCTCGACAATGATGCCCTTTGCCAAAAAGGGCGTATGCATTTTTTCCTGAATATATTCAGGAAAAAACGCATACGCCCTTTTTGGCCAAGCAAGCAACCTGGAAAGCAAATCAGCGCTACAAAGAAGTCTCGCTTCCCATCGGTCAAAAGGGCCATGCTAAATAAAGTGTCAAAACCAGAAATGCAGGACAGGCAATGGAGAAACGGGAGCCTTGCTAAGCTGATGGGCGGGATGTAAATTGCCAACAGCCACTCTGGAGAAGTGTACGGTGTGTCCTGAAACATCTAAAAAACTTACCTTAGAGAGCATAGGGCACTTCCACTCATGGGCGTATAAATTGGGAAAACTAAAAATCAGCAAGACACAGGCACCCCAACGTTTAAGGCTGCTCTGTTGACAAGAACCTCCACTTCGTTACACCTTAAATATCTCAGGAAAGAGAAAAATGGATAAAGAAGTTGTGGTCCTTATGTACAATGGAATATCACTCAGCCATGAAATCAACGTCATAAGGCTAGTAGCAGCATGATGAGTGGGTTTAGGTACGACGATTCTAAGTGAAATAAGTCTCACAGAAAAAGACACTTATCATAATATATCACTTATAGAGGGAATGTAAAAACCGTTACCCTTGAACTGAATTACAAAACAGAACACAGTCACACGTTTAGAAAACACACTATGGCTGCCTAACGGGAAAGGTGAGGTGGGGTGATGCATAAAACAAGGGTTTGAAATTAGCTCAGATACCGTTCCATAAACCCAATATGTAATAGACAAGACCTACTCCTTGCTCAGTGAATTGGACTCAACACCCCCTATTCACGGCCCAAGAATATATCTGACTAGTAAGAATCTTAAAACCTATGTATTGATATCTCTCTGTAAGTGAGTCAAATGGGTGTAAAGTGGAATAAACACAGCAGTGAAAAGCAACTAAACCCCATTATAAAAATCAATTACTTTTAAAAACCTGTGAAACAAAGACAGTGAAAGAGAGAGAAATTCTTACAAAATTCGTTCAGGGGCTGTGATGCCAGCTGGATTGACCATATCTAGACCCACAGCTGATTGAGACATAAGGGTGGACACTCTTGGGGCTGAGGGGTTTGGTGAGGTTGGGTGAGCAAACGCAGACCCTTTAAAGTAAAACTGCGTGGTACCCATCCCATGGGTCCCAAATCTCCAGGTTCAAGGGCATCTTCCTACATCGAAAACATGCATGAGAAACCCAGAACACGGTACACCGTGTGATCGGGAAAGGTTTCTAAAACGCACCTCATTTCTCATGTCCTTGTGCTCGGGTTCGCCATTCCAGCCGCTTTACTAGCAATCTCCCTCCTTGGAGAATCAGCACCTTTAACCTCCTGTTCCGTACAGGTTGCAATTTGTCCTGAGGATGAACGGGAAGAGGGTGAACCAATGAGAGACTAGCTCTAGGTATTGGGACAGGCACAGGTCACTCTATTTTCCCATCAGGAAGAAGAATTAAGCACAGGCTCAGCCTGCCGCCCGGGACCAGAATAGGGCCTGAAGCAATCCTGCGCTTTTGCGGCCAGCTCCCAAGAAAGCGAGTTGAAAAACGGAGCTCAGGGGCACTGCAATTCACAAACCTGCAGACTTATAAAAGATCACTCTCGTCCACAAATATATTGAGGGAAGGCAACGAAGAGGATTTGAAAGCAAGGCAGAATTGCAGGAAACAGATTTCAGGAGGGAGATTCGAATCGCCTTTGAGGCACAGGAAAAGCGGCAAAACCTCGACAATGATGCCCTTGGCCAAAAAGGGCGTATGCTTTTTTTCCTGAATATATTCAGGAAAAAACGCATACGCCCTTTTTGGCCAACCAAGCAACCTGGAAAGGCAAATCAGCGCTACAAAGAAGTCTCGCTTCCCATTGATCAAAAGGGCCATGCAAAATAAAGTGTCAAAACCAGAAGTGCAGGACAGGCCATGGAGAAACGGGAGCCTTGCTACGCTGATGGGCGGGATGTAAATTGCCAACAGCCACTCTGGAGAAGTGTACGGTGTGTCCTGAAACATCTAAAAAGCTAACCTTAGAGAGCATAGGGCACCTCCACTCATGGGCGTATAAATTGGGAAAACTAAAAATCAGCAAGACACAGGCACCCCAACGTTTAGGGCTGCTCTGTTGACAAGAACCTCCACTTCGTGACACCTTAAATATCTCAGGAAAGAGAAAAATGGATAAAGAAGATGTGGTCCTTATGTACAATGGAATATCACTCAGCCATGAAATCAACGTCATAAGGCTAGTAGCAGCATGATGAGTGGGTGTAGGTACGACGATTCTAAGTGAAATAAGTCACACAGAAAAAGACACTTATCATAAGATATCACTTATAGAGGGAATGTAAAAACCGCTACCCTTGAACTGAATTACAAAACAGAACAAAGTCACACGTTTAGAAAACACACTATGGCTGCTTAACGGGAAAGGTGAGGTGGGGTGATGCATAAAACAAGGGTTTCAAATTAGCTCAGATACCGTTCCATAAGCCCAATATGTAATAGACAAGACCTACTCCTTGCTCAGTGAATTGGACTCAACAACCCCTATTCACGGCCCAAGAATATATCTGACTAGTAAGAATCTTAAAACCTATGTATTCATATCTCTCTGTAAGTGAGTCAAGTGGGTGTAAAGTGGCATAAACACAGCAGTGAAAAGCAACTAAACCCCATTATAAAAATCAATTACTTTTAAAAACCTGTGAAACAAAGACAGTGAAATAGAAATTCTTACAAAATTCGTTCAGGGGCTGTGATGCTACCTGGATTGACCATATCTAGACCCACAGCTGATTGAGACATAAGGGTGGACACTCTTGTTGCTGAGAGGTTTGTTGAGGTTGGGTGAGGAAACGCAGACCCTTGAAAATAATACTGCGTGGTACCCATCCCATAGGTCCCAAATCTCCAGGTTCAAGGGCATCTTCCTACATCGAAAACATGCATGAGAAACCCAGAACACGGTACACCGTGTGATCGGGAAAGGTTTCTAAAACGCACCTCATTTCTCATCTCCTTGTGCTCGGGTTCGCCATTCCAGCCGCTTTACTAGCAATCTCCCTCCTTGGAGAATCAGCACCTTTAACCTCCTGTTCCGTACAGGTTGCAATTTGTCCTGAGGATGAACGGGAAGAGGGTGAACCAATGAGAGACTAGCTCTAGGTATTGGGACAGGCACAGGTCACTCTATTTTCCCATCAGGAAGAAGAATTAAGCACAGGCTCAGCCTGCCGCCCGGGACCAGAATAGGGCCTGAAGCAATCCTGCGCTTTTGCGGCCAGCTCCCAAGAAAGCGAGTAGAAAAACGGAGCTCAGGGGCACTGCAATTCACAAACCTGCAGACTTATAAATGATCACTCTCGTCCACAAATATATTGAGGGAAGGCAACGAAGAGGATTTGAAAGCAAGGCAGAATTGCAGGAAACAGATTTCAGGAGGGAGATTCGAATCGCCTTTGAGGCACAGGAAAAGCGGCAAAACCTCGACAATGATGCCCTTGGCCAAAAAGGGCGTATGCGTTTTTTCCTGAATATATTCAGGAAAAAACGCATACGCCCTTTTTGGCCAACCAAGCAACCTGGAAAGGCAAATCAGCGCTAAAAAGAAGTCTCGCTTCCCATCGGTCAAAAGGGCCATGCTGAATAAAGTGTCAAAACCAGAAATGCAGGACAGGCCATGGAGAAACGGGAGCCTTGCTACGCTGTTGGGAGGGATGTAAATTGCCAACAGCCACTCTGGAGAAGTGTACGGTGTGTCCTGAAACATCTAAAAAACTAACCTTAGAGAGCATAGGGCACTTCCACTCATGGGCGTATAAATTGGGAAAACTAAAAATCAGCAAGACACAGGCACCCCAACGTATAGGGCTGCTCTGTTGACAAGAACCTCCACTTCGTTACACCTTAAATATCTCAGGAAAGAGAAAAATGGATAAAGAAGTTGTGGTCCTTATGTACAATGGAATATCACTCAGCCATGAAATCAACGTCATAAGGCTAGTAGCAGCATGATGAGTGGATTTAGGTATGACGATTCTTAGTTAAATAAGTCACACAGAAAAAGACACTTATCATAAGATATCACTTATAGAGGGAATGTAAAAACCGCTACCCTTGAACTGAATTACAAAACAGAACAGAGTCACACGTTTAGAAAACACACTATGGCTGCCTAACGGGAAAGGTGAGGTGGGGTGATGCATAAAACAAGGGTTTGAAATTAGCTCAGATACCGTTCCATAAACCCAATATGTAATAGACAAGACCTACTCCTTGCTCAGTGAATTGTACTCAACACCCCCTATTCACGGCCCAAGAATATATCTGACTAGTAAGAATCTTAAAACCTATGTATTGATATCTCTCTGTAAGTGAGTCAAGTGGGTGTAAAGTGGAATAAACACAGCAGTGAAAAGCAACTAAACCCCATTATAAAAATCAATTACTTTTAAAAACCTGTGAAACAAAGACAGTGAAAGAGAGAGAAATTCTTACAAAATTCGTTCAGGGGCTGTGATGCCAGCTGGATTGACCATATCTAGACCCACAGCTGATTGAGACATAAGGGTGGACACTCTTGGGGCTGAGAGGTTTGGTGAGGTTGGGTGAGCAAACGCAGACCCTTTAAAGTAAAACTGCGTGGTACCCATCCCATGGGTCCCAAATCTCCAGGTTCAAGGGCATCTTCCTACATCGAAAACATGCATGAGAAACCCAGAACACGGTACACCGTGTGATCGGGAAAGGTTTCTAAAACGCACCTCATTTCTCATGTCCTTGTGCTCGGGTTCGCCATTCCAGCCGCTTTACTAGCAATCTCCCTCCTTGGAGAATCAGCACCTTTAACCTCCTGTTCCGTACAGGTTGCAATTTGTCCTGAGGATGAACGGGAAGAGGGTGAACCAATGAGAGACTAGCTCTAGGTATTGGGACAGGCACAGGTCACTCTATTTTCCCATCAGGAAGAAGAATTAAGCACAGGCTCAGCCTGCCGCCCGGGACCAGAATAGGGCCTGAAGCAATCCTGCGCTTTTGCGGCCAGCTCCCAAGAAAGCGAGTTGAAAAACGGAGCTCAGGGGCACTGCAATTCACAAACCTGCAGACTTATAAAAGATCACTCTCGTCCACAAATATATTGAGGGAAGGCAACGAAGAGGATTTGAAAGCAAGGCAGAATTGCAGGAAACAGATTTCAGGAGGGAGATTCGAATCGCCTTTGAGGCACAGGAAAAGCGGCAAAACCTCGACAATGATGCCCTTGGCCAAAAAGGGCGTATGCTTTTTTTCCTGAATATATTCAGGAAAAAACGCATACGCCCTTTTTGGCCAACCAAGCAACCTGGAAAGGCAAATCAGCGCTACAAAGAAGTCTCGCTTCCCATTGATCAAAAGGGCCATGCAAAATAAAGTGTCAAAACCAGAAGTGCAGGACAGGCCATGGAGAAACGGGAGCCTTGCTACGCTGATGGCCGGGATGTAAATTGCCAACAGCCACTCTGGAGAACTGTACGGTGTGTCCTGAAACATCTAAAAAGCTAACTTTAGAGAGCATAGGGCACCTCCACTCATGGGCGTATAAATTGGGAAAACTAAAAATCAGCAAGACACAGGCACCCCAACGTTTAGGGCTGCTCTGTTGACAAGAACCTCCACTTCGTTACACCTTAAATATCTCAGGAAAGAGAAAAATGGATAAAGAAGATGTGGTCCTTATGTACAATGGAATATCACTCAGCCATGAAATCAACGTCATAAGGCTAGTAGCAGCATGATGAGTGGGTGTAGGTACGACGATTCTAAGTGAAATAAGTCACACAGAAAAAGACACTTATCATAAGATATCACTTATAGAGGGAATGTAAAAACCGCTACCCTTGAACTGAATTACAAAACAGAACAAAGTCACACGTTTAGAAAACACACTATGGCTGCTTAACGGGAAAGGTGAGGTGGGGTGATGCATAAAACAAGGGTTTCAAATTAGCTCAGATACCGTTCCATAAGCCCAATATGTAATAGACAAGACCTACTCCTTGCTCAGTGAATTGGACTCAACACCCCCTATTCACGGCCCAAGAATATATCTGACTAGTAAGAATCTTAAAACCTATGTATTCATATCTCTCTGTAAGTGAGTCAAGTGGGTGTAAAGTGGCATAAACACAGCAGTGAAAAGCAACTAAACCCCATTATAAAAATCAATTACTTTTAAAAACCTGTGAAACAAAGACAGTGAAATAGAAATTCTTACAAAATTCGTTCAGGGGCTGTGATGCTACCTGGATTGACCATATCTAGACCCACAGCTGATTGAGACATAAGGGTGGACACTCTTGTTGCTGAGAGGTTTGTTGAGGTTGGGTGAGGAAACGCAGACCCTTGAAAATAATACTGCGTGGTACCCATCCCATAGGTCCCAAATCTCCAGGTTCAAGGGCATCTTCCTACATCGAAAACATGCATGAGAAACCCAGAACACGGTACACCGTGTGATCGGGAAAGGTTTCTAAAACGCACCTCATTTCTCATCTCCTTGTGCTCGGGTTCGCCATTCCAGCCGCTTTACTAGCAATCTCCCTCCTTGGAGAATCAGCACCTTTAACCCCCTGTTCCGTACAGGTTGCAATTTGTCCTGAGGATGAACGGGAAGAGGGTGAACCAATGAGAGACTAGCTCTAGGTATTGGGACAGGCACAGGTCACTCTATTTTCCCATCAGGAAGAAGAATTAAGCACAGGCTCAGCCTGCCGCCCGGGACCAGAATAGGGCCTGAAGCAATCCTGCGCTTTTGCGGCCAGCTCCCAAGAAAGCGAGTAGAAAAACGGAGCTCAGGGGCACTGCAATTCACAAACCTGCAGACTTATAAATGATCACTCTCGTCCACAAATATATTGAGGGAAGGCAACGAAGAGGATTTGAAAGCAAGGCAGAATTGCAGGAAACAGATTTCAGGAGGGAGATTCGAATCGCCTTTGAGGCACAGGAAAAGCGGCAAAACCTCGACAATGATGCCCTTGGCCAAAAAGGGCGTATGCGTTTTTTCCTGAATATATTCAGGAAAAAACGCATACGCCCTTTTTGGCCAACCAAGCAACCTGGAAAGGCAAATCAGCGCTAAAAAGAAGTCTCGCTTCCTATCGGTCAAAAGGGCCATGCTGTATAAAGTGTCAAAACCAGAAATGCAGGACAGGCCATGGAGAAACGGGAGCCTTGCTACGCTGTTGGGAGGGATGTAAATTGCCAACAGCCACTCTGGAGAAGTGTACGGTGTGTCCTGAAACATCTAAAAAACTAACCTTAGAGAGCATAGGGCACTTCCACTCATGGGCGTATAAATTGGGAAAAGTAAAAATCAGCAAGACACAGGCACCCCAACGTATAGGGCTGCTCTGTTGACAAGAACCTCCACTTCGTTACACCTTAAATATCTCAGGAAAGAGAAAAATGGATAAAGAAGTTGTGGTCCTTATGTACAATGGAATATCACTCAGCCATGAAATCAACGTCATAAGGCTAGTAGCAGCATGATGAGTGGATTTAGGTATGACGATTCTTAGTTAAATAAGTCACACAGAAAAAGACACTTATCATAAGATATCACTTATAGAGGGAATGTAAAAACCGCTACCCTTGAACTGAATTACAAAACAGAACAGAGTCACACGTTTAGAAAACACACTATGGCTGCTTAACGGGAAAAGTGAGGTGGGGTGATGCATAAAACAAGGGATTCAAATTAGCTCAGATACCGTTCCATAAGCCGAATATGTAATAGACAAGACATACTCCTTGCTCAGTGAATTGGACTCAACACCCCCTATTCACGGCCCAAGAATATATCTGACTAGTAAGAATCTTAAAACCTATGTATTGATATCTCTCTGTAAGTGAGTCAAGTGGGTGTAAAGTGGCATAAACACAGCAGTGAAAAGCAACTAAACCCCATTATAAAAATCAATTACTTTTAAAAACCTGTGAAACAAAGACAGTGAAAGAGAGAGAAATTCTTACAGAATTCGTTCAGGGGCTGTGATGCCACCTGGATTGACCATATCTAGACCCACAGCTGATTGAGACATAAGGGTGGACACTCTTGGGGCTGAGTGGTTGGTGAGGTTGGGTGAGCAAACGCAGACCCTTTAAAGTAATACTGCGTGGCACCCATCCCATGGGTCCCAAATCTCCAGGTTCAAGGGCATCTTCCTACATCGAAAACATGCATGAGAATCCCAGAACACGGTACACCGTGTGATCGGGAAAGGTTTCTAAAACGCACCTCATTTCTCATGTCCTTGTGCTCGAGTTCGCCATTCCAGCCGCTTTATTAGCAATCCCCCTCCTTGGAAAATCAGCACCTTTAACCTCCTGTTCCGTACAGGTTGCTATTTGTCTTGAGGATGAACGGGAAGAGGGGGAACCAATGAGAGAGTAGCTCTAGGTGTTGGGACAGGCACAGGTAACTCTATTTTCCCATCAGGAAGAAGAATTAAGTACAGGCTGAGCCTCCCGCCCGGGACCAGAATAGGGCCTGAAGCAATCCTGCGCTTTTGCCGCCAGCTCCCAAGAAAGCGAGTTGAAAAATGGAGCTCAGGGGCACTGCAATTCACAAACTTGCAGACTTATAAATGATCACACTCGTCCACAAATATATTGAGGGAAGGCAACGAAGAGGATTTGAAAACAAGGCAGAATTGCAGGAAACAGATTTCAGGAGGGAGATTCGAATCGCCTTTAAGGCACAGGAAAAGCGGCAAAACCTCGACAATCATGCCCTTGGCCAAAAAGGGCGTATGCGTTTTTACCTGAATATATTCAGGAAAAAACGCATACGCCCTTTTTGGCCAACCAAGCAACCTGGAAAGGCAAATCAGCGCTACAAAGAAGTCTCGCTTCCCATCGGTCAAAAGGGCCATGCTGAATAAAGTGTCAAAACCAGAAATGCAGGACAGGCCATGGAGAAACGGAAGCCTTGCTACGCTGATGGGCGGGATGTAAATTGCCAACAGCCACTCTGGAGAAGTGTACGGTGTGTCCTGAAACATCTAAAAAACTCAGCTTAGAGAGCATAGGGCACTTCTACTCTTGGGCGTATAAACTGGGAAAACTAAAAATCAGTAGACACGGGCACCCCAACGTTTAGGGCTGCTCTGTTGACAAGAACCTCCACTTCGTTACACGTTAAATATCTCAGAAAAGAGAAAAATGGATAAAGAAGTTGTGGTCTTTATGTACAAGGGAATATCACTCAGCCATGAAATCAACGTCATAAGGCTAGTAGCAGCATGATGAGTGGGTGTAGGTACGACGATTCTAAGTGAAATAAGTCACACAGAAAAAGACACTTATCATAAGATATCACTTATAGAGGGAATGTAAAAACCGCTACCCTTGAACTGAATTACAAAACAGAACAGAGTCACACGTTTAGAAAACACACTATGGCTGTTTAACGGGAAAGGTGAGGTGGGGTGATGCATAAAACAAGGGTTTCAAATTAGCTCAGATACCGTTCCATAAACGCAATATGTAATAGACAAGACCTACTCCTTGCTCAGTGAATTGGACTCAACACCCCCTATTCACGGCCCAAGAATATATCTGACTAGTAAGAATCTTAAAACATATGTATTGATATCTCTCTGTAAGTGAGTCAAGTGGGTGTAAAGTGGCATAAACACAGCAGTGAAAAGCAGCTAAACCCCATTATAAAAATCAATTACTTTTAAAAACCCGTGAAACAAAGACAGTGAAAGAGAGAGAAATTCTTACAAAATTCGTTCAGGGCCTGTGAAGCCACCCGGATTGACCATATCCAGACCCACAGCTGATTGAGGCATAAGGGTGGACTCTCTTGGGGCTGAGAGGTTTGGTGAGGTTGGGTGAGCAAACGCAGACCCTTTAAAGTAATACTGCGTGGTACCCATCCCATGGGTCCCAAATCTCCAGGTTCAAGGGCATCTTCCTACATCGAAAACATGCATGAGAAACCCAGAAGATGGTACACCGTGTGATCGGGAAAGGTTTCTAAAACGCACCTCATTTCTCATCTCCTTGTCCTCGGGTTCGCCATTCCAGCCGCTTTACTAGCAATCTCCCTCCTTGTAGAATCGTCTCCTTTAACCTCCTGTTCCGTACAGGTTGGAATTTGTCCTGAGGATGAACGGGAAGAGGGGGAACCAATGAGAGACTAGCTCTAGGTGTTGGGACAGGCACAGGTCACTCTATTTTCCCATCAGGAAAAATAATTAACCACTGGCTCAGCCTGCCGCCCGGGGCCAGAATAGTGCCTGAAAAAATCCTGCGCATTTGCGGCCAGCTCCCAAGAAAGCGAGTTGAAAAATGGAGCTCAGGGGCACTGCAATTCACAAACCTCCAGACTTATAAATGAGAACTCTCGTCCACAAATATATTGAGGGAAGGCAACGAAGAGGATTTGAAAGCAAGCCCGAATTGCAGGAAACAGATTTCAGGAGGTAGATTCGAATCGCCTTTAAAGCCCACGAAAAGTGGCAAAACCTCGACAATTGATGCCCTTGGCCAAAAAGGGCGTATGCGTTTTTTCCTGAATATATTCAGGAAAAAACGCATACGCCCTTTTTGGCCAACCAAGAAACCTGGAAAGGGAAATCACCGCTACAAAGAAGTCTCGCTTCCCATCGGTCAAAAGGGCCATGCTGAATAAACTGTCAAAACCAGAAATGCAGGACAGGCCATGGAGAAACGGGAGCCTTGCTACGCTGATGGGCGGGATGTATATTGCCAACAGCCACTCTGGAGAAGTGTACGGTGTATCCTGAAACATCTAAAAAACTCAGCTTAGGCAGCATAGGCCACTTCCATTCATGGGAGTATAAATTGGGAAAACTAAAAATCAGCAAGACACAGGCACCCCAAAGTTTAGGGCTGCTCTGTTGACAAGAACCTCCACTTCGTTACACCTTAAATATCCCAGGAAAGAGAAAAAAGGATAAAGAAGTTGTGCTCCTTATGTACAATGGAATATCACTCAGCCATTAAATAATCGTCATAAGGCTAGTAGCAGCATGATGAGTTGATTTACGTATGACGATTCTAAGTGAAATAAGTCACACAGAAAAAGACACTTATCATAAGATATCACTTATAGAAGGAATGTAAAAACCGCTACACTTGAACTGAATTACAAAACAGAACATAGTCAAACGTTTAGAAAACACATTATGGCTGCTTAACGGGAAAGGTGAGGTGGGGTGATGCATAAAACAAGGGTTTCAAATTAGCTCAGATACCGTTCCATAAAGCCAATATGTAATAGACAAGACTTTCTCCTTGCTCAGTTAACTGGACTCAACACCCCCTATTCACCACCCAAGAATATATCTGACTATTAAGAATATTAAAAGCTATGTATTGATATCTGTCTGTAAGTGAGTCAAGTGGGTGTAAAGCAGCATAAACACAGCAGTGAAAAGCAGCTAAACCCCATTATAAAAATCAATTACTTTTAAAATCCTGTGAAACAAAGACAGTGAAAGAGAGAGAAATTCTTACAAAATTCGTTCAGGGGCTGTGATGCCACCTGGATTGACCATGTATAGACCCACAGCTGATTGAGACATAAGGGTGGACACTCTTGGGGCTGAGAGGTTTGGTGAGGTTGGGTGAGCAAACGCAGACCCTTTAAAGTAATACTGCGTGGTACCCATCCCATGGGTCCCAAATCTCCAGGTTCAAGGGCATCTTCCTACATCGAAAACATGCATGAGAAACCCAGAAGATGGTACACTGAGTGATCGGGAAAGGTTTCTAAAACGCACCTCATTTCTCATGTCCTTGTGCTCGTGTTCGCCATTCCAGCCGCATTACTAGCAATCTCCCTCCTTGGAGAATCAGCACCTTTAACCTCCTGTTCCGTACAGGTTGCAATTTGTCCTGAGGATGAACGGGAAGAAGGGGGAACCAATGAGAGACTAGCTCTAGGTGTTGGGACAGGCACAGGTCACTCTATTTTCCCATGAGGAAGAAGAATTAAGCACAGGCTCAGCCTTCCGCCCGGGACCAGAATAGGGCCTGAAGCAATCCTGCGCTTTTGCGGCCAGCTCCCAAGAAAGCGAGTTGAAAAATGGAGCTCAGGGGAACTGCAATTCACAAACCTGCAGACTTATAAATGACCACTCTCGTCCACAAATATATTGAGGGAAGGCAACGAAGAGGATTTGAAAGCAAGGCAGAATTGCAGGAAACAGATTTCAGGAGGGAGATTCGAATCGCCTTTAAAGCACAGGAAAAGCGGCAAAACCTCGACAATGATGCCCTTGGCCAAAAAGGGCGTATGCGTTTTTTCCTGAATATATTCAGGAAAAAACGCATACGCCCTTTTTGGCCAAGCAAGCAACCTGGAAAGGCAAATCAGCGCTACAAAGAAGTCTCGCTTCCAATCGGTCAAAAGGGCCATGCTGAATAAAGTGTCAAAACCAGAAATGCAGGACAGGCCATGGAGAAACGGGAGCCTTGCTACGCTGATGGGCGGGATGTAACTTGCCAACAGCCACTCTGGAGAAGTGTACGGTGTGTCCTGAAACATCTAAAAAACTCAGCTTAGAGAGCATAGGGCACTTCCACTCATGGGCGTATAAAGTGAGAAAATTAAAATCCAGCAAGACACAGGCACCCCAAAGTTTAGGGCTGCTCTGTTGACAAGAACCTCCAACTTCGTTACACCTTAAATATCCCAGGAAAGAGAAAAATGGATAAAGAAGTTGTGGTCCTTATGTACAATGGAATATCACTCAGCCATGAAATCAACGTCATAAGGCTAGTAGCAGCATGATGAGTGGATTTAGGTACGACGATTCTAAATGAAATAAGTCACACAGAAAAAGACACTTATCATAAGATATCACTTATAGAGGGAATGTAAAAACCGCTACCCTTGAACTGAATTACAAAACTGAACAGAGTCACACGTTTAGAAAACACACTATGGTTGCCTAACGGGAAAGGTGAGGTGGGGTGATGCATAAAACAAGGGTTTCAAATTAGCTCAGATACCGTTCCATAAACCCAATATGTAATAGACAAGACCTACTCCTTGCTCAGTGAATTGGACTCAACACCCCCTATTCACGGCCCAAGAATATATCTGACTAGTAAGAATCTTAAAACCTATGTATTGATATCTCTCTGTAAGTGAGTCAAGTGGGTGTAAAGTGGCATAAACACAGCAGTGAAAAGCAACTAAACCCCATTATAAAAATCAATTACTTTTAAAAATCTGTGAAACAAAGACAGTGAAAGAGAGAGAAATTCTTACAGAATTCGTTCAGGGGCTGTGATGCCACCTGGATTGACCATATCTAGACCCACAGCTGATTGAGACATAAGGGTGGACACTCTTGGGGCTGAGAGGTTTGGTGAGGTTGGGTGAGCAAACGCAGACCCTTTAAAGTAATACTGCGTGGCACCCATCCCATGGGTCCCAAATCTCCAGGTTCAAGGGCATCTTCCTACATCGAAAACATGCATGAGAAACCCAGAACACGGTACACCGTGTGATCGGGAAAGGTTTCTAAAACGCACCTCATTTCTCATCTCCTTGTGCTCGGGTTCGCCATTCCAGCCGCTTTACTAGCAATCTCCCTCCTTGGAGAATCAGCACCTTTAACCTCCTGTTCCGTACAGGTTGCAATATGTCCTGAGGATGAACGGGAAGAGGGGGAACCAATGAGAGACTAGCTCTAGGTGTTGGGACAGGCACAGGTCACTCTATTTTACCATCAGGAAGAAGAATTAAGCACAGGCTCAGCCTGCCACCCGGGACCAGAATAGGGCCTGAAGCAATCCTGCGCTTTTGCGGCCAGCTCCCAAGAAAGCGAGTTGAAAAATGGAGCTCAGGGGAACTGCAATTCACAAACCTGCAGACTTATAAATGATCACTCTCGTCCACAAATATATTGAGGGAAGTCAACGAAGAGGATTTGAAAGCAAGGCAGAATTGCAGGAAACAGATTTCAGGAGGGAGATTCGAATCGCCTTTGAGGCACAGGAAAAGCGGCAAAACCTCGACAATGATGCCCTTGGCCAAAAAGGGCGTATGCCTTTTTTCCTGAATATATTCAGGAAAAAACGCATACGCCCTTTTTGGCCAACCAAGCAACCTGGAAAGGCAAATCAGCGCTACAAAGAAGTCTCGCTTCCCATCGGTCAAAAGGGCCATGCTGAATAAAGTGTCAAAACCAGAAATGCAGGACAGGCCATGGAGAAACGGGAGCCTTGCTACGCTGATGGGCGGGATGTAAATTGCCAACAGCCACTCTGGAGAAGTGTACGGTGTGTCCTGAAACATCTAAAAAACTCAGCTTAGAGAGCATAGGGCACTTCCACTCATGGGCGTATAAATTGGGAAAACTAAAAATCAGCAAGACACAGGCACCCCAACGTATAGGGCTGCTCTGTTGACAAGAACCTCCACTTCGTTACACCTTAAATATCTCAGGAAAGAGAAAAATGGATAAAGAAGTTGTGGTCCTTATGTACAATGGAATATCACTCAGCCATGAAATCAACGTCATAAGGCTAGTAGCAGCATGATGAGTGGGTTTAGGTACGACGATTCTAAGTGAAATAAGTCACACAGAAAAAGACACTTATCATAAGATATCACTTATAGAGGGAATGTAAAAACCGCTACCCTTGAACTGAATTACAAAACAGAACAGAGTCACACGTTTAGAAAACACACTATGGCTGCTTAACGGGAAAGGTGAGGTGGGGTGATGCATAAAACAAGGGATTCAAATTAGCTCAGATACCGTTCCATAAACGCAATATGTAATAGACAAGATCTACTCCTTGCTCAGTGAATTGGACTCAACACCCCCTATTCACGGCCCAAGAATATATCTGACTAGTAAGAATCTTAAAACCTATGTATTGATATCTCTCTGTAAGTGAGTCAAGTGGGTGTAAAGTGGAATAAACACAGCAGTGAAAAGCAACTAAACCCCATTATAAAAATCAATTACTTTTAAAAACCTGTGAAACAAAGACAGTGAAAGAGAGAGAAATTCTTACAAAATTCGTTCAGGGGCTGTGATGCCAGCTGGATTGACCATATCTAGACCCACAGCTGATTGAGACATAAGGGTGGACACTCTTGGTGCTGAGAGGTTTGGTGAGGATGGGTGAGGAAACGCAGGCCCTTTAAAGTAATACTGCGTGGTACCCATCCCATGGGTCCCAAATCTCCAGGTTCAAGGGCATCTTCCTACATCGAAAACATGCATGAGAAACCCAGAAGATGGTACACCGTGTGATCGGGAAAGGTTTCTAAAACGCAGCTCATTTCTCATCTCCTTGTGCTCGGGTTCGCCATTCCAGCCGCTTTACTAGCAATCTCCTTCCCTGGAGAATCATCACATTTAACCTCCTGTTCCGTACAGGTTGCAGTTTGTCCTGAGGATGAACGGGAAGAGGGGGAACCAATGAGAGACTAGCTCTAGGTGTTGGGACAGGCACAGGTCACTCTATTTTCCCATCAGGAAGAAGAATTAAGCACAGGCTCAGCCTGCCGCCCGCGACCAGAATAGGGCCTGAAGCAATCCTGCGCTTTTGCGGCCAGCTCCCAAGAAAGCGAGTTGAAAAACGGAGCTCAGGGGCACTGCAATTCACAAACCTGCAGACTTATAAATGATCACTCTCGTCCACAAATATATTGAGGGAAGGCAACGAAGAGGATTTGAAAGTAAGGCAGAATTGCAGGAAACAGATTTCAGGAGGGAGATTCGAATCGCCTTTGAGGCACAGGAAAAGCGGCAAAACCTCGACAATGATGCCCTTGGCCAAAAAGGGCGTATGCGTTTTTTCCTGAATATATTCAGGAAAAAACGCATACGCCCTTTTTGGCCAACCAAGCAACCTGGAAAGGCAAATCAGCGCTACAAAGAAGTCTCGCTTCCCATCGGTCAAAAGGGCCATGCTGAATAAAGTGTCAAAACCAGACATGCAGGGCAGGCCATGGAGAAACGGGAGACTTGCTTCGATGATGGGCGGGATGTAAGTTGCCAACAGCCACTCTGGAGAAGTGTACGGTGTGTCGTGAAACATCTAAAAAACTCAGCTTAGAGAGCATAGGGCACTTCCACTCATGGGCGTATAAAGTGGGAAAATTAAAATCCAGCAAGACACAGGCACCCCAAAGTTTAGGGCTGCTCTGTTGACAAGAACCTCCAACTTCGTTACACCTTAAATATCCCAGGAAAGAGAAAAATGGATAAAGATGTTGTGGTCCTTATGTACAATGGAATATCACTCAGCCATGAAATCAACGTCATAAGGCTAGTAGCAGTATGATGAGTGGATTTAGCTACGACGATTCTAAGTGAAATAAGTCACACAGAAAAAGACACTTATCATAAGATATCACTTATAGAGGGAATGTAAAAACCGCTACCCTTGAACTGAATTACAAGACAGAACAGAGTCACACGTTTAGAAAACACACTATGGCTGCTTAACGGGAAAGGTGAGGTGGGGTGATGCATAAAACAAGGGTTTCAAATTAGCTCAGATACCGTTCCATAAACCCAATATGTAATAGACAAGACCTACTCCTTGCTCAGTGAATTGGACTCAAAACCCCCTATTCACGGCCCAAGAATATATCTGACTAGTAAGAATCTTAAAACCTATGTATTGATATCTCTCTGTAAGTGAGTCATGTGGGTGTAAAGTGACATAAACACAGCAGTGAAAAGCAGCTAAACCCCATTATAAAAATCAATTACTTTTAAAAACCTGTGAAAAAAAGACAGTGAAAGAGAGAGAAATTCTTACAAAATTCGTTTAGGGGCAGTTATGCTACCTGGATTGACCATATCTAGACCCACAGCTGATTGAGACATAAGGGTGGACACTCTTGGGGCTGAGAGGTTTGGTGAGGTTGGGTGAGGAAACGCAGACCCTTTAAAGTAATACTGCGTGGTACCCATCCCATGGGTTCCAAATCTCCAGATTCAAGGGCATTTTCCTACATCGAAAACATGCATGAGAAACCCAGAAGATGGTACACCGTGTGATCGCGAAAGGTTTCTAAAACGCACCTCATTTCTCATGTCCTTCTGCTCGGGTTCGCCATTCCAGCTGCTTTACTAGCAACCTCCCTCCTTGGAGAATCATCACCTTTAACCTCCTGTTCCGTACAGGTTGCAATTTGTCCTGAGGATGAACGGGAAGAGGGGAAAACAATGAGAGACCAGCTCTAGGTGTTTGGACAGGCACAGGTCACTCTATTTTCCCATCAGGAAGAAGAATTAAGCACAGGCTCAGCCTGCCGCCCGGGACCAGAATAGGGCCTGAAGCAATCCTGCGCTTTTGCGGCCAGCTCCCAAGAAAGCGAGTTGAAAAATGGAGCTCAGGGGCACTGCAATTCACAAAGCTGCAGACTTATAAATGACCACTCTCGTCCACAAATATATTGAGGGAAGGCAAAGAAGAGGATTTGAAAGCAAGGCAGAATTGCAGGAAACAGATTTCAGGAGGGAGATTCGAATCGCCTTTAAAGCACAGGAAAAGCGGCAAAACCTCGACAATGATGCCCTTGGCCAAAAAGGGCGTATGCGTTTTTTCCTGAATATATTCAGGAAAAAACGCATACGCCCTTTTTGGCCAAGCAAGCAACCTGGAAAGGCAAATCAGCGCTACAAAGAAGTCTCGCTTCCCATCGGTCAAAAGGGCCATGCTGAATAAAGTGTCAAAATCAGAAATGCAGGACAGGCCATGGAGAAACGTGAGCCTTGCTACGCTGATGGGCGGGATGTAAATTGCCAACAGCCACTCTGGAGAAGTGTACGGTGTGTCCTGAAACATCTAAAAAACTCAGCTTAGAGAGCATAGGGCAGTTCCACTCATGGGCGTATAAATTCGGAAAACTAAAAATCAGCAAGACACAGGCACCCCAACGTTTAGGGCTGCTCTGTTGACAAGAACCTCCACTTCGTTACACCTTACATATCTCAGGAAAGAGAAAAATGGATAAAGAAGTTGTGGTCCTTAGGTACAATGGAATATCACTCAGCCATGAAATCAACGTCATAAGGCTAGTAGCAGCATGATGAGTGGATTTAGGTACGACGATTCTAAATGAAATAAGTCACACAGAAAAAGACACTTATCATAAGATATCACTTATAGAGGGAATGTAAAAACCGCTACCCTTGAACTGAATTACAAAACTGAACAGAGTCACACGTTTAGAAAACACACTATGGCTGCCTAACGGGAGAGGTGAGGTGGGGTGATGCATAAAACAAGGGTTTCAAATTAGCTCAGATACCGTTCCATAAACCCAATATGTAATAGACAAGACCTACTCCTTGCTCAGTGAATTGGACTCAACACCCCCTATTCACGGCCCAAGAATATATCTGACTAGTAAGAATCTTAAAACCTATGTATTGATATCTCTCTGTAAGTGAGTCAAGTGGGTGTAAAGTGGCATAAACACAGCAGTGAAAAGCAACTAAACCCCATTATAAAAATCAATTACTTTTAAAAACCTGTGAAACAAAGACAGTGAAAGAGAGAGAAATTCTTACAGAATTCGTTCAGGGGCTGTGATGCCACCTGGATTGACCATATCTAGACCCACAGATGATTGAGACATAAGGGTGGACACGCTTGGGGCTGAGAGGTTTGGTGAGGTTGGGTGAGCAAACGCAGACCCTTTAAAGTAATACTGCGTGGCACCCATCCCATGGGTCCCAAATCTCCAGGTTCAAGGGCATCTTCCTACATCGAAAACATGCATGAGAAACCCAGAACACGGTACACCG